>NC_092604.1:9142187-9745000 GCF_047663525.1 Anas platyrhynchos
GGGGGGAGAAAGAGGGGTGGAGGGAAGGGACTTTGGTTTTCCAAATGGCAAAGCCCACAGCTCACATGAGGAGTGTTGCAGACGAGGAGAGGATGGACAAAGGAACTGATATTCCCCCCTCCATGACTGCCCCCACGCCCGGGTGCCATGGACCAACGCTGCTCAGCCACTGCAGCATCGCCCCTGCTCCTGCTGCAGCTGTTTTCGTGTTTCCAGACCCACAGCAGTGGCTCCTTCACCCTAGCACCAAGCAGCACCCTCTGCCCGCCACGTTTTATCCAAGAAAAGCCCCCGTGGAGGAGCACGCTGCCCAGAAAGGTGCTTGTCCTGCCCCCAACACACCGCATCCACCCCCAGCAGCTGCCATCCCGCTGGGTGCTGCCAAGGTGGTGCCACCGCCAGGAAACCCAGCCCAAGGCTGAGCTCCTTGTGGGCAGCACAGGGCGAAGCGGGGCCAAATCCTGCACAAAACTGGCTGAGATTTCTCCAAACTGGGGTTGGGCTGGGGAGAGGGACCTCCGCTGGTTCACAGGGCTGGATGCAGCCCCAGGGCTCCCACACCACATCCCAGCTCTTGAAAAACCCCCAAAACCACCTCATTTGCACAGATGGGGTGTCCAAAGCACAAAAGCCACCGGGGGAACCGCTGACACCAGGGACACCGCACGGTCCCCTTGGGCAAGTGCCGGGAGCATCGCCGCAGCCCCGGCCTCCCACTGGTGCCCCCGTTTTGAGGGCGGAACATTTCCGAAATCCCACGAGCCACCAGCAAAACAAGATGTCAGGGCTGCAGCCGCTGCTGGCCGGGGCCCTGCCGGGCGTTGGGAGGGATCCAAGAGCAAGAGGGGGGGGCATTAAAACCAGCAGCCTCCCACCCTCACCTCGCAGCCAGGGTTGGGGTTTTGGGGGGCTCCAGCCCCACCAGGGCACGGGAGGAGGAAGAGGAATGATGGGATGGGGGGAGAAAGAGGAGGAGAGGGAGGAAAAATAGCCCCTTATTCCACTTTCATCAAGGAAGCATCCAGCCGTCCAAAAAATTTAATGTCATATTTTAGCAAGAAAAACAGCTGTTGTGGTACTTTAAGGCCCAGCATATTTTGGCCAGGGCTGCATGTTGTGGATATTGGCTGAGTCAAGGTTAGCTGTTAAAAGGCAGAAATTCTAGACCCATACAAAGAAACATAGCGTTCCTTTATATCCAGATAATATTTACTCCCAGGCCGGCTTTGTTTTGTTTTGTCCTCCCGCCCTGGAACGGGGCCAGGCTGCGGGGCAGGGGACGGCACAGGGAGAGTGGCAGGGGGATAAAAACACCGGGGAAAAGGGGGGGAGCCCCTGCCTGGCACCCAGAGCTCGGGCTTTGCCCCTCGGTTTTAGGGGCTGCCTGGCTTAGAGAGGTTAGAGCTGGGTATGGTGGATCCATCCTGGACCCTGCTGGGTATATAGGGTCCATCCCAGCACTGGGGGTTCGGTGGCACAGAGGGGGGGGACCACCAGATAACCAAGGCTTCATGTGAGCAAAACAGCCCCTGCTTTGAGGAGAGGGCATGGGGAGAAGCCTCCACATCGCATGGAAATGAAGAAATGAAGACACCCAAAATGGACATCGTGAGATTGAGAAAATCTTACACAGTTTTTGGCTGCTAAAAGCATTTCTAGAAGGAACCCGGCTCCTCAGAGGTGTGGTTGGTCGCCTTTTTGTTTTTAGCCCACTTCCCCTCACCCAAAGAAAAATAATTCAAAGGAAAGCATCAATATAACGCTTTCATCAGCCACCGCAGCGGGGCTTGGCTCATCCTCCAGCAGACAGCCCCGCAGGGCGGGTCCAGCCCTTCCTAAAATCCCCATTTCCCATCAGAGCTGAGCCGTGCGCGATGGCCTCACCATTGGTGCTGGAGACACGGGTGTGTGGGGCACAACCCCCGTCCTGGGCACGAGTGACCCCCATCACCACCCAAGCGCGATGCCACACAGGCTGTAAGTGACTCAGCTTCCCCTCGAGCCGGCTTTTAGGAATAAAGCAGAGCCCTCACCCCGAAACAATTCCCCCTCGCCTGCCAAGCTCTGCGGGAGCAGTCGGCGCTGCGCCCCCACCGCCCTGCAGCACGGCCGGGCACCCCGGGGTTTTCCTCCTGCCTCCGCCCCAAAAGGCGAGCCACCAAACCTGATCCCGCATACTTCCCTAACCTCAGACACTTGGATAGCAGAAGCTGCGGGTGAAAAGAAAAAAAAAAGAAGAAAAAAAAAGGAAAAAAAAAGTCCAAGGTGGAACCGCAATGTTTATAAAATGGGTCACTGAATTATACATAAAAATATTTTCCTTGTGGATGCAATTACTTCCTGGACTTGTTATTCCACAGATGCTTAAGTTCGCCTCAAGCAACTCCAATAAATGCTTTACAGTCTGCTAGATCAACAGTAGCAATGCTGGAGTGAATTGAATAGCACTGTTTCAAATTTGTCAGAAAACCACACAGTGTTTTCATGCGCATGTTTCAGAAACCCAAACAAAATGATTCCCAACCGTCGTGCTCCCTTTCCTTACACTTTTAATGCGTTTCACATGAGCTCCTGCGGGGCGGGCAGGGCACCGAGGGCTCCCCAAAACGCACGGCCCCAGTAGCAGGGCTGCACCTCCCGGCCCTCTCCTGTACGGACCCTGCTCCCTCTCTTGCCCAAATTTCTCTGTCTCTTGCAAGGCCTGGCTCACATGGCATGCATTCAGGGCGTGTAGGTGTCTTAGGAGGCTTTCCCAGAGGAAATGAATTTTGGGAGCCCCCGAGCCACCCCTACCCACTGACCTCGCCAAGCCTCGGAGGTGAAGATGTATCAGTGCACACAGGGCTTGGCCCAAAGGCCCCGAATAAAATCCTGACGCATCTCGGTCATCAAAAACCTCAAAGCTACTTCTGTTGAAAGTCATTTGTACCGCTTCCAATTACCTTGAACGATAAAGCATCCACAGGGCACTGGAGGGCACGCCAGGATTCTGGGGCAGGGTGCTGTTATGCCAATAAAATGAGTGAATATCTGCCCAGGAATATTCAAGATCCACTCAAGGCCGAGCAGGTGGCCGTAACGAGATTATCCTGGTAACAGACGGCCAGCAGAGCAGAAACGTGTCTTCAGATCTCTGCTTTCGCTCCAGATTTCATCAACAAGATTTTCTGACCGAAGGATAAATGGGTTAAAAGGTTCCTGCAAAAACAGGCTTATAAAAAGCTCTTTATTCCCCTGCTTCGAGGGCACAGCCATCCCCTGTACATAGGAATCCCTTCGACTGCCATGGTGCACAGTCCCCTGACCCCCAGGATGGGCTGCTGGCAGCCAAACGAAGGACAGCAATTCCCCGTGCCACATCAGCCCATAGGAAAATCCCCAAAGTCCCAAATCCAGGAGAGTCAAAAAAAAAAATTAAAGAAAAAAAAAAAGTAGGAAATAAGGAAACCTCAGGGCCAAGGTGCCTGCCTGGCAAATCGCTTATGTGCAATCCCCACCCTGACACAGGTGGAAAGCGCTCTGGCAGCTCAGGGAGCTGCTTTTCCTCGGCCCCACTACGGGGACGGTGTCCCGGGGGCCGAGGCACACGCGGGGCCGCACGCTGCCCGCCTCGGAGGTTAACCCAAGGGCCCCGCAGGGAGCACACTGGCGTTTTTATTTGGGATTAGGTCCCAGCACATCTTAATTTTCAATTCAACCGCCGCTGAAAAAGAAACATAAAATAAAAACAAGCGCCAGCCGCCGGGGCCTGCCCACGGCCCCGAATTAGCTGCAGAAAATAAAATAAAATAAAATAAAATATGTTAACATTCCTGAGCTGGCCCCCGGCCAAGAGACGGAGCACTTCAGGAGACGGCCGCACAGCCACGGGCTCGGTGCTGCCAGTGCCTGCGAAGCCCCCGAGCAAATGGCAATGGCCTCGGGTGCAAGATAACCCCAGGCACCCTGCCCGTGGGCTCAGCCCCTGGCTGCTTTGAGTGCCATCAGGAGATTTTTCATCCTAAGGTGGCTGGGGTGGGAAACGCCACGCCAGAGGTGAGGTGTCCCACGTGGGGTTTCTCCCTGGGTGGATGCCATTGGGCTTCAGGTACCCACATTGGTGTTGCCTGGGTCCAAGGGGTCTGATCCTGCCCACAGAGTGATCTGGGTGTGATGGGCAGGGCAACAGAGCACTGAGGACCCCATGGGTGGAGCCGAGCACCCAGCGCTCCTTGGAGCATCCCCAACACCCCGCATCAGCCCTCACCGCATCAACCCAGATGCCCGCATCCCCCCAAAACCCCACCACAGACCCCCAGCACCCCTTCATCGGCCACCCCTGGATGCTGGCACAGCTCGGGGCCGCTGGCACGCGCCCTGGCACCCACGGTCCCTCGGCCTCAGCCCTCCTGATTTTGCCATTTGCCGTGCCGGAGGCACAGCGCCACGCTCGCGAGGGCTGCCATCTGCTCCTCGTTAGGAGGGGCAGACAGCCCAGCGCAGGAGTCTGAGCACTAATCTCCTTTCCAGTTGGTATCCGTCAGCAGATGTACAACAAGTGGTTGGATATTTCAGAGGGCATGTGCGCAGCGGAGGAGGCTTTAGCTTTTTTCCACCCGCGGGGCCGAGGCTTCGCCGGGCGCACACGGAGCCCGGCGGCAGGTCCCGGCTGCCAGCTCCGCTCCGCCGCCGCGCTGGTTTATTTTACCAAGGTCTTTCTTGGAAGAAGCGGTGATGAAGTTAACAGCCTGGGAGCCGTAATTGGCTCGCATTAAATCAAGGAAACGCTATGTTTTGTTTTGCCCCTTTTTTTAAAAAACAAAAAGAAGAAAAAAATAGTCATATTAAACAGGAAAAAAATGCGCGTGGCCAAGGAAGGAGCAGGCGGCAGCTCTCAGGAATTTAGGGGGAGATTTGTGTCCCAAGGAATATAGAAATCCAGCCCTTGCCATCAAGGAAAAAAAAAAGAAAAAAAAAAAAAAAAGAAAACAAAAAAAAAAGCAGCCTCATTTCAAAATACTTGGCACAAATGCCCATGGGCAAGGGAAGGGGTCTCCAAAAACCCCAGACAGTGGCCCCACAACAGAGGCCAACAACTTCAAAGCCCAACAGCGTGGCTCAGAAAGTTAAGCTATATTAAGTTATATGTATTTATGTTTAAACAAAATTCTTCTTAAATATTGCTTTATTTTTATATTTATCTTATTTACTATCTCTTTACCAACACAAGGAATCAAAAACTTTAACCTATATATCCAGAGCCACGTTAAGGCTCTTGGATTCAGAAAGAAACTTCCCTGTTCTTGTTCTTTTTTACCCGTATTTTAGCCCCCATGAACGTGAGCCGAGCTGAACGAAGGCAGAGCATCCTGCCAAGGCTGCAGATAACCAAAGCCACCAGGTCTGGGGAAGGGAAAGGCCCAGCCCCTACAACCTGCCCCAGGACACACCTGCAGCCCAGCGAGGCTCTGCGTTGTCCCCAGGCACACTGCTGTAGGGCACAGCCCTGTGCTCATCGAGGTTCCTGCAACACCGTGTGGGAGCCGTGGCCATCCAAAAAGCGCAGCACCTGCCCGAAGAGACGCATCCAGGACATTGTGTGTGTGCTCAGCACCACTGCAAGCCATGGGCCCCGCTAGGTTTGGGGCACCAGGACCTCGTGCCCTGCCCGCGCTGCGCACCAGGACCGCCACCACGCACACGTCTCCTTCTGCCAGCACTGCCGAGGGCAGAGGCACGGGGGAAGGTGACATTTTGTAGCCACACCACAGCATCCTTGGGGATGCTCAGCCCTTGCTTTTGTGCTGTTGCCACACAGATGTACCTGCACGAAGCTCAACCATGAGCTTTGCCCAAGAAAGGCCAGGCACGGATCTGTGGGGACACAGTGGGAGCACCGCTGGGTGCATCCCTCCTTCCAGTCCCTGCTGTCCCAGAGCCACCACAGCCCTAGAAAAGCTCAGCCTGGGACATGTGGCACCTCAGCACTGCTCACACACCATCCCAGGCCAGCAGCCAGCTAAAAAGCTACAGCAGGAGATGTAAAGAATGACCATGGCACAGGGAAGACCATAAACTGCCATCCTCCCGCATCCCCTTTTGCTCCACAATTCTCCAGGCTCACCTCCACCTGTTCGGGGGCACTGGAAGTTGTGCTGGGACTTGAGGCTTCCTACACCCTGAAAAAAAGCCTGACAAGCAGGAAAAAAAAAAAAAAAAAAATATATATATATATATATCCTGCTTTTGGTAAGAGTTTGGACAAGAGGTAGATCCCATGGGCAGCTGAAAATCACCCACATCTTCCAGCACAGCCCTGCTTTAACCAGGATGAAAACGGGACACCAAAAAAAAAAAAACCTTGTTAAAAAAAAAAAAAAAAAAAAAAAAGGTGTGTGGGGGGAAAATGGAGGTGCTAGCAAGCTTTTTCTTTGTATATCAACCAGGAAAACCCCCAAACTCCACACTTTTGGGACTTCACGCACAAACAAACAAGAACGTTCAAGAGGAAACTCTAATTTTGTTTGGAAATGTCATTTCCAAATTGCACATGAGAAATCATGCTTCGGCCCAGCCCTGCTGACAGGCAAATATTTATCCCCACAAAATTTCCACATAAACCCGTCCCTGTTGTCAGTAGGTCTGGACGCCGGCAGCAGAACGGCCACGGGACGGGAGGAGGCGGCGCAGGGACACGCAGCCCTGCCCGGCGGGGTCACGGCACAGTCCTGCAAACGCCACCCACCTCCTCGAGCCCTGCTTTGAGGCAAGATTCAGACTTTTCTGACACATTCATAGCGAGTATCTAATGTTTTTTCAGAACTCCTGGTACCGTTTTTTCCGAGGCATTAAATGCAGGGCCCTGCTCCTGAGCCCCACAGCACTCCATCATCCAGCCCCACAGCTCTCCTTCTGTCGGGATCCCGCCGACAAACATTTCTCAGTCTATTTGGAGGAGTTGTTCCTTTGCTCTGTGTTTGGATACTTACAAAGCCATTACCATCTCTCGCACGCACATCCATCATCAAGGCTTCAAACTCCAGAAAAGTCCCCCCAAAAAAACGATTTTCCACTCACCATGCAGCCTGCCAGGCTCTGTTCTTCCACTCTGCCTCCCTCCATCCATCGAAATACATTTCAGCAAGTTCCGAGGCCAACAAAAGAAACAGATGGCAGCCTGGAGAGGTGGTGATTTTTTTTCTGGAGGGGTGGGGAGTGTGGCGAGGGATGCAGCAAAGAGCTGGCCTCCTCCTGGCTGTTTGGAAAAGCCAAGCTGGGGCTGCAGGCACCAGTGCCCCTTTGGAACAAGATGCCCAGACCCCATTCTGCAAAGCCCTCGAGCCTCAGAGAGCTGGGGGGGAGCAGAGAGACGGAGCTCTGCACTGACCCCCACCTCTGCAAGCCTCTTCCTGTGCCCCCAGCACTGCCCTGAGCCCACACTCACCGTTAGCCCCCATTTTCCAAGGGCCCTGCTCACCAGCAGAGCCCCGCATCGCACTGATGGCTCCTGGCAGGGACCACAAGCTCCCCAAAATCACCCACAGAGCAGCTGCAGGTGTGAAATGCCAAATTTGCTGCGGCCACACAGGGTGAGGGGGATGCAGACAGTCAACCGTGCCCCAGCCCAGGGCACAGCACCCCTGGAGCAGGCACCAAGCATCCGTGTGTCTCGCCACAGCCGTCAGCGGGTCAGACACACGGGGAGGATTGATGAAGGGACGCGGCCAGATGGAGACAAACGGCCTTGAGGAGTGAACGATCTCTCCCTTACAAGGGGAACAGCAATTAATTGATGAATTGGGTGGGTTGGGTTGCCAAGCGGCTTCGATGCTCTTTGGTTTTTTTTGTTTGTTTTTTTTTTTTTTTTAGCATGTGCTGGTGAGCGATTGCACAGCTGTTGGAGGGGGAGAAAGAGCCCACAGAGCCAGAGTGATGCTCCGTGCTGGAGGCAGCCAGCAGCTCACAACAGGACCAGGCTGCCCATCCACCAGGCTGCTGCCTGCACGACACAGGGGCCTCGTCCCCACCGTGTCACCCACGGGGGCCTGGAGCCCTGTCCCACACCGCAGGAACAGGCAGAAGCCCTGTCCCATACCCATGGCGCAGCACAGAAACAGAGCATCTTCTTTCACCCCTTGTATATTTTGGTAGGACCTACAGAAAGTCACAGAGAGCAGCAGGGAGGCAGGGTGGTGGCTCTGGGGATGTGGGACGGGACCTGCCTGGTGGTTCAGCCCTGGCTCGCTGAGCTCAGACCCGCAGACACGGCTCCCCCGCGCTCCCAGCATTACAGGTGCTTGGAGGGTTTTCAAGACACGCAGCAATTTCCTGCCTGAAACAGTTGACAAATCTGCACAGAAACTGGAGAAGGCCTCGTGTTTCAGAGAGCCGACTGCTCAGGGCTCCTCTCCAACACACTGCTTTGCCCCAAACAGAAGGGGAAGAGGTTGGGTTAAGCACTCCTCTCTTTCCTCTAGCCATGTGGCTCTACCTTCAGGACAGATGCTGCATCCACCCACGAGGTCTGCAACAAGCTCGTGCAGCAGCCACGTGCCCAGGAGACACCCCCAGCCCGGTGGGGGTCCCATCCCCATCCCACCAGTGTTCCCAGTCCCCACTGCCCTGCACCGCCCCAGGGGTCCCAAAGCAAGAGGTGTTATTGTATGCAGACGGCCATTTTGTGGTGGCTTGCCCAAAACCATCCTCTCCCCATCCAAATGCCACAACTGTGGCCAGCAGTGGCCACAGTCCACAGTGGCCAGCACCGCCCCGCACACCATCAGGACCCATCATCTGCTCCTTCTTCAGTTCCTGCCTGTGCAAGGGAAAGCTCCCAGCCCCTGGGAGACACCCAAGGCCAACCGATGCACAGACAACAGAGCAACAAACCCATGAACACAGCACAAAAGCCTATCTTCCAACCATCCCCAAGCACACCACGGACAAGTAATGCATGATTTGCACCCTTGGTGTAAGCAGCACTGGTCCCAGTAGGGTCTGCAGCCAGGCACAGAAACCCCCCGGGAGCACAGAGCTGGGGTGACCCTGCACGGGGCCACACGCTCAGCCCCAAAGATTTGCCACCGAGCAGCTCCTCCAGCAATGAGACAACCATGGAAAAAGTCAAAAATAGTTAATTCAGCCCACAGCTGAGATCTTCGTAGAAAACACAAGGATCAAGAGGAAAATAAAAAGAGAAAAGCCTTACCTTGTATCGGCCTCAGCCCACAGAGACCTTGTAGTGACCACCCCTGGGCTCAGCACCTGCAGGCAATCTTCATCCAGAAAGGCTCGTGGAGGGGATTTTACCCCTCACAGGGCTGACAGACAGCTGCTTTGGGGCGGAACTTGGTAAATATTGCACTGCAGAGACCCGGTATTACTGATCTGGGGAAAAGGCTGAGGCCTGGGAGGGGCAGAGGGGACAAAGAGTAGTTGTCTCCAAGAGAGGCCTCAGGGGATTTGAAGAGGAAGGATGCTACAAATTGACACAGCAGTGAATTCGCAGCATCCTTCCTCCTCAAATTCCCTCTGTATCAGCTGTCCTTGCAAATTTTCCACAGCCTGCAAGATGCACCCAGCACCAACACCTCCCGGCCACCAGCACCCCACGCAGGACCACGACCTGGCACAGGGCAGTGCCACCACGGGCCCTGACACATGGCACAAAGCTCACACCAAGGAGGTGACCCGTGGTGTCTGCAAACAGGGGGGACACCCAGGGTGCAGGTACCAGCTCTAGGGGAGGCAACAAATCCCTGGAGGCTGTGGTGACACCCCTACACGGCCCAACACAGCTCTGGGAATTTTTTTGATGAGCTGGCCTGACATCCCCTTGCTCCGTGACCTTTCTTCCCGCAGAGAAATCCCAGCCCCGAGCGGCTGAGTCAGCTGTAAATGTGTAAATCCCCAGCATTGATCAGGCTGTGGACATGGAGCTGCGGAAGGGGAAGCAGGCTGCTCGAGGCTCGGCACGGAGGGAAGGCGCCGTGAGCCACAGCAGCACCGAAGCGCACACAGACTCAGGGTGCAGAAACCACCCAGGAGGTCCCCAAAAGCACCACAGATTGAGGTGAATCACGGAAACAAGCGAATTAGGGAAAGACACCTTTTGCTAATTAAATCCAAATGCAAAGCCAGCAGTCCCCTCTCTTCCCTACAGAGCAAACTTTGGACCACGCAGCCCCCAGGAGCTGCAGATGCCCAGCACAATGCTGCTGGTGGGGTGAGGGCCAAGCCAGCCCCCAGCAGCTCCCAACAAGGCAGCAATGCCACCTTCCCTTCATCCATCCTCATCAGTGCTCATCATTGCCCCCACCTGCTCCCTCGTGCCCCCTCTGTGCTCGCCCCTCTCTCGTTTCCTTCCCTTCCTCTGCTCTGCATTGAAAAACCCTCCCTGCGGCGGGCCACAACAATGTAATTCACCCCAGTAAGAAAAAAAAAAACAACACAGCCCTTTTTCAGCCTAGCTGCTTCTGGTTCCCCAAGGGGTGAGGCGTGACCTTAGCTAAAGGACTTTCCTGCTGGGGTAGGAGGGTTTCGGTGAGGATCAGCCCCGTAAGTGCTGCTGTGGTGGTGCTGTGGGGTACAGCAGGGCTGGCCGGGTGCGTGGGGAGGGCTCGCGGAGTGCCCTCATCCCCCCGTGGCTCCCCATCTGCTGACTTTCTGCCCCCCCTCCCATTTCCTCCCCAGAAGCTGGCCGTGCACGAGCCCACAAGGCGCAGATTTCTCCGATTAAGCAACGCTGGGCGTCCTCTCCCCTTTCATTTTCAGCTGCCTCTTCCTCCCAGGCCCCAGAACCTGCCTCAAGCATCCGGCACCGGCCGTGCCCCCGCCATGGAGCCGAGCGCACGGGAGCCCCTGGTGAGGAAGCCGAGCTCCTCGTACCGAACCTTCCCCGAGGGCGTCAGCAAGAGGCTGGACAAGGAGTACCTGCGGTGAGGGCCGGGGCCGTGGGGTGGCCGTGTGCCCCATTTTGGGGCTGGGGAGCGGGTGGGAGAGCTGCTGCCCACCGCTGCTGCTCCCTGCGTGTGTTTTGAGGGGGTCTCATCGTGCCCAGGGTTCCCGGTGCTGTGTGTGCCTGCCTGGGAGAGCTTTGGGGTGTCTGACACTTGTAGGACATGGGGTCCTACTGTCGGGTGGGGGGCCCTGAGAGAAGCCCCTGTTGTTCTGCTGTGAGCTTCTGCTTTTCTCGGTTTGTTTCTTGGCTGACAACCACCCAGCCACCTGGAAAGCATCGGTGGCACCCACGGAGCTGGGTCCTGCTCTCACCCACCCCGGGGGCCATACAGCCCTGGCACGATGGGCAGACACAGCACGGCAGAAGCGGCTGCTCCTCAGCTCAGAAAAACCCCACCAGCCAGGGCCTTTCCCCAGGAAAACCCCTCGGTGGCTGGCCGGGAGCCTCGGCAAAGGGCAGGGCTGGGCTGCACGGGGGAAAAGCCACAAAAAAGGGTGAGATAAACTTCCCATCGGGTGCCGTGGTGGTGTCCAACACATCCTCCTTGCTCTGTCCCCTTCAGAAGCCTCCACAACAAGCGGCTCTACCTGGCCGTGTTTGCCGCCGTCCTCGGGAATTTCAGCTTCGGCTTCGCCCTGGTTTACACCTCGCCCGTCATCCCCGCCCTGGAGGCTCACCCCAACCCCGCGCTGAGGCTGGACCGGCACAAAGCCTCCTGGTTCGGGGTGAGGAGCGGGCTTGTCCCTGCTTGGGGGGGTGCAGGCAGGGACAACGAGGACCCACTGAAGCCTCCCCTCTCTCTCTCTCCGTGTCCCCGCAGTCGGTGTTCACGCTGGGGGCGGCAGCGGGGGGGCTCAGTGCCATGCTCCTCAACGACCGCCTGGGCCGCAAGCTGAGCATCATGTTCTCGGCGGTGCCCTCCGCCGTGGGGTACGCGCTGCTGGCCGGCGCCCAGGGCATCGAGATGCTGCTGCTGGGCCGCGTGCTGACGGGCTACGCCGGCGGTGTGACATCCGCATCCATCCCGGTAATATGCCCCAGGAGGGAGTTTGGCAAAGGGGGTGGAAGGATGGGAGGTGAGGAGGGTGCAGGAGTTGATCCCGGGGTCTTCTGCTCCTTTGGAGGCATCAGCAGAGCTTCAGGGCTGGATATAGGGGATGGGGAGGATGCACCACGTTAGCGGCTCCCTGCACGGCCAGCCTGAGCTGCTCCCGTGCTGCCAGGCTTTTTCTGTCCACAGAAAGTGGAAGGCAGGTCCTTGTTCCCTGCCCTGTTCCTCCCCGGCACCAGTTTCCTCCATTTATCAAATAAAACAGAGGAAGGGGAGGATTGAGCAACCCTCGGGCACATCTTTACAGTAACTGGAGTCTGGGCGTGTGCTTCTCCCACACCAGGCGAGGATGGGTGCGGGAGGGATGGGTGCCACAAGGCTCTCCTTACCCTGCTGCAGGACCGGCTCCTGCAGATTTCCCCTCCCAAAGGACAGGTTTCCCGGCACTTTGGGTTTTCCCTGGCTGTGAGGCACGGCAGGATGGGTTTTGTTGGTGCTGGCTGCATGCTGCAGCTCCGCTGTGTGCGCTGTCCTGCTGCAGGTCTACATCTCGGAGATCTCCCACCCCGGTGTCCGAGGCATGCTGGGCGCTTGTCCTCAGATCATGGCAGTGCTGGGCTCCCTCATCCTCTACGCGCTGGGCAAGTATCTCAGTGTTCAACAGGCAGGAAAGCCCCTAGGGAAGGCGGGTTTATTTTAAACAACTTTCCTAGTGGGCTGATGGATCCGTTCCCCTTGCAGCCACCACCACGGGTGTGCAAGGGGCTCCGCTGAGGCTTTGTCAGGGCTGAAGAGCAGCACACCATGAACTCTTGTTCTGGTTTTTCCCTCTCTGGCTTTGTTAAATCTCTGCTGTTGGGGTGCCCACAGGAGGCTTCTCCCTGTGCTTTCCCTTCCTAACCTGGCTGCCTCCCGCAGGGCTGCTCCTGGACTGGCGCTGGCTGGCCGTGGCAGGGGAGGTGCCGGTGCTGGCCATGATCCTCCTGCTCTGCTTCATGCCCAACTCGCCCCGGTTCCTGCTCTCCCGGGGGAAGGAGGACGAGGCCCTGCAGTCACTGTGCTGGCTGCGGGGCAAGGACACGGACTATGCCCGGGAGTATGAGCAGATTAAGGACAGCGTGAGGAAGCAGGTGAGGAGAGGACGAGGCTCACCTCCAGCACGTGGGAGATGTGATATGAAAATGGTCAAGTCCAGCATCCTCTGGGCATCTCCTGAGCTGCTTCCTGGGTGCTGTGGTTGTGCCCAAGGCACTAATATCTTGTCTTTCTGACTTTGTCCCCCTCCAGAGCCGGCGGGTTTCCTGTGCTGAGATCAAGGACCCCTTCATCTACAAGCCCATCCTGATTGCCGTGGTCATGAGGTTCCTGCAGCAGCTCTCTGGGGTCACCTGTGTCCTCGTGTACCTGCAGCCAATATTCAAGAAAACGGCTGTCATCCTGGTGAGCTCGGGTTGCCCTGTCGTCGGGGATGTCTGCCCTGTCCTGGATCTCCCCTCTCAGTTTCCCCACGGCTTTTGCTGTTGCAGAAGCCGGAGTACGATGCGGCTCTTGTCGGCCTGGTGCGTCTGTTCTCGGTGGCGATTGCTGCTGTGTCGATGGATAAAGCTGGCAGGAAGATTCTCCTCTTTGTGTCGGGTAAGTCTCTCTGCCACGATGTGCAAGGGCAATTGTTCTTTAGCTATTTCCAGCAGCTCTGCAAACGTGCAGGAGTGGGAATTTAACCACACGGGGCTCAGGAGGGGTCTCTGGTGGTGGCTCAGCTCCTGAGCAGAGGTGACTCCAGGGGCTTGGACGAAGGCACAGAAGGAATCGCTCACCCCTCAGTCCCATGGTGCTGTTGCATCTCTCCACAGCCGGTGTCATGCTGGCCTCCAACCTGACCATGGGGCTCTACATCCACTTCGTGCCCTCTTCTCAGAACGGCACCATCACTAACAGGACCCTGGCGAGCTCTGCCAGCCCTCCTGCGGAGTCCATCAACTACATCACCCTCATCCCCCTCCTGGCTACCATGTTCTTCATAATGGGTAGGTGCAGGGGGTGAGAGCCCAGGACCACAGCACGGAGCAGGAAACCAGCCTGGGGGATATTTCTCCTCTGAGACAGGGTGATATGGGGTGAGGAGTTTGGGATTGGGATGGGGAGGTTGAGAAAAATAGCATTTGAAGTCGCTTTTCAGGACTGAGAGTGTATGTGGGGAAAAAATAATGACCGACTGACAGGGGAGCAGGGCAGGATTGTGTAGGGCTTTCCTGTGCTCCCCTAAGGGGCTCTGAAGCCTCAGCAGCCTCACCTCACCCTCTGCTCCCCTGCAGGCTATGCCATGGGCTGGGGCCCCATCACCTGGCTGCTGATGTCGGAGATCCTCCCTCTGAAAGCCCGGGGGGTGGCCTCAGGCCTCTGCGTGGTTGTGAGCTGGCTGACAGCCTTCACCCTCACCCAGTTCTTCCTCCGGGTCGTGGTGGGTACTGTCCCGGGGGGTGTCTCAGAGCTCTTCCTCAGAGCCCCCCAAGCTGGCTCACATTTGCTTTCTGCCCCGCTTCTCAGGAAGCCTTTGGCCTCGAGGTGCCGTTCCTGTTCTTCGCTGTCATCTGCGCTGGGAACGTCTTCTTTACGGGCTGCTGCGTCCCAGAAACCAAAGGCAGGTCCCTGGAACAGATCGAGGCCTTCTTCAGGACAGGGAGAAGGTCGTTCATGAGGTAGGAGCTGGAGGTGGAAGCTGGAGGTCTCCGAAGATGGTGCTTCCCCCCCGCCCAGGGAAGAGGAACAGGCAGCAGTGACTGTATTGCTTTGGACATGGATATTGCCAGCCCAAACTCTACCTTCTCTTCCCAAATCACTCAGCACTACCTGGTGCTCTCGGGGCACCACGTCAGCCCGAGGCATGGGACTGTGTAACCAGTGCCAGGCTGGGACTAAAAGCGTCCTGGAAACTAAAACGTGTGGCTGTGGACAAAAAACCTCGCACGTCCTTAGCGCAGCAGCCACCCAAGCAGCCCCAGAGCCCCCAGGCTCTGGCTGGAGCAGAGTTAACAGCTGTAGCTGTGCTGGCACCCTTTCAGCATGTAGTTGCAAGAATAAAGCAGTTTTGCCTCCAAGTGCACGATGTTGCCTTGCAGAGAGGAAAGCTGCAGGGGGATGGGAGAGGAGAGGCAGGCAGGGGCTGTGGCTGGGGGATCACAGCACCCTGCAGCCTCCCAGGTGGGTCTTGTGTGCTTAAAGACTTCAAAAAAAGGTAGAGCCAGATATTTTTATTTTTTTTTATAAAAAAGCTGCCACGTTTTATTGCTCTAAAAACACACGTTACACTAGGAGCCTAACGAACAAGACCAACTACAGTTCACAAAGAAAATTCAAGACACAACACACAGCATGGGAACAGACAGACATTCAGCTGTAGTGCAAGCGATTCCCTGGAGGAAAGACACAGTAGGTACAGACTACGTTGTAGTGGGGCAGGTCCTTCCCACCCCAGGGTTTTACTCATCCACGTCAAAGGAAGGTGGCTGTGCCCCATCACAGCTGGGTGTGGAGCCTCCACCTCCATCACTGAGATTTCAGCTGCATAGTTAGTAGCAAATTGCTCTCAGCCCTTTCCTGACGTCTTGCAAGATTAAGGTCTTTATTTATGATTTTTTTTAAGAACACAACCCCGGGTAAAGCACAGCTGCAGGAGGTGGTTATGGCTGCGAGGAATGAAGGCCTTGCTGAGTATTGCATCCAACCTAACTCTTCCCAAAGGGGCAGAACAGCACAGGCTGGGCTTGGAGATCATTTGCCTGAGCATTTGCCAGCCTGCTGAAATGCACTTGGCAACCTGAGGGCCTGTGGCTATGCTTGTGTCCTCCTGTTCCTGATACACTTCAGCCTGCTGTGACAAGGATTTGGGGGACAACAGAGCATATTTGACCTGAATCTCAGGAAACACTAAGTGCTATTTAGATCCCCTGCAGCAGAAGGTGCACCTCACCACGGAGAAGATGTGCTTTATCAGAGGATTAATTTAAAGCAGCCTAGGACAGAGGAAGAGAGATGGGCCAAAATCAAAACCACAGAGAAATGTCAGTATTAGACCAAACCTCTGCAGCCGAGACCTGTTTCCAGAAAGATGTCCAGCCCTGGCTGGAATATGACTGTTTCTAAGCATGGCCAGATTACAAGAGCTCTCAAGAGCCTCTGCTTTCCACTGACCTTCAGAAGATCAGGATCTCTGGCAGCCCTGTCCTAGAGCGTTCTCTTTCTCACATGGCTATGTACCAGGTCTTGATATCTTCACTTCAGTGAAACCCTTCCCTGCAGACAGTGGATGTTTTTTTCCTGAGAAAAAAAAAATGACAAAGATGAATTGAGCTTCCCAGGGCTTGGCCTAAGGAGCAAATGCCCGAACCACACTGGAGAAGTATTTTCTGAGTGATCTCCTTTATTCCACAAAGAAAGCGTGAGGGGTTTTGCTACAACATTTAGAGTCTGAGAAATCACGGGGGCTTTTTCCAGAGGTAGAATGGTCTTTTTATTCACTGCACACACAGAAAATCAATTGGTGTTACAAAACCAGCTCCTGTTCAGAGCAGCAAGGTCTGGGTACGCAGCAGAAAGGGAGCTTCTGCCCTTCTCTGCGTGCCCAGGGGAGAACCCCAGGGGAACGGGGAGCTTATACGCACAAGTGCAGTAATTTCTGGGACTGAATGGGACACGGAGGGGTTGCATGTTGTATAAATGCACTTGGGTAAGGGAAGTGCACAGCTCAGACAGTGAATGGTGTAACAGCCTGCTCCCAAGCGCACACTTACTGCTGGTTCCCAGCCGTCTTTCCATACTCACTGTAGTCAATGCACCACCCGCTCCTGAGGTCTCACATAACATTTTTGCCCCCTTCTCTCCCAAGAGGCCTCCAGAACCTCCTCCATGGAGACCCCTTAGATCAGCCCTCCAGCCTGCACACTGCCAGCTGGCACTGAGCTGATCCTGTAAGATCGCTAGAGCAGGACTTTAACTTCATTATTCTTGCAAAGCTCCTAGCCCCCTGCCTCTAAACACAACTAATAACCACCATGCACTGTGAATGGGCACCTTAACTACTGTGATACTACTACTCTAAAGGTCTTTTCTATCTCCACAAAAATAGCCTCACACCGAGGTGAGACCAGCCACTAACTCAGCACCACCCCGAAAGCCATGGGTGCTGCAGGCCCCGCACGCAGACTTCACCGGACCAGCAGCAGCCGCATCTGGCTTGGGTCCTGCTACATCACAGCCAGCCACTATTCCCTACAGCACCCTCTCCAGACGTGCTCACCCCGATATTGCTGCATCTGTAGAGTCAGCGCTCTCAGAGCACGGCTCCCAGACGCCTCCTGTT
This sequence comes from Anas platyrhynchos, assembly GCF_047663525.1. NCBI lineage: Eukaryota > Metazoa > Chordata > Aves > Anseriformes > Anatidae > Anas > Anas platyrhynchos. Next base: position 9,159,537 of record NC_092604.1, read on the forward strand.
CAGGCAGGCACGGAGACGCTGAGCAGAACCAGAGGCGATAAGTGCCGTGGCCACAGGATCCAGCTCAGCTCTTGCAGAAGAGTCCCTGAGGCTCATTTCCAACAAAAGCACACCCACAGCTCGGAGTTGGGCTTTCCATCCTGCTAATGGTGGCAGAGCAATGCAAGTTATTAGCTTGCCTGGTCCAAGCTGGTGGCTGCAATACTCAGCGTGATGGCACTGCTGGCACCCCAGGGACTTCTGCCGCTGGAGCTGATGAGCAGAGGTGAGTCAGGAGGCAGATAAAGCCAGCAAGGGCCCTGCCATTCTCCTGGTTCATCGCTGTGGGTGCAGATCAGACTGCAAGGGTTATCTATTGCTTCTGCTTTGCCTTCCACCTGCGGAACTACTCGCAGAGCAAAGCAGTCGCTACCAAAGACATGCGCATCGCTACGTGGGTCAGTCCTCTACTAAACACTACTTAACTCCCCAACTCCTTGAAATCTACTTGGATGTCCTGCTTGCCAGGCAGGACTCTGCAACGCAGCCACCCCATGAAGGTACTGGGGACAGGAGGTGCAGAGAGGCTATGATGACTGAGGCTTCACTTGGAGGTGTCCTGGGGTGCATCCCCCTGCACCACCCCACTGCCACGGGCTGGGGTCCCTGCGCACGCACGCACAAGGAAAGCCAATGCCCCACATATTGCACGCAGCCACAGGACCAGCCCGGAGCTGGGGGCTGCAAAACGGCAGAGGCTTGATTGAAACAAGCTGCATCTGGGCTGGCGGTGCCTATTCGGCGCCCCAGACAAGCTGGTGTCAGAGCAATTACAGCTCAGAGGCCCTGGGGGAAAAGGGGCTTAGCACGAAGCGGCTGCCCAGCATCCAGCTGCGAGGGGCTGTGTGTGCAAATAAAGCCAGGCCGCATTCCTGCCTGGTGCAAATCTTCACACCTCCCTGAACGCCACGGAAGAAACAAGAAATGCCATTAGCTGGCAGCTTAGCCCCCCGGCCCCCAGGGGCTGCGCTGCTCCTGCTGCAGCGCCCGCGTGCACCAGTACCTGGCCACCCTCTCCTGCAGCTTCTGACGATGAACAGCACCCAGCCACCAGCTGCACGACCCCTCTGGCACCCCGGTAATTCAAATGGGACCACAAAGAGTCAGGAGGCAGCAGGAGCCCAGCTCCCAGTGCAGGACGGTGACAAGAGGCTGCCTCTGCTCGCCAGAGCTGTCCCCTGCCTTCACCGAGCACAAACCCTGCGTCCCAGCAGGGAAAAGCAAATCCGGTCACATCGGCATCCATAAGACAAAGGGATCGAAGGGCAGCACACCTTCCAAAAGTCTGAGAAACACGATGCAGGCTGAAATAGGATTTTCCAGTACCCCAGTTACAGCAGCCAGGGCTCTCCCTGGGTCCAGAGAGAGACCCCCAAAATGAGACAATGCTTTCCTTCAAATGACAGGGAACAGAGCGCTCCTTTCTCCTACATCCAGAGAAAACGAGGCCCATCAGAACACATAAATATGTAGAAATAAGTTATTCTCCCTTTTCCTAATTAAAATAAAAAGCAATTGTGTAAAAACAAATAAATTAACCCCCCCCCAGAAGAAACTGTGATGAGAAGCGTGGGACCTGGACCTAGTGAGTAGTTCTGTTCTGCCTGACACGACGCAAACAGAATATGACAGAGCTTGGAATAAAGCAGCAAAACACCCAGGACAATAACCTGCTATCCCCACCAAACTGGTACAGATTTCTCTCTGTTTGCAAAGGAAGGATATGCCACCTCCCCACACAAAACCAGCCCAGGACTGATGCAAAAAAGCATGAGCCCAATGAGAACGACTGTACCAGATAAGCAAAAAGCAGGTCCCACACGCAGAACAGGCTGCAGGAGCACACACGGGAAGGGAGAGATAGCAGAGCACAGTCCTGGGCTCAGGAGAGAAGGATGCTCACAGACATCAGCAACTATTACACCAGGAAAAAAAATAAAAGAACAGTTGGCTCAAGCAATACTATCTTCTTTCAGCTGAGGTAAAGCAAACCTCCCTTTCCCTCCTCCCCAGTAAAAAGGTGAAGCTTGACAAGTACCCTTGTTCAGACTAAGGAATTAATGCGTATAATTCAAGTAAACTGTAGAAACTGCCTGAAGCTGTAACCAGAGGAAGGGGAGACTGTACTTTACAGTTCCCCGGATCTGCCCCAGCATCTCTCGCAGCTTCTCTGCAGCGTGGTTGTTGTCTTCATTTGGGATTTTTGCTGGAAGCCCTTTACTGCGCAGTGATGTCTGATGCCCAGCCTAACTGGACCCATACTAAACCAAGCGTGAGCATCACCAGGTCCTGCTAAATGCTGGCTTAGTATTTTGTGCCTGGGAAGTGCCACACCAGAGCGCATTACTTTGAAACGTGTAACATGAGCAGTGGAGCCAAGCAGCTCCAAGAGCAGTTCCCAGTGAGCGTGTTGCCCACACTCAGTCCCCAGCAAAACAGGGCAGGCTCATTAACCAGGCATCAAAAGAGAGAAAGGCTACGTGTTTAGGCTTGTACAGCAGCACTCAAAGGGCCAGCACCTCTGCAGGGAAAAAAGAAAAAGAACAAAAAGAAGGAAAAAAAAAAAAAAAGAGGGGACTGTGAGATATTTGGTTCAGTGTTAAACCTCTGAGAGGGCGAGGAGAGAGCCGCCAACGTGCTGAGGTCTGGCTGCTGGTGTGGGAGGAGGGCACAGCCCGCCCCAGCCCCTGAGATTTCCAGTTGCTGCAGTGTCCGGGGAAATAGCGGAGTAACAGAGAAGGGAGCAGGCAGAGGGAAGGGCAGAGTGGGTTTCCGTATCTTCACCAACACCTCAGTGTCCGTGTGAGGTTCCCCTGAGCTCAGGGGCTTCAGAGGGCCTGTCCTTCCAGGGACCCCGTGAGCTTCTCTTCATCCATCTGCTTCTGCTGCTGGTGGATGCGGGCGTAGGAAATGGCATCTCCCCTGCAGAGAGAAGGGACAGCGAGGGGATGTGAGCTGGGAACAGACGGGGTGCAGGACGGGGTGGAGATCCACCTTCCCCTCCCCTCCACCAGCAGGCAGATCTCTTACTTCTTGCCGAGCGCCGACAGGCCGTAAAGCACCCCGGTTGCAAACGCGATGGCATTTCCAAAAAGCGTGGTCAGCGTCAGGCTGAGCATGACGGGGAACACCGCCATCCTGAAAGAGAGAGAGGCAGCCCCGCGCTGGGTTGGGGAACGCAGCACCTGAAACGCCCAGCGCCTGGCCCCGGGGAGCATCCTCACCCGCAGTAGAAAGCAGCTTTCTGCCAGGGCCGCAGCTTGTCCGCCCTCGCAGACACGGCGTTGGCGAACTCGATGAACTGGCAGCAGAAGGGGGCTTCGCACAGGAACAGGACGAAGGCGTTGAGCCTCCAGGCAGAGCACACGAGAGTTAACCCTGCCCCACAGCAAGGGGCAGCCGTGCCCCCGGCCACACCAAAGCAGAAGCACTGCACCCTGCTTCCCTCTCCCCCCTTCTTGGTAATTCCCAATCTCTGGCCCGATTTATTTTGGGTAAGGTTACTGCAGTATTTACCTAAAAACGGGTGGAAAAGGGGGTAATGAGAGAAGAGGAATATAAATGGGGATATAAATAGGATAAAGCCCGTGTCTCCACCTGTCTGACTGAGCAAGAGCTGGCAATTCCCAGCTCTGCCCCTCGCTCCGTGGTGCCAAATGGACAGAATCACAGGGTACCCGGAGCTGGAAGGGACCCCCAAGGATCACATCTCCAACCCAGCAGAAAAAAAAAAAAAAAAAAAAAAGAACAGAAACTCCACTCACATCATCCACACGCCAGCTGCTATGTTCAGAGGGTTGATGGTGACGCAGTTCCACAGACCAGCAAAGGCACAGGCTGGAAGGCAAGAAGAGGCTTTCAGTGACCACAGCGACCCACAGGAGAGCAGGGCCTGAGGCTGGCTTCTCCCAGCTCCAGCCTGCCCCGCAGCCACATCAGTAGGGTTGTGCCTTCCCGTGCTTTGGCTCATGCATCTGGAGGCACCGCTGGAGCTGCCCAGAAGGGTCCTTGCCTTGGCTGGCACCTCCGGGCACCCATCTCAGAGCAGCACGCGGAAAAGTTCAGCAAAAAAAATTACTTGCAGTCCTTTCAGGCTGAAAATAAAGGAGAGGTGAACCTGGTCACACACTGCTGGTTCTGTGCAACTTTTAGAGAGGGGCAGAAAAGAGCCAGTTTGGGGTCTCTGCTAATACAAATGGAAGTGGATGCTGGCTAAAGCAATGCCCAGAATAGCTCCTGCTCTCCTGAATTCGTAATGCCAGGAGAGGAAGCCGCCAGCAGCCAGGCTGCAGGCACCCACCTCCTGCCTCATTAAACTTGCAAAGCGCTCCCTGCACTCGATACGGCCCCTTTCCCCCCACTGACACCGAGAAGCTGCTGCTCACCTGGGAACCCGAGCCCACAGGAGGGAGGGAGGCAAGGCAGGGGCTGCGTCCCCAGCAAATAACAACACAGTGCAAAACTGCAGCTGAAATTATACAGCCCTGAAAGGCTGGCCTGGGATGTGCAGCTGAATAATGAAGAGAGCGGTGTGAATCTGAGACGACCAGCCTGCGTCTAGGTATTTTTGAAGTCTGCTCATGTTTTGCTAAGGGAATCCCTGAGCAGGGCTGCTGTGAGCAGTCCTGACCTTCAAAAGCTTGGCACGCGCTTGCAAGGTTTCCTTCAGGCATCCACTGCTGAATCCTCAAGGTTTCCTCAAGAATATTTATTTACCCTTATTTACCAGACTGGGAAACAGAGCTGGAGGCCTATGATAGGACCAGGTTAAGGTCACCCCACGAGCAAGCGGCCCCCTGATTTTGGAAAACAACCAAACAAGTTTATTTTTAGAGGCTTCCTGGGACTGCCCCGTAGGACCCAAAATCTCCTGGAGATTCCTGTAAGAACAAGATCCCAACAGAGTAGAAATGCCAGAGGACACGCTACCAGCCACACTCTGAGGGCACTTCTCATCCTCCCATCACAAAGGGATCGGTGTCCCTGCACTGTAGGGGGAAACTGAGGCACTGGGGTGGGATGATGCAGACATGCAAACAGACGGAGAGCTGGCAAAGCACCAGCGAGCAGGATTGCAAGGAGCAGCAGGCAGGGAGGTTTCTAACTCTGCGACCAACAACGACCAACAAACCCTTGGATGCTCATGGAAGAGGAGCTCAGGGGACTTGTGACACTTGTGACAAGTCCACACCGTGGACTTGTAACACTTTGTCTTCACAGAAAAGCACACTTCTGAAAATAACCTTAAATGACTTTCAAGCATTTTATTATTAGCAAACAGCAAAACCCAGCAGCATTTTGACTACCACTGAAAGGGCCAGGGCAGAGCCCTGTTAACAGCACATTGAAGCAGAGCAGGGCATGAGGTTCAGAGAGCTACAAAATCAGCCTCAACCACGGAGCAAACCTAGGGAGGCAGAATGTTATTTCCCAAGCAGGACTTTGGCTCTACTATTTTTTAATTTCTTTTTACTCTAATCAATCAGGGTTTCTCTTTGTCAGGGCTTTGGTTCAGTTTTTCAAGTTTTGTTTTCATCCCCAAACAACCCTTGAGCACTAAACGTCCTCGCAGGCACCTCAGCGAAGCGATCGCCCTGATTGCCAGCGGACTAATGACCCAGCAGGCCTGAGCTGAGCGAGTCCCTACGTCAGCACGAGCACCAACCAGCAGGAAAGGAGTCAAAGGTTTACAGTCGCAGGAGCACTGCACTCAGTGGTGGTTGCCAACAGCCACAGATAACGATTCGGTGACCTTCGGTCTCCTTTCCAGTGCAATGCATCCTGCGGCAGCCTGGCACACACTGGTCCCGCCGGGGCAGGATCGGCTCCTGCCTCTGTAGCCAAAAGGGACACGGAGCCAACCCAGAGACTTCTTTTTGCACAACAAAGCCTCACAAGAGGCTTCAAATTCAGATAATGCTCGATGGCACGTAAGCTATGGAAGACAGTCCTGCCATTTGTTTAACTGCTGTCCCGTCCTGAGGCCCTGGGGAAGCACAAATAACTGGGAGCTAAAACGAGGAAGTAAAAAAAGAAAAAAACACCACCCCCCACAAAGCCTCTATTCATTCCAAGCAGCTGGTCACTGTCCTCAATGCAACCCTATTTTTGCCCCTAGAGCATTTTACAAAAGCCTCAGACTCCCATCGTCCTTTTACAAATAGGAACACAAGGGGGAGAGGGGACTTGGCTGAGGTCACCAAGCCAGGCTGTGCAGGAGCCAGAAACAGATCCCGAACCTTGTTTGTCTCATTCATGCTCCACCTCCCAGCCCTTCTGACTCGATCTTGCTGGTTACAGGTGTTGGCACACAGTAGGTGTCACCTCCCAGTCTCACCTCCGCTGACAAAGTTTCTCATCCATCCTACAGGGAATTTTTCCTCCTGCACAAAGTAACCCAGCCCCGTAGCAGCCACAACCCAGATGCCCAAAAACCTTATAAACGAGTTCTGTTCCTTCACAGAGAGCTCTGAAATCAGAGGCACGCTCCAGCCTTGCCTAGTTATCAGTCAGCCCTTGTCCTAACAGGCCGCCTACAACGAGGCAATGTTGAACAAGGGGCATTTTGAGGATGCCTGTCACCAGCACAGAGGATTGCCTCCTTCCATGGCCTCCCGTGTCCCTGCTCCTAACAGCAGCCTGTGACCCCAGCTGCCACGGTCTCTGCCCCACAGACCCAAAAATTGAGACTGCCCGGGCCACAGAGCAAGCTGGCTGACTCCCCAAATCATCGGCAATCCTCCTGCCTATTTCTTCTCCCAGATTCGCCCAAACACATAAAACTCTCAGCTTTCCTTTAAAAACAAGTCCTGAGTTCTCCAAGCTGTGAAGAAAAGTTTGAGAAAAGAATCCAAGTACAACTCGGCTGCTTTGAAACCTAAAGATAGAGGGGGAAAATCTGCTTTCAAAGACTCGCGCTGCTTTCAAGCCCCTCACGAGCTGCTCTGGCACACAGCGAGCTGCTCAGAGCCACCTCCAGCTCTGTACCCTCCATCTGCACCCCCCAAGCTGTGTGTGGACCAAAGCCACATGAAGGATGCCGAGGCCACAGCTTGTGGGACCAACATCACCCCATGGCCCCCTCATGGGAGCTACCAGGGGACATGGCCCAGCCGGCCTCCAGGCCTCCTGCCCCCACCAGAGGCCTCCGGTAGGTGCTGCCCCATAAGAGCAGCCTTGTGGAATCTTTTCACACCTCTGGAATTTCGGCAACTAAGATGTAAAAGCAAGAGGAGCGTTATGTTTTATCAGCATAGCCAAAAAGGGCTTTAAAGGGGCTGCCCAGTGATGCCACAGCGCACGAGGTGGGCTGCAAAAACACCACTGCCTTGTACAGTCGAGTCCTGAGGCAGGAACAGGCATGGAAAAGGGGCAGGAAGAGAGAGGGATCAGACAAAACACTACAGCAGAGGGAATAAATCAGGGCTGACTGTACTGGCTGAGAAACGCTCTTGTTTTACTAGAAGTCGTGGACCTGAAGCAGAAGGAATTCTCCATCCTGTGCTCTGCAGGAGATCAGACTAAGCGGTCATAACAGTCCCTCCTGCTTTTAAGAGCTATTAATCTCCTCACAGAATGTAGCAAAACAGCACTACGGGACAAGCTGATTTCTGGCAAAGGTGCAAAGACTCTTTCCCTGGGAAAATTTTTTTCAGCAGCAGGTAATTCACAGCGCAGCCAACTCACTTCGCTGTATGCTGTCTCCCATCTTCTGCGCGTCCAAGACTAAACCCCTTAAAAAACACACACCACTAACCAAGGTCATTACTCGCCTCCAGAAAACACAGCCAGGCCCTCCGTGATAAACGGCGGGAGTAAGAGGAAACATGCTGTGACGTCCAGAACAGGAAAGTTGCAGGAACACAAACACCTGACAGTCAGATGGGATGGAAGAAGCAAACCCCAGGGCCCCCGTTCACACCCTGCACCTGACCCCGCTGAGCGCCCTGAGCCCGGTGCTCGCAATAAAACCATTGTCTCGTTTATCTGCCCACGGCCCTCCTGCAGGACCGAGGGCTTGGCTTCTCCCACCACTCCCAGAGATGGGAGATGAGCTTTATCCAAGAAGAAACTCGAGGATTTTCAGATCCCCCCCGAGACATCCCTTCTCCCAGGTACCAAAGTTCAGCGAGTTCAGCAACCACGCAGCGCGCCTCTCACGTGCAAGCTAACATCACCCCGCTTCAGGCTCGTCGTGGCTCTTCCTCCTGCCCAAAATGCAGCCAACTACACGTGTGGAAGAGACGCAAACCTGCAACCCCAAACGATTGTCCCACGGCCCGCCTCCCCGTACACAAACACGGCCAAGGGACGGGCAGGCACAACCCCTGCCCCGCGCTTTTGCATGCACGAGCAGAGCCGGTGGGGAACCCTTGGCTGCGAGGGAGGGGATACTTACACACGCCCCCGATGACCCCGGCAATCCTGCAGAGCCACCTGTACCACCAGGTCATGCCATCATCGGTGGAGGGAGCCGCTGGCTCAGGGGCTGCTGCTTGGAACTGGTCATCCTGAGAACTCATGGCCCCCCCAGCTCCCGGGGGGTCAGGGGGCAGCTCCCCGCTCCCCACCTGCGCCCCAGCAGTGCGGGATGCCCCTCCAGGTGACACTCCCCCCACCTATTCCAGCAAGGCCAGGCAGGCTGACAGCCCCTAAACCCAGCCCTGCTGCTGGTGGGCCTCTCCCCGCACCCCCATGCACGGCCGGGCCCCCCAGGGCTGACAATGGAGGGGCTCTGCCTGCAGCAGCGATGCCAGCGGCCGGGGGGGAGCAGCCTCCACGTCTCCCTGCCTATTGCATTGTGGGTCCCCTCCTCCAGCAGGGAGGGCTTTGATGTCACGCTCATTAAAAAGCCAGTGGGCAGAGCCGTGTGTGCATATTCATAGCCAGCAGCAGGCAGGGAGGCGCGCGGCCCATGGCGGGCCCAAGGGTGCACAGGGCGGTTGGTTCAGCTCGGGGCGAGGGCAAGCGTCTGCCCCAAAAGGCACCCGTCATCTCACGGGGACTGGGACTGAGCCCCAGCCTCTCCTCCCAGCTGAGCTGTGGCTGCACAAACCTAAACATTCGGAAGTTTTGGCCGGGCTGATAACACAGCTTCTTGCCTCAAATGGCAGGGGGAGGCGTTGTGGGTGCCTCAGCTCTTAAAGCCATCTGTGTCTGTAGCCCCCGTGCCGCAGTTGTACCAGCAACACAAGCGCACAGCAAGCTGCACTCTGCTCTTACCTCCATCTTCACTCCCTTTACCTCTCTGAGGACTGAGCTTTTGCTTCAGCAGAAGGTGAAGCGATTTGTCTAACGTTACACAGAAAAGTCAGAGGTAAAGCAGGAGCCCTGGGTCCTGCTTCCCCTAACCACTAGCTGCTGTTATCCCTGTGTGTGCTAAGAGGAAAGAGAAACATGAATTTTTGAATGGATGTGAGTTGAATGTGGGAATTGTTACAAAAATTGTGCCCTTAAGGAAAAGCAAACCACTCCCCTTAATCTGAATGGAATCAGGTTTTTAGAAAACGGGAGTTGAAGTAGGACTTTGCATATCAGAGATGTCCCAGCTGGCAACCTGTTGGTATCCGAACAACTGCTACAGTGAAATGCCCGTAATTCCCTTAAATTATAAAGGCAGCAGCTGCACATTTTGCAAATGAACGTGGAGCATACGGTCAGTAATCAGAGCCCATCTCTGCAGACCAGAGACTCTGCATAGCTGATCTGGAACAAAATATAGCAGTGAGACTTGGGATCCAGAGCTGAGTGGGAAGACAGATCCCATCTGCTAAAAGGTTACAAAAAAGAATTAAGGATTATTTTTTTTCATTACTGTTACGTCTCCTGTTAGACAGGAAATGAAGGCCCAGTGCCTGTATCACCCACGCACTGCAGTGGGACAGCTGATATATTCAGTTCCTCAAGGATCTTGCTTCAAGAATCTACTTTCTAGCTTTTCCAGGAACGGAACGTAAATCTGAAGGCTGGCAAGCAAAAAAATCCAGGCGGAACCAGCAAAAACCATTACTAAGAAGACTGAAGAAAATAAGATTTTGTGGTTGCAAAAAGATGTCAGGGAATTCAGCTGAAAGAAAGCAGAGGTAGGATTAGAACTGCCCAGGCAGAACCATTTATTGTATCCAGCGTGAAGGGTAGGGGCAGCCGTGTCCAGCCAGGCTTCAGGTCTGGAAAAGATCCCTTCAGCAGAACACTGAGATTTTGATGAGGACTTGTACCGAAGTAGGAGAACCCTTCAAAATGTTCAAGACATTAAATAAACCAAACAAAACACACAACAGCTTTAGAAATATATTTAGGACAAACTTGAGTGAATATTTGTCACTGTTCTAAAATACCTCTTCCTGCTACAACTTGTATCACGCAGTCTCAACAATCTCTCAGTGCACAGTTCCTCTGAGATGCAGATACAAGCAGATTATTAGCACAGCTACTATTATCTGAGTAAATATCCCTTGGCACCAAACCCATCGTTAAGAGACAGAATTCTTTTATTTTTCCCATAGAAAAGAAGTACTGGTATCACCATCAGACATGCAAGTAGCAGAACCGCAGCTGTGCTGGCTGGGGAGGGACCTCAGGAAGTCATTTATTCCTCCCTACAAAACCAACTGTCACTGGTGCTTGACCAAGCCAGCCACACATTGGTCTAGCAAGGTCCTGAAGACATTTGAGTATGGCAATTCCATCAGCATTGCACCTGACCTGTCCTGGTGTTGTGCTACCCTTCTGGGCCAGGAAACCATCTTGCCCTCATACGTTTGTCTAGCCCTCTTGTTCTTTCAGCCCGTTATCTTACACATCTTTGCTTTCTTTATAATTTCCCAGAATTTCAATGGGCCTCATTTTAACAGGCTTTTCCACTGCAGGGGAGTGAATTTAATTGTTAAACCATAATCTTAGCTACTTGTGCTATACAGAGGTTTCTAAGGGGACACTGAGAAACAAAATGATCATCCTAAAAGGTCACAGCATGTAACAGAAGCAGGACCTTGAGACCTCAATGTCCAAGAAGCTAATTGCAGATGCTGCATTAATACCAATCAACACAGATAGGTCTGTGTGAGGACTATTTGCTAAATATTTGGTAGTTACATGTCGTTTGCATAAACTCTGCATGTGTTAGCTGAGATCCCAGCAGAGTCAGTAGATATTACTGTTCGTACTCAGTAGATGGGGAAGCAATTGCAAAAAGGCTAAATGACTTGTGTGACCTCAAGCAGTGAGCAGGCAGGAGTGACTAACTCAAGCACAGCCTTTCTTCCCCTTTTATTTGGGTTCAGCAGCATGATATTCAGCCCAGAAACTGGTTCGGTGTTCCTTAATGTTTTCATGAAATTCAATTTCAGCTTGGCTTCCTGTTGATTGCCAGAAGAATTGCTGTCTCCCATGAAACACCATCGTCTTCATGGTGCTTACGTCACGAATCTGAATAAAGACAGACCAAACCATTATATTATAGCAGCCTACAAGTCAAGCACCCACAAAATACTGGGGTCACTCAGGGGAAAAGCTATCCTATATAAATGTTAGAAGAAATATGATAGAGGTAAGTAGTGCTCACTCACATCTACATTTACATAACAGTCTGACCTCTCAGGTCTTGATTGAGCTTTGCATCTGGATGTAAATCTCTAATGAGCAGATGGGTCCTTGCCCATCTAAACCACCCCCTCTGGGCTTCTGACTCACCAGGATGTAATTAAAATGAGTTTGGTTGTTCTCACTGCCCAGGTCAATATACACAGCTCGGATAGCTATGCGGTGCTGAGGAGCCACGTTAATGAAGGTCCGACACACTCCTTCATGCCTTTGACCAGGTGACTGCACAGGATTCACTATTTCACCTCGGGGACCAAACAGCTGCTTGTCACAGTCTGAGAGGGGGGAAGGGGAGCAGAAGAGAAAATGATTTAGAGATGTGTCTGGTATCTCCAAGAAAAAAAATGGTTTAAATTAAATACAGACAGAAAAGTTTCTCTGAGGATTTTCATCTGGGAACCTCCAAGCATAAGCAAACACCTGCAGGGGGCTTGCCTTTAAAACAGAGGGGCAGTCCACAAATAATATCCATTCTGACACTCCTTGAAAAGGGGCTTATTAGCTCTTGGAGATGGAGCAAGGTTTCCATAGATTCCCATAGACAGCCACGACCTGTGGAACTCTGCAGGCCTTGCCATGAGTCCCCTAACATAAAGCAATAGTGAAGCTTTCAGTGAAGTACCTTGGTAATATTTTTTAGTTGTATTTCTGCTGTTGTACTGAAGAACAACACCATTTCCTGGCAGCAAAACACGCTGTTTCACAATCAATGTATTTGTTCTGGAATTTATCAGTGACAAAGGGAGCTTCTTGCAGCCTGTCTGCCACATCATTCGCCCAGAAAACAACACGACTTCACCTGGAATGAATGAGCACAGGGACTAGAAACACTTTTACTTCATGTGAGATAGGTCTGAATGCAGTTCAGCTTCCTATATTACATAGGTCAGAAAGCGAGTAATTTCTGCTTCTTGCCCCTATCTTATTGAAATCTTTCCTGAAACAGTCCAGTTAACTAATCTAACCATACTGATTCCAACAAGAGGGTACATTACATAGTTTTTAACAGGCCAAAGTAGGAAGCTTCTTTAACCCAATAGGTTCCTTTAATCCCATATCTATTAAAAAAAAAAAAAAAAAAGAGAGAGAGAGAGAAATCATTGTGTAGGGAGAGGAAAGGCATCATATTAGTTGAGTCCCATCTAGCAAAGAGTTAGTGGAACAGGAAAACTTATAAAATGGTTTCAGAGATTACACAGGCTCCAAGGCAGCAAAAATCATTCAGGACACCAAAGCATGCAGGCAAACAGTGTACAGATTTCCCAAAGGGCCAGGCTAGTTCCCAGTTAGCCCTGGGCAGTACCTGCACTGCAGTTGAGGGAGCTCTCCAGAACAATGAGTGTTATCTCCTCCCCTAGAGGACGTCCAATGGCCACGGTGCAGTCACTTCTCTCTACACCTGTCATGTTGATGACCCCAGTGGCATTAAGAAAGAGCTTTCCACAAACACCTGTGGAACAGAGACAGATAAGAAACACATCCAGCTGCTGCTAACAGCACTCAGTCCTTTCACAGCACAGTAAACAGACAAGCACCAACAGTGTGCTCACCTTCTGGGTAAAGCACAGGAAGAGTCAGTTGCTGCCCCAAAGAGTCTCAATTCAGAGGAGGTTTGGGAAGTCGAGGGAAGGAAGTAATTGTTCCTGGCTCAGACAGCATGGACAGCTCATGGCATACTGTCCCTAAGCCATTCCCTCCCATGCTCCTGTCTGTGTACAGGAACAGCCACACACAGTAGCTATCTCTACCTTTTGGTTACGCCCTCCTCACCTCCACTGGTCTCTGTCTGCTCCTGAGGGACAGCTGGCACAGCAGAAGGAGGAAGATCCAGGTCCTTATATCTTGCCCTTTCAACAGTTGCAGCTGTCGTAGGATGCATGGCTGGTGTCACTGTCTGCAGTTCTGCTCCATGGGACCCAGTCCCCACCACCTGCTCAGGACAGGGCCCTGCAAAGCAGCCACGTAGCACGATGGCCTTGGGGAAGTGCCTGCAGAAGATGGGGTTCACGTGCTTATGGGTTAGCGAGTTGAGGCAGAAATCCTGCCGTGTCTGAACACCATTCCCACATGAAGTTGAACACTGCAGAGGAAGAAACCCACAGGCCATTACACACACATTTCAATTGGTATTCAGAAATAAATACATTTATTTGCTCAGGCACAATCTAAGGCTCTGATCTGTTCACTGATTCTGCCACATGGCCTTTTAGTTCTCTAGTTTCACCAGCTGTAAGATGGGAATAGCAAAGCTGGCCCACCTCCCAGGGGATCCTCTAAACCATATTTTTGTACTACAGAACCACTTCCTTGAGAGATCCAAGAAGATCTGCATTCCAGAAGAATGCATGCCAAAGATCATTATTAAACAACAGCCAAAACCTGAGCTGAAAAAATGCAAGAAGCACACCTACAGCTGCTAAATAAAGGACAGTGGAATGGTTGGGAAACACAAAAAAGAAAAAAAACAGAAACAGTTTAGCATTTCTGTGGGAAGTAAATACACAAGGCAGAAGTGGTATTTCTCTCCCGTTTCCTTTATGAAAGTGAATGGCTATAATAAAACTGCTGCACTGAGAAACCAAGGACTACATCTGAACAGGAGCTGATACCTCTGTCCATTCACTGAAGCTCCATTCGTAAGAGCACCTTCGGATGACACATGGGATGCTGGTAAGGGGTTTCTCTGACACAGGACACGAATGTTCCTCCAGCAAAATCTCTTTGCCTTGGTGAATCTGCACACAGGTGACCAGCTGAACAGCTAAGCCAAGCCCACAGCTGGAGGAACACGGGCCAGCTGGGATTGTTTTCCATCTGACAAAGGACAAGGAGAAAAATTAGAAAGTTAGAAATGAATTCCTACCCTCTCTTATTTCTCACCATAGAGACCGTAACGCAGCTCCCTCATCCTTTCCCCTTTCTGCTTCTCAGCAGCTTCCTTCACCCCTCCAGCTCACACACTTTGCTGCACGCAGTGCTTACAGCAGCCTCTGAAACAAGGTTAGGCATTCCAGAACAGGTTTGGTGTTGTACCCAAAGGAAGGGCATTCACATTTTACAGGAAGCACACAGACTCCAAATATACATTGAGTCTTGCTCTGTGTCCATTACAGTTCTCCTCAGGGTGACATACAGAGGCTTAACAACAAAAACAATTGTTATCTCCCTCCAAAATGCACACTGCTCTGAACAGTCAGATTAAAAACCAACCCAGGGTTATTTGGTCCTGGGAGTGGCATCCTGCAGCATGTAAAAAAAGATCAGATCCCAGTACAGTCCAGTCACACAGCAAACAGGCCAAGGCAAGCTCTGCCCCGTTTCTCAACCCTAAGCCATACCCTAGATCACACCACACACATTTCCAAACAACCACTCGTGTGGTCCATGTGAACATTTCGACCTTGGGGGGCACGGCTCCAAATTACATGGCTCCTGCTCCTTTGGGCGAGGCAAACCATCACACTGGGTGTCTGCCACAATCTCTTCTGCCTTCTCCCCAGTTTCCCTCGCACAGTAGAGGACCTTGTGCATCACACCTCCTCCACAGCTTGCACTGCATGAGCCCATTTTGTAATGCCACCTGGGAACAACGCAGCCATCAGTAAGTAACCCCCAGCTCTTACCCATCCTCCCTGGATTTTAAACCCAGCCAGTCTATGGAAGTACACCTGGAATTCTGTTAATGCACACATGCACACTTACTGATATTTGACAGATCACCAGTCACCTCACTGGGTGCAGCTTGAAATGCTATAAATCCTAAGAAAGTGCAATCAATTTCCTCTAGTTCTCAGAGCAGCTGTCCCAGACTCATAGAGCATTTAATACTAGCTACGTTCTTTGATGCCACGTGGCTGGCAAACATGTCACCACATTTTGCAGTCATGGATTATTTGTTCCCACTTCCTCAGAGCTTTTCAGTTTTCCCCTGGACTTAAACTCCAAAGACTTCACTTAGTTCTGCTTGAGAATATACCAGCCCAGGGAAGACTCTGTTAGTTTGGTGAGAACAGACCGCTGCTACTGTTTTTGCAGCTGGCTGGCCAGGGCATTCTCTTGCTTTCAAAGCTGAGGAGAGGAAGATAACATCTCCAGAGTAGCTCAACCCTTACTTGTCATGTCACTGGGCATACACATAGGAAGGAATAACCTCTAACTGGCTCATTGTCCCTCAGTAACTTCTTTACCTTGGTGGGCAGGGACTGAGATTGCAGACTTCCACCCTGCTCTCTGGCTTTGGCACTGGATGACAATTTTCTTCTTGGATTTTTTCTTTGGTGTCAAAAGCTACACATACATACTGTATCTGAGTCTCACCTAGAAAAGGAACCGATTTTACTCCATGGCATGCATGAAGGTTTGAAAATAAGCACAGAGTAACAAAAGCAGTGCCAACCACGTCTGTGTGTACAAAACAAGCAAACTGTTCAAGCCCCAGGCATGCTCATTCCACTCATTTTCCCAACTCTGGAACACAGCAACAGCCAGACAGCCCTCTAAACTATTCCATGTCTTGCGCCAGACCCCCTTGTCTCTTCCAGACTCAAAAAATTTGTGACCACAACTACACATGCACTGTGATCTGTAAAGGGGAAATGACCAGGTCCCTGAGGTTCCTAGGTCTGAGTTGACACATACAGCCAAGTAACATTTTTCTGCAGCACAGAAAGATCTCACCTCCACCACAGGACACTGAACACTCTCCAGCTAGAGGGCTCCAGACATACACAGTCTGATTTTCCAGTTGGATATGTCCAAGTGACTCTGGAATCTGAAGCAAGTGTGTGTCTTCCTCCTCAGAACAGAGCAAAAAGAACCAAACCAACATTGGCACCTGCTTTCCCACAGGTCCTGATCTAATGAAGCCAGGGGATACTTCCAGATCAAACCCACAACATTTTCAGAGGCACATTTAAGCAGTTTTTCTATTTTTGAAGAGCATACAAGTTTAAGTCCCAGAAATAAAGACTTCCAACAGCCAAGAGCCATCCTAATTAACACTACATGTGGCTGAACAGAGATGCCTAAAGCAGTCTCTTCCTCACTGGTAAACATAATAAACCTGGCAGTGGCTCCCCAGTATGGGCTCGGACCAGGGGTCCAGTGCTGAGAAGTCCTCTTCCCTGTTAGTATTCTTCCCTCCCATGTCAGAACCTCTCTGTTTGACTGTGAAGTATTTATCAGAGCAACAACGGTTATTTCTGTTTCTGTTTTTTTTGGACTCTGAGGAGAAATAAAGAAGGAATCAAGTTAACAGCTGCCATAAACAAACCACCACTAATAACTGTTGAATCCAGCAGCATAAATTAAAAGGGACAGAGCTTTCTAAAGACAGAATTTGAACCTTTAATTGGACGGACATCCTTGCTATAAACCACCATCCCAGCCTACTGTAGTATTGCGGTGCTTTCCAACTGGTAGCCTCCTGCAGGTTACAAGCCTCAATGTCTCAGTAAGACTCCTGAAAGCCAAGCCAATAAACTCACATTGTCCCAGCCCAAAGGGCAGACGTTAACCACACACGGCACAACGGAGAGGGGTTTTTCTTCTGCTGGACATAAGCTGTCATCCACAACAGTCTCCATCCCCTTATGAAGCTGAACACAGGTCAGATTCTGCTGTGCAATGCCAGTTCCACAGACAGCAGAGCATTCATCTGTCTGAGATATCTTCCACCTAAATGGGAAGTAATCGTATCACCCTATTTCTCTTCTGAATCATAGAGGTTTATTACTCATGCAACTGATTGCAGAAATGGGTCATACAAAGTATTCAGCTTCTCTATTTCAAGAGCCTATTCTAGATATGATTGAGAGAATGACTGCCAGAAATATAAGTCCTTGCACAGACACCTCTCTAGGGCTAAAAGCACCTAATGTAAAGAACTAGAGTTCACAGTGTAATCCTCCTTTATTAAACATTCAAATGTCCATGAGATCAATGTCTGGGCAATTCTCTTTTGAGTCTAATTAACACAAGGATGTACTCCACAATAAGATCAAATCTTTGTTTCCACAGTCTTGGAAAGGATGTGATCAGATATCTTCCACTGGCCATGCCCCCAAAGTACAAGAGCTTTATTTTTACTTGTGGACTTACTGTAAAAAATAAATAAAAAATGGAAGGGCTATTTCCCATTCCTTCAACTGGCATCTCAGTTACCTCATGGGACCAGGAAAAACAGAACATGGTTTGGAATCAGTCATGTCTTTACTATTAGGAAGAAACTACCTCAACACCTCTCCTTTTTTTCACCTTGTGCAATGCAAAAGAAACTGCAGAGACTGGGTTAGCTTGCAGAGAAAGGACAAGCAAAGTGAGAATTCAGATTAGCTTCCAGAAACACCAACCTGTACAGGCATGGTTCCATGGCACAGGGTTCATGCCTTGAAAGGGGTTGTGGGAATTCCAGGCACAACTGATCCTCTGTTGTTTCATTCTTTGTCTGGTCAAAACACACATGATTCACTGTTCGTGTCCCTGGGATACAAAAGGAAAAGGAAAGGAAGTTATAACCAAAGTGAGCAGTTCACCTCTATGATTTTCGGAAGATCCTGTAATTTTGCTTTATCTAAATTATCTCTGTAGGAAAAAGTGGTATATTTGGGAATGCAGACCTTCTGAAAACATAAAAAATCCATATTTCTGATGTAACTTTTCCTCAAGAGTTTTAAAGTGACTTTCCAAGATGAACACCTCAGAAAATGAAAAATTTGATGGATAATCCACTGCCAAAATAGAAAGATTGCTCTAAACTGGCCATTTGCAAGAGCAAGGCTATCAATCATAATTTGGTCCAAATTACTTCGAACGATCTTGATGTCTGACTGATGAGACAGGTTGCTGAAAATAAGCCCTAACTGTCAGCCATTTGACTTCCTGTAGAACTTATCACGTAATATCGTCACAGAGCGCCTGTACCCAGACAACACCATGCCAATGTGATCAGAGTGATCATCAATATTCAGAACCAGATTAGGGGTAGCGGGAGAGAAATTGCAGACTTGCAGTTCATGTGCCATGCAAGACATGGAATATTCATAAATTACAGCTATAAACAAGATTTTTAACATTACTGGACCTACCAAGGTGCCCAGTTCAAAATAAACTTGCTCCAGATTTGTGGAAAGACATTACAGAAAGGAGCTCAACAGGTAAGCTGGGTGAAGATCCAAACTCAAAAAAGTTATGAGCAAAGCTGTAGAGAGCCTCCTTTGCAGTGAATGAGTTACCAACAAGACATTCCTGCATCCCAAAGAGCATGACCCCAAGAAGCAAAATGTCAAGAATAAGTCAGCAACATTACCTTTTCACTACCCATCTTGTTTTCAAATAATGTTTGTTAATAATGGGGAGCTGACCACAACTTTGATTGACTTGTAATGTATTTACTAAATCTTTGTCACAGAAATCTCAAAAAGCTTGCCAGAGTCATCTGTACTATCTGGTAAACAAGATGTCAAGCCATCTACCAGAGCATTCTGTTACAATCTGCATTATGATTTCTACAGGGAGACAGGAAGGATTAGCCACAACACAGGAATAGAATTCTAAGAAGGAATCTTTATAATTAGCTCCAAGGCTTTAGTTAGACACTGGATACTTTGGTCTCAGATTTTTGATGTTTAACCAACTTCAAATTACAGTCTTCAATAACTTTGAAAAATCTGAGGAAATTGAGTCTTAAAGCCAGAAGGTAGGATAAAACAAATTTAAACATCCTCTTCAGGATAAAACATTTTCAATATCATTTTGGTGATTCAGCTCATTCATTGATTTGCTAATTTAATTCAAAAGCTGTACTGCTCTTTTCCTTGGTTCAGCTTAGCACTGGCAACTGTAGCTCACTTCCAGCAATTTACTTTTAAATTAATTTCAGTTGTTTAATAACTTCTAACCAAGTATCCATCATTGATAAGTCACATTTATTTCTGAAGATCTGGGTGAATATCAGCCTGCCAAATTAAGTCTGTCCAGACCTCCATAAGAAGTACAGACTAAGTACTACTGCCTCACCTTCCCCACAAGTCACTGAACATGACCCCTGTTGAGGAATCCACATATACGCCTGATTCTCTTTTGGCACAAAGTAGCTGTAGGTGATGTCTGGGTTGGTGGCATTGCCGTATTCTTTCCCATACCTTCTATAAACCTAATGAAAGAAAAGGTTGTGGTCAGTACGTAGATCAATTCAGACAAGAGAATATTGTCCCCCTTTACATCCAGTCCTGAGCCTTAAAACTAAGACAATCAGTTCTTGCCAGATGCAGAGTACTTAAACTGTAAGTTCTGAAGTTCTGTGCACAGAAGAAAAAAAGAAGAAAGGAAAAAAAAAAAAAGAAAAAAAAGAAAGAAAGAAAAAAAAAAACACGATTAAGCCAAGCAAAAGGTTTAATTCAGTATGCCTTTTCCCCACACACCCATCCCTCAGGCCTGCAGAAAGCCTGTAGGCATTACACCCTCAGCCCTTCCCAAAAAGAGGAAGGCCATCACACTTAGAGAACACCAGTTGCAGCAGCTTTGGGCACAAAGCCTACCACACCTGGACTCTGCACTGCAGCAGAGCCACACAAATTCAGCCTGGTCAGTTCTGACTGGCCCCTTTCCAACTGTATGTTTATTTACCTGTATTTCAATTTCTTCTTGGGTTGGCCCATCCACATGGACTTCCTCCAGGCTTGGCAGGTTGTTCTCAGTGAGAAACACTTTGTATTTGATCTGTCTGTCCTCCAGAACCGATGGATAGGTGACATTCAATGAGATTTTTCCCTTTCCAGCAACCACATACTCACCTTTAACCTTAACAGCTAGAGGAGCAAAAGTAGCAGTGAGGTTAAGTGATACGATGCAGACACAGAATCCCCTGGTGCTGGCAGCTACACACTGCCCATTTGTTAGAAACCAATTTGATCCAAATCAGACATGTCAAAGGGCATGGCTTCTACCACTTCCTACCAGAGAGCATCCCACAAAAAGTGCATCACCAAGAACTTTCTTCCCAGATCGTGTTGCTTATTTTTACAAGCTTGTTTGAACCCTGCCTGTATTCCCTCCTCTCCTTTTCATTCAACTCACCCAAATGTGTGAAGAGTGGCCTCTGATTGATAATATGGACCAAGGTGGTGTTATAAGGCAGGGACAAAAATGTAACATACTCTGAAAGGATGGAAAAAAAAGAATAAGGTCACCTTCCCCCACTGTACCTGTTTTAAGGAGTCAAGGGATTACAACCCCACTTCACCTTATTAGCTCAATATCCATTGCAGAAACGAGCCTTGCAGGCAGCAACAGAACTTATTGCAGACGGAGGTTATATAGCTAGTACTAAAAAAATAAAGATACACCAGTGATGGCCAGCAGGCTTAAATTCACCCTGACCTTAGCTCTATCAGCTTGGCTTGAACGTAGTAACGATGAATATAGACAACAAAACAACTGAATTCTGTGTTCTGTTCTCATTTTTTGTTTGCTCTTTTTACGTTATCTGCTAATAGCTGTGTGTGATACTGCAAGAGCCAGCTCAGTTCCCAAATGGATGTTTAACATCTCAGGCGGCATCTGACACAGCTCTCAGACCCCATGAATTTGCACAAATTCCCAAATGGCTACATTTCTCACCCATGTCCAGAGAAGAACTGTGAAAAGAAGTCACTGTGCCCATACAACAGCCAAAGATCTTAGCTCCATTCTCTCAACTACCCATACTCCAAAAACTTATCCTCCATAAAAAAAGAACACGGAGAAGCAGAAAAAAGAAGTCAGATAAAGAAAATTAAGAACGCTTAATATGCTGTACATCTCCTACAAATAGTACCATAATGTTGAGGCTGAGGACTACACACCTTTAGCTTTCCCTTCTGTGTAAGATCCGCTCACTTTGGTGCAAGTGGAGTTATCACCCCCACAGACCTTGCAAGAGTCCATCATCTTCTTGGAGTCCATCCGGCCATCGCACCCGAATGCCTGAGCAAAGAGGAGAGTCTGTCAAGATTGGCCTATTCTGTGAAGAAAACAAGCAAATTGAAGCAGCATTGCCTGAATTCCCCAAACTGCCTTTTTCATGTGTAACTTGAATTTAAGAAGACAAACAGGCAAAGGTGTATTTATACCTAGGCCTACCACTATGCAGCAGCTTACAAAGCTAGGGATTGGGAAGTCTTAGCTGAGAGTACGAAGTTGCATTAATTGTGTGAATTCAGTTTTTCCCATAAAAAACAGACCAGAAAGATCTCTCCTGTGACCTAAATCTAAAGCTCTTTACTCTCTTTTCTATGGTCTTTTTCTGGAGGGAAAAAAAAAAAAAAAAAAAAAAAAAAAAAAAGCACCCAGGAAAACATTAAACATGAACTTCAGGTTCTAAAGGAATCTTCAGCTCCCCAAATACAAACCCAGCTCACATCTTTCAGCCTGTCCCTCAATCCCATGGAGCTCAGAACAGAGATTCTATCCTCATTCCTATGAGCAAGACAAATTTACACAAAGCTACAGGAGGATCTCAGCAGGCTTAGCAGCAAAAACATGTGCAACTGCTGAATTTATGCTAGAGGCACTGATACCAGGCTTTGGCTGCTTCTGTAACACACATATTTATCACTATTACCAACAGAACAGCAGAAATCAGAATAGGTTATGCCTATGCCCTCTGCTGTTCACTAGCTGGAAATGCATTACAAAGCATTTGAACACTAGGAGAATCAGAAAAACGTAAAATTTAAAAAGTATATATTTGAAACCTAAAGAAACAACAGACAACAAAACAACAGGGCCAGCAGTAGGCACAGTTACTACCATCCACACACTGAGGGGGAGAAAGAATGCCTTTCTCACTTACAATCCAGAAAAAAAAAAGTTACACTTCAATTTTAATTACTGTTGTTGCAACAATCAATTTGTAGAGTTATGATTCATAGGTTTTCCTCCTTACTTTTCCACTGACCAGCTATGTTCAAATCATGCAACTTATCTCCAGAGTCAGCATTTTCTAGGGCTCTTTATACTATGTAAACTGAACAACTAACAACATCGCTTCAAAGAGGGCATAAACCAATTGCTGCATAGATTAGGGATGAATAGCCTTACCTAATTAATGCATAATTAGCAAAATGTCTTATCTAGAGGGCAGGGGATGCACAGACAACACTAGATTAGTTGGAATACATCCAATAAGCTTACAACAAAACTCTCTTCTTTTGAGAAGGACTCCCTCTGTTGTTTGGGACAGAGTGTTTCTTCCCCTGGTTCCTACTCAAGTGACTTTGCACAGAACCTTGTCAGAGGTTCACCTGGATTCTCGTCACTTACTCTGCAGCTTCCCATTACACACAGACTGAAAGCTCCATGGTGTTCAGGATTATCCTGCTCACATCTGGTTCCATCTATGAAACTGTCTTCACGGCTTACCATGAATTCGTTTCCAACGGCCCTGCACAAGTGCTTGCACTGCATGTCCCCTGGAGGAGGCAGGCAGGAGGAGCAAGGAGTTACTCTTTCAGAAAAACACACAACTGACCATCAAACAATAGGAAGTCAAAAGAATCTGATAGAAACAGCATCCAGCAACCATAAGTGAAATGGCCTTTAGATTTGGAAGTCAAGTTAAGCCCATCAGAACTCCCGTTCACAAAGAAACCATGGTTTCTCAGCCTTTCCTTACCTTTGGCAAAGCCAATAGCAGAAGTCCAAGTATAAAAGGATGGTGTTTCTTTGCTGAGATACAGCGGCTTTAAGTTTGTTGCTGCACACTGCTCAGCCATAAAGTCCTGTTGGGTCGTCAAACAGGCCTGCATCCCCGAGAGAATTGTACAGGTAATGAAAAGAAGTTACTGAGCGCAGAATCCCAAGCAGCATTTCACTCACTAGCTACAGGCAGAAAACAGTGGATGGTTAAGTAAAACACCAGAACAACTACAAGTAAAGAATACCACTTCAAAGTGAGCTACAGGAAAGAATTGTGTTCAGAAGTTGATCTTTGTTGTTCATACAAAAAAAAAAAAAAAGGAGGAGGGGAGAGGTGATAATTAAAATAGGAACTATATAAGAATGTCCCTCCGAAGAAAACTAGCATTACATGAGTCACTATTTTCTTGGTGTCTGTCCTTCTATAAAGGTATAGAGAAAATATCTCATTACATATGAACAATGCTAATAAATATCACTGTTGTCTTCAGACACAGTGGAACAAACACCTCACCTGTTGTCAAACAGACGGAGACAGTATGCCAGATCTTTAGTTCCTCTTCCCACAGCAATCAGCTTTGAGAAGTTCCAAACCACACAGCTTTCAAAGGGTTAAACAGAATTAAGAAAAAAAGCTGCCAAGATGCAATCGGCTGCATTACCTGAGTATTGCACATCTCCATTTGGATGCTGCTGCCCTGGCACTCCCGTCCCCCAAAAGCAGGCCTGAAAATGACAGGAAAATAGCTCCTCTACAGAGGCAGGTTCATCCCAAACAAAAAGCAAAACGCTGACACCTTGGCCCTGAAAAGGCCAAGAGACCTTGCAAACTCCCTGGACCCACACCTCTTACCTGGGGTTGTTACAGATCCTCTGCCTCATCACAACTCCACCTCCGCAGCTGCGGGAGCAGGAAGAAAAGGGGCTCCAGCTGGACCACTGTCCATGGACTACAGCCATGGGGTTCAGTTCTTCCAGAGAGCTGCACCGTCCCTTGAAGCACCACTGAGACCAAGAATACACAAAATTAGCAGCAGCACCACAGTGAACCCAGCAGAGATAGTTTCTATAAAGGTGACAATACATCCCTCTTTTGGCAAGCTAGACTGTCACAGAGAATCCCAAGATGAACAAAGGACCTTCTCACAAGAGGTTAGAAAAATCCCCTTGCTAATTATAGAATAACATGAGATAGAGATCTAAATATAAAGAGCTGATGCCATTTCAAGTAGAAAGCAAAGCCTTGTAGAACAGCTCAGATACAGGCTATAGGACTGCAAAGCAATTCCAGAGATAAAGACAACATGGAACACCAAGATCAGCTTGTACCAGTTTGTGACGTGAGTGTGTGGCCTTAGTTCCTTGTCCAAGACAAGGTAAGTCCCATGTAACATCCAGCCACAGACAGTGGCACTAACAATCTCCATAGCACCCACTCATTTCTCATTATCCAAGCATTGGTAGCCTCCTTACCTTATTGATTCCACACTCAGTACCATCCAAGAGGGGAACAAGAAGCCGAGTACAGCTGGATTTGTCTCCTGGTTGTACATGGCATGAGAGGACTTTACATATGTCCTGGTGTGGCAAGAAAAACAAGGAATTCAATTAGTCACTCAGGCTGATCAACACTCAACACCATCACAAAAAGTGCTCAGTTTAAATGGTACATGTCCCAGATGTCCCCACAGCTACCCAACAAGGATGAAGGCCAGCGATGGAAAGAATAAAAGCATTTTAAAAACCTTTTGCTCTTTGCCAAGAAATCTGAGGCAGAAAAGTACCTTCACTCCCTTGGCAATAACAAAGTCTCTAGCTCCCTTTCCTTGCATCTTAGCTCCAGAACATCTCCCCATTGTCCCCAACAAGACAGAAACTTTCTACCTACAACATTGCTGTCAGCAAAGGTGCACGCGGTTGCAATGCTCCCAAAGGCTATTTTACATTGCTCATCTGCTCCATAGTATAAGCCAGGCTTCCATCCAGGGATGCTGCCGTCCATGTCCGGCAGGTCATTTAAGCAGTTTGTTTGGCCTGTGCTGATACAGACATAAGAAATATCACTTTCCCAGCTGCGGGTAGTAAGGACAATGACATGTTTGCAAACTTCTGCTGAGTTTCATTCGGAGAGTTGGCTGTTGCTTTCCCAGACAGCACATGCTTATTGTGGGCTGTGATGAATTTAGCTGCAGCAGCTGCCTGGAGACACTCACAGTTCTCCACTGCTGAGGTTAAAACAAAAACCCAAGCCCATTCTTCACCCAGCCAGTTCACAGCCCACAATGTATGTTTAGACCTAGGCGCTCTGACATTTTAAATAAAATTTCCAGGGTGAGCTAGTGTCTGAGGAGTCTAACACAGCCCAGGCACGTTAGTCACTAACCAAAGCAATTTCCAGCTACTTGAAGCGAAGGCTGGGTTTAACCTCAGCAACAGACTCAAGCGATAAGAAATAAACAAACCCCACTTACATCACAGTTCCTCATTTTCTAAGTTCTAATTTATTCCTTGTCTCTCCCCCACAGGGCTGTGCTCCCAGACATGCACACAAAACTCAACCACTCCCTTACCTGACAAAGGCCAGGAATTCTTCTCGGCTACACTGGGACCAAGCAAGGTCAATGCCACTGTGGTTTCCTGCTGAACCCATGATGTAACCATTGCTGCTGCACTGATTCCCCTCACCATCATGGGGGATTCCAAGGCTGTAACAGAAAAAGCACCGAGCCCTGAGAAGAAACCCAGAGGTTTCATTCCCTTAGCACCTCTATACCTCCAAGCAAGGGCTGAGCTCCCTCTGCAGCCTTTCCTCCTACACTTGTCACAAAAGTTTTCTCTCTGCAGCTTTTAAGTGTTGCAGAACTTGCAGGAATGCAAGAAATGCAAGGAACTCTTTCCAAAAGTTTTGAATAGTCTATAGGAAACCCACTGTTATGACAAGAAATCCTTTATTTTCTACTGAATCCTTTAAACCAGGGAGTGTTTTCCCCTGACTGTGCTGCTCCCTGACTTTCTTCACTGACCTGTGCCCAATCTCATGGGCTATGGTGACTCCCAGGTCAAAGCCGGTGTCCTGAGTGATAATGCAACTCCAGGAGGAGGAGCAGACTCCCCCTAACTGAGTCACTCCACGTAGCTCCTTATTCCCGTCAGGCAACTCCAGATCAAACCTAAAGTAAGGGAGACAGATCCAGAGGAATGAGCAAAGAACCATTGCAACTAACAAAGTCAGGACTAGACATTCATACAGATTTATTTGCACCTTCCTGGTCTAACTTAGACAGCTAGCTAACATTTCTTTTATCATATGAAGCTCCACAGGGCACAATGGTAGTAGAAGGGTCCCACAAATCTCTATTGTTCAAAATTCATGGTGATTCTACATTTAAAAAATCCTCATATCCCCGGACAAGCAGAACAGAATGAAACAACCATGTCTATTTGCCAAAGACAGAGCAGAATCATCCTCTTTTTGAAAAAAGAGCACCAAACCAAAGCCATGACATTCAAGAAAAGCTTGCCTTCAGCACGTTTAGTCAAGCCAATTTAGAACAAGGAGCCTGAAAGTCAGACAAAATGTCTGATTCTGAGAAAATCTCTGTAGCACTAGAAAACTTCTGTAAACACCTGTGGGTTTTCCTTTCCAGCTATCGTTCAACATTTCTTCCCATAAAAAGCTGCAGTGGAAGTACACAATGTTCACTAAGTCTGCCTGGTCAGTGTTTGGGAAATATTCCAATCTCTTCCAGAAAATGATGAAACAGCACCTCTGAAACCACACCAAGAGCAGGAGAATCAACCCATCTTCAAAGGTTCTGGGCAAATCAGTGTCACTGTGCTGGTAGCTGGACACCAACGGACTGATTTCCAGTCTCCTGCCAGGACAGAGGAGCTTCAGTACCTGGTCACATACAGTACAATGTCAGCGTGCCGAGGATCAGAGTCATTCTGGGGGTTGACCTTCTTGCTCCACTCACAAACACTGATTAGCGAAGAGGTGATATTTGTTGTGATGTTTACATCCACCTGAAATAAAATCATACATTTGCACATTTCATACAGCTTTTAGCAAAGCCCCACACAACATTTGAACAGAGCCCTCCCTGCTTACCTCTGGTTCTCTCAAAACAAGCATTTGCATCAAATGAACCCTGAAATGACCACCCAGCGAGGCATCTCGCAGCAGCTCTGCCCCCTGTTAAGAAATGGAAAAGATTCAATAAAGAAGTCATCTCGGTGACTTCCAGTATCTGTTCCAAATTACAGGGGGGCACTCATTACAAAGCTAACACACCTGGTGACTATAAGGGCAAATATAAAATCACCAGGAAGTACATTAAAGTAAGCAACATAAATGTGAAAAAAAAAATCTGTCAATTGACGATAACTTGTTAGACTCATCAGCTACTCTGAAACAGAGAGAAAAATCTGCACAGAAAACAAATTTCATAGGGTAGGAAAGTAAATTCAGTAGATCTGGCTTAATCTCACTGAAATCAAGAGGGACTGAATCAAGTCTCTGGTGATAAAACTCTTGCTACTGTATCTTACATTATCTGTGTAATTAGATTAGTAATGAAATGAAGAGCTTTAACATTCACTTTTGCTTGTGCAGCTCTTTCAACAAGGGTAAGCTTGATGTGCAGTCCCAATGAAACACAAAGGAACACCCTGCACGTACGCAGTGCTCTGTAATAAGAGCAGGTAACCACAAACACCTCTGAAAGTGCATCCAGAGATAAATCTACCTGCAACACTGTGAGCCCTCACACTGGAAGAACAATCCAGACAGAAAACTACTCACAATGTTCAGGTTTGCAAGAATATATCGCTCCGTGTCCTCTTTGTGGTGCAAGTAAACGTCGGGACCTGCTATGACCATCAGTTCCAGATGTTTGACAGCTCCCTCAGCCCTCTTCTGCAGGCGAGAAGGAAACCGCCCTGCTGGGCAGCAAAAAGGGACACAGGGAGTTTAAAATACAAGACAGCATAGAACATCCTACAGATCCACTCCCTCTTCCTGAAAGACTAAAATACTGGTAGACAACTACTTTCACAGTCACTTGCCCAAGTTTCACACTTCTGTTGGTTTTCTTCACCTGTCTGCACCCTTGGTAACATATTATCCAAATAACAAATACCTAAATGAAAAATGTTACTTACATCTCAATGAAGTGAGAGCCATATATCAAGTATAATCACATACTTGCAGATACAAATTTCTCCCCTCAGCTCATTCAAACAGCCCTACTACCAGAAGACAATTTTTCAGAGCAGAACAACCAGGGCTTCCTCTCCAAATATGTTACCTCTTGCTGTATTTGATCCTACTCTGGCACTTCTGAAGAGAATATGGGCACTGGAGAAGCCAAGATCCTTCAGCAGGGCCATATCTTTGTTTCTGACAGGCTTGATATGAATCTTTTCTTCATCTGTAATGACGACTCCTTGCTAAAGGAAATGAAATTCCATCTCTGAGTTATTCCAGACATTTGCTACCATGGAGGACTGTATCATATCCTTCCTCCTTCTCTTTTGTAATGCTCAGATTTATTAAAAGGACAGTTCACATAAGTGTGGAGCATCAAGCTGCAAACCTGCAAAGGCTGTAAATACATGTAAGAAAAGCTGATAAGTTCAGTGCATACTCACCAGCTGCCCTTCACAATAAGTGACTCTACACTCAGCCCCAGGAGGTAGTGATGGTTTGCCACCTGCAAAGCAGTTGCCTGAGAATTGCTTCAGTAAGCTAAAGGAAGAGTTCACCACTTGATTGATCACAAAGGAAGAAGAAACGAGGGCATGGTCCTCTAGAAATTCAAAGGCATAGATTTCTCCCCAGGCCTTAATGGAGCAATGTTGAATTTGACATGTCAGCTCAATGTGCTCTTCTTTACAAGGGCAAGTCGGCTGAGCAACCACAAACTCGGGTACTGAAAGAAATGAAACAAAACCAGAACAAGGGGAACAGTTATAAGAAATTATGATACACAGAAAACAAATATAATAATTTGTATCTTTGTAAAAAATTATTCTCCAGCTGATAACTGTGCCTTTTGAGGTCATTTTGCCAGTAGTCAAAGAACTTCTGTGCTTTCAGCTATTCCAAAGCGGTGTACTCTGACTGGGAACAGACAACAGCTCTGAAACTAGCTCCTGACTTATCTGTGCTTCTGCTGCCTTGTTAAGGAGAATGGTTCATTTGACAAAGGCTGAGACAGTTTTACTTCCTCAGATGTTAAGCATTACTGAGTGAGAATAATCATAACCCAAACAGAGACACTGGAAAGTGCACTAGATGAACTCACAGGTCAACAGCATCCTTGCTTCAAGAATTTGGGAGTTCAGAATGTGTCTTTATTCTGAACTGCCACCAATCCAGACCTAGAGTGCTAGTCTCTCCATCTGTTTATTTTTAAAAAATAAACAAGTGCATTTAAAGCTATTCTTAGTTTATAGCTTCCCATTCAGATGACTTGGATGCGTTAATCTTGTAGAAAAATACCAATACAGAGAATGAGGACTGTAGCAGAAACGCATAAAAAGATTTATCATATCTCCTTTAGGAGATTTTAAAGACTGACCCAGTTCTTCAACACATTGAGACATGGATTACCTCACTGAGTAATGCAACTCAGAAATGCTAAATGCTTGTCAGAACAGAGTTAGTTAATAAGTGTTCTTAGCATTATCAAATGTACGGGATTAGAAATAAACTGACAAATGTGTTCCAACATCAAGAAGGAAGGAGCTCTGCATACCATCAGACACTGAGCTGGTTCCAAAGTAAGAGAAAATATCTTCCGGATCCAATGCTCTGAGAAATTTCTGCAAGAAGAAGAATGGTTTTACTTTATTATTTATTTTTTTAAAGAAAAACAAATGGATGCAAGACTATTATTTAACTGAACCTAACCTAGAAGAAACATCAGCAAACAATTCAACAAGTATCAATGCCAAGTTCTAATGGTTTTAGTTTGCACTAAGCATATGCTGTACAATGGCCACCCAGAGGAAATAACTTTATCTTCTTGATTAGTGAGGTTTGATACATTTTGGCTTAGAACACATTGCATTTTCTCTCCTCTTTTTTTTTTTTTTTTCCTAGAAATAAAAAAGGCTTCCTGGAAACTGCATTTTCTGGAGGTCAAACTTACCTCTTGGAGAATGGATGGCCAACAAAATCCCGGAGGGAACATCATGAGAGCTCGGATCATCAAGCTGATGATGATCATGCTGGAAGAATTGCAACCAGTGCGGCAGGGTAAACTCTGGCCCAGGGGTGATTAAAATGCTTAGCCCAAGGCATCACGTGGAACGGAAGCGAAGAATACACAGTTTAAACAAACAGGAGAGTTGATTTTCTGCAGAGAGGGACAGTTGAGGGGGAATCGAACTGCTGCGGGAAGCTTTACAGGAACAGCTGTAGGGGCAGAGCTTTTTGCGCAACGTTTGCAGCTTTATCACAGCCAGAGAGCGCAGCCATAAGAGGAGTTTGGGGCAGTTTTAGCAGCCAAATAAACAAGGTACAATTTGCAGGGAACTGGGCTCCAATTTGTTCAACCTGTGCCTTGCTGCTCCCTGCACCTCGACTCTGCTGGAGCCTCAGACATACTGTGAAGCATGGCAAGACCCAGCACCTCGAAACCATGAGCCAGGCCCTGATGGTGGCCACACAGGGTGCATACAATCGTGGAACAGAAGCAAAGAATATACAGTTTAAACAGGAGAGTTGATTTTCTGCAAAGAGGGACAGTCCCTCAGGGAGCCACCGGCCCGCAGGTCCTGCCCCCCAAGCACGCAGACAACACCCTCGTGAAATCCCCAGCTTTATTGAAACCTCAGCATTATTGAAATCCCAGCTTTATCGAAGCCCCAGCTTTATTCAACCCCCTTCCCCAGCCTTCCCTCTCCTCAGGGCTCGCCCCACGGGCGGCTCAGCGCCGAGCACTCCCGCAGCCGCCAGGGGCCGCCAGCGCAGACCCGGCCCCGACGCCCGGAACCGCAGCGCGGGGCCACGTTCCCCGCCGGGCCGCTGCTGCGAGGCGCTGAGGAAACGGCGGCCGCCACTCCCTTCGATTCCCGTTCCCCGTCCCCTCATGGCAAAACGGGGCCCCGCGGAGCCCGGGGCGGCGGGGCCGAGCGCCGGGAAGGGCAAGAAGAAGAAGAAATTCCGGCGGCGCCCCCCGAAGCCGGCCGCGCCTCAGGGCCCTAAGATGGCGGCGGGCCCGCCCCGCAGCCCTCAGGAGTTCTCCGCCAACTGGAAGGCGCTGCAGGAGGTGAGGGCGAGCTGCCGGGCCGGGGATGCTGTCGTTTTCCTTGCTAGCGCAGTTCCCTAGCGCGTATAGTAATGAAAAAATACGCATTTGTGTTAAAATAACCCGCAGGGGAGGTGCCGTTGCAGTAATGCCCCTTCAGCCAGGTAGAGACCCCTGGCTTCACCCTGAGGCGCTGTGTGGAGTACTCTGACAAATGACAGCAGGATAGAACTGAAGGGATATAATCTTATTTTCTCTCTCTCTTTTTTTTTTTTTTTTTTCCCTTTTGGTCATTTTAGCTACTGAAACAAAAGGCAAATAAGTCGGATGAGCCCCCCTCTGCATGTCAAACGCACACCAAAAAGAAGCATCCCCTCAAAGAGGGGAACAGCCAACAAGCTCCAGCTAGCAATGGGAGTGAGAACGTGGTAAAGCCCAAATCTGCAAACAAAAAGGAAAATGGTCCTGCTAAAGACAGTCCTCCTTTGGATAAGAAAAAATCCAAGGCGGTTGCAGCGGACAAGAATTTAAAGCCCAAATCCATAAATAAAAAGGACAACAGTTCTGCTAAAGACAATGCTCCTTTGGCTAAGCCAAAATCCAAGAAGGTTGCAACGGACAAGAATTTAAATGGCACCAATGGGAAAGGCTGCAAGGAAAAAAGGAAGAATGGCAATATTGAAAAGGAGAAGGGTGATGTAAAACATAAGAAGAGGAAAGCTGAAGATGTGGAGCAGCAGCCCAAAGAGTGAGTACTTCAGGCATGATGCATGTATTTGAATGTTTATTTTAGTAGGTGTATGTAAGGAGTACAGAGTATTAGATTCGAAATAGCTGCACTCTTCCAGACTACATTTTGGGAGAAATAAGATGAACAGTGCCCCTCCTCAGATAAGGCAACAGATTTGTATAGATGACAGTGCTAGACTACTTTTTAGAGCTGATTTTTTAATTTAAAAAAAAAAATGCTTTTCCTACAGTATAAAGATGCAAAACCACTTAAAAACTATTTAATATAATTAAATTTGTACTTACCAGGGCTGACATCTGGTTTGATGACGTTGATCCACAAGATATTGAAGCAGCAATAGGACCTGAAGCAGCAGAAGTTGCTAGAAGAAAACTGGGACTTCCAACAGGCCGATCCGAACAGTCTGTGGAGCGGGTGCTGGTTAAAGAAAAGTCTTCTGATGGGTGAGTGGCATTCCAGTGGGAAGCATGACAGCAGAAGCATCAAGATTCTTCTGATAACTCTGATTTGTGGATGCAATATGTAAGCTGACATCCCCCTGGGTCTGCTGACAGTCACACTGCTGAGTTCTCCCAAATGTGTGCACTTTGTGAATTTCACTGTACTGTCCTTGTAACAGGTGTGTCACCAAGCTGTCCTTTTTTCATTTCAGTCTGACAAGAACAGTAGCCATGGACTGCGAGATGGTGGGAGTGGGACCAAATGGTGAAGACAGTATTGTGGCTCGAGTGTCCATTGTGAACCAATTTGGGAAGTGTGTTTATGATAAGTATGTCAAACCTACAGAAGAGGTGACGGATTACAGAACTGCTGTTAGTGGCATACGTCCTGAGAACATAAAGACAGGTAGGAGATTTTTCCCAAACATGTTCTTCAAGGAAGGTAATTTTAATAGGCTACCACAAAAGCCTCATTGGTTGAGCTTGAAAAAGTTTTAGACTTACATTAAAAAAATTGAAAATAAAATCTAGTCTGAATGCTAGGAAAAATGTGGGAAGAAGTACTTTTTTTACAGAATGGTCACTGATATCCCAGATGAAATTCACGTGTTAATTATGGTGTGGGAATAATGTGTAAGTTGATTTCCTTTTAGTGTTGTGCTCTTCACGGCAAGAAGATTCAGTGTCAAATACAAATTTATATAACTTATGATAAGTTTTATAATTTATATAGTCCCAAACGTACAATTGCCTTCACAAAAAAGATGCAGTGTTTTAACTGTAGCTTGCTTAGAGTATCTTAGGTGTCTAATGGAAGGTGGTTTAATTGTGTGGTGTTTTTAGGTGAAGATTTTAAAACCGTTCAGAAGGAGGTTGCGGATATCTTGAATGGAAGGATTTTAGTTGGGCATGCTTTACACAATGACCTAAAGGTATGTGGCTGCAAATTTGTTACTTTGAAGACAAGGTTCCAAACATTGAAAATCAATTAACTTTCTAATATATCTTCCTGGATTAGTCAGATGAACTCTCTGAACTCCTAGAAACGACAGCTTTATAATTGTTCGCTTAATTTCATGTCTTTATACGCTGCACCAAGTATAGCCCTATTCACTTGCACAATTGACTTCAATTTCCACACTGACTTAATAATACTGATTTGGGTACTAAAGAGCCACAGAAGAAACAGCATAATGAAAGAAGCCTTTGTATGCTTTGCTTAGCCTCCAAAGCTCAACAGTTTGGTTACTTTCTGTGTAACAGCACTCTTTAAACCAGAAATACAATTTCTTTCAGGTCCTATTTCTTGATCATCCAAAGAAGAAAATACGCGACACACAAAAATACAAACCTTTCAGACAGAGAGTCAAGGTAAGAAATTGTTGTGAAGGAACACCTTGATTAACTGACTGCTGGGCTGCTGAATCCCAGCTTCTAGCTTGTCCCACTTGTTTCTGTTTCTTTTTACTACCTGAAACAAGTCAAACTGAATGCTTACTTAGTGTATGAAATATGGCAGTGTTACTTAGTTCATTACAAACATTACCAGTAATACCTGTAAACAAAACTCAGTGGCTCTCCCATTCTTTACCACTAGCATGGTCTTCATAACACTTCTCTAGATAGCAATATAAGATGGTACGGTTCTAATTACAGTAAGGCTTATGTGATCCTTCTTAGTAGTATAATTTGTACAAGGATATAAAAAAATCCTGATGGTTTCAAATTTCTACTTAGACTGCAAGAGTAAAGGTTCAGATTGTAGGGCAATGTTTTAAGTTTCCTAGCTATATACTTAGTTTGTTTCTCACAATAAAGCACCCCAAACGTAAATCTTAGGGTTATAGTAATACATAGAAAACCCTCTTAGTAGTGTATGCAAATGTGCATAATCCTTGTAATTTGTAAAATCTCCTTGCTAGTTCACCAACAGAAGCTGTATGTGTACACACATCTATATATTTCAAGCAGTGTGAGACAGCATGATTCAGTCTTCTTTATTTCCAGTCTGCACGACCATCATTGAAGCTGCTCTGTGAAAGACTGCTAAATGTTAAAGTGCAGACATCAGAGCACAGCTCGGTATGTATCTCATCAGAATGTACATTTTGGGGTAGATCAGTAAGATAGTACACATAAGCTCTAGAATCAGGATTCAGCTAAGAATCCTGCAGCTTCATTCTGTCCTCTCAATGAAAGTTAGCAAGCTCTGCTTGGACACCATCATGTAATAAGACTGCCACCTAAGCTTGCGTACTGTTACATGCCTCATACCATTTGGATTATTTCCTTATTTTAATAAACTTCTTTTGTATAAGTCAACTGTATTTTGTTTAAATGCTAATTCTTGCTATTTTAAGATCCTTAGTTTAAAAAAAAAAAAAAAAGTAAAATCCCAAGTATCAACTGCTTGCTTTAAAAGCAGCGTTCTGCACCTATGGTAGCTAGGTAAAATAGCAAGAGCCTATTCTCAGCAGATATTCTATTATACACTGAAAAAATGGAAGTACGACAGAGGAATTGAAAAGCAAAGCAAATTTAGAAGTTACCTCTAAGATACTACATCATTTTTTCATAATGGCTTTCCAAGTCATGGTGAGAGAAAGAAGCGCATAGCCTCGTGGTGGGCTGTACATATTAATTCCCCTCCACTAGTCACAATAGAGCTTCTAAATCTGGAAGGAGATTATGAAGTGCTACTTGAAAGGATTTATTTATTAAGATGATGGGATATGTAGCTGTTTATTAATAATAAATGTTCTTCAGCCACGTTTTGTTAAGCCTCCTTGTATGTTCTGTTTTCTTTCAGGTTCAGGATGCGCAAGCAGCTATGAGACTGTACACCTTAGAGAAAAAGCAATGGGAAGATGCTATTAAGAACAAATCTAAAACTGTAAAACATGAATGATTCTATGCTGTGTTTTTTATCTGCAGCATTTGCTGTTTTCTTGTCAGATTCTGGGCAAATTTAGAGAGAGCAACTTGGAACCAATGGCAGCTATTTCATAAAATAATAATACAGCATTCATGTACCACTTCCAACATGGTACATGAGTGCTGCCATACAAGAATACTACTGAAGTATCCCCTTTCTGGAAAGGATGTATGCCTAATGCCTACTACTGTGTTTCAACAACACTTGTAACAAATGGCTGCACTTGTCAATTATTTCATCAGTTCATTTCTGCAAAGGAAATATACACTGAGCTTAAAAAAAACAAAGTGTTTTTAAATTATGATAAATGTAGGAAAAATTTGTTACTGCTTTACTGAAATTCCTGAGGCTAAAACATCTATTTCAGATATTTATAAAGTCTACAAAGTAAGGCAAGTTCTTAATTACTGCTGTTGGTCTCACAGTTGTAACTAAACCAATGGAACATAAACATGTTTATGTATTATTAATGGCCCAATATTAATCCTTGTGGTGAGAAAAGCTTCTCAATGTATTTCAGAAGGATCCAGGCTTTTATATCTAAACCAGAAGCCTACAAGATTTGTTCTTATATACAAAAAATGTTTACTTTACTTTTGCAGTTTCACAAGTGCTGTATCCACAAGGGTCATTATCTCCTGGAGAGAAATATGAGAATTGTCAAATAAGTACCTTGTTACTTCAGTTATTTTTATACTTCTAAATTAATAAAGAGCATTGTGTTTAACTTAGGCCTTTAGAATGACTGATGTTTTAAACATATATAAGGTCTGATTCTGCAAAATCCAAAGCAATTGTAATTATCAGACTGAACACTAATGTTGTGATTTAAATAATCTAAATGGGTAGTGGAAAGTAGCAAGGAATAGGTTTCAGAGATTCAGCAGTGGCATGCCACATGCTATTACCAGAATGAGAGAGTTCTGGTATTGTCTGTCAACAGGTGGCGCGGGGAACAACAAATTGCATTTACAACAGAAGAGGGAGCTTTCTTCTCATTTGTGATTTTTTTTTTTTTAATGTGCACTACTTTATAGATGCACTGTTCATTAAAATGGTGCAGAGACACCAGAGAGCAAGTTTGTAGGCCAGGCCTCTCTCTGAGAGGAATTACATAAGCGGACTAAATGCATAACTAAGAAGAGCAAGGTTATAAGACTAACCAGTTATACTGGCTTGCTGAAAAAAAACTTTATTGCTGCTTACTTCACAGTAAGCTGTTTTAAAGGAAGTACTACCATAGAACATTAAATAGCCTGAATAACTTTCCCGTTTCTGGTATTTCAGTAGTTATCTTTTTTTTTTTTTCCAATATAACTGTTGGAATATAACTTAAGTTAACCCTTCAAGCAAACTATCAGTGTTATTTTGTTTGTTTGTTTTTTTCAAGATTGTCTCTTAGAAGGTACCTGGATGCTACATACTTGTCTTATTCCTTTAAACTTTAGCCTGTTTAGTATGGAAACTGTAGTAAGTTAATGCAGTGCAACATTGCAAGAGACCAAAACATCATCTTAAAAATTACAGCACAGAGCATAAAGAAAGTCTTCCAAATAGTTGTTTTCAACATATATTCTTACAGCTCACTCTTCACATCATATACACATAATTCTTCTGTAAATTTCTATACTCTGTAATTCCACCTAAAAATTTAAAATCCATAACCAGAAATAGTGTAATATATTAAGCACACACCCTTTATTGTCCCCAGAATCTTCTACATACCATGCTAGATGGAAAACGGCTTTTCATTTCAGACAGCAGTTCTTCCATTTTCTGGGACACCATATCCAGCACAATGTCATCTATAATGTAAATGAACAGGATAATTTATGGTTACTGGTACAATTTCCAGTGGTTTTAGCTAAAGAAAATTAGAAACGGGATGGATCTATGCAAACAGAAGCCAAGGTTAAATTTTGAAGTTACAAAATTAATAAAATTGCAGGGCCTTTTTATAATTACTCAAGGACAAGAAAGTACCAGATGAAAATACAATTCCAATTCCTCCTCCTTTCTTAGATATATAGTGAGTCCTTCCTGAGAATAACTTCCATTTGCCTGAGCAGCTGCTTTTTCTTTACTGTCTTTTAGGGGTGGGGGAGAAGAAGAGACTGGATAAATAACACCACCATCTTACCATACTGAACCATCTCATTAATCAGCATACAGATATTTTCCACCACTTCTGGGTCATCACAGTGAAAGTGGTAGGCCTCTTTGATCAGGTTTATTCCACTGCCTTTTGAATCCGTTATAAAGCTGAAAGCTGATAATTCTGAAAGGGAGACAAATGCATCTGGGCTGATCGGTTGTTGCAGACTGCATTATTTGCTTTCCAGTCCCCCACCCTTGCTAGCACATGTAGTATTTTTCCACGCAATCATATCCATTCTTTTCAGCCTTCCTAAAAGCTATTCTGAAGCATATTTGGCCAAGTAGAAAACCATATATGCAGCTGATGTCATGCATGGCAGACATAATATTTATTGTTTCTTTGAGCTCCACCCTTTTACATTGAAAAAAAAAAAAAAATGAAAACACTCTCAAGTTACTAACAAATGAGATGGTGCCATCTACTACTACTCAGACATGCATGCCAGCTCCATGGGAAGAAAAAATCTGCACTTACAGTTTCAATATTTCTCCTTCCAGTTCTGCAAGAAAAGATTAACTCAGGAGAGAAGACAATCTCAGTCCCAATATGAACTCCTGAACTACGCAGAAGCACCTCTGAGGTGATTTGCAATTAACAAAAATTAATTACTGAATGTTACCAGATAGCCTTAGAAGGCTTGCTAATGCCAGGCAGGCATTCTTCACTAGCACAGCTCTTTTCAGGTTCATCCTAAGTGCATCCAGCAAAAGCACTGTTGTAGGCTCATAGTCATTTTCAGTTAAGCATCCTTTAAAAGAAAATAATAATAATAAAATTAAAAAAAAAAAAAAAAACACATTTAAAATACATACCTGCATCTCAACTTCTGTTTCTGAAGGGATTTTTTAAGTATGCAGCAAATGTTACAAAGAAAGAATGTGAAAACCTGTATTATAGTAACAGAGACCCAGTAAAGACTTATCGTGAGCTGTATCCATCAGCAGTATCTAGTTACATAATCAATATGGATCATCAAAAATAGCTTCATTAGTGTCAGACAGCAAATACAGGGAGGGTTTATTAAGAGGATGCAAGTTTCTAACTCTGCTGCCATCTGCAGAGCCTGCTAAGGCCAAGCAGCCTGTACTTCATGAATCTACTGACAGCAGTGTTTGATGTGCTAGCCTTTTCCATGCACAAGGGACAAGATAAACACCTTGGGAACACACACCTTGGAGTGACAATGCCCACAGCGCTGAGCAAGCTGACTCCATAACTGCTCCATTCTGGAGGTGCTCTTGAATGACCGCAGTGGTAATGGGGACAGCACTTTTCAGCAACGCTTGGTCTGCATTATTCTCTGAATTACCACAACAAAAAGGAAACGCATCAGGCAGGGTTATTTAATCAAGTAACAACATCACAAGCTCATTATAAGTCAAATTATATCAGTAAAACATTAATGGGTAATGGCACTGGAGTAAAGCCACATTATTTTAATATGGTCAACAGTGAGGGAAGAAATCCCAAACATGCAAATCAGATTTTACAGGACTACTAAATAGTAGTGTTTATTGCAGAAAGCTAAACTCTGGGAACTAGTTTCCTCTGCCATTTAAATTACACTTGGGCATCACAGCAGGAAAGCAAGCAAAAAAATATTTTGGTATGCAAATCTTTCACAGGATGGGTATTTAGCTGGTCACATAAATCAAATAGGTAGATTGTCACACAAAGAAAACAAAACACACCAAGTGCAATTGTGCACACTGTGCTTTCAGCCTTCCTTGATGATTAGAATACAACACCTATAAAAGAACACTGGAGAAACAAATCTCCATAAACTCCCAGTGTGGTCCCATAAAAAGGGGTCGGCTGTTGATCATTTAAAGTTATTCTAGCAGTGCTGTGGAGACATCTCTACACAATGCAAGAAAAAAATGTAAGAAAAACCCAGTTACAGCAACACAAATGTCTGAACTCAATTAGGCACAATACCTGCTGCATTTCAGTCACATGAGGCTAGGCACAATACTTGCTGGGTTCTACTTACCACTCACAGCCAAGCTCCAGAGAACTGCACAGCTAGAGAGGCAGATCTGTTCATTATGAAGAAAATTTTTTAAAATCCACAGAAGGTCTGAGATTAATCCAGCTTTCCTTAGATTCTCTGCTGCAATTTCTGAAGAGCACAGAAAAAGATAGCGTATAAAACCTGGCATTTGTGCCCCTCTCACTGTCCTTGCAACAAACTGCACTACCAACCATATTTAAACAGTGATACCAAACAGGTAACGTAATACCATGAGCAGGACAAAAGAAAGAAAAAGATTGGATTCAGTTAGGAAATAATGTATAAAATTTGGCCTTAGGTAGTAACTTTATTTGTATAAATGTAGACATTTCATAACACTTTGTACAAACTAGTCTTTTTAGATTATCCCCTTGTTGCAAAACTCTGTGACCAAAGAGTCTTATGATGACTGCTGAATTGACACTGCAAACAAAAAATACTATAAATATTTAGCAAATACAATCTCAGGAGAAAAAAAAAAAAATGAGGCAGAATGTAGAAATGTGCTGTTCACCACAGCACAGCCGGAAATAGAATCCAGGTTCTATGCCCTCATTTTCCCAAGGACTACTATTTGCACAGTTTCTATTTGTTTCTAAAACAGACAAATACAGCACAGCTCTGTAATACATACAATTCAGTAAGTGCCTGAAGCCTCAACAGTGCAACTTATTCATAACATACCTGAAAGTACAAGAAATCTTACCACTATTATCCTTATCAAACTAATATCTACAGGCACCCACATCTCAGTGAAGTCATGAGTTCTGCATTGTATCTTGGATTAGATTATTGAAGTGGAAAAATAAGAATATTCCTCCAAAAATGAACAAAGTGACCCACCACTGGCTGATATCATCATCAGTAATGTGCAGATCAATGAAAGAAGCTCTTCATTTTCAGAGTGTTTTCTCACTATCTCTAATAGAGAAATGGTCACATTCTCATCCAGGGTCATCACCACATCCTGTTCTAGAGCTGTCAAAAGTAAACATTAGAACAACAAAAATTTCAGTGGCTTTGAATGCAGTTTGAACCTCCTGCTCTCTACATAAGTAAACATTCAACTAACAGCTATTCAACTATTTATTCACACAACTCCAAAATTATTTCAAATTTTCTTTCTTCCAAAATACATTTCTTATTACTTTCAATCCTGTACCATTATCAGGTGCTATTGGAATAAAATGCCAAGAAACTTGACAGAAAGGACAACACAAGAGAGCAAAATGTCTTCTGTATTTTTATGCTTTTAAAGTCAAATGTCAGAGCACTGAAAATCTCTCATTTGTAACATGAAAACAAACTTGGTAGACTAAGACCAGTAGCCTGGATTTAACATTTACACTTTAACACAGAATACACATATGCCAGTCTTAAAGAAAGCCCCCAAGAATCTAGGCTCTTATTAAAGCTGGTTAAATTCCTCTATTACCTTACATTTATCCCCTAAAATTATTACTGAAACTATTTCAAACCTTACCTGATACATCTAACATTACAAGATACAGGCTGTATTACCCAGCATTAGTTGGAAATGTCGTAACTGTACCTTGAGTAAGAATTTCAAGCAATAAACTGCAACCATCTACTTGTAACTTGAGGGAATCTATATGGGCCTTCATTGCAAAAGTGATCAATTCTGTGAATTTTGGCAGATAGGGCAAGGCTGTGGGGAAGAGAAATGATTTGAAACAACATTCATTTACGCAGTCGATTGCTCAGCAGATGTTTATGC
Organism: Anas platyrhynchos; assembly: GCF_047663525.1. Taxonomy (NCBI): domain Eukaryota; kingdom Metazoa; phylum Chordata; class Aves; order Anseriformes; family Anatidae; genus Anas; species Anas platyrhynchos. Next base: position 9,201,147 of record NC_092604.1, read on the forward strand.
TTCAAAAACACCAGAGTTCTGGTTTCAAATGAATTTGAGTCCCTGTGAAGGATGGGATACAGTAAAACAACATTCCTGAATGAAAGAACAGTAAAGTTTTCTTCAATAACAGTGCTGAAGAGGTTGGCAACTCTAAAGAAAAAGAAATGACTCTTTCCTTTTTGATTACAGATATTGAACATCCTTGTGTATTAATAGTATGTGCTAATGCCAGTTTTAAAATGCTGTCACAAAAATGCAGTGCTACTGGATAAACTGAGTTAACCTGGTGCTTTAAAAAAAAATAAATTTGATCTGAAAGATCTGAAAAAATGTGCAGATAGTGGGAGAAAATAGTGTTCACTCACACAGCTTTACTGGACACAAAGAAACTAGACACACGTAGTTAGCTTTTGCTCTATCTGTCTCACAGCCCTAGGCATTACCCACAATTTATCCCCATGCTGATATGAATTACCTTCCTCGACAAACGTAAGTTTGCCCATTCCTCTTGGTTGCCAACATCACCAAGTTTTTCCCAGTACCCATTTTTCTTGTCCAGTAAAACATGCTGCTGTTCAGCAAAAGCATTTACAAACAAGTACCAACACAATCATATAAACAAGCAATCTATTTCAGTATGTTTCAAAAATCAAAAATAGGAAGACAGCAATTTTGTTCTCATTGTTAGGAGACTTTTTTCCTCTTCCCATTATCTCAAAAGGTAAGGAAAGAGCAGAACAAATAAATGAATAAAGCAGTACCTTACCACTTTCATCTCCTACAAAGCTGGAAAGGTGCTGCATGGCTCTAGCCTGTGCTTCTTCTACATCCCAGAAAGCCTGCATGAATTCTATATTAAAAATATATAATCATTTGATACAAAACATTTACAAAAAGCACTAAAATTTTATCTATTTTTGTGCAAGATGTGAATTCACATAAATGAAAATAATGAATTTGTGACTGCTGAAAGAGAAACCCTTTCTCCCTAAGCATCGATCCTTAGAGTATCATGATTCACCTCTATGATCTTTGTATGTCACACATATTTTCTGGAACTGTTGGAGTATTGAATCAAAGCAGGGCTGGGGGCTTTAAATGCGTTATTCAGACAGCCTTTTCATATTAAGAGAACCTCATCCTTATTTACAAGAAAAATGGCAGAGTAGATCTTTTCTTGGCATACATTGCAAACATGTTAGAATGCAGACAAAACAAGTGTGGTTCCCAGATTTTCAGAGGAATGATCTCTGACCCCATGGCACACTAGGTATGGCTGGTAAACTTACGAGGTTCTAGAAAAGGCTATACAGTGATTTTTGCTCCAAAGAATATCCTATTCCATTTCAAATAAAATGGGAACACAAGAATTATTTTTCAAGTAGACTGGAAAACACACTGGTTTGTCTTCTACAAAAATCACCATTATTCATCAAATTCATCTTGTTTTCCTTATTACCTAGAACATTTTCGATTCCTCCCTCAAGGAGCACATCTATTATACAGGGAGACAAAGACTTTTTCTGTTTTATTAAAAAGGAACCAGCAACAATCAGGCATTCCCCAACAAATGGAACATCAGTCAGATCCCTAAAATTATGAGAGACAAAAGTAGTACCAATAAATTAGAACTGGTAAGTTTCAGAAATATTTCTACAGTCTTCATTTAATTTTGATATAAAAAATTAAACAATGCTATTTGAAGACTAGATTATTTTTGACAAAACTTACACAGTTTGCTTCAAAACTGCTGATGAAAAAGCTTACTGTAAACAAGCCAGACTCAGGCTTCAATTTAATTGTTTGTAAAATAGATACAATACCAAAATATTGCATTGCATCCTGAAGCATTCTCAAGAGGTAAAAAATTGTGTGCAACATGATTTTATAATGTAACTCTTCAAAAAAGGTCAACTACACAAATCAGAATGCCTGTTTCTTAAAGAAAAACAAGTCTTTTTGTAGTAACTCAATTAGTCAAGGCGGTAAGATCAACAACCTTGACTCAATCCCTTTCAAGCAGTAGCTAACGTTCCCTATCTTTTGAAGGTATGTGGGGTTTAGGTCAAGAAATAACAATACAGGCAAAGCATCTAGAACTCACTTTGCTGTGGGTCTCATGCTGGGCTGAATCTGTAGCATCATAAATAGAATTGGGAATAAAGGCAAAGAGCTGTTATCTCCATGTTGCATCAGTGGCAGAACTCCCTCAAGACGGCTGGTATTGTGTCTGAGATCCTGCAGCAATGAAGTGATCTCTTCTGTCTGTAAAGAGTATAGTAACAGTAGAGTTTACACATACAAATTTACAGATATCCTGGTGGGCTCATGACATTTTAAATCTATAATGAAACATTATTACATACATTCAGAATAAAGCAGGTGATCATGTCAAGTAGAATACAGCCTAGAGACCAGATGTCTGATTTCTCACTGAAACAAAAATTGAATGTTTCCGGAGCCATCCAAGCCTTGCTATCTGTTGAAATAAGAATCCCATGGTAACATTGCTGACACTGTATTATACACAGTGTTGCCTGCACAGGTATGAACTGCAGGCAATAGTTTTATGTCTAAAAATAGAGATACTCAGCAGAGATTAGTGGGTTTTTTGTTTTGGTTTGGTTTTTACTGGCGATATGCTACAAAAGAGTAAGAAACACTACAACTAATAAATCATTTTTCAAGATGTAACTGCATATATATCAAGCTAAAAAGAATTGCAACTGTATTTGTTTCATAGAAGTTCTGAGACTTATAGACAGCTTTCAATTATGAACACAATTAATGCTCCGGGCAACTCTCTGTGAATATGCTATTCATATTTTAGAAGGATAATGCAGAGAAGGGGGGGGATAACATTTCTCTCTTTGTCTGATTTTTCTCTGGAGATTGCAAAATATCCACCATAAATTAATCTCTTATAAATATAGTCAAAATAAAAGAAATTATCTACTTTCTTCCACTCTTATTTTCCATTTTGCTTCATCAGTCATAAGTATTTCTGTACTGAAGTCACAAAGCATGAAGGATTCTTCATCAGTCACAAGAATGTTTGACGGCTTGAGATTTCTGCAACACAAATATTTTCTGTCAGCATGTGAGATCAGAACCTAGTGATATGTAACTACAGGTTCTCAGCATCTCTACATATTAGAAAGTTTGGGATTTGTTTTTTTGTTTTGATATACAAGTGGTAATCAACTGAAAATTATTTTCCTCCTTTACTGTGAAATGCTTTGAAAATTGCAATTACAACAAAATTTATCCAAACATGGAATGCAATGGCTTACTTTACTTTAGTCACACAAAGTATACCTTGTCTGTCACATCCACTAGAATGTAAGCATTGTTGACAGGCAATATTCTAATGTTTATATTAACAATCATACCTCACGTTCAAAACAACAGAGAACACCTCTTTCAAATGGCTAATTCAAGACAAAATTCAAGAAACAGATGAGTTCAAAAGTCACAGAAAATTAACAGGATTTCTACTCACCTATGCAAAATGTTTTGTTTGTGTATATAAAACAAAGCATCCACCATCTGTCCCAGGAACTTCACCATCACCTGTTGACAGGTACATACGTGACAATGTAACACAAATACAATAACATGACAGAGAAATTAAACATTTAACAAGAGAGAATGCCTGTAATTGAAGTGAGGCCCAGAGTGGAAGGAAATACTGTTTTCCCCAAACAGATAAATATGCTAATCTCTGTGTGTATTAGACAATTGCTATCATCCATAATTTCCATGGATAAAAAAAGTAAAACAGGGGAAGATTTAATTGCTTGAGAGCAAGATACACGAAGAGTTAATTGTTGATACAGAAATTTCATAGTGATTCAAGGCAAAGAAGTAGATAACTTCCAAAAGCTCTCTTCAGCAACACACTGTGCTTTGAAGACTTTGAGGAAAACTTTGAGAAAGAGTGAATACAGAAGAAATATAAAAGCAGCAAGATTCAGTCAGTTCAATTAAATGCCTCTTTTGTACGTTTTACCATGTCTGCTATTTTCTCTGACTTCTGCCTTTTTGTCTTAATCAGAGATGAAAGATCTTCTTGGCCTGAGTGCTGCATTACCAGACAAAGGAACAGAGATGATATCTGTAATAAAACGTTACACCAAGATTGTCTAATTGTTTGCAGGTAATAACATATCCAGAAAGATAGATCAACACAAGGACTTGGCCAAACTGCTGGGTATGATGTTCACCAATACACAGGTGTTCTGAGATGTTTAATCTCTCACAGAGCATACAATATTTACTTTCTTATATTAAAAATAGAGCACGTGTGTTGTTTTTTTTTCAAAATCATTACCCCAGCATCTCTTACACAAAGCCATGTGGGACAATTCGAGTAGAACATACACCCATAAAAAACAACATGAATTTCACGTGAGTGCTGAATCAAAACTGAAAATAAGCAAGACAGGGCTTTTGGTTTCCTATAGCCTGCTATGAAAGTTCTGTTTGTTTAAATGCAGGCATGCTGAAGACAGAACAAAAGCAGACAAAAGCAACTTAAAATGATACATTTTACACAACCAATCCTAGTTAATTCTCACCTCATTATTCCAAGTCACAAACAACTCCTTGTAAGTACAGATGTTTGAATGACGAAGTTTTAGCAAATCCATTGCCTGCGTAGAAAAAAAAATACTGAGAGAAAGCAGTCTAGAGCTACATACTCCTTCCCACTGAAAATGACCTTAAATAATATCATAAGCCAGTTCCTGACATGTTCATGTCACGTGTCTGTTCAAATCCTTTCTGTGTGTAAGCTCTGTTATACAGGTACATTTGCATGTACAAGTGTAGGAAAGTACTTCAGTAAGACTCTGCTCAGTGTAATGCTGTAACAGCATTGGGAGACTCAAGGTACAAACAGATCCTAAGAGACATGCTATGTAAATAATCCCCTACCCCAGTTCCTAACGTCTGAACTTGACAACATATCTTAGGATGTGAAAGTCAAGATGATTTTTCTAGTGTAGGCGTTATTTCAAATAACACCTATGCAAGCTCAAACCACAAAAAAGATGATGGCACTAGTGAGATGTTTATCTCCTTTACGTTGGTTTCAGTATAAGGAACAATTATCAGTTACTTTAACAAATTTGCTGATGATGAAAAAAAAAAAAATTACAGGAATTCAGCTCACTGTCCTAGTTTTGTTTTTGGCTGTGCAGAAAGAAAAAAAAAAAAAGAGCCATGCTTCCAGCTTGCACAGCTACATTTATTTCAACAGACACATCAGCAGACAATTTGGATCAAACTGTATCAGGAAAGACAGTCTCAGTATATAAAGAGGTCACTTATCTTTAATAGGATGAAACATTTTTACAGATATACATGTATATTCTCCCTCATTTTCCACTGCAGATATCATGTATACTGGACACTGTGAGACTAATTCATCTGATATTATTTCACATATTTTGTTTAAACAAATTTTGGTATTTTAACAGTATGTCTGATGTTCCTTCTTATGTGTGGCATTGAAAAAAGTTTGCACAAAAAAAAGGTAAACAGAGGAAGAAAACTAGTCAAATTATTCACATCATGAAATACCCAACTCTGAGAAATGACCATGTAATGAAACATGTTTGACAGAAATTAATAATAATAAATAAAAATATAAACAGGCTATGTTCTCCTTCAGCTTAAAGGCCAAAATGATGTGCTTTTCTCTTTGTCCTCACCACAAATCAAATACAAAATCTGAAAAATGGAACTATCTTCTGAGAACAGCTGTCCACTTGAATCTACATATTCAAATCTAGGAAGAACTAATAAAAAATCCTGGCCTCAGCTCAAGCAGAGGGCAGGGATAACACCCTTCAGATAGTCCTACCCAATCTGCATGTTGGCTATTTGCACAGCCAATCTTTGTAGATAAAGACTTTGTTCTGTTAAAGTCTTTGGTCTCTGGAAGTGAAGCTTGTAAAGAAAACCTGCACTGATACCTCCTTCAAGGCCGTGTTTGCTTGCATTTTGTCAGTGCATTCAACCTGTACCAAACAAATAGAAGACAAAGATGAGACTGTAATATAGAAACAGCCAATTTTTAAGGAAGTACAAACTTGCCAAGAGGATATGAATTGGCATAAATTTTAAATTATAGCTCCGATCTGTAATGCTTGGAACAGTCTTGATTTTGGGAGATGAACAGAAAGCTTTAAGTGACTAGTCACTGCTGCACTGTCAAAGTAGCAGAAAGCTTTGGTGAAAGCACACTGGATGGACCTAAATAGGGCGTTCCCCCTTCCCCAGTTCTACCTCAATATTCTGGTAAACTGATCCAATTCCTCAGATGTCCAAAAGAGCAGCACAATGTAAGATGCAAACCTACTCTTACCCAGCAACCAACCTACTGACCATGTTTGCCTCTTTTACTATCAAAAGGGCCCACAGAGTTGACGAACTCATGTTTTCCTAGCAACCACCTTCTCACCTGCTTTATTACATATTTCTTTTTCTCACTCCCTTTTCCTTCTGATTCAACCACCAGCATTGTGCCCAGCGCCCCGGGCTGCAGCTGCTCCAGTACCTGCTGGGCAGAGGAGAGGTATTAACGCATCTTGCTCCAGGGGGTGACACGACCAAGGCAGAGACCCCCTTTCAAACCCCCCTCTCACGGAGACCCTCCACACAGAGCACTCCTCCTGCTCCCTGCAGCAGGCCAACACGCACCCCCCAGGCCTCCTCTCCCTCAAATTTTCCCCCTTCCTCCTGCTGCAGAGGGCATCACCCCCACCTCCCCAGGGCCTCATAATCCCTTCATTTTACTGTGTTACGTGCTTTATATTTTACACTCGATGTTTCACTACACCCCAGCACCTCCTTCCCCTTCCCTTCCCCAAGGGGCCGCTTATACCCCCACCACCCACCCCCTACAGGACCAAGCCGCCCTCTATTTCCCCCCTGAGCCACCACAGCCTCCCCTGAGGGGCAGAGACCCCCAGGACCACCTCGTATCCCTCCATCAGCCCCTGAGGGACCGGGCCGAGCCCCCCCAGCCCCCGGGGGCAGCCGTTGGCCCCGGTTCCCTTCAGGGGATTTGGGGGCCGGGCGCCGAGCCTGCGGGGCTGGCAGGAAGCTTCGTCAGTGCTTATGGAGGGCAGCAGGGCCGCACCGCACCGCCCCCAGCGTTTCCTGGGTGGGGGATTTCGGTTCAAACAGAGGAAAAAAAGCCTAAAAATGGGAAAAAAAAAAAAAAATCGGTGACAGGGAAGCAGCAACAAGGGCACCACTGGGGGGGGGGGTGTGACGGGACTCAGTACGGCCCCACTACCGGCGGGGCACACAATTTAGAGGCGCGGGCAGTCCCAGCCCAGCCCCATCGGTGCTTTACAACCCCTAAAAACCCCAATTCCCACCCCAAAACCCAACGCCGAGAGCCCCGAGGCGCGGCCCCTTTAAGGCCGCGCGGCGCGGGAAGGGCGGGGCCCCTCGGGCCGCCCTCTCCCATTCGCCCGGCTTGCGCCGGCGCTGCCGCCCGCGCGGCCCCTTTAAGAGCTGGCCTACGTGGCAGCAGCAGCAGCCGAGCGGCGCGGTGCGGCCGGGCCCGGCCCTCAGCTCCCCCCCTCCCCTCAGTCAGGCCGGGCCCCCCCCCATTCCCCTCAGGCGCGTAGCAACCGGCCCCTGCCCGCCTTGCTTCGCCGCCATGGGTCAGAACGACATCATGAGCACCGCTGAGGACTTCGCGGACCAGGTGGGGGGGCTCTTTGTGTGTGTGTGTGTGTGTGTGTGTGTGTGTGTGTGTGCCCTCAGGGTGAGGCCGGGCCTGGAGATGGCGGCTGGGGGGGGGCCCAGGGGGGCGCCGCGCTCCTGAGGCGCGGTTGGGGGTTGGGGGCTGGGGGGGGGAGTCCTGAGGGGTTGGGGGATTCGTGGTAAGGGAAAAAGGGGTGAGTCCTGCTCGTTCCCTCGCCCCCTGGGTGAGGGGGGGGTGTGGTAAGGGGTGGGGGGTTGAAGGGGTCTGGGTGGGGGTTGAGGGGGGGGGAAGTGCCCAGCCCTTCCTGGGGGGAGCCCAGAAATGAGGTGGGAGAGGCCTGCCAGCGCCGGGGGGGTGTGCTTAAAATTGGGGTGAAAGGAGAGCAGGCAAGCTGGGATCGTTTTACCCCCTCTGTGTGGTCATTTTTATAGAGGTGGTTGTGGGTTTTGCTGTGAAATGAAGGTTTATAACGTGTTATCGTCACATATCAAAGCAGGGGTATTGTGAGCGTAAGTAGTTAATGTGGTGGTGGTAGGAAGATCTTCATCGTCATGGTGATTCATATCATTGAAAACCAGAGGTAACATCTAATCATACTTTATCAAGTTCTTTGGAAAAAAACCTTATTCTGCCTGGTTTTGCCATTTCAACTGCTGAAGCAGAGCAACACTCCCCTCTGAGGGGGCTGTGCTGCTGCCACCGCAAATCTCCCTGGGAAAACCTGTTTGGTGCTCCCTGCCTGCTCCCAGATGGGCGCCTCATTTTAGAGCCAGAGCTTCTTGTGGCATGTGGGAGAAATCAGTTCAAGGAGTGTCCTGATCATTTTTGTCAGCCTCTATTTACCTTGTCCTCTCTCATTTTAAATGAGAAATTAAGCTATCTTGACTTGAACTAGTGTTCAAGTCACTTGCCAAAAATTGCACTGTTTGTCCTGACCTTTTTATAACACCCCTCTATTTATTCCTGTGTGACTATTTCTAGATGCCTCTAAAACCCCATTTTTTTTCCATAGTAGTGAAAGCTCTTTTGTCTAGCAAAAACACAGTTTGCTTCCTCATGAGATGAGTTTTAAGTGGCACAGGTTTATTTGTGCTTGGCCACATACTATTTAAAGACGCGTCTTTACCTTAGTCACAGAATTTGGGGTATTTGCATGCACTTATTCATCAGATTGCAAAACAACTTCCATGGCTCTTCAAGTAACTAAGATATTCCTCAGATAAGTCTGGCTCCAAATGGCTGCCTTGCTCAATCAGCTGCTTTCAGTTCTGTCTGTTGCTAAAACTCAGTATCGCACCACTGTAGGAGTAAAGGGACTTACCAACCAATTACCCTTGGTATATATATTGCAAAGTTAATGCTTAGCATTATGAAAACTTAGTTCACATCAGATAAAAAACACTTAAAACATCTGGATTGAAGTTGAACTGGAACTCCCCTTGATGAAGTTGGAGATAGTGAAGCTGGACAACTGCTGTTGTGTGACCTGGATGTGTTTGCATTGGTCACCTTGCTTTCTGTAACATCAAAGCCCTGTGGGGAAACGTATTAAGTCTCCCATGAGGTAGTAACAAGTGGCTACTAATCCACAGGTGAATTATCCAGCCGAGTGGAGTAGAGTACCAGGACCTGGCCTTACACAGCAGCTAAGTGTGCCTGACAGCTGGCTGTCCCTGACAGGGATTGTTCTACTTTTCCCAAGGCTATGTTCCACTTTCCTTCTCTCACACAAGCACTCACCTATCACCAGACTGGGAAGCTGAACTGGTTGAGAGAATGTGAAGGTTAATTTGCTGTTGGTTCGCTTCTCATTGTATAGGTCAAACGGGCACCAGCTCTGGTGCAACGGAGTGGTTGGAGTACAGGACTGGGGGTGACACCAAGGTGGTGAGATCACTTGTGATGAAAACTAGCCAGTAATTTAGCTGGGCTCTGGCATCTGTTTGTAGCTTGCAGGTGCACAGTAAGTCTGGGGAGCTGCTCTGCTCTTTGAGCTGCTGTTGGCAGTTCCTGAGGATTGCCACAAAGGATGTTGTGGGGTGGTCTTGCAGGTTTGGGAGGAGGCAGCTTATTACCTATTAAAAGGGGTGGAAAAAGCTGCTAAAATCTTTTAAAGTGGGGTTGATGTACAGTGCAAAGAGATAACGATCTTGCATCAGAATGATGCCACCACTGCATGCATTGCTTGTTTTTAAACACTCCCTTGTAATACCAGCCTAGTATTATCAATTAAATAGCTTCTATACCTAGAGGTTAGGCATGTTATTTAGTGATCCTTGCTAAAATATTCCATGTTAAGCTCTTCAGTGCAGTCATGGTATACTGCTGACACTATCGTACTGCAAATAGCTGTAGTGATTGTTTAAGTTAGAGAACTGGCTGCCTTTCTTCTGTAATCCCTGTAAGAGGGAGCAAATCTCAAGCAACTTTTCTAATGTCTGTAATACACTTTAGGAATGTGGGTGCCTGGTATTTCTGCCATTCTAAAAAAAAGTGGACAAAAATGCAATGAGACATTGAGTCATTGTACTGCAGTGAGAGGATTGTAAGGGGGAAAAACCAGACTCTGGGGGTTTTATTTAGTTTTTCCAACATAAATTCTGGTGCATGTTGTTAAGCCAATTCTAACATCTCTGTATCCTATTTTGCAGATAACAGAAGGGAGAAGAAAACATTTCATTTCTAGCCTGACCTTTGTGTTTAGTATTAAGGAACAGAATTTGGAAACTCTAGCTTAAAGTCATGTCAATACACTGGTCCTGTATCATTATAAACCAATACAGCTTATTCCTCTAAGACTGGGAAAGACTCTTACCATGAAGAGCGATAGCAAAATGCAATATGTGACTAAGAAATCCCATTCTAAAAATTTGATTGAATAGCCTTTTGGAAAAGGGAATTGTTATAAAATATGACTTAGAAGTGAAAAGCATTCTTGTGAGAAATCTTATCACAATTAAAAGCCTGATTGGGATCCCAGAAATGTTCGGGGGGGTCAGAGCTCTCTTTTTCTTTTTGAAATAATGAGAGCAGTGTTCTCACTACTGAGGCTACATAGACAACTTGCAGACATCAGTTAGCCCGGTGTGATGGGTGCTGCTGTCCTTGTAGTCATTAGGTGGATATATGCAGGCCAGCAAAAGGAAAAATTCGTTCTTGGCCAGAGGGTTTGAGCATCCTGCTCCGGAGAGTAACTGGTACCTGCTAGAGCTCTCTGCTTTTCCAAGAGCAAAGCAATCCCTTAACCAAATAAAAGCTAGGTACTTCAAACAGAACCTTATCAGAGGCTCTAAACACACAGAGTTCTGTAGAAGAGTTTTCTGTGTATTTTAGCAGACTGCTGTTTATTACTATGATCATTTCACTGATTCAGGAACATACATACATGAGGAAAAAGGCTTCTCTGTTTGGACTTTGGCCCAGTCTTAACAACCAGAGAAGCTGTGGATGCCCCACGCCTGGAAGTGTTTAAAGCCAGGTTGGATGGGGCTTTGGGCAACCTGCTCTAGTGGGAGGTGGCCTTGCCCATGGCAGGGGGTTGGGATTAAATAATTTGTAAGGTCCCTTCCAACCCAAAGCATTCTGTGATTCTGATCTTCAGAGTACTTCTAAGTTTGGTAAAATCACATTCATAAATGAAATCTGGAGGAAAGGGAGTTTTTTGCATGGAGCCCTACCTCCCCAGTGCATGTGTTCATTTCCTTTACAAAATACACCTGCGTGACAGTGAAATATCCCAACTTGGGAAGTGTATTCTGCGTTATGATGTCCACTTCCATCAAAATGGGCTTGAGTCCCTTACAAATTTGGGACTGTTGTAGGTGGGATATTTTAGAAACTGTAAGAGTCAAAACAGGATCATTTCATCCTGTCTCTTTGGGTGGACTTCTTTTCTAGGTTTGAATATTTCAAGACTGCTTTTCAAAAAAGATCTTGAGCAGAGGCTATTTAGGTTTCCGCGGATCCTCTTGTGCATCTTTGCTTATTAAACTAAGAGGAGCATTTAAATCTATCTTTGCCCTCCTAATCCCATTAGAGGGGAAGTGGCAACACAAAGCCCCTCTGGTGCATGTTAATGACCTGACCGCCAGTGCCAAACCAGCTGTTCTTCTTTCAGATAGTTTTGCTTTGGTATTTTGTTACCTTTTCTCTTGCGAGGAGGCAGTGTGTGCCAAGAATTGATGCAGAGCCCAGAACAGAGTAAGCCACCCGATTACTTCACAACATGAGTTTGAACACGGTCACCTCTGTCTGTCTCCACGCTTGATTTTGGCTGAAGCACACTGTGTGTAGCAGAGTGTGCACTTTGAGTCCTGTGGATCATCTGGATGTGTTTACCAGCTGCAGCTACCTGCTGCAAAGTTTCACATGTGCTGCTTTTACCCCATGAATCATAGGTGTAGGAAGTAGGCTCAAAGTGCAATGTTTCGAGCCACACGTCGCTGATGATGTGTAGGGACTGAACCAGCAGTTCTGATCCTATCAGTTCAGTCCCACTTCCAGGGACCTCCTGTTTCTTTTTGGTTACTCTGCCCTAAGCCTGAATTATTTGGGTGATTCAGTGCCTAAATTCATTAACCTCAAAAATCGTTTGGTGTCTGTTATGTTCTTGTTATTGTGTAACTGTTGGCTTCCTCTCTTTCTGATCTCTGACCAGTCTCTTTTGGTCTTTTCTCTTTCATGCAGTCTGTTTCTGAAACTAACTTGCTTTATGCTTGCTGAGGCTTAAAGGTTTTGGCTTGTGTGTAGCTAAACAAAGGCAGCTACGTGAGTTATGGATGCCCAGAGATGGTCTGTGTCCTGATAAGGTTGCTGAGCACTGCAGCTGCTGTAGGCCTCGGTCCTTCTGACTTGTCGCCAGCTGATTGGATGCTCACACACGTTTAATAGATGGCATTACATTCCCTCTGTAAGCCATGAGAACAGGTAAATGTTAAATGCCTTTTTTGGCTCCTCACCTAGGCTGTTGGCAGCCCCTTCCTTTCAGGGAAAGGGAAGTGGGTCATGTAAGCTGATCTCATCTTCAAAAGCCACAGAGATGAGGCTTGGAAGTAGATACCATCTATAATGCTTGCTGCTTTTTTTTCTGGCTTTCTGCAGCAGTGTCTTTTTTAACCTTTTCCTACAGATGCTCAGCCCCTGTCCTCTTGCATTTCCTTTCTTTCCTTCACCTGTCTAGACTAAAGTTGCCTGTTCTGCATCTTGGCAAGGGCACACTATTACCTCTTCACTTTTTTTGTACTATTTCCAAACTATCTGTAGCATTCCTTGCCTCAAGCTGTCCAAACACAGTGAAATGAAGGAGAAAAAGCTGTAAAACAAGATGCGTATCTCCTCCAGTGACAAAGATCACAAATTTTCTTCTGAGTCATTCATCCAACTATTAATATGGTTTTAAAAAGCCTGAAGTGGCAGCCCTGAGTCAGAGTACAGCTGCACTTAATATGCACTTGATTGACTTGAATCTTGACCCTTAGACTCTGTCTGCATGCAGTGCAACTGGTGTAGTTTGTTCTGCTATTAACTGTTAAGCGTGTTTGCTGCATTTTTTTTCTTGTGATAATCTTCGGTTACACAGTAAGCAAAGCTTTTCATTTGCATAGGATTTGAAACAGCCTTTAGTACTTACTGATTACTGTGACAAGAAAACACTTCCAGAAATGGCTTTAGTGTCCCTTCCCTATACTCCTATATATAGTGAACACTTCCAGAGCCACAAAAAAAAAGGTGCCCAGAAATAAGCTTATTAGCTGTGCTGTCAACACAAAGGACAGAAATACAGAGTTATGAAAGAAAGATTGTGGTGTTTCTGATAATTTGTTTTGGTGGTGTTCAGCCTTGTCTGGCAAATGCCTGTGTTCATGTGGCTTTTCCCACCTCCTTTTCATGCTTAAGTGTCTAATATCACAAAAACGGTATGAAACAGTGTAATGTGGGCATTCACTTCTACAAGTGCCAGCCTGCCTAAACTGCTGCTGTTGTTTGAAGGTAGAACCTTGCTGTTTAATCTCCTAAAGCTAGTTTTAGATTAAATTTGTCTGTTACTTAGTAGATTGCACTTGCCTACATGGCAACCCCCACTGGCTCTAAATGTGGCTTTCTGGTGATGTGGCTAAGCCAAACCAGCATGGGTGGTGGGCCACTCTGTGGCAACGTGCATCCTAGAGAGAGTTCCCATGAAATAATAACCAGTGCCATTCAGGAAACTGGCAGGATTGAGTACTTGTTACACTCCAGATGCAGCATATCTTCCTGTGCACCCCTTGGTCCTACAGGGTGTGCTAGTCTGGGCGCTATTTGGCCATGATGTATTTGTTCTTCAGAATCTGGGGGAACCAGATGCAACTTGCATTCTCAAGAACTAAGGCTCAGCATTTGTTCTACAGTATAATTTATTTCTAACTACTAAATAGAATATGTAAATGCCTAATTTATTTCTGCACAGGAGGCTGTTTTTAATGAAAGTAGGAACTGTGTATGCACAAGGTGCAATTTTGTGTACCAACTGCGCTGAACTAATAGCTGTTGCTCAAGAGTGAGGTTCTGCACACAGACACATGCTTTGCACTGGTGCTTTTAAGATCTGCTAGAGGGAACTAGCTTGTCAGAAAGCTTATTAAAGTTTTTTAATCTTTCTAGGGTTAACCTTCTGTCAGCCTCACTCCCTGAATCAGTTTGTTACAGGGTGTTGAGTGCCTGAGCATGTGGGTGGGAGTAGGATTGCCCTTTCAGCTCCCGGCTATCTGATGGATCAGTTGAGCTGTAACATGAAACTGAGGCAAACTAAAACCAAGGTCAGCCTTCATCTAGTAAGAGCTCCATCAAAACACAGTTCCTGTTGCACAGAAAGGTGCTGCAGGATTCTGCTTTCCAAGTTCTTGTCCAAAAAGCTCTTCAGGTAGCGCATGAAAACCAGATTCCCCCACCTCTCCCACGTGTTCTGAAACTGGAGTGAAGGAAAACTTCATTAAATCCTTGTTCCTCTGTAGATGTTGTTGACCCTGTGTGCATGAGAGCTGCTGACCTCGGAGTCTGGGGAGTGCATGGATCTCCAATGATCTCCTGTGCCTTGAGTTCCCCCTTGCCCTCTGTCCTGCCTTTTCCTGCTAACTGTGCTGTCTGTCCCCATAGTTCCTGAGGGTGACGAAGCAGTACCTCCCCCACGTGGCCCGCCTGTGCCTGATCAGCACCTTCCTGGAGGATGGCATCCGCATGTGGTTCCAGTGGAGTGAACAGAGGGATTACATTGATGGAACGTGGAACTGTGGCTATTTCCTGGCCTCCATCTTTGTGTTCATAAATCTCTTCGGACAGCTGAGTAAGTGGCTCTAAGGCTGTTAAGGTGGATGTCAGAGCACTCCAGTGTGTCTGCCACCCCTGGCTCATGTAAGCACTGTGAATCATGTAAGCATGGGACGCTTCACTGATTTCTCAATAGCCATTGATAGCTTTGAACTGATAGTACTATGTGGGCTGAATGAAGAGAATTCTTAATTGACCTGCCTCAGTCTTTCTTGGAAATAGTCTGAGAACTTCTGGTGACACCGTGAGTCAGAGATACCAGGAGTCCATTAGGGCAGTCTGTTTTCAGTTCTGTACATACATATATAAACACACCCACAACCCCTAAGTTTTCTGAATAAAATACTCATTTTCTTAAGTGGGGCAGAGCTAAGACTTTCTCAGCCTCCTGTTTTTATGGGGATTAATTTCAGTGTTAGTGTTCTACCCTGCAATTGGTACGCTGCAGCCACAAGAGAGGTGTCTGTTTCAGAGAGTCAAAGCCCAGGAATCAAAATAATCCCAGTGTAAGTGCTAAGTGAAGCTAGAGTATCAAAAATGGAGAGGTAAAATTATATTAAGTCCCAAATTTGTTGTTCTTAATTGCTCTGTGAACTTCATTCCTTGTGGCTGGGTTTAGCCCAGCAAGAGTACAGCATGTTTGTCCTAGCAGTTTATCACTAATAAAATATATTAAAAAAAAAAAAAAAAATCCCCCCATGATTAGTTGAGTTTCTTTGTAACTTCTTTTAATACTTTAATGCTTATAGCTACTCTGTGGGTCTGTGTGCTAGGGACTACATTCAGTGTATGTTTACTCTTTGTGAAATAAAAGATACTTCTGGAATTACAAATTTTTTCAAACATGCACTAGAACTTCTCAGTTCCCAAACTGACTTGTGCCAATGTTCCATTAAAAGTTCCTGCCTGACTCTCTGTAGCACAGTTGAAAGAAATCTGATTCTGCTCAGTTCAAAACATGTTAGAATTCCTGCAGCATCTTTTCCTGTGCAAGCCAGAAGTGTAACTGTGTTCAATTTCCCCAACTCAGGCGGCTGCATCCTGGTGCTGAGTAGGAACTTTGTGCAATATGCCTGCTTTGGACTGTTTGGAATTATAGCATTACAGGTAGGAGGCTTAAGTCTTCAGACCTTCTAAACCATGTCTTTCAAATCTTTTCTCTTAGCCACAATATGACCAGCATATTCAAATACCCAGAATTTCTTTCTGGCCTGGCCTAATGCCAGTCCTCAGTGACATTGAACTATTTTTTCCTGTTCTTTTGATGTGCCTGATAGATCCTTGGATGTAACTGCAGTTAGTCAGCTGGAGATGTTGATTTGCTATTTATGACCTTGACAAATTTAGGAGAAGTAACTTGCAATTTACCTATATGTCAGTAACATACCAAATGTGGGGCTTATAGCTGCATGCTGAAGGCCAAGGCCTGGGAACTCTTCCGAAAGCCTCTTCCAGTCCCCATCACAAAGAAGCCTGACTAAATAGAATACTTCCTGTCTAAAACAGATGCGTTTTTGTGGGGGCTGAAACAAGGGAAATTCTGGATTCTATTCCCTGTTTTACGCTGACTCATAGGACCATGCTGGTGTAACTTAGCTTGTTTCTTTCAGTACAATGTACTTGTAATTGACTTCTGCTATGGATAGTGAGGTTTGAGATCATAACGTTCTGAACTTCATTGCAACTTGCATGGTGTTAATTAACTTCTCTTGTTCTTTGTCTAGACTATTGCATATAGCATTCTATGGGACCTGAAGTTCTTGATGAGGTATGCCTACATAGTTCTTTCAAAATAGAATGATAGCTTTTGTCTGTAATAGCCACTCCTTTACAGAGGGAAATTATCTTTGTACAGAGCATTTACTAGAAAGATTTTACCAATTACACACTTCTATTAAATATTAGAGCACCTAAAAAAAAATAAAATACAAAAGGTACAGTGAGTTAAACAGCAGGTTCAGTACTGTAGAAGGAAAAGACTAATCCTAACCCACTAAGATCTAAGTGCTTCTGCTACCTACCTCTTTGAGAGCTCAGGTGCAGCTGTCTGGATTGGATCAGTGAGTTGCTATTTCCTAAATGGTTAAAATAGCAACTGTGCTTATGTGTGACTGAAACCATTTTCTGAGGAAACTGAAACATTTAGATATTGGAATGGTTTCTGGGATTTAAATCCATATCACCTTTCTGAAGTAGAGGATGGGGTTATTGAAAATGAACTTCCTTGTCAAATCCCAAGTGATGGCTGTTACCTTTTTACCCCTCTCCTCTGAGGGGAGGGCAGGGGGCAGCACAAGATCCGTACTCTGGGCTTACTACAACCCTGTAAATGTGTAACTTCTAGCAGTACTGCTGGTCTGTTTTCTCAAAGCAACCTCTGGACTACTTTGGCACATATGGCTAAATCAGAGGTACAGAATAACTTCAGTACAGCAAAATTCGTGATGTAACAGATGCTAAGCAACTGTCTGAGCTGCGGGTGCCAGACTTCTCTGGCGGGCTGCATGTGTCTACACAGACTTGTGTACACCAGCGTTGTGTACAATGCTGCCGTTTCGGCTGTGAATTCTAATGCAGACAGTGCAGGGTACAGAGGAGGTCACTTCTCACTAACATGCAGACTCTTACTGAGCTAAAACTGAGTAGGACTAACTGTAGTTCAGTGCAAATGATAATTTTAAAAAAATTCTTCTATTTCTGTCTTTCCCATAGGAACCTTGCCCTTGGGGGAGGCTTGCTGCTGCTTTTGGCTGAGTCACGCTCAGAGGGGAAGAGCATGTTCGCTGGTGTCCCCACCATGCGGGAAAGCTCTCCTAAACAATACATGCAGCTCGGGGGCCGTGTGCTGCTGGTCCTCATGTTCATGACACTGCTGCATTTTGATATGAACTTCTTCTCTGTAAGTATCTTGAGTAGAAAAGCATGGGTTAAGGAACTGAAATACAGTATCAGCTCCCAGGTTGGCTGTAGGGCTTACTCATTGCTGCTCATTTGTCACTTTTTTTAATTGAATTAACATTTTAAAAAGTTGTTAGATCATCTGACAACTGGTTCTGATGAACTGAACTGTTTACTGGTGCCCTGTTCTGTTGTCTGTGTATCCATTTAAGAACCACATGTAAGCTTGTTTGGTTTGTTGGTGGGTTGTTCTGGTTTTTGGTGTTTTGTTGGTTTGTTTTCACTTTTTTCTTCCTCCCTGCAGATTCTGCAGAACATCGTGGGCACAGCCCTGATTATCTTGGTGGCAATTGGCTTCAAGACTAAGCTGGCTGCCTTGACTCTAGTCATCTGGCTGTTTGGCATAAACATCTACTTCAATGCCTTCTGGACCATTCCAGCCTACAAGCCCATGCATGACTTCCTCAAATACGATTTCTTCCAGACCATGTCTGTAATTGGAGGGCTCCTCCTCGTGGTTGCACTGGGTCCTGGCGGAGTCTCCATGGATGAGAAAAAGAAAGAGTGGTAACAGGAGTAGCAACACTTTTGGGACATAGCATATTAAGTCCAGAACTGATTCTCAAAATACGGATTCAAAGTATGGATTCAACAAAAACTGCCAGCATTTTACACATACATGTCCCCTTCCTATTAAAGGCACAGATGTTTTGAATTTGATTTACAGTGGCACCAGTAATACAATAGATAAAACCTTATTTCTTCAAGGAATGTTGCCTAGGCTTATTGTTCTAACTTTATAGATTTGGAACTAACCCAATGAACCTGCATTTTGCTGAGGCTTCAGTGAGTTGCAATAGAACGGTTGCTGTCTTCAATGTCAGCAGTGTTTTAAAATTTGAAGTACTGTGAGCAGATACAGCTGTATCATTTGGTGTGCTGTTGGGTTTTAGCTATAACTGAAAAAGTGGATCCCCTTTCTCACCCTCATCAGAACTCTATCTTGTGTATAAGGAGTTCCACTGCTGGTTATAGCATTGCTTATCAAGGTGGAAAGCAGCATCAAAAGAACTCACTGTTATTTTGCTGCTCAGGGGGCCTGTAACTCTTCTTTTATTTAAAAAAAAAAAAAAAGGGGGGGGGGAGGTCTTTCCTGCACCCAAATAGATGGCAAAAAGAAAACACTGAAAGTAGCTATATCCTCTCCTAGGTAAGAAAAGGGAGAGGGTTTTCTAACTTGTAACGGTTCTGTTCTTGAGGGGAATGAGGTGAAATTCTGTATTGCTTATGCTATTTCAAGAAGGAAGGGGCAAGGTATTCCCAAAGAGAGCTAGATTCTGATAAAATTCTGTGCCAAAAGAACTTCTTAATTCAGCATTCTTTCCCCAGAGTTGCCCCTTCCTGAATTTCCAAGAAAAGGAGCTAAGCTATGCTGCAGGTTCCATAATAAAAGCTCCTTTCTGCTATTAAACCAGCTTCCATCCATACATGCTCCAAACTCATATCTGAATTGCAGGTTACTGGTGAAAGTGT
Source organism: Anas platyrhynchos (assembly GCF_047663525.1). NCBI lineage: Eukaryota > Metazoa > Chordata > Aves > Anseriformes > Anatidae > Anas > Anas platyrhynchos. The sequence continues at coordinate 9,220,591 of NC_092604.1, forward strand.
CTCTAGAATCATGGAAATTCCCCTTTTCCCTGTACTCAGTACATGCAGAATGAGAGCAGTCAATCTTCTAAACTATAGTCTTTGCTTCCTAGATTCACTTCTGTCAGTCTCAGCTGCAAAAGCCCAAGTTGACTGAACAGTGGAAGAGCTGGGATGTTGAAGTGAGTAAAACCTCTCTCTCTGACATCTTGGCCCACACTTGAGATGTGCAGGGAAGGAGTGTGGAAGGCAGCTGTGTGCTGCGTACAGTCCCAGTTCTCAATGCTGTATTACAAAACAGTTATAGCTGAAGAATGCAAGCGCTAAGCCTGTGCAGTGAACAAGCAGCCAGGGATGTAACTTGCATATTCAGAGGAAGGAACTCCTCAGCTTAATAGCGAGGAGAGAGGAAGGTCCTGTTTTCACCTCTCAGTGCCACAGCCTCTGTGCCATGAACACATTTAGTTAGTGCTGCTCAGAGGAGGCATTTTGTCCTCTGCTGGTGAAGTAGGTGAACCTGTTTCACAAGATCATGAGAGCATTCTAGACTCCTAGCAAGCATGAGCCCTACCAACTTGCTAACATTACATGGATTTCTTGCACTGTTGTCTCCCTTGAGAAGGCTGCTCAGCTATTTGTTCAGAAAGTAATTCAGCTGAACTTTTCCAGCAGGAACTATTTACCAGATTTTCTTGGCAAGGACACTAGCCTGGACAGTTCTGTTAAATGGTTGCTTTTTAGGTGAGAAAACTAGGCCAAGAACTGATAGCAAATAGAAGAGCACTGCTTCATGTTAAACTAGTGATTTCAACTTCAAGGGAAAAGTAGCCCATGTAATAGATGCGCTGCTGCTGAAGAAAACTGATCAGTATGCGGGGTAGGTGAGAGGAAGCCAGCATTTACGTTCTGGTCACTTTGAAGGCTTTCTTCTAAACAGATTTTGCAGGAGAGGTTTTTGCCTCAAGTGTTAATTGTGCCTGTCTCTTCATAGCAAACCAAACTGTTCCTTTCAATTCCTGATGTTCAGCACAGGATGTTCTTGCTCAACTTCACTGCAGGTCCTGTAACTGTCTTAGACATCAAGGCAGCCATTCTCAGATATCTTAACTGCTGTTGATGTTCATAGTATTTATAAATTGAATGGTAGAAACAATTTCTGTACGTAGCCCTTAGTTAGCTTCCTCAGCTTGTTCTTTGTGTCCTGTCTAACTAAGGAGCTGGATGACAGACTATCTGAACTATTAACCAGTTTCCTCTGTTCTGTGAAAATAAAGAGTTAACTTTCCAACAAAAGACCCCAGAGAAGGGAATTGATACTGCCCCTTGCAGCAGAAATATTTTAGTACTAAAGGGGCACAGTTAGGTGGAGGGCATTATAAGGTATTTCTAAGCAGCGCAATACCTGGACTTTGAGTCCTGATGCAGAAGATTCTGGTTTCTTGCATACACTGCTGTATTTGTGCATCTCCCAGAAATACAGTGACCTCCCCCAGTAGCTGAGAAACAGGATGTCAGCTATCAATTGGCTCTGTAAAGTGTTCTGGAATTAATTCTGAATATATTTTTGCTTTCTATGTGGAAAAAAAAAGTATAAATTCTCATTTTATGCTGTATTTTGTACCTTAGTTGTGTTTGAAAATGTTTTGATTTTTTTGAAACAATCAAAATAAAAACAATGGCATCTTTGTATCCACTTAGAGTGTATGACTGGTGACACTTAAGCTATCTGAAAATGCTGGTTAGTGGCCTTGCATGCTTTTTTCCCACCTAATGGAAGTTGTCTTCTCGTAAAGAGATCCAAGCACTGGGCTTCTTGTATGTTAGTAATAATTCTTGGTGTTTGGTAGCAGGGGATGGCTGGAGACTTTTAGAATATAACTTGATTCCACCCCACTGTTTCCCCCTGCTGTATCAGTTAACTGGAATGGGCAGCAAGGTTTAAGGGCAAGCACTTCACTCTTCTGCTCTGGAATTGTTACACAAGAGGCTTCAAGCCATGTTTTTTTATCATTAAAGTTTATTTGCCATTGGTTGCTTTCCTGAAGTTCTTGGGTTTCTGATGACACCGCTTGAATTTTTTCCTTGGAGGGCCTGACTGTTTCTGTAGAGAGAAGAAATTAATCTAAACACTTCTAAACATTAAACCCAGACCTCCATGAAATAGCTTAAAGAGAAATAAAGCGTGCTCCTTGAACAAGCACATTCTAAGTCACTGTGAATGCAGGGCTAGCCAGGATGGTTTCTGGCCATATTGTACAAGTTAGCATCCCTGACAGGCAAACACCTCCCTTAAATAAAGTGCCAGCCTCCCCACAGAAAGGAGCCTATCCTTCTCCCAGCTTGATACCATTACAAGGGCTCCAGCACCTCTCTCAGGGGTTCCCTTAGAGCCTTTATCCATCTTTACTGTGGGGCTTCTTTCTGCCTCCCACACTGAAGGATCAGGGTATGCCCTCCTGTAAGCACACCCAAAGGCAAAAAGTGGCCAGCTCCTCAATGGAGGCAGAGAAAGTTCCAAAATGTGGACCCTGAGATTTCAGAAGCGTTCAGATAGCATGTGTGTGGGGGGAAGAAGATTACAAGTCCTGCTTCAGTCTCCCTGTTAACGACTGCGCAGCAGGATTCAATCACAGATGAGATATTTATGCAGGCAGTAACATCCCTACTCAGAGCAGGCAGGATAAACATTTCCTGCTAGTAATTCACACCTCAGAACGCAAGCCAGAGGCTGGCACTCGGGGAATGTATTCTCCCAAATAGCTTTACACCTTCTGCTGGTTCTTAGACAGGAATAGCTCAGACAGACACCTACAGGACAGAAGGCCTGTTCATGCTCCCCATCTGCAGCACACGGCAAAGTGACTCCCACCTTTCCCCTCTTGCCAGCTGCTCTGTTCACGTCTGTTCTTCCACCATCCTCACCCTTCACAACACCGTTCTCCCCATTCAGCTTGGCCTCATCTTCTTCGCTGTCTATTGCAAACTCATCGCTGGCCTCTGTGTTTTGTGGAGCTGCTGGGCTTTTTTCAGGGAAGAGTTCAGCTAAAATATAAAGATATAGCTTGGGATCAGTTCTTTGTGCTTGTAGGCTCTGCCTACTCCTAGCTTTACTTTCAGCACATCTTAAAGGTGATTTGACAAGGTGATTCCAGCCCCTGTCATTTATGTGTCACTACCAAAACACTTCAGTAATAAACACACTGGTGTTTTATTAGGAATGAGCTTAGGGCTCACACTAGGCCAGTTCTTGAAACTGGGCCACGCAGGCAGCTTTGGGGTCTTACAGCTCCACTCTCCTATGGCAAGGCAGTGTCTTCCAGCTGTGAGTCAGTGGGACAGCCTTACCAACTCCTGCCAGGCTGCAGGAGACTCACTGAGAAACACAGCAAGCACAGAGACCTAAAGCAAAGCCCAGCAGATCTTGTATCCCTCCCCTCACACCGTATGTGACCCACACTGGTATTACTTGGCGAGAACCACTCATGTTCAGTGGTGGCAAGCTTTTCCCAACTCCAAGACCCCCAAACTGGATCAAAGTCATGTCTCCAGCATGCGAGCAGACAGGAGCAGAACAAAGGTGTGAGAAGATGAGCTGGCAGGCTCCCTTTAGGACATAGGTGGTACTGATGTTCTTACTCACGTGGGTACAGATCACTCATACTGTCATCCGTCTCCTCTCCGTCCTCATCTGTCCTGGGAGACTTTGGCTCCCAGAATTCTTCCTCTCTCTGAGGCTGCCTGCTCCCATTCATTTGGTCGTCAGGGTGCTGCCTCCGTTGCTGCTTCTGTCGCAAGCAGGCAGGGACATATTCCACCCCTTTCTTCTGGCACTCCTCATCTAATGGTGCGAGGGATTGAGCAGCACTTAGCAAGGCTACCCAGTCACCGGCGTCCTGTTTATTTCCAGCTCCACTTTACAGAATCACAGAATCACAGAATCTCTAGGTTGGAAGAGACCTCAAGATCATCGAGTCCAACCTCTGACCTAACACTAACAGTCCCCACTAAACCATATCCCTAAGTTCTACATCTAAACGTCTTTTGAAGACTTCCAGGGATGGTGACTCAACCACCTCCCTGGGCAGCCTGTTCCAATGTCTAACAACCCTTTCAGTAAAGAAATTCTTCCTAACATCTAACCTAAAACTCCCCTGGCGCAACTTTAGCCCATTCCCCCTCGTCCTGTCACCAGGCACATGGGAGAACAGGCCAACCCCCATCTCGCTAGAGCCTCCTTTAATATACTTATACAGAGTGATAAGGTCACCCCTGAGCCTCCTCTTCTCCAGGCTGAACAAGCCCAGCTCCTTCAGCCGCTCCTCGTAGGACTTGCTCTCCAGGCCCCTCACCAGCTTTATATTAAAAGCAACTCAAAAGTATTTTAAGCTCCAGCTCTAAGACACATTCATACATTCAACAGTGACACCATGGAGCATTAAAGATGGGAAAGATGTTAACACAGAGTATGTGCAGGACACATGCTCCCCAGCTCCAGGGGAATCTTTAGAACCATTTCTTTCAAGTAAAGATATTCCAAAGTACTTGGTAAAGAGGCCAACTGCTCCCTACAGCTAGGATATTCCCAGCTGAGGAGCGCCTGCAGTAAATTACCATCAATCTAGAGAAAATTTACACCCTCTCTTCATAGAGAACTACTGGAATCTTACCAGCTCAAGGACACAAGTAGCTTTTCTGAAGATGGAGTCAGCCAACTTACATGCTTTCAGGGCCTTCTGGTAGCGTTTCCCTTGGACGTGACGGAGCACATGCTCTGGAAACTTGTTGATGTGTCTGAGGGTGAGCTTGCAGAACAGCTGATGTCTGAGAGAAAGAAGCAAGGCAAGAAGGACAGAATACTTTAGATAAGACCTTCCCAGCTTCCCAAAAACTGCAAGCGCTTGATAACTCCCTAAAGCTCAGCCACTTGGTCTGAGACTGAACCAAGCGCGACACACAAGGTGCAAGAAGAAGAATACGCACAGGTTCTTCGTGCTGGGCACTATGTGGGGCTCAAACTTCTCATAGGCGAACTCCTGGGCGCTCCTGGCCAGCCGCTGGTACCTCTTGCCGGCGGTGTATGCCTGCAGCTCCGCCAGCCGGCACGGCAGCTCGTGGCCGGTCAGCCTGCACCTCACCTGGCAGAAAGCAGGGGCTGCTCAGGGATGGAGAAAACTCCATCTCCTGCCGGCCCTCACCCCCTGACACAAACCCCTGAGGCCGCAGCCCGGCTCCGAGCCCCTCACCCGCCCTGCTGCCCCCTCACGGCCCCCTTCTCCTCCTCCCCAAGCCCCTCGGGGGTCCTGCCCGGCTCACCTTGCCCGGCTCGGCCACGCCGAGCAGCGGGTGCTGCCTGAGGAACAGCCGCACCTCCTCCGGCACCTCCGCCATGGCCTCGCTGCCACACGGGAGCCCGCCTCTCTTCCGGGGCCGGCTGAGGCGGAGAAGAAGGCGGCTCCATTAGCGGAGGGAGGAGGGGAGACGAGGAGGAACCGGGCTGGAGGCGGCGGCGCCGCCATGGCGGCGGGAGCGGGGCTGCTGAGAGCCGGGAGGCGGCTGCTGGGGGAGCGGCGGGCAGCGGTGGGCGGCTGGGGGGGGGCTGAGGGGAATGGGGGGTGCTGAGGGGAGCCCTGAGGGCTTGGGGGAGGAATGAGGGGAGCGGGGGGGGGACGCTGAGGGAAACCGGGGGGGCGTTGAGGGGAACGGGGAGGGTCTGGGGGGCTCTGAGGGGAGCCGGGGTGGCTCTGAGAGGAACTGGGGGGGCGCTGAGGGGAACGGGGAGGGCCCGAGAGGGTCGTTGAGGAGAGCCGGGGGGGCTCTGAGGGGAACGGGGAGGGTCCGGGGGGGCACTGAGGACCCAGGGGAGTACTGAGGGGAGCCGGGGGGTCTCTGAGGGGAACTGGGGGGGCGCTGAGAGGAACAGGGAGAGCCCAGGGGGGTCTCTGAGGGGAGCCCGGGGGCGCCGAGAGGACTCGCACGGGGCAAGGCGAGGCCCGGCCCCCGCCGCCCTTCTGGTGGTCGGTGGGTGGGTGGGTGGCCCCCGGTGCGACCCCCGGGGTGGGGACGGGCTCTGCAGCACGGGGAGAAGTGGGGTAAAAGGCTGGAATCGGCTGCAAAACGCTGGGTGTGCGGCTGGCCTTGCGCCACTCGAGCCCAGCAGCATGTATGTGAAACAAACCACAGTGCTGTGTATGTTTGCTGATGGCACAGATGGAAGGGGAACCATCATTTATTTTGCTCTGTTACTGAAATATTCATTCTTTTTTTCTTTTTAACTTGTAGCCCAGCCTTTAGTGTTTCACCGGCTGTTGCTCAAATAGCAAGCCACATCCTGTGCTGTCATTGGGACAACTGGCATAATCTAGATGTAACTTTTCCAAAGTAGAAATGCTACAATGGATCTTTTTTATTTCATGTAGGTATCAAACTGCTTGATCAGAAGAACATTTTTTGGATATCCTCTAACTAAAGCGGGTTCTGGTCGGATTCGGCAAACTAAAGGTAAGGAGGAATTTGTCTGGGACTCTGTCATCTTTTAGCCTTATACCAAAAGGTGACATTTCCTCGGGAATTCAGTGTTTTTTCTCCTGTACATGTCTAATTCCGCACTCTGGCTTTCTTCAGATGTTTGCTTGAGGTTCACCAGGCCACGTAGCTCTACAACAGCTGCTGATGCATCTGGAGAGGACGTCATACTCAAATGGGGCCTTCTCCTTGTACCTCTGACTACATTCTGTCTTGGCACATGGCAGGTACAAATAAACATTTCACTTTTTTCAAGAATTAAGCACTTTAGGGGCGTCAGGATTTTCCATCTTTGACTGTTTATCCAGTTCAAACCATAGGCAGGGTAAAGATTTGCTGATATTTTACTTTTCCATTTTCCGAGTGTCTACTAGTGAGGTTAATGCAAGTCTTTAAAAGAGATTCATGTTTTTCACACTTACAGTATAAATATTTCCCCCAAATGAAGATAGTAGCCTCCATCTTCATATCTCAAATTATCCTGTTTCAGGTCAGGTCTGAGGGGAAACTTACGACAAAGAAACAGATATGAAAGCTTGCTGGGGTCATTACATTGCTCTGTACTGCCAATAGTTACTTTTGTATTTGTGTACTTTCAGGTTCAGCGGAGAAAATGGAAATTAGATTTGATTGCACAGCTGGCATCAAGAATTTCATCAGAGCCCATCCCTCTGACATTAGAGTAAGGAAGCCAAGATAGTTTATTATCTACCAAGCACTGACAGCATGCTGGGGATATCAGATAAGGTCTCTGCACTGATGGGTTCATGCTAAACTAAACTGCATGAAAACGAAGGAATGCAGTGGGAATAGGGATGTGCAAGCAAATGAGAAAGACAGGCAACATGTTAAAATTCTCTTATTTTAGATAACAGAGTAACTGAACTCTTCCTTATGGCATACTCCAAAGCCATGTTAAAAGGTTGAATCACTGGGAGAATGTGGTATGTAATTCAGGCTGAAGAAGGAGGGCTTGGTAGCTGGTGCTTGTGATGTCCCAGAACAGGGGTTAATCCTACAGGAAGGATTCTTAGATCAATAGCAGGCCCTTCCCCACGGGTGGAGCAGTTATGTTAGACATGAGAGAATTTTTGGGTCGCTTGGCCATATGGCAAAACAGTCAAAATAGTTCAGTTGTTCAATTTCATGGTCTGGGACGGGAAAGAATCTCTCCCTGTTGTCTTGATGTGTTTGCAGTGCATCCACCTGCTGATCAGCTGTGTGTGTCATTGAAGTGGTATTGGGTTACAGATCCCATGGAAAAGAACTGCTTTTTGGATACTCATGATCATCCTGATTTGATTCTCAGTGATAGTAATAAAATAGTCAGCTGCTTATTCCACAAGGCGTCTGTCTTCTGCTTCTAATTGGCAGCTGGTCCTAGGGGTAAAATCCCCCAAATGTGCTTTGCCTATCACAACTCTGATTTTGTTTTTATCTTATTCGGTGCAGCCCTATGGAGTTGAAGGAATTAGAGTACAGGCCTGTAAAGGTCCGAGGGCATTTTGACCACTCCAAGGAGCTTTATATTTTGCCACGATCACTTGTGGACCCTGAGCGAGAAGCCAGAGAAGCCAGGCAGCTGACATCCCACCCAGAAAATGGAGCAAATGTCATTACTCCTTTCTACTGCACAGAACTAGGGTAAGTTAAGTGATGGTTCTTATGAACAACTCATTTCTGTTTTGAAAAGCTGAATCGTAGAATCATCACCTTTCTTAAATACCTCCTAGGGTGGGGACTCCATCACTCCCCTGAGCAGCCTGTTCCAATGCTCAGTCACCCTCTCCATGAAGAAATTCTTCCCAATATCCACTCTAAACTTCCCCTGGTGCAATTTGAGACTGTTTTCTTGTGTCTTATCACTTGGCACCTGAGAAAAGAGACTGACACCCTCCTCGCTGCAATGTCCTTTCAGGTAGTTGCAGAGACTGATGATGGTGATTGGATTTATATAAAGTTCTCCCTCTCCCTTAAAAGGCACGTCTCTCAGTCTGTTAGGTGCTTGATGCTCGATTCCAAATTGTATTTAAATTCCCTTAGAATATGCACTCAGATGTTTCTTTCTTTGGTACTTAGTTGTAGACAGCAGCAAGAATGAATTTGCTTTATAATTCATGAGGTACGTTTGTCCTGTCTGTGTAACTCTAGGGTCACAATCTTAGTCAACCGAGGATTTGTGCCCAAAAAGAAGCTGAAGCCAGAGACCAGGCTGAAGGGACAGGTAAGAGGGATACAGGGAAGTCTTGCATGATACCTTCCACTCCCCACTGTACAGCACAACCTGCTGATTTATGACCAGACCCCAGTCACCAGGAAAGTGACTTTTCTACCAGGACTTAGCATGCTGAAACGTGAAATAAATCTTGAAAGATTCATTTTTTCTCCTCTGCACTTCTCTTCAGATTGAAGATGAAATTGATCTCACTGGGGTAGTGAGGTTATCAGAAACCCGGAAACCTTTTGTGCCTGAAAATAACATAGAGAAGAACCGCTGGCACTACCGTGACCTGCAGGCTATGGCAAAAGTGACTGGCGCTGAGCCCATCTTTATCGATGCAGATTTCAGTAAGTCACAGAGAAACTCAACCCCGTGTCCAATTTCCACCAGTCTCCCCCTTTTTGGTTCAGGTAGATATTTCCCTGAGACATTTCCAGAGGTATTGCACCTTTGTAGTTCACTGTTTTGAAGGTGGCAGCCAGGCAGCACAGGTGAGCAGTAGCATGTTATGAGAAGTGGTCTCAGGCCCCAGCCACGTGCTCTGGGGCAGAGTGCCTCCCAGCTTGGGCTTTGCTGGGATCTTGGGATCACCAGGGCTGGAAGTAGGGTGGGTATCCATGGGATCCATACCACACACGCTGAATTTCTAACAGCAAGGGCTGCTCTACACCACAAAGACTAAAGATCTGACTGTGCACTGTTCTACCTACAGAAAGCACAGTCCCAGGGGGACCCATTGGAGGCCAGACAAGAGTGAGCCTAAGAAACGAGCACATGCAGTACATCATTACTTGGTAAGTTACTCAGTCAGCAGTTTGACCTTTTTTTCACGTAAAGGTTTCAACTGCTTTCTGCTGGAAGCAAGGGAGCTGTTTTTGTTTGGTGTTTTGCTTCTGCAGCAGTGAAACTGGGCGAGCCCTTCAGCTGCAAACCTAGTTTTAACCTAAGTAATATTTGTGAGGCGGTTTGAAGTAAATGCTCTTCATTGAATTGCAGCTGACTTTTAGGGAGGGATCGCCAATCTTGAAAATGTTTTTTATTTTCTGTCACAGGTATGGTTTATGTGCTGCAACTTCATTCTTGTGGTACAGAAAATTTATACAAAAGATACCTCTGTGAGGGGAAGGGCTACTCCCCTGTACCAGTCAAAACCAGACTTTCACAGAAGACTGCAGCCTGGTCAGTCCTGAAGAAGCCAATCTCAGGACACCGTGTTCATTAAGTTTGTGCAGCTAGCAAGCTGCAACTAGCCTTTAAGCAGCGGATGCAAGTTCTGTGCTCCTACCAGAGTGATTTCTGCCGCAGATCAGAAGCATTGAACTTCAGACTTGGAAGTGGCTGTTAAGCCTCCTGCTTGAATCAGCTTTCTAGGAATCTCAAGTATTTATTTTTCTATTGGGGTTGGGCAGTGGTTGGTCACAAGCTACACAACTTCTCCACTGCCATATTTGTAATGTTCAGTGCAAACAAATGATGGCAATGGATTTTCTAATTTCTTTGTTTGTAATTTATGCTTCCTTTGCACTGACTAGTCATTAGTGAAGTCAGGACTGATGCACTGCAGCTGCATCAGTATAAATAAAAGGGCCTACAGGTGTCTTTCTTTTGACTTGCAATGTGTATCTTGTATCTTAACAGCCAACAAGGACCTAAGAGCTAGCAGAAATAAAGAAATTCCCTCATAGTGGGCTGGAGCCTTGCCAAGCTTGTTAGCCTCCCAGAAAACCACAGGACCAGGTTAGTCAGGAAAGCACAGAAAGACAAGTTTGTTCAGATGCTTGTCCCACCACTACGGCACACCTTCACTGACCAGTATTGCACTGCAAGAGACATTATTAAGACCTCTTTAGGAGGTCTTAATAATCTGCTTGGCCTGGTAAAGTGCTATAACTCCCAGCATAAACATGTCTTTACCAAATCCATACAGTAACTTAGTCCAGGCGGTATTGATGATCTAGATCTATTTCCAACTCAGATGTTTACATAATTAAGCTAGGCTTAAGCCAGAAGTAGCCCAGCCCATTTGATTTTTCTGATCATCACAGCAGTGCTCTAAGCGAATAACCTGCTGCATGCCACTCTGCAGTGCTATTCAATCATCTGCTTGCAGGCAAATGGAGAAGTCAGGCAGTGATCACATGCAACCCACTGTCTCAAACCCTCTCTCTCATTAATAGAAACCACTGAAACTTCATCTGGGGGTTTATTCTTTTTATGTACAGAAACCATGGTAGCAGTCCAGTACATCTTCAGCCCAGCTTAGTAGCCAGCTCTTTGGCCTTTGCTTTTTCAAGCTTGGCAATGCGAGCCACTGACTTTGGCCCCAAGACGTTACCACCCCAGTGACGACGGATCTGCAAAGAAGTGAGAACAAGTTAAGATACCTCATACAATCTCATACTTCATCACTCAACTGACTTGCTTAATTCCACTCCTTCACGCACAAGGGGAAGAGCTCCCATGATTAGGAACTCTTACAAATTTAAGGCAGCAAACTACACCATGGGGGCAGCACAAAGACTTGACAGTTGAAAAATCTTTCCCCACCATCACATAATTTCTGGACTTCAGGAATGGAATCAAGTCTAGCTGAAGTTGTTGACATCTCAATACTCCTTACCCTGTGTTAATTGCATTTGCTTTTAACTTGGTGACAGTGTTCATCTTCTACCCCACCCTCAAGAAAGAATCTGGATACATCATTAAAAAAATCTAGATACATCACACCCAACAGGCTCTACACTGATCTCACTCGGAAACAGTCATTTGCATTTCACTGGGAAGCTGTTGGGGATGTTAACAGTATGAACTGGAAGACAAGGCTGGTAACAGAGAATCTTACCTCATCGTATCTGTCATTGTAGTTGGTCTTGACAGCTTCAACCAGCTTTGCAAGGGCTCCCTTATCCTCCCTGTTGGTGACAGGTTAAATTCCTATGCAGCATCAATTTAATGTCTTCTCTAAGTCTTTTGTCTCAGAATTAAACAGCTTGTAATACCAACGTTTTTCAGGTTAAGCATAGCATCATTTACAAAAGGTTAAACGCTCAAGCCATCAAAGCTGTAAGAACTCTCAATGCTTAGGTTGTAATTCTATTTACAGATCTCAGTTAAGAGTAAGCCATCCACTTTAGTAAACCAAAGTGATGTATAGCTTCAGCATCTGACAGACTGCTACATACAAAATGTCCTCTACATTAGGTATTGGAGAGGTAGTTATGCAAGCTGTTTTTTCAGTTTTCCTTTTTTAAACTAGAGAAACTTAAGTCTGGTATCTGTCTGCCCTGTAGTCCGTGTTTATGGGCAGTTTCTTTTCTCCACTGCAGAGCATCAAGTCAGCACACAGAATACTTACGGGTTAACTTGGGTGAAAGCAACGCAGGTACAAGTTTTCCTGTGGACCAGTCGCCCCAGTCTGGCCTTGCTCTTGATTATGCAGTATGGCACTCCCATCTTGCGGCACAGAGCCGGCAGGAAGACCACCAGCTGGAAAGAGACAGAGTGCTTTATCACTGAAGGAGAACAGCTTTTTATCCTCTCAGTTGGCCTGGGCTGTGGCAATTGCTCAGTGTTAAAAAGCTCGTTTTTGCTCTTCAGCATTGATTCAGGTGAAGAAATTCATACATCATCGCAAGGGCCAAGCCTCAGCTTAATAACATGACAACGTAGAACATGCCTAAGCACTCCACTTCTGGTAAACAAGTTTTGCTGTGTTTAACACAAAATCTGTTCATCCCAAAATGCATTCTCACCCCAAATCCAGTTCTGACCTCAGCTTAAATTACACAGGCAGGCTCTACCTTGTACTACTGGGGATGCTTACCTCAATGGGGTCCACATCATGGGCAATCACTACAAGCTGCGCCTTCTTGTTCTCTACCAGAGTTGTGACAGTGTTAACACCTGAAAAACAAGTCAGAAATGTTTTAGGTCAGTCTTTTGTCTGGGCTTTCCTATAAGCTTCATACAACGTGCTGTTTCTATAGCACACCACTGTGAAAATTGTGAACACTTCCACATCCTTTCAGTAACAGAGAAGCCGTTCCTTGGACAATTTGCTAAAGCTCAGGGTTAAAAAGCTCGTCTATTTTGCTCTTCACTTTGAGTTCAGGTGAAGAAATTCACACATCATTGCCATAGCATGTCCAATTCTGTATGGCTGCAGCAGAAGGCACCCCCATTCCCACATATGTGAATAGGCAAGTTCGTGTACACTTACCTGCCCGGAGAACTGGTGGCCTCTTAGTTGGAGTATCTCCCTTTCCTGCAGCTTTCTGCTCAGCACGAGCCAGCAGCCTCTGCTTCTTCTCTTGCTTAGTTTCTGGCCTGTATTTGTGCGCCAGCTTCAGAAGCTGCGTAGCTGGAAGAGAACACAGACTAGTTAGCTGTGTCACCTGAAAATTTCTGCGTTACATTCAAAGGACTCAAGTGCATCAGCGATCTTGGTGGTTGTCATCAAAGTGTATTTAGATAGCAAGTTAGCATCACCTGCACAATGCGGGGCAGAGCTAGCAGAGTGCCTCCAGAGCCCGTATTTACCTCTGGGCATCTTTACTGGCAACAAGAGCTCCTTTACTGCTTGGCTGAGAAAGAGCCTGCAACTCACAGTAACTACAGTTAAAGGTGGTGCACCTTCCTCTGAAAGCCACTTGTTGGCAACATCTACAAGGGTTTTGTTTATAGTTTCTTGCATTGACACTATCACCTGAAAGACTATTCACTCATGCACAGAAGCCCCTGAAGTACCTTTCCCCCCATATGTATCAAATCAGCCTGCAGGATGTTAGCTTTCCCTCCAAAGCCTGCAATGAGAAAGATTTCTCAACTTATCTGACAGTCAAAGAACCCTACATGTTCTCCATCAAGCTAGAAGAACAGTCTCCAATTGAAACACAGTTAAAACAATTCTGGGTTAGCATCCCTAAGTAGGAGCTCTGGTATTTTCTACTCCCTTTTCAAAGCACTTAGCAGCCACAAAATTTTGGTTAGCAAATTCGTAAGGCAGCTTGTTGTTCCCATTATCACAGTCATTAAAGCCTCCCTGAAGTGCTTCCAGCAATGCTGCAGATTACCTCTAAGTCTTATTTTGGTTTCTTTCCTGACACGCAACCCACTGAAGACCTAAGTCAAGAGAATTTTGTGGGGCACACCCTTACCTGTTTGGCGGTCCAACGCCTGAGTGAACTGGTTAATTGCAGGAGGCACCTTCAAGCGCTTGTACAGAATGGACCTCTGGCGCTGGAGTCTGATGTAGCGGGGCCATTTCACAAAGCGTGTGAGATCACGCTTAGGCTGGATATCCTGTCCTAGAAATACAGACTTCACTCACAGCCATTCCCACATCACACAGCAGCAGCGTGGAACAGGCAGGAGTGCATCAGCGATCTTGGTGGTTATGTATGTCAGCACAACCATTCAGATAACAAATGTTTTTTTACATCATCTGCACACAATATAAAAATGGTACTACGTAAACCTGACTTCAATGACTACATCTCATGTAAATGGGCAAGATGCACCACAACAGGAAGATGTAATGCATCTTTGCAGCATGGAAAATCTAGCAAGTTATCCACAGACACCTCCAAATATCTAGTGAAATATTACCACTAAAATACTACTACTGATGGTAGTAAAGCAACTGCCTGTAAAACTCTGCAGTTTTATTATAATCCTGCATTATTTACATGCTTGTTTATTAAAAAAAAAAAAAAAAAAAAAAAAAACTATTTTTGGAGTAGCCAAAAAGTCTCCCCTTACTCACCGATGCCAAAGTTCTTGGGCCTCTTCTCAAAGAGGGGATTGACGACCTTCTTGGCCTCCTGCTTCTTGACTACAGCAGGGGCCGGTGCCACCTTCTTACCCTTGGCCTTCTTTCCCTTCGGCTGCAAATAGAAAATAAACACATTTTCCTTTTTTTGCCTGAACTACGTGGTGCACTTTAACAGCTTACAGCCCACCTCGAAAATACCTATTTCCAGTCAGCCAGCCAGGCAAGATGCCTCACTCCTCACATGCCCAAAGCTTCTGGGAGTTTTAAAACCTTAACGAGGCTCCCCCCAGCCGGGAGCGGCCTCCTCCGGCCATAGAACCGCTGCGGCCTACCCGGGCCGCCCCGCTCCGCCGCTCGCCTCCTCGGCCCCGCCGCCCGCCATCCGCCACCACAAACCCATCCCGAGCCCCTTCCACATCCCCCCGGCGCTGCCGAGAACCCGCGGCGCCTCCTCAGCGGGCGGATGGCGGCGGATCCCGGCGGCCCCCCCCCGCCATTCCCGCGCCGGCCCCCGCTCACCATCTTGGAGGCAGGAGAAGAGGAGGGGGGCGGGGCGCGCCGCGGGATTTCTGCGCGCTGCGAAGTCTCGCGAGAGGACGGGGGTGGGGGGGTGAGGGCGGGAGGAGGTGTGGGGGGGGCGATTTTCTGTCATGGCGCAGCAGCGGGTGCTGCCGCAGAGCAAGGAGACCCTGCTGCAGTCCTACAACAAGCGCCTCAAGGATGATGTCAAATCCATCATGGACAACTTCACCGAGATCATCAAGACTGCTAAGGTGGGAGAGGAGAGCCCGGGGGGTCCCCCTTTCCCCCCCCAAGGGACCCCTTTTCCCCCTCTGAAAGCCCCTTTCCCCTGAGGGAGCAGGGTCCCCTCTCAGGGTGGGTGTCTCTCAGTTCCCCCTCCTGCCCCTGGAGCAGCCCAGAGGGGCTGCTGAGTGAGGGGAGCCCCTGAGGGGACGGGGTGGGCTGGCTGAGGTGGGCAGTGGGCGACCCAAAGGCAGCCCCCCAGGGGTTGCGGGTGGAGGCTGAACTGGGTAGAAACAAATTCCTTCCAGTGTGGGGGAGTTGTGTTCAGGGTTTTGGTGTGTGAAGATGGAATTGTGTGCTTTTTTTTTTTTGCTTAGATTGAGGACGAAACTCAAGTCTCTCGAGCAACACAGGGTGAGCAAGATAACTACGAGATGCACGTCAGAGCTGCAAACATTGTAAGTAGCACTCTCATACTCAAGTAATTGGGCAGCGCATCCTTCAGGAGCGGCTTGGTTCATTATTGCATTCAGAGCAGCCTTCATAGCACTCACGAGGACTGCTGCTGAAAGAGTAACTTGATATTTGGGGTGTCTATGGGGTAAAACCTTTCCCTAGGGATAAAGCTTGGTAGCCTGGGTTGTCAGCAACAGGCTTCTGTCAGAATCCTCACCTAATGTGGAAGCTTCATCTTAACTGGGGCTTGAGCTGCCAGAGTAACTCGGGAGACCTTGTTCTAGAATTGGAATGAAGCACTGCTTCAATATACTAATGCTACGTGGTTTCTCTCTCTGCTATGAGGTCCGAGCTGGTGAGTCCCTGATGAAACTTGTGTCTGACCTGAAGCAGTTCTTGATCCTCAATGATTTCCCCTCTGTGAATGAAGCTATCAACCAGCGCAACCAGCAGCTGAGGAGCTTGCAGGAGGAATGTGACAAGAAGTTGATTGCACTACGGGATGAGATCTCCATTGACCTGTACGAGCTAGAAGAAGAATATTACTCTTCCAGGTACAAATAGGGCAGTGGACTTCTCCTTAGTGACTCCACCCCTTCTGGGGGAGTTTGTCCAGACAAACAAATAGTCCTTAGCTTATAGGTCTTGAGAATGTTCCCAACAGAATTTTATTCCTATTTATAATTCAGTCAGACTCTCAGCAGCTCAAAACAACTGCCACTTCCTTGCAGATATCCTACAGGGTATAAATGTCTTGATGAAGGAGATATTCACAGCATCTAGGTGCCTACTTCAGTTGGCTAGATTTGACAGATAATTTGCATAGGATCCTTTGCAATCATTGTAAATGGAGATGAATTTCCTTGGGGGACATAGGCTTCTGTCTCAACATCCCTCTGTAGGAACTTCTATCTCTCTCTGTAGGAACTTTTATCTCCCTAGAGAGCCTAGCTTGCTGAGCTGGGTCCTAATGTTAGATGAGATTAGTACATCCCCCATCCTTGTGGTGAGTTCTTTCACAAGTGACCTGGTAACACAATGTGCCTTTTCTCTTGTAGTCCGCTGCTCCAGTTGCCTGGAGTCCTGTTGAGGAAATGAGCAAAAAAGACATGCTCAGTTTCATTGAATTATGAAGTATTGTGATAGGATTTTTTTAGGAAAGATTTATAACTCGTTTGTTTCTGGAATTTTTAAGATTTTAAAAACACTTTTACTTAGAAAACAGATTTTAGAGAATTTAGGCACTTTATTTTTTTAATTTTTTTTGTCATGCACTCCAGCACTTGTAAATGAAAGCAGAAGAAAACAAATGAGAACCTGATTATGTTGGCTGCACTGCCCAAACTAAGTGAAATCAGTGCAATAGTGGTGTGAATTCTAAACAAAAACTTTTCTAAATCTTACACAAAATTTTCATGTCCAGGTTTTCCATTTTTGTCTCTTCCCTCTTTCTAAAAATTCTCAGTGTCTATAACCCCAGATAAGTTAACTAAAACCGTAATTGCTCAGTACCTTTGGAAGTTAGGCCATTGTTTATGGGTAATATAAATATTTTAACACTAAAATGATACGACATAGTTTAGAAACTGCTACAACGCTTTAAGAAAACTCGAGGTAAAGTTTAGAGTTGGTTTTCAAACTTTACTCAGTTTTTGGGAGAGGTGGCAAGGGGTCCTAGAAACGTCTCGGAAAGGAAGAGTGATGATCACAACCCTAAGCACTACTCCTGGCCCTAATGGGTCAGGGACGTATCCACTACACAGACTGCACACAGCACAGCGTGGGCTGCACCAGGGTGACCCAGTGTGGGATGGCAGTGCCTCGTGTGCCAGAGGAGCTTCTCCTTCACTGTCACCAGGCTGCCCCGGCTGTGTGTCAGTTTTCCTTCTTGGGCTAGGGGGTTCTGACCATGCTGGCGTGGTCTCTTAACCTGCCTGGCACAAGGTGCCGTGTAAAGCAACCCTTTGTAACAGAGCTAACATCTAAACACAAATGGTTCTCTTTCCTGGTACACTAAATGGATCTGCCTTCACGTTCTTTCTTGTAAGAGTGGTTGTGAGGTGAGGAAGCTTGGCTAGTGTACAGAGCTATGATCCCTCCACTGAAACCTCGTATCATATAGCACTTAATCATTGCTTTTAGCGCTTAACTCCCTTCTTGTGCTCTTTCCTGCCTTTTTCTGCACCAAAGAAATTGTGTGTGTAAATACAGAAACAGTGATTTATTCAAAGACCTTTTATAATTATAATATTAAGATATTTTTAATGACATTTTATTGCCTGATGTGGGAAAACATTTTTGTTATGTCACATAGCCGTAGGGTGTTCTAATCATGTTGAAATGGCTGTGAATGTAAAAGCTGGCCTGCCCACCAACAGGACGTTTTTCTGTGCTGACCTGGGAGCCCGGCTGGGGTTTCTCATCTGTACTCCGTTACTTTCTCCCGGGGCTTGATCCCACAGGATGTGTAAAGAGGTGCACAGCCCTCTGAGGACAGGATGTGGGTTCCATGCAGCAGTCCTGCCAAACTGTTCTCCAGTGCCCCGGTTACCCTGAAGTTCAGCGGTGAGTTCATTTTAGGTTGTCCCCCCAGGGAAAGCTGTAGAAAAGTGAGTTTCCTAACAGCTGTGAAAGGCCTGTTAGAGGTGTTAGAGGGAGCATGTCCTGCCCAGCAATTGTCACTGCCTTTTTTTTTATGCTAATAGCACTGAGAGGCAGCCCCTTGCACCACAGCCAGTACCCAGCAGGATGTGCCTGGGCTGTAGGGTTGGGCTTCCTTGCGAAGCTTTTCCTGTCCACACGGGGGATTTGGTGAGAGGACCTGCAAGCAGGTCGATGAGACTGAAGCTGAGAAGATAGCTCTGAGGGGGGCTCTGCTTTTAGTCCCTGTGTTTGAGCAGTTTCCTGGAGCTGTTCCTTCGTGCACAGACCTGGCTGTGTGCCCCAGGGAGAACAGTGAAGTCTCTTTCAAACACTAAGAAACCTTCAGCCAAAGGCCAGGATAGGACTTTAGGTGGTGCTGCTGCGGGCCGTGCAGCTGCTGCTCTTCCACTCGCCTTTCAAGGAGTGGGATGTGAGAGGTTAGGTTTTGGGAGCTGTTCGATCTGGGGCAGCAGCAGAAGCAGCTACACACGGACGCAGCTAAAATGTTCTTAGAAACTGACCTGCCAGGACAGGTGTGGTGGATGCCGTGGCTGGGTTCTCCTTGGAAACCACGGCTTGGGGTTTGAGACTGACAGAAAAGGGACTGGAGCTCTGGGTCGGTCCCACGGGTTTTCACTGAGTGAACCCAGAGCTGCTTTGTGCTGGGGACTCGAGGGCAGGGGGAGCCTGCTCCAGCAATAGGAATCTTTCGAGGGGTTTAACAAAGGCCCTGGGTATAAAACCCGTATCCACTCCCTCCCCACTTCTACTGCAGCTGGGTGAAGCTGCCAGAAAAAAGCTCAAATGTTAGGTGCTTGCAACTAGTGCTTTGTGTGCTTATTCTTCAAAGCAGTAACTCCAAGTCCAGCTTGCCTTCTGCCATCCTAAACCCAAAACTTGTGTTTATGTTCCATTGCTCCCTCCTCTGAGATCACAGGAGCTGTCTTGAGTGTGGACTTAGACCTCAACATGTTTCATGTTTGTGCAATTTGAAGTGTCTCGTATTTCTGCACTTAAACTATTTCCCAAAGCATCTATTCAAGTCCATACATTAAAAATGTAAATAAAGCTACAACGACAAAATCACTGGACCCACTGGGTTTGTTTTACTCTGATCGCAAGCTGCTTTTTGCTCCAGCACTCACTTTGTCTTGGGTGTCTCTTGTGTGTGCAGCTCCTTCCTCTCTTTGGAATTTTTCTTGTTTTTGTTCCAGTTTCTTCCATCACTTTATTTTTTAGTTTTGCCCTTCCGCGTCGTGTTTTCCTTGTAGCACAGGCAAGAATTAGCTGGTTGCTTACTCTCCCATGCTGCTGATTGATCTGACTCTGTAGCCTAGTGGTTAAATCCAGCAAGTTGCTTTGTAAGAACTGTTACCTCCAGTACTGCTGAAACCTGTAGAAGCTGACAGCACTTTATAGGTTGGGAAGCTTCAAAAGAGGATGCAGACCTTCTGTGGAGCACTTTACTGAAGGGGAAAGGAGGCAAATAGACACTAAATTTAGAGCATGGTTGATTTTTTTCTCTCATGTAGGTTGTAATCAAACTCCCACAAGAAGGGAGTACGGATGAGGTCTTTGCCTCACTCAAGAGCTCCCAACTGTGCAGTATCAGAACCTCAGCCCAGATCTTTCTAGGGACTCGTAGTGTCTGGATTAGAACTGAACCTCTGCTTCAGTTTGTAGCAACAGCTTTGTCTCTGGAATTTCCCCGATCCTTCCCAGGCCCGTGGGATTCAACACCAGCCCCTGAGGGGTGTCTTAGGCCAGTGCCACGAGACTTGTGATGAATTTGTGAACGCAGACCTTACATCCATGAACATTTTTTTGCCATTTTCTTAATGCTTTGCTTCTGTCTTGCTTTTCCTCCCTCCCCTCCTTTCTTATTGCACCTGCTGCCTCTCCTTACGGGGGTTGTTTGTTCTGGAAAGCTACAGTCTGTGTGACAGCAATGACCTACCGCTGTGCGAAGCCTACTGGAGACAAGATTTTGCCACGCTGTCCCCCGAAAGCCTCTCCATGCCTCTGACAACTGCCACAGCAGAGCAGAGCGTTGCTACCTCTCAGAGCTCGACCCCATCGCACCCTCACGTGAACGGGCATGGGGCGGGCCCGACGGAGCACTCCTGAAGAGGATTCTTTGCTGCTGACCACGTTCTTCCTGGTGGCGCTGAGCTGCTGGAAGTCTTCAACCTGCTGTACTGAGCGAGCATCTCCTGCTGTCAGGAGAATGCACTGGGGCTGTGTCTGCAGGATTTTGCTTGCTGGACAGCCACAGTGCTTTCTCCGTGCCTGGGACACTGCCACGGGTGTTCCTCGCGCTTAAGAGAAATGCTAAGTAAGTTCCAAGCTGATTGTTCTAACAAATTAGAGTTAGGTTTGCTTTTCCGTGACAGTTAACGTGTAGAGTTCGTTAGAAATCCAGAATTTATTTCCATGTGAATCTCACAGTAAGTACATGGTAGAGTGCTGGGAGCTGAACTTCTTAGGGCTAAGAAACTCAAGCCAAATCTGGGAGTGGTGAGTGTTTTGGGAGCTTTATGCTATTCCCATGGTTCCTGACATTCTGGCTGCTTTAAAGCTTTCTCAGGATGCCATCAGACAACTTCTGTTCTACTTAGAACAGAAACCTAAGAATCTTACAGTATTTTTACTCAGCATTCTTCACTGTCGAAATGCTTCACAAACTTGAACTTTTTGCTGGGAACCCTTTGGGAGGAGGCTCTCTGGGAGGCCTGTGTTGACGAGCAGTATTCTGCCTTTTGGAAAGAAAAGGGCAAACTGAGAATCAGACAGGTATTACATGCTGGGACTCGTTTACAGCTATAGATAGAAGCAGGAGCACCCTCCTGTTAGTCTGATTCCCTGTTCCACAATTTACACAGCAGCTTTCAATCAATGTAGCGTGAGCTAGCGTACAGCTTGCATTCACGTTGGTGATCGTTTCTTTAATTAATCCTTCAGCCAACTGAGGTGTGTGGAGCAGGGGGGGGTGACTCAGTTACAGTTTCCTTCCAAAGAAGCGATTTTGGTGCTTTGTTGGGCAGCTGGGCACTCGTGCCCTCTGTGGTTATGAGGTGGCTCTGAGTGTGCAGCCCGAGGGGTTGGGGGGAGCCGTGATGGCCGCGGGGCTGCTGCGTTCAGAACAGCAGAGCAGAGCTTCCCCAGTGTCCCGCTGTACCGTCTTGTTTCTTCGGGCGCGAGTTTTGGTTTACTTCCTCTTCTCTTTCTTCCATTCCATTTCTTTTTTTTTTTGTAACTAGGTGGTTTAATAAAATAACTCCTTTGTATATATTTTTTTTTAAGCGTGTGTTTTCAGCCACAACCCTCTGTGAAACCATGACACCACTGAGTGCAAGCATGCATTAGGACGAGCGTTAACTAAAAAAAACCCTCCAGCTGCAGCCCCGGCCCTGCCAGAAGCACCCCAAACTGTGCGAGCCCATGGAGGGGCAGCTTTCTGCGGGTGCCCTGCTTTGTGTCTGCCGAAACATGGCCCCAAAACGCCCCCAGCGGTGCCCCCCCGTGTCCCAACCCCCCAAGCTCCATGTGGGGCGCTGCAGCCCCGAGCCTGAAGGGATCTGATGGGTATGGGGGGGGGGGGGGGCGCTGCGGGTAGGCCCTGAGAGCCGCCACAACCCGGAAGTGCCACCACCGTTGCCATGGCAACAGCTTGCTGCTGGCACTTCCTGCTGTGCGTGGTGGCGTCACTTCCGGCGGGGTGGCAGAGGAAGGGGCAGGCTGCGGGAGGCGGCATGGCCAGCCTGGCCGCGCAGGACCGCTACCTGCAGGGCCTGGCCAGGAGGGCTGGGGTGCGCCACAGCCCCGAGCGCCCCCAGCCGCGGAAGAGGAAGCCGGGTGAGGGAAGGGGGGGGGGTTGGGAGGGACGTGGAGGCGCCTCGGGGCGGGTTGAGGGGAGCAGGGGCCGGGGGAGCTGGCTTGGGGCTGGTCCCTGAGCAGGGCCGCTGTGGTGGGCCGAGTTGTGAGCTCGGGTGGTGCGCGCTGCTCTGCGAGTCGTTGGTCTGCGTTCAGCCTTACACGGGGTGACTGGGTGTGGGAACATGGGGTTGATCCTAAAGTGGTCAACAAGGGTAGCTCTGTGTAAATAAATCCTAAAATACGCCGGTTTTCACGATTGAGATACGCCACTACAATGCTGCACGCTGGGAGTGCAGCTACAATCTTCCTTAATCGTAGAATCATTAAGGCTGGAAAAAACCTTCAAGATCATCTGTTCTAACTATTGATCTTTTCTTTCTTTTTTTTCTTTGCCTTCTAGTATCTAAACCAGGTCAGGCAGGGAATGGTAGCAGACCACCCCAAAAAAAGAGAAGGAGGTCCAAGAAGCAAGATGAGAGAACAAATGCGCCTCCAGCTAAACAGGGAGCCTCTAATGCCAATAAGCTTGCTCCAGAACAGAAAGCAGCCCCTCAAGCCAACAAATCAGCTCCGCCGGGTGTTACACAGAACAAAAATAAGAGTTCAGACACAGGTAAGAATAGCAGAGCTGTCTGTGGTCAGGTTAAAGATACCTGAGCCAAGGTGGCTGTGTTTCAGTTGTTTCATATGTGTATAGTTTGGAAAGCATGTAAGAAATCCAGCTGTATTGAAAGCTTTTTAGCTTAATCTGTGAATATAAACTTGCAATGTGGCCACTGGGTGGCTCTCTAGAATTACGAGCACTTCCTAGGAATTGCAGGGGTTTTATATATTTGGTATCTTCTGGGCATTATCACATGGATACAGTCTGTATCTTCCTATGCCTGCTTTCCATTAGGAACCTGAAACAGATGAATGGGGAGATGCAACTGGCATCTTTGTTTCCATTAACTCGGTATTTTTATCCCTTCTTGTTTGGGAACTACAGGGCCTGACAAGCTACTCAGGCTGGTCAGTGTTGAGTGATGATGTGGATAGAAAAAGGGGAATTTTAAAGAAACCAATAAGGTGGACACTCCTGTTTTCATTAGATTCTATGAATGGAAGAAAAATTTCAGAGAGCTCTCATAGCTTTTTCCCATAGCCATAGAAAATTGCTTTGTTTAGCTTCTGCCGTATTTCAAGTATTTTTATTTTCTGTCATTTTCAGGTGGCAAAAGTGAACTCAATTCCACTTCTTTTTCTGCGATAAATCTCTTGCGTCAGAGACTACATGAGAAGATTAAAGAAGCTTCAGGACGAGTATGAGAACTCTTTAATGTGTACCCTTATGTGTGTGGGCAGTATGAATTCTCCCTGGGCTACCATGGCACATGGGGATGAGGTTTAGGCTTTGAGATAATTCCATTCCTTAAGGAAGTGCCTGTAGGTAGTGCTGGGAGTCCTGTTTACATTCTGGAGTCCAGAAAAACACATGAAAAGGTAGCTCTTAGCTGGGAGCAGCACATGCCTGTGGTGGTATTTGAGAAAGAAAAGGCACAAAGTCTGCAAGGAACATAGCCACAGGATGCTCAGAGGGAGCAAAAGCTTTGAAATGTATTTACTATGTTTATTATCTCTAAAAGCTGAGCCCACGGCTTCTTACATACTCCTTTTCTAACAAGAGGTTTGAAATACATCCCACTTTTAGCTTTGTATTATCTCTGTAAGGCTCCTGATTCATGTCCATCCTTCTTCTTAGGATGATGACAAAGAACTATCCCCTTCAGTTCTGGAGAAGAGGCGGCGAAGAAAGTATGAGAAGGAGAGAAAGAAGCGCCGAAGAAAGGAGTTGAAGATGAAGGCAAAAATGGAGAAGAAGGAAACTGAGGATGTACCTGTAGAGCCACAGAGCAAAAAGGAAGAGAGTACAGCTGAGATTGTCTTCAACAGGGTTGAAGTCCATGAAGAGAACGATTTGAATAAGATCCAGAAGAAGAAAGAGAAGAGGAAAGGAGTGAAAGGTAAAATCACTCCCCTGACGGGCAGAAACTACAAGCAGCTGCTGAGCAGGCTGGAGGCTAGGAAGAATAAGTTGGAGGAGCTCAAGGATAAGGACCAGAAGAAAGCTCAGGAGCTAGAGAACAAAATAAAATGGACAAACCTTCTCTATAAGGCGGAAGGTGTCAAGATTCGTGACGACGAGGAGCGTCTTAAGGAAGCTCTGAAGCGTAAGGAGAAGCGTAAAGAACAACGCCAAAAGCAATGGGAGAAGCGGACAGAAAAAGTGGTAGAAAGGATGCAGCAGAGGCAGGAAAAGCGCCGCAAGAACATTCAGAAGAAGAAGAAAGAGAAGATAGAGCATAAGAAAGCCAAGGCCCGGAAGAAGGGCCGTGTTCTGCCAGAGGACTTGAAAAAAGCCGGCCTGTAGTGGGTGAGAGGCAGCTAGTGCTTGCAGCCTGGCCACGGGAGTTGTGGCGAGGGGCTGCTTGTGGGTTTTTTTTAATGAACTTTTACAAAATGGTTTCGGTGCATCTACCTGACGCTGGTTGGGCTGCGGGTGCCCACATCAGACCTGGGGGCTGGAGGAGGCGGTGTCTGAGGAACCCGCCTGTGTGCCAGTCAGGGCGGTGGCCACCCGAGTCAAATAAAAACAAACAAACGAACTTGTGTGTGTGCGTTAATTAGCTGTCCTGTCCTGCAGAGATGCTTTCAGATTGGGTTCCATTTCATTATTTTCCTGAAGACACACGTCACGGCCTCCCTTCCCTCTCAGGAGAGGCGCCCTGTGAGGGGCTGCGGCCTGCTCCTGGCTGGGCTGGCGGCCATGTCTCTGTGCTGCCATGGCAACGGGGCCTGACACTCTGCTCCTTCCCTTCTGCGGCCAGGGAAGGAGCAAGGAGCCCCCGGGCTGCTCCATGAGCAGGGGCTGAAACTGGGACCAGCGTGTGGATCCGCTGCCAGGAGCATTGAGGCCCGGAGGGTCGCTCTCCTCCCCGTAAATCCAAGCACCGGCCCCATGCAGCCGGTGGGGGCTGTGTGCCTCGTTCCCCTTGGTGATGTCTACACGCAGATCTTTGAAGATGAGGTAAAGAACAGCAAAAGGACAAGGCAGGGAAAAGCTGAGTTAGTTGTGCTGCTCAGCTTGTTGGCTTCTAAAGTGGTGGTGGTAAAGCAGAGGTGAATGTCAGCTGTGCTGGTTTTGTTTGCTTTAGCAGAAAATAGTTACCTTCAGCATGTCCTTCCTGGTGCATCTGAGTGTTTGTGCGTCTTCACTGGATACCAAGACATATTAAATGCAGAATCATAACACAATGTTATAAGACAAGGCCTAGTAAGCCAGATGGATTTTCTGTCTCTGTCATTGACTTTCCTTTTAACCATTCCCCAGCCACGCAATTCAGTTTGCTCCAATTTTCCTGAGAGGGGACAGTTATTTTCTTTTTTTCTCATTTTGAAAATAGTATTGGATGAAAATCTTCATGCATGTGCTAAATAGAATTTATTATTTTATCATTCTCTTCTGCCACCTTTACCCCACTGTTTTTATCAATAATTTTCTTATTCTCTGTTCGGTAGCTTTGGAAAGAATTCTAACTTTTGATTATGGTTTTTTGAAGGTTCAATTAGTACGCTCTTTGGATGAAGTAAGGAGGAAGTATAGGGCTTCTATAAAGAGCAGAAGGGTCTCTCTGGTTAGGGATTCAGAAACTTCGACTGAGGTAGAGCCGTTACCGTGTAACCAGCAGAAGGGGGCTGGAGGAGTGCCCTACGAAGACTTCCCAGCAAGGCCACCACCATGCAGGTATAGAACAGAAGCAGAAATACCCGATCGTGTGTTTGTGATTGTGGGCATGAAGTGTTAAGATTCGCCCTGGGAACTGGATGCTTCCTAATTCTTGGTCGTAGCACTAACTGCTTGTGGTATCTTGTCTCCTTTCTGCCAGTTGTACAATGTATTTTCTGAGTTGGTGCCTGTTAAAATTCAAATTAGCACGCTAATATTTCTATTGGCCTATCTGTATGGCTTTTCTTCTTAAAAGCTATTTTATTATTATTTTATTATTGCATTATTTTAAGCTGTATATCTGATACAGCCAATTATATATTATTGAACTATATTTTTAAGATTATGTAATAATATTCTTACTGTTAAGTAGATTGTTTTCCTGTATGTTTGAATAGTTTTCCTAAATTTAGTTGGCCTGAATCTCGTTTTAATGGAATTCATACTGCCTTTTAATAATGCTCTGCTCTGAGCTGCATTTATAAGCAAAAAAATAAATTAGTGCCTCCATCCTTTTCACCCTAACTGTTCTGCTGAATAATGACACCTTTATTCCCACTTCTGTCAAGAAGCACAGTGCCCTAACTGATAGGAAGATCAGTGGGCAGATAAAGTCTGTTTCTACATTTCTTGCTGTTTCTTACATAGATTTTTTACCTGTTAGAGATAACATGTATGTCTCTGTAGTTTACATGTATTAAATCTATCGTTTATTACTTTTATGCCAATGTGTGAGATCTGATATTGTGATGAACTGAGGACTAATGATTACTTGGTCTAAATCATTTGAGAAGCAGCAACATTAATTCTTCACACCATGTTCTTTGAAGTTTGAATGGAGCATTTAGAAATGTTAGATTAAGATAATTGAATAGAATATTATATGAATTGCAAATCTGTACTTACTTAGTACAACTCCAAGTTTTATTCTCTGTTTCAGGGAAGCTACGACATTTCAAAAGGCTTGGAAAAGTGAAGATATAACTGCAGCTGAGGAAGTCAGAGCCCTACCTGATTTTGTTGGTAAAATTTATTTTCCTTAATGTCAGATACTTAATTTGCATTTTTAGGAGCCACTATACATATAGTGATTTGAGCTGAATAAGGTAAAAAATCAAGCTCAGAAATGACCTGACATCTTTTCAATTATTTGTATGTAATTTTGAAGACAAAGAGTCTACTCACGGAAGAAAAAAAATAAGTGAAATTATCAATCAACCACAATTATTGTTTAGAAGGTAAATTGTAGTTATGATATAAGCAGATTTATTTCTTGGAAATTGCAGTTTTCTGCATTATAGCTGAACTTGGTTCATAGCTTCCATGCTTTTATCTTTCTGAAACCCACAAATCAATAAAGTCAAAGGAAACTTAGGAATATGCTATATTACTTTTAACCTAGATTTGCATAGATTTCCCTTCCTATGAAGAGCTTTCAGACATGGTAATTGCTGCACAAACTAGAGGTCAAAGTGTTGATTTAGTGATTTATTGTGTATGCACACAGTATGTGTTTTTTGCAGCAACAGCTTTCAACTTCATCTTCATAATTTCTTTCTTGACAGTTCCCGAGGAAACCAGGAGCAATATCACGGAACTCCTGTCAGAACGCAGGCAAGGCCGTCATGATGAAGCAGTAACCTTAATGTATCATGAGCTTGCTTGCATTGCCAGGGTAAGACAAGATTTTGCAATCCAGACTGTCTAGAATACTATACTAAAGTCCAGGGTTAACGTTCAAAAGATGAGACTGACTTCCATCCTTTTTTAGGAAATAGAACCCTTGATTTTGGAGCCTGGAAAATTGTTTTTGACAAAACTGATGGAATCTGATAGAAAAATTGAAATTCTGTTTACAAAGACTGATGCTACTGTGGAAGGCTTCCCAATTGAAGTAAGGCAGCTCTTGCCATTATCTTTCTGCTGTCTACTTGGTCAGTGTGATATACCTCCCTATGTCTTGCTGTAGTTTTAAGATAAGAAAGCATTTTTTTTTCATATTTAGTTTTTCAGTGAGATTGAGAGTAAATCCTTCTTGCAGGGTTTGGAAGAACTGTGGACCACCATTCAGCAGGAATCCTTGGCCAGAAAGAAGTGCGTAAGGGAATTGGATGAAACCCTAAAAAAGGTTGAATGGAGTCGAACTGACAAAGTGAGGTGTAGTTTTAATAGCTGTTAAGTAAGCATAAGATTAGTATTTGTTTATAATACTGGACACAGAGCAAAGAGTAGCTTATTTCCACAGGAGTCAAGGATGCCCGCCAGGTTCTGATGTATAGGCAATTACTGCCTTTTTAACAATATGTCATTCTCTCAATATTCTGGAAAAAATAGTTCTTTTCCAGTTACAAAGTGTTTTCTTCTACAAATACCTGCAGTAATGTTGCAAGGAGTGTCTGAGTTGCTTTTGTGCTTTTCCAGGGTTATTTAGGTTGAACTGTGGTCAGGCTTAATGGTCAGGATTCTATTCTGAAGGTGAGCAATAAAAGTAACTGGACATTACAGTGCATCTGGATACATTAATGGCTAGTCCATAAGAAAGTCCTTACTGCTTTGTCCTTGTAGGCAAACAAAAGTTGTCTGCTTTACCTGTGTCAATTTGTCCTCTCTTGTGACGTGGATAGGTTGAATAGGTCCAAGAGTAGCTGTTGTGTTCGAGTAGTTGTGAAAAATACTGGAGATGATCAGGTTTCATAAATTTCTTGTCTGCTTAAAACAAACATTGGTGAATTCACTACAGATGTCAGAAGGGAAGTTGTTTTATTTGTTTCAAATTCAGTTTGCAGCCTATCTGCAGAGCTCTCAAGAATAAGAGATAATAGAGAGAAATCAGTCAAGTAATAAAACGTATTTTTAAAAATTATTCTTATGAATCAGTGCTAATAAATTAAAATCAGTATGTTAATATTCACTTCTCAAAATATCAGCCAATTGAAGGTATTTTCAGGAAAAAAAATTTCACTGGTATAATTGAAATGTCAGTACCCTAAGGTAAGCAATTACAAACTGTGTGTGTGTTCTTTATTTTTTTATTGTGCAGATAACAGATGTACTAAGGAAGTACACTGTGATGCTGGAGGAAATTTCCTTCTTCTTACCAGCTGATATTTATAGGTTCATAAACAATGAGGCTATGGTAAGTCTTTTTATACCGAGAGTCAGTTTTACCTGTAAGAAGAGAGCAAGCTGAAATATACCTAAGAATCCTTTTATTTCCTCATTTTCAAACTGAAATTCATCATTTCTACCAATCAATTACTGCCTTATAGGAGAATGTTTCTATTTTGCAGGGTATTCTTTGTCATTTGTATTTTTTTCCTTAGTCTGACATAGAGCTAGCAATTTTTTTCCTGTCACATGCTGCTGTTTATATATATATTTTAATACACAGCTGATTAACAGAGCACTGTTGGCTAACCAGAGGGCAATTTCCAAGCTGTTCTTTAATCTAATGAAATCAGAGATGAAAAGGGAATTATCATTTCGACTGAAATGGAAAGACAGAGTCAAGAACTGGAAGCTCACACAAAAGAACTATATAGTTCGGAGTTTCAGGTACGAAATTTTATAACAGATTATATTTTTTAGTATGAACAGCACAAAATGGCTAGTGTTCATTTGTGATTTGTGTTTTCTATAAAAAGTAGTATGTTGCTATTTTTATCTTATAAAAAACACATAAAAATAATTTAGCTTTTTTTTTTTTTTTTAATTTTCCAAACAGATATTTATTAACTGTGTTCTTCTTCCACTGTACAGAGAATTTGTGGTAAATGAAGAAATACAGAATCCCCCAGAGGTGAAAACAGAAATGGAAACTATGATAAATGGACAGATTTTACTTAATGATAAGAGACTGGAAATTCTGCAGCACCTTGTGTACGACAGAAGAGAGTACAGTAACAAAGAAAAGTAGAGTTCTTGGAAGAGTTAATAAGAGAGCTCCACTACAGAATTAACTTTGCTCCATTTCACTGCACAATTGTACAACACAGCAGTAAGGCAGGGCTTAAACGTCTTCTGTAAAGTTCTTTTTAATGGAAAAAAAATGTATGTTTGGTTTCCAAAGCACCTATTAAAATAATAGAGGACTATCAAAGGCTTGAAATGCAGAAACACAAGTAAACCTTACTGACACTTGAAACATAGTAGAAAGTGGCAAAGAAGAATGGGCAGATACGTAAAAATTGGTGGTATTGTCACAGCATTTCTCAATGAGAGTTTAACTTGGATAATTATGAAGAAAGGAGCATTGAAAGAAAGCTCATACTGCTATTTTTCAATTCTATCTATTCTGACAAAAATATTACAATATTGCATTAAGGTATTACAATTTTCAAACATTTTTTTCTGTTATAATGTATGTAGCAACTAGGTACATCCAGTTCATTGTCAGTAAACAGTGGTCTTGGAAAACAGCAGCCAGCTTGTTTTATTTTCATTGCTGATTTGGCTGCAAATGAGATAAAGCTGAGTAGTCTGGTTCATAGTTTTAACATAGTTTTGACTGATTCATAGTTTCAACTGACTGGATTATATTTGAAAGTATCTGATTCTTGTTTCCTATTTCAATAGTGATTTGTTGCCTCCAGCGTGTACGCAAGATGAAGTTAATGAATGGTACAAATCTTTGGAGAATTTAAACCAAAGTATGGGTAAGTTGGAAAATCACATGTCACGAAAATGTTTGGAATTCAAGCAGTTCCTTCTTTTTTCCTAACAGGAATGAGTCAGACTGGTGGTTTGAAAGTATCTTTGGAATATTCTTTGTTCCCTGTTTTCCCATGTACCTAAATTGCTATGAGCTAGCAATATGGCTCCAGTAAGATTTCTGTTGCATTGCCTCCCTTCTGCCACCACAAGCATGTTTGCTTAGCAAGGTTTTGCAGGAATTGACTTGGTTAGAATCAATCTGTAGAAAAAAATGAGGTTATTTTAGTCCAGATCAGTACTCAGTCATAGAAAAATACTTATCTCTTGTAGAATAAAAGGTGAAGTATATGAGATTATTCCTTTGTCTTGTAGTATGCCTTCCCTCTGTGTCTACCTTCTGCTTCACCAGAGCATGTGCCCTCTTAATGTTTGTAGCCTGTATTGTAGCAAAGATGTTGGTAGTGGCTATAAATAACTCACTGCTTTTAAGCATAATGATAAAAAGATTTGTGTAAAAATGTCTCATTTTACTGACTGATAATATCATACAGGTCTGAAGACACTACTGGAGCACACTGGCTGTGCTGAGGCTCAGCACAGGTCCTCCTTCATGTTTCCATTTCACACTGCATTGAGAAATAATGACATTTTTTACAGTGGTTTCTTTTCCATATCCTTCAGATGCCCACAATAGGCAGTGTATGATGAAAATTCGTACCCAGCATGAGACAGTCCAGCAAAAATGTTTGGCAGAAGTGCAGCTATACAAGGTCAGTATCATAGCTTTGTGAATTCTTGGAAAGATTCTTGGTAAAAGTATACAATGTGTTGTTGCAATACTATGGGCTTGAGGATCCAGCAAATGTTAAATTAGTTCTACCCTCTAGAAAACCTACTGTCCATTTTGTTTCACAGTACCTTGTGGTATTTGTACTAGAAATGTGTAAAAGCAATAACAACTGCCAGTAATGAAAGAAGTCCTTCATTTAGAGGACTCAGGGTCAGAACCCTCACCCTTTTCCTGAATCTGTCTTATCTTGGAAGAAATTTCTCATCTCTGCTCAGTTTATCTTTGTCCAAATAAAATTGTACTGCTTACTACCAGAATATGATACGAGGGTTGAATCCTTTCTGTGAAATATTGTGAGAAACCTGGTTAATGAAGCTACATGAAGTACAAACAATTTTAGTATGCATTCATTTTCTAAAGCTGATGTACTGTTAATAAAGTACAATATGGGACCATCAACCTGCTAACATAAGATGAATGTAGCAACTCCTCAGATTACACGTGAATAGTATAGGTTCAACTTAAAGTAACATTTTTGGATGCTATTTCTGGAGCTATCTATTCACAAGAAATTAAGAAATACTAAGTTTAACCATACTCTCTAAAAGCCACACAATATTTTATGTTAGATTATATGCATGTCAATAGCTTAACCTTCTTTTCGTTCAGAATAAACTGTTGAATTTGAATGTTTGCACACAAAAGGAGGCTGAAGAAATCGTGAATTCTGACTTCCTTCAGTGGACTGAGAAACTACAAAGTCAGTTTGAAGAAGAACTGAAGAATATGGATGTATGTTTATTACATCTACTTTTATTGTTCTTTTGGAATATTCTGTTCTTCATGTGCTACTGCCTAAAATTCTATGTGCATCTTAGGCTATTGATGTCATACTAGACAGAGGTCCATAGTGTGATTGAATACCTATCCCATATGTAAAACAAGTTTTACATGGTTCAGGAAGGAGAGTCCGTAAGTGCAACTTCCAGCAAACAGTTTTATAGTATCCAGTTCACTTAAATCTGATTTTTTTTTTTATTTTTTTTTTTAAGAGAGACTTTGAGGAGCTGGCTAAACAGAATGAGCAGAACTGTAGAGACCTGTACAGATATTTTCAAGAGGCCAGTAGTCTCTGGGATGTCCATCAACTTGAACTGTCCAAGCAGGAAGGTGAACTTCAGAAGAAACTAGATGAATGCAGACAAAAACAGAATAAATTAATACAGGTATAAACATAAAATAAAAATGTAGTATGACTTAAGGAAAGGATTTCTTAATGCAGAGAAGCCTTTGGAATTCAAAATACCTGGTATAAAAGCATAAGCATTAACATTTATGCTGGATTTTCTACATGTTAGTTTAATTCTGTCCAGTACATTTTTGGATACATGCTTGAAATTAATTATTTGAATCCTAAATAGTTATGAAGCTTTTTAATAATTACTAAATCTTTTTTACTGTGTTCTTTTTATGTGGTCTTAGATGATGGAAAATAATCTGGATATAATTCTGCATAAAATGAGAACAGCGAGCTCTGAAAAAAAGCTGAAGAAATCTTTGGAGAATGCCCTTTCTTCTTTGAATGACATTAGAGCTAGGTATGAATTTTGTAGTGCAAACTTAGTAAGTAAACTGCATTCTAATTTGGTTGTATTTAGGTCATATTCATGCACTAATGTTAAGGAAAACACTTCTCCTTACTTCCTGTAAGGATGTAAAATAAAATAATTTCCATATTGAACAAGGTTAAGACAAACAATACCTACACTTCAGAAGCAGGAGTAAGGAAAACCCAACAAATACTGATACTGTTTTAAAAATATGCTGGATCAGTACTGTTATATAGTTATTCATGCCAATACAATCGTTATTCATTCAGAAGATAGAAGCCGTAGTTCAGATTCTTGAATCATGGGGATCACAAAGTTGATCTGTGCCATCAGCTGTGCTTTGGGCTCACAGATTTGATCTATTTCAGAAGGGTAAGGAATAGAAGTTACTAATAACTCTCAGATAGCCAAAGTCTTTTGGCAATCTTTGTTATGTTTCTTGAATGGTTTCCCATCCAAAATGAAAGTTCTGAAAGACTTTATTGTAAATATTTCTTAATTTTTGCTCACTTATGTATTTATAATGAACTAATCTTTACCAACAAGCCAGGTTGTGATTGTGTTCAGGCTGAACAAATACAGTAGAATAGTTGATTCTAGCCTGAAGGATTGATCATATGAATTAAAAAGTTAAACTTGGATTTAAAGACATAGTAGTCATATTTCA
Organism: Anas platyrhynchos; assembly: GCF_047663525.1. Classification (NCBI taxonomy): domain Eukaryota; kingdom Metazoa; phylum Chordata; class Aves; order Anseriformes; family Anatidae; genus Anas; species Anas platyrhynchos. The sequence goes on from NC_092604.1 coordinate 9,254,291, forward strand.
TTTTATTTCTATACATGCTAGAGTCTATTAAACAACGACTTTAAATTTGACAGGTATGAGACATTCAACAAAGTTCTGGTGGATAAAGTAACACCATACCCAGAAGCTATTTTGCAGGAATTGATTTCTTACAGTGTATCTATCAGCAAATATTTTAATGTAAAAGAAATCTTCAAACAGGTAAAAAGAAGACAATCTCCTTTTGTTTTAAAATCTTCCAGGTGTATTAATTTTTCACTTTGGGGAAATTTTACATCAGCTTTAAAATTTTTATTACATAAACTGAAACATTGCTTTGGCCATAGGACCAAACTGCTTTTATATCAATGAAATAGATATATTTTGAGAAGGAATCTGAATTCCTTACAAGCAAGCAAATCCTTATTTTTATTTTTTATTGCTCTTGTTGCTTTTAGAACTTGGAAGGAAAAATAGACTTCGTATTTCAAGGTCAAGGTAATTCCTCGATGATACAAATAACTCTTTTTTTGCTTGTTTTTAATCTGTGCTTCTATGTATTATGACTAGTAAAACTTTGCTTTAACTGGAAATAATTAGTTGAGGTTCTGGAAGCTGAAAGTCTGGTGGAGCAACAAGCTGAGAGTGTTGTGCAAGAAAATGAAGAAAATCAGAAGATGGATAGCTCTCAACAACAAAATGAAGAAACAAACAGAGCTGAGAATGAGGAGATCTTTGCGTGGGAAACTGAAGAAACAGAGAAACAAGAAGATGGGGAGAGAATTTTTCAAGAGAGTGATGAAACTGATGATATAGAACAGGCGGTAAGCTTTTCACAGGTTTGGGAACAAGAACTTTTGAAAGCGATGGAGGTTTTGCACATCATGGCAAGTAGGAAGTTGTCTACTTGCTGAGGGGAAAAAATAGAGTAGGTTTTGTTTTTACACAGAGCACATATTGGTCTTAACTGTTTTCATTTATTTCTGGACCATGAGAATTCTAGATCCTACTAATGGGTCTATAAAACAGTTCACAAACATTCCTTATACACCACTTTTATCCTTTTAAATAAATAAATAAATAAACCACACCTTCAGCAGCTTTAGTTTATGTGTCTATCTTTGTATCTAAGTATTAGTTCTTCAGGTCTCTAGTTACATGAATGCAATTTATTACCATAACAGAAACCTTTCAAAATACTGATGATTCTGCCTATTGAGACTTGCAAAAATATTCTCTGTATGAGTTTGTCCAAATTCGGAAACAACGTTGTTTCTAGTGTCTTTAGGAATCTTACATTAGCTTGAACACTGTGATTTATTTTTACTTTTTTCATTTTATTTTTTTCATTTACTTTAAAATAGTTGTTTCAGAGGTAACAGTTGATGATTCCCAGTTGTTTTTTTAGGATGTGTTCAAGAGCAGCGAGGTGAAAATCTCTGAAATTGCTACTGAGACTTTTTCCACTTCAAGTGGAAACATTTACACAGTTCTTGGAGCTGAAGAGGCAGAAAAGACTGACATCCCAGAGAGTTATTTTACAAAGTATGAGGAAGAAGAATCACTTCCTGTGTACCTGGAACATGTACTTATCAAAGAAAATGTATTTGTAGAGCTGAAGAAACGGTTAGTATAAAACTTGTGTATGTTCTTTCTTTCCCTTTAGGTAGTAAAAAAAATGTCAGTGTTTGGAAGAAATGTTAGACTAAACATGCAAAAATTATTTAAATATTTTGATGCATTCTTTTATTAATTGATTAAAAATAAAAGACACTTTTGACAATGCTCTTTATACGTTGCTCTTAGATGTACTGTACAAGCCTCTTACAGAGCATTCCTATTGTACAGAAATGTATTTAATGAGTAAACGTGGCACAGAAAGGCAGGTAATTTGCCCCAGCTCCCTACAGAGCCATGAAGTTAAAATATCTGGCACTCAGTGGTATGATTCCAGCTCAAAAACTCTTCCATGCTTTTATCCTAGTTCTTTTTTTTTTTTTTTATCTCAGCCTTCATTAATGTAGAATAGGAACAGAACTTCAAAAAACATTACAAGATTTCTGACTCAGTCATAGTAATATTATTTATAGTTTCTGTTGACAAAATGAGTAGTACCAGTATTGTGCAAATAGTCATGAAACCATACCTTCCTGTAGCTGGAAGTTAAATTCTTAGAGTCAATATATTTAATGCATTTTTGTTTATTATTCGCTGTTCTTCCCTGTAATATATATTATTTAATCATAGGATTCGCCTCTGCTTTTTTGAACACTTGGAGAAATGGTTTGCAGAGTCCTTATCCAATTCCTGGGCTACTGTAGCTGCCAAGGAGGAGGAGCTGAATTCAGAACTTCAGCAGCATCTTCTCTTGCATCAGCAAAGGCAGGAGAATATAGAGACAAATATCTACAATGTTAGAGCTGGTACCTACTTTTTTACTCTGAGCACTACCTGCCTTCATTCAGAGATGATCATAGGTGGACCAAAATCCGTTTCAGTGTTAGGTGTCTCTGTAGTAGATGACTATAGGATGACTGTACTAATTCTCAGTCCAATGTTACTCATATTTTTTTAAAAAGATGTTTCTTATCAATAGCTCATGCCTATTTGTGCTATGTTATGGGAATATTCAGCAATACCTTCAGCAATTACCCTAATCAATGAATTGATTGTGGCTGTAGAACATTGTTTACATTGTCAATGCTTGTGACTGCTCATTCATTTCATTTAGCAAGTGTTTGCACTGTACAAAAAAAAAAAAGTGTTATAGAAAACAAATGAAACGCAGAGGTTGGGCTTCTGAATACAGGAGAGGAAAGAATTACCTGTGTGAAATATTGCTGAGCAGGCACAAATTGGCCACTGAGAAATCTGTCTTGTATGAGGATCTGGAAGGAGACTTGATTTAAGGCAGGTTTGTTGGTCTTTAGCATATTAACTAAGAAAAATCCTGGCCTTTTTTTTTTTTTTTTTTTTTTTTTTTTTTTTTTTTTTTTGAGGTTGATTGGCTCACTCTTGGTTTACCCAAATGTTTTTCCAAAAGGAAGACCAAAAGTGATTTTTTTTCCCACAAAAATAGCAAGAACAGCAATTTCCATTAAAAACAAACAAACCACGCTTTACCTTTACCTTTACTTTCGTTACAAGACTGAAAATGGAAAGACAAAGGAGATGTCAGCAGTGACCAAAAGTAAAGGAAAAAGAAAAGAGATTAGGGCAAACAAAAGGCATTTGTGATTTGAATAGAATTAATTAGGAGCTGTCAGGGACATAAGTCAAAAACAGGAGAAAAGTCAAAGAAACGGGATCGTGTCTATTTTACTAATGTTTTTAAGCTGCTCTGAGATCTAGTTCATTTTATTTTACTGCTGCTTCTGATAATAGTGGTTGTGGTACTCCATAGTAAACAGGGAATAATGACCATACTGTAAAATTTCTTTCCTTATCAGCGGAGCTATTACTTCATGAAAAGCGTCTCGAGTGCCACTGTGCAGGTGTGGTGGAAGCTCTGAACAAGGAGAGAGCTGAATTCCTCAAATTTTGCGATCAGCAAAATGACATCATCAAAAACTTAAATTCTCAGATCCATGACATAGAATCAGTCTTCCTCACTGCTCCTATGACTGAGAAGTAAGTGTGCCTCAGGTCATACTGGCTGTGAAATTCCAGACTTAAACACTCCTGATTGCTTTCTGGGATGTTCCCAGTTCCTGGCTTGTGTTCTAAGTCTCTTTTATTTGTGTGATTATTACTCTTCAGTGAAGAATGCCTCATGAAACTTCTAAAAATGAAAATAATTTGTTTTCTTTCTACTAAACTAAAATTGCTGCTGAATATATGACAATTTTCAAATATTTTCAAGGTGATGGTGGTCTTAAAGTAGAAAACCGTTTCATCTATTTAGATTTTATCAGTTTTATTGAACTTGTACAGTAATAGTAATTGACTAATTGCTTTTGAAGGGTAGTCTTCAACTGCTTGCTGTTGTTGTCTGCGTGTTCATCAAAACATTCAGTGTTCAGTGAGTCATTTGCAGAATACTAAAATATTCCCAAGTTCTCAGATTTGATTGATGTCTTTTAACCAGCAGCCTCTGAACCATAACATGCACTCCTCTTTCAATGCATTTTCCCTGTGTTTTATTATTTGCTGCTAGGTTGGTTTCTTTCAGCAACAGTCTGCACTCAGAGCTCCTTAATAATCTGGAAGTCATCCAGGTTTCCCTGAGGAGTTATCGGAACTATTTGGAGGAAGCTGTAGGAAAATTAAGAGATTCAAATGTGGATTTTCTCAAAGCTTGCAGGTATAAAGATTTCACTGGAGGAATGCTTATAAATAGTCATCTATTTCTGGGTATTAGCATTTGTTATATAGTCAGAACAGTAAAATGAATGTTTTTGTTACTCATCTGTTTTGCTATATGTTTGTATAAAAAAAATTAAGCCACAATGATTAGACTGTTTTCATCACATTTGTTTTGATATCTATGTACTGCTTATCCAAAATACTCTTTAAGTAAAGGAAGACTCAGTCAATTTTTTTGATTTTGCTGGTTGCTTTCAGATTATTTAGTGAAGGAGGCAATTTTTCTTCTGAAGAGGTACAGTCTTTCAGCAAGCATCTTCAGAAAGAAAGTGAACGTATTAACTCATTCGAAAAGTTAATCATGGCTGATATGGAGAAAATGGAATCGAGCTGTTTGGAGCAGGTGTGTGCAGAGCTTCACTCTTTCAAGTTATGTATTATATTGGCATATTTAATGTGATTTATAATCAGCCTGCTCCCAGACTGGAACTATAAATACTGTTCTAGTTAATTCTGTGACAACTACATGATGGAAAAAATAAGTAGAAATGGTAAGTTCTATTACTTAAGTTGAAAAAAGTGAAAACAAATTATCATGTCTCTTGTTTCTGACATTTTTAAAGGCTACTGAACTTATCAACCAGGCTGAAACGAAGTTCCGTTATCTCTTTATGAATCGAGTCTTTATGGAGAAGATCCGGCAGCTTCTGACAAATTTGCAGCTGCAAATCAAATCAGAGGTACAAACTGAAACATCACAGCTTCGTTTATATTAATTTTAATTGTTCATCTTTTATTACATTTAAGAGATTTTTGGCTGAGTTCAGAGTGGACTTATGTAACTTTTTGTGTCAATTCAAATCCATTTTCTGGCTTTCTCATCCTAAACCATGGCTTTACTACAGCTGCAGCTATACTAGCACTTTTTCGTCTTGCAGCACATTGAGCATGTATATTTGAATAGACGGGCATTTTTGCATGGTGCAGTAAAGGACATGAAGTGTTGTTTTTGTGAATTATTGTTTTCAGCTCCTCCTCTGGGTACTAGTAACTGAGTGTTTTTACTAACAAGTCTAGTGGTTTCAAAGTGGAGTCTCTGAAATTCCCCAAAATGGGATTTTACTTCACCAACATATGTTTCTGGTTTTAGGTAGCAAATTCCAATTTACAGGCAGTGACATTAAAATCCTACCTGGAGAAACTCCATCAGAAGATAGATACTTGTGCTCACTCTACTGCAGATAAAGAAGTAAGTTCTAAACAGCATGAGATTGTATTAATTTGATTCTCCATGCATTTTTATATATGACAGTCTTTATATATCACACTTTAAATAAGCAACTATATTTTTGAGGCAGACTTATGTCTATACACATCGTGGGGCCTGGGAGGAGAAGAGTACATTGCCATAGATTTTTTGCTACGGGAGGTCTTCTACTTACTTTCCTGCTTGCAAAACAAAAGCCTCAGTTTCTATACACTCTCATTGCTTCCATATATGCATAAACAAATTGGTGACAGAACAGATTCAAATGAACTTGTATGCAACTGTGTCAGCATGTCTCAAATCTCGGATTTAGTAAATACCGCCTGTATTAACATATCTTTCAGGCTTTGACTTCTGAAGAGTTGTACAACTTTACCAAAGTACTGTTGAAGGAACTGAAAAAGAGGAGCCAGTATCTCGATTGCCTGCTAGTCGATACAAGAAGGCTGTATGATAATGTAGGATAGTATTTTAAGTTCTTACATTTTATTTAATTTTGAGTTAATTTTTGATTTTTAATCTGTATACGTTTTAAAGGCTTTTCAGAATCTGTGTATTGAATTTTCAAATGAAGAAAAGTGTATGAAGACAGAGTAACTTTAGGTCAGCTCTTCTACAGAACTGATTAGATTGGTCATCACTGAGATTACTAAATGTCAAAGCAGCATCACAAAGAGTTGGTCAGTCCTTTGCAAGCATTTATTTTCAAGGCATAGCACTGTTCATAGCTACATGTTTCACGGGTCCGAAAGAAAAAATCCAAATTTGTCCTAAAATTTTTGATGGAATAGCGTATTTCTGTATCAAATGTTTTTGCATCTAAATGTCACAGAGTTGTGTAGCTGTAACAACATTTCTCCTAAAATGATTTGGCCGGTTGAGCAAAATAGTGTCTGTTTGCTCGATCTGCTTTTGTAACCAGCAATTACACGTACTGCTACTACTACTTGCCTGCTACAATCAACAGGCTTTCATTTTCTGCCCATTTCAGGAGCACTTGATACCTCCTGCAGCAGAGGTTACGTTACAAGGTCCAATTGCTCTTGCCCTTCGAACGGAGTGTCTCAGAGATGAGAAAATATTGACGATGATGGGGCTGGATCCTGTCAAGTTTCCTCTGTTAAATCCAAGCAGAATGGGAAAGTCTGCAGTTGATGATTTAGCAGTAAGCGTTATCCAAAATTTACTGGAGTGAGTATTTGTTTGCTTAAATATATTTTCCATAATTCCAGTTAACCAATTAAGTACCTTCATGGGGTAACTACATTTGCACTGTTGGTTGTAAATGTAATCCTAGCAGTTGAATATTATGTCTGAAATTTAGCTGCACTTAGCACCTGGTAGGAGTAGAGAACTTGTAGCAGGGTATTCAAAAGCAACATAGCTCTTCATTTAGTTTCAGAATTAAGTCATCCTGGAGAAAATCTTCAGACCGAAATCCGGACAGAAATGTTTTCTCACATTCATTAGGACCAGGTATGCTAGCAGTTCCTTTAATTTATTTACATTCATCTAAACTGTATTTTCTAACATGTTATTGAGCAGGTCCAGCTTGTTCCAGGCCACTGGTTTATGTGCTAGCTGTGGGAGGATTGTGCATCCTTTTGTGTTGGCTGTTTTTACTTTGCAATAAGATGATGATTTTTGGATCTTAACCAGTGAAAGCTTCAGAATGAGATAGTATTGTGGTTTTGTTTTTAATGAAGTAGAAAAGTACCCATATTTGTTACAGAAAAAGCAAAAAGGCATAAAGAAAATAATAAGACGTCATGAAAATATGTAGGGGATCAGGAGTCCTTTCTGCTGTATATTATCATTGACTCAAAGGTGGGTGCAGTGGTTATCCAAATTGCTCCTGTCCTAATGTTCATGTTGCCTTGTCTTTCTTCTCCAGAGCTTGATTTCACCAACTACTTCCAAAAATAGCTTCCCTTCTGCATTCCAAAGTTGCCCTCACACCAAGACTATGGATGTAGCCCATTAATTTTCCTTCTTATTCCTTGAATTAATCTTGTTTTAAGTCCCATCCTACCTATCTTATATTTTATATCACAGTCATATTGCTCATGCCTCAAAGGACAGTCTTTATCACTATCACAGCTGCTAGGCTACTTCAGTTTTATCTGTAAGAAATGATTGTTCCTACAGTTGTCCTCTTAATGTTGTGAGGAAGAATTTTAAATGAGAATGTAATTTGCATAACTGTATAAGAAAGACTTCAGTTGTCATTTATACAATGTTCTTCATCTTTTCTTATTAAATATAAAGCAATTCTTCCCACACCGAAGAATTCTCACTTAAATGTATCTGATGGAGGTCCTCAGAACTCTGCTACTTACAGGTGTGCAGCTCGTGTCCCCAAGAAGTCATCTATTAGCAAAAAGATGCCAAGAGGAAGGTAAGATGTGAAAAGAAATCCCACTTAAAATTACTCCTGTGCAGAAATTTACCTAAACTTTGTACGCTGCCTGTTCTTTGAGAAATCCTTAATGCTTATTTGTATTAGCCTTCTTTCCACCTGTGATTAGCATTTGGAATCTCTTCCCTGCTTATGTCCTCGTGATCAGCTCTGCATTTTATTTGAGACTTTGGATGGAAAAACGTTTTTCTCCTTGTTCACTGGCTGTTGATTTGTATTGCGACTTTGTTAGAATATAGACTTTTAAATGAATATGTCTTAATTTGGGGGTCCAGTGTCTGAATAGTATATCTTCAGCTTGGTCCAGATTGGTGAAGTGAGCCAATGTATTAGTGAAAACAACAGAAATCTTTTGAAAAACCACTGAGGAGAGAATGTTTTTCTTTCATCATAAAATATTTTCATGTAATACTAGTTCTGGAGTTACATTTTCTCAAACTTTTCTTCTATTTTATATCCATCACACAACTGGCTCAAAAAATTGAACAGAGAAGCAAAGGACATGTGGATAGTTTCAAATTATTTTTTTGCCTTCTTAGCATACAGAAACACACTAGACCAGTTCTCAATGATAAGAGATACCAAATATTTGGAGAGAAGCCTCCTGAATCTGAGTAAGTCAAGTATATCTACAGTAAGAAATTCATCACTTGTGCTGGGGAGAGGGGGGAACTAACCAACCCTACCTATCTCTGCCCTTGACAGGGAAGGGGATGGAACTAGAGGATCTTTAAGGTTCCTTCCAACCCAAATCATGCTATGATTCAGAGTATTTGTTTGCATATGCCCCAAGAAATGTTTTAAAATGCACCTGAACAAAAGATTTGAAAAACAGTAAATATCACCATACAGTATGATTGTCTTTTTTATTATTACTTTTTTTTATTTTCAGTACTTTTAAGGGGATTATTATGAATATTCTCTGGACAGGTAATAACAACTTACTTTGTCTTGCTGAGGTAAGAAAAAAAACTTTGTTCTTCAGTTACTTTTGCTGTTGTATATCTTCTGTGTCTGCTAAATAACTTATATTTTGATGTTTGCATGGCTGTCCAAAAACTTTACTTTCTTCACCAGTGCATTTAATTTTGAAATAGTGTTTGACACACAGTATTTTTAATTTAAGGGTTCTTTATAAATATCAACTAAGCATTCCAGAATCTGAGGCAGTGTAATACATGGGGACAAGCACAAACATCCATAGCTAGTTGTATAGCAGAACAACTGCAAAGGCGAGGCAATTTCAACATTATTCATTCTAACAGCATCAAAAGAAAATATCAGACAGAAGCAGCATGAAGTTGTGACACATACCCACCTTTCAAAAGATTTTCCAAATTGTCATAAGTATACTGAAGCGTCAGTAAAAGTATCTGTAATCAAAACATTCCTTATTAGGACTTGCTACACTATAATGCCATCCTAATAACTAATATTTGAATACATATACCCAAGTTAAGAGCAGTACAGCAGTGAGAGGACTGATAATATCTTTTCAGAATTGGCAATTAAGCTGCACTGTAGTCTCAAAAACCCTACCCATTCAAAGAGCAGGTAGGCAATGAATTAAAGCTCCTGATACAGTGCAGGCAGAGGAAGACAACTGGTCTTGAGAAGGTGGTTGACAGCCTTATATATCCCTGCTACTGTTATATGTGTAGGTGTGACTTGTTTGAATGTGTTATCAACCCTTTTCCTGTTTTATCTTTACCTCCTGAAAGGAGTTCTACCAAAAAGAGAAGCGTCAAATGCCAATGCCTGAAGATATCCCAGAGACATTTGAACACTGTGTGGAAATGTTCAGACAGAATCTATTGTCATACCAAAGTCAGACAGACGATTACTACAACTCCTGTCTTAAAGGTAAATTAATTCAGTTAAGACTTAATTTCACTGAAAATTGCAATGAATCAAGAATTATGTAGCCCAGTGGAAAAACTCCTGTTAAATACCAGTAAAATACTGGAAATTGGGCCAATAACCTCTTTAATATATTACTGGTTACAAGGAGCATGTCAAAAGAGTCCTGGAGTAAGTTGAAAGATCTGTATAGGTTAACATCTTTTGGCAAGTGTGTTTCTGTAATCATGGGATGTAGAAAAAGAGCTATTAGGGACAGAAAGAGAAAATTCCAACTTGTTTGATCCTGGCAGTGTACATTCGACTTGGCTGGGTTTTCTTTCCTTACAATGACTGCTTCTGTGTTACATAAACATCCCTACCTTTTCCAAAAAGAATTTCAGGATCAGTTGAAATTGTTTGAAGAGGAACTCCCTTATGTCTCTCAGTTGGCGGTTGATAGTCTTTTAAAAGAACATGAGCAGAAGTTCAGCAATTCTACTGGTAACATTCGGCACCTCTTCAATAAACAGCTAGAAGACTGGGAGAGCATGAAGGTACATATCCTGGACATACTGGAAAGCTTCCAGTGTAAACAATGCTAAACTCATCAGAATTATAAAATTTCATTTTATTACTCTCACTGTTTGCTTAATCACTCACTGCTGACCTCATCACTGATTTTATTTCTGTGTTTGCAGTTAGTCTGCAGTTGTACTGTAAACTTTGTATTTCTAGTAACTCAGTCCTTTCTCTCACTGCTTCCAACATTAGGTTTCCTCTCTATAGTCTTTTACTATTCTGTGATTTTACTCTTAGGTCTTAATTTTTTTAAGAGCTAGTAAAGTTGTGGTATGGCTATACAGTTCATACAGTATAGGCACTGATGCCTGTCTCATTTGTAGGTACTACTGCATATGCATATGACAATTAAGTATCATTATTGTATTTTTTAAAAAGGTACATTTTGTTCAGTAATATCAACTCTGGTAACAGAATCATAATGGAGAGCACACAGAAGACATTACAAAGTAGTATATTCAGATTTTGTCCCTCTGAGTATTAAGTTAAATTCAGAAAAAAAAAATACAGATATCAAGTTATAAAAATTTTATGTTCACCTCTTGGTAAAGGGATTACTAATTGTGATAACTTGAAAATGATAAACAAGGTGAGCTCAGGCCCTGTTCTTCAATGGACAGACAATTTGGTATATACTGTACTGCAAGGTTTATTTAGTCAGCCTAGGAATAAACCAAATTTTCTTTCTTTCTGAATGTTGTGACATAAAATGCTTGATTTTACTACTTTTTCATTATGACTCAATTGCACGTTCATTATAAAAAGCATTCTTATGTGTTTACTTAAAGGTGGTGCACAAGAATCAGTTATGTCCCTCCCTGGGGCATCCAGACAACTTGCTTCAGCTGGAAGCTTTGTGCCAAGAGGAATCAAAAAGGCAAAAAGACCAAGCTGATGGTATTCATCTCAACACAGAGATGCTTAGGGTAACTATAAAGCCATGGCTTACTATGAGCTTGATAGATGTTGCATTTGGAAAGAACAGATTTTGGATAGTTTTTTTCCTCTGCATCAAAAGTAAACTGAAAAATGTTTTCAGTTTTAGTGTTCACACAGTATCTTTAAGTTATGTGTCAGTAGCACATATATATTGAACACAGTTTAATGAATGCATAAATGCACATGTGCATGTACAAGCACGTAGATTTGTTAGGGATCTAACTGATCTTTTGTATCACTCATAGAACATACTGAGAAAGTGATGACTTTTCTTTTACTGGTAGAGTTGTTGGATATAAGTCTACATTTAGAGTAACAGTGACATCCTCTGGTTAGTTATTTTACTTGCAGAAGACAGATGCCTGGAAGGTGTTTTTACTGTGTGCGTTTCATTAGCACAAGTAATTGGCATTTTTCCATATAAGATTAAGAACTTGAATAAACAGAACTTCACAGGAGACACTCAAGAATCAAAACACTCCTGCTCCACACACGTTTCCTGCTCCATCATCTAGCGTTATTAAAAGTCAATTTTCCATCAGTAAAGCTCTTTTATTTCTCTCAGGCCACTTACTGAAAATTCTATACTGTCTGTAGACTCACTATATTTTTTAATTCCTAAATAATATCTCCTCCTCTTAGCTCTGCATACACGCAACATAGAAACACATAAAACCTTTTTCAGAATAGTATCTGATGAAAGCACTCCAGCTCACAGTACCTGAATTCCAAAACAGCCTTTGCTCAGGCAGAAGGATGTGATTACAGATTGCTGTTTCTATCAGGTTTAAATGCTCAACCCAAATATACAATTACAGGGCAGCTATACCTAGAACTCTGTAACTTTTTATACATTATCTTAGGTAATCAAGTACTGTTGAGAGCACTACAGAAAAATACTTTTTTAGATCCTTTTACGTACGATTTAGAGCCTTATGTCTGTGATCTGCAGCTGTTGAAAAACATCACGGTTGGAGAGTTGTGTAGTTCTTTTGGAGCTAAACTAAAAGGAGAGGAGATCAAATTATCAAAGGAATTCCTCTCACTTGTATCCAATGTCCCAACAGGGCTGTGCTATTGAGTGTGCTCAGAACTTTGTTTCTGCACTAGCTGCCTTCACAGAAAAGCTGCTTCTGGAATTGGATGAAAGTATCACGATTGATGACATACAAGTACCGAGTAAGTAAAGATGAAATTGTGTGTTGGAAGTACTACTCCGTTCTCAAAGACTGCAGCAGACTTTTCCTAGAAAGGGGAGACGTTTGTATTCTATAGTTCAATGGAAAAATTTGCACGAATGCAAATGCAAAGCTATTTCTTGAAAGTAAAGAGCATCTAACTGCATATAATTACTTCAAAACAATATTATGACTGCCAGTGTTTTGTTGCCACTGAGTGTATCATATATTATCTCTCAGATAGTGAAATACCAAGGGAAAAGACATCTGTGTTAATCCGTTGTAAAGAAGCTGGACTTCCTCTAGAAATCTGCAAAGTTGAACAGTTAATTGAACGTGGGAGCAGGTAATATTTGAAGATGCTGAACACTGTTGTATTCAATTTTTCTTCCCTGAACTGACATCAGACACTGTCCTTGTAGGTCTTTTGCTCCACTTGTTAAAACTGCTGAATAATATGCTTGTCATTAGTGAGGTCATTTAGCCAGTAATGGGGCAGGTTGGATGGGTAATGATTTTAAAGAAAGAATAGCAATCGATCCAGATTAATGTGAATTATGTATTATATTGTAAAGCAATATCATTTAAATTTTATTGCTGTGTCACTTTGCTTACCACTATTTACCACTTGACCATTTTCAAACTTGTGGAATATACTGTTATACTGTGTATTTTCACTCAGGAGTCTTGGATTCTGTTTACTGTGCAGAGCGTTGGAGGTTTTAAAGAAAAAGTTGTACTAAATAGGGTAGTTTCTAGTGAAGAGTTAAAAAAAAAAAAAAAAGATCTCTTACATTTAAAATATGCTGTATGAACTAATATGATCTTCTCTCTTCTATTCTAACGTTCTCTATCATGGCTTTTTATTTTGGTTTGATCTGTTTTGTTTTTTTTTTTTAAGGACTTGGCCAGGAATACCCATGACCACTCTTACAGACAATTCAGACTATATTATCTGCAAAGAAACTGCATCAGTTACAACAGCAAAGACTACGCTGGGCCACGTAGCAGCAGTAGAAGCAAGAGATGCTGTATATAAGGTTGGTCTGTGGGAAAGGACTGTTATGGAGTGTAGGGTAGAGGGGAGGCTGTTATTGTTACGGGTTTGTTTGTTTTAAGATTAAAATTATAACTAGGTATGTTTTTAATACACACAGCGATTTCAGACATTAAAGCCATATTCAACAGGCGTAGAAATCCACTCTGTTGTCCATTTCTTTGTGATGCCAAAAAGCAGACAGTTGTTTTTTCAGGGAACCCTCTTGTTCAGATACATTACAATGAGGAATTGTTTTATCAGAGAAGCATGGATGGTGTCAAAAATTAAATGCATTTCAGCATCACAATTCAAAAAGTAGTTAGGATCACCATATCTACACAATGCCATTTCAATACAGCTGAGACTCTGACTTGCACTGGCCATAGCTTGTGAAACAGTAGTGTTCAGCAATTAGGGGAGTATTCTTATGGTAAATCATGTTGGAATAAATTACTGGTGTTTACACATCTGTCCTGGAATTAATCTTATTCCTAGTGAACAGAATTCACTTTTAAAACACATATTTTTAATAGAAAAGCATAAAATACACAGTCAATAGGCAAACACCATTTGCATGAGTGTTTTATGTATATAGTTATGGGTTACAGTACACTTCTGAAGTGAAGGTAGAGTACTGATTGTGTGCATCTAGTAAATACATGCCACAGTAATGTTTTCCTGAATGTGTAGTGCAGACTCGGTAATAAAGATATTTTGAGTTTTTTACGGTAGTTCACAAGCTTTTGTTTAGGTATAGTACATTTTTATCAGCTTTGTAATAATTCAGTTCATAATGATGACTTAGAAAGTCCTAGGAAGAGTCAGAGTATGTCCTTTTTGAGGTGCACACCTCTTCCTCTCTCTTCTCTAGAGAAGGTAGCTCTTTAATCCCAGGAACTAATGGAAGGAAGATGAAGATCTTCCATTTTTATAAAAATTTAAATATTGTAGATAATGGAATTTCAGAAGTATTTAAAATGAACACAGCATAAGGCAATGAATAATTCATTGTTCATATATTTCTATTGTTTAAGGCAGAAAATAAGTTTCCTGCATGCAATCATCTGATATTGAATAGGACTTGAAATTAGGCAAAGTAAAATTATGTCTTATTGCTACTAATTTTGTCCTTTGTTGTTGTTATTTCTACAGAAATACATGTATAACTTTGAGCAGCAGTTTGCCCAGATCAAGAAAGAAAGTACATCTCAGCTGGTGACAGTTCATCACTGGGAAAATTGGTGGAAACAGTCCATCCAGAAGATTAAGCAATTCTATATGTGATCAGTCAAATCTTGTTAATGTTCTTATTTGACAAATAAATGTACTCTTTAACAGAGAGAAAGTTATCATACTGTATCTTTACTGGAGTAACTGAGGAATGTAAGTTGCTTTCTGAATGTTGAATTACATTATTACCCTTATTCAAGCTCTCCCTGTTCTCTTTCCAACTTGCTTTTTGTTTACTTGTTTTCTGTCACTGAAAAACCCTGCTCTAAGCAGATCAGAGTGTATGTACTTACAGCTGCTTTTTACTGCAGTCCTGCAGCAGTGTTTCTGGCATTGTACACTTATGTTTAAATTCATTGTTGGTGTGAACAGATAAGGTTGTTCTAACATCAGTGATGTTACAGATGTGGTTCAACGGAATTTTGTATTTTTGTTATTTCCGTTGTGCTGAGCAACTGCAGTGGTGAAAGGATCTTTTTTTTTTTTTGTCTTCCTGAAATAAAAACTGACGAATGTGCTGTAAATGAAACCTAGACTCTGTACAGTTGGATCTCAGTCGGAGCGAGGTTAACTCATTGTGGTGCTAGCTGAAATGTGAGAACCTGAACAGCTAGAAGCCCAGCAGTGCGTTTGGACTGACGTTCACGTTCAAGGCTCAGGCAAGGTTGATTGGGTCTGTCATGGCACAGCCTGAGGTTATAATTGTTGAAGGCAGCCTGTGTACAGGTGGAATCCAGCAAGGAAACTTTCTTCAGCACAGGAGATGGCCTTTCTGCGGATGTCTTTTCTCCACGTTCTGAATGACACAGTTTTTCACATTCTGTCCTCAGAGCTCCTTACTTCATTTCTAGAAATCTGAAGTACAGGTTTAGAAACTTGAGTTGATCTGCAAGGAAAATTTTCCATGGAACAGTCTACAAATGAGGTATTTATCTGCAATCTTCAGTGCTTTCTGTAGCAGGGCTTGAAAATAATGTACTGCTTTGTTCTGGGAGGTCAAGCAAGTTCATTTATGCATAATATGGTAACTTTCAACTGTATTTCTTCTAAAAACTCTTTGAACAACTTTGAGAAACCTGAGTAACTATTTAAAAAACGTTTAGCAATTTTTCCTGTTAGGAAATCCTGTTATTAACTGCAACCCTGTGTATTTCATTTTTGTTTCTGTTCATTATGAATCCTAGAACTGTAGATCAGTTTAGGATAATATGTCACAGATGGTTTTAGATGCAAGGAAGTCTTCTGAACACATCTGGCTCCGGTGTTCCTGAAGATTTGCAGCAGAGAAAATGAAGCAAAAGGAGAATGCATCAGCTCCTAATGATGCAATATTTCAAAGTGTATGTACTGCATTTCCTCAGCAAAAGGCATATGGACATACACAAAACCTTTTTAAAATATCTGAAATCACATGAAAATAATCAGAATGCACTTTGAATGCACTTTTTTTTTTTTATTCTGTGTTAATCGGTTTGAGGATAATTTCTGTTTTCCTTTCTTCTGTCTGTCCTTCGCCATTACCCCAGTTCCCTGCTCTCAGCCTGTACACAATGAGTGCGGGAGGATGCTCAGCCTCTTGGGTATTCTTATTTCCTGCACCTATCTGCAAAGTGGTTCTGGTTTACATTTTCATTTATGCTTTGGAAGAAAACTTGAGAAGATGTTTATGGAATTTGTTAAGTGGTATCCAGCTGGGAGGGGCTGCAAGCACCATGGAAAGAAGAATTAATTCATGGCTTGATGCTTTAGAAAAACAAATGGACTACATGGAATTATGCTCCATTTTCAGGCTATTACAAGGCTTTATATGTCATAAACCTGGCTAGGAGAGGTTCCACAGAAAAGATATGTGGATTGCATTTGGATACGGGCTGAACATCACCACCAGTGCTGTGCTCTGGCAAAGGAGGCAAGTGTAGAGGGATGGATGAACTGTCACAGTATTTCAGTTAAGGGGGGTACTCCTGCTTTACTCAGTGCTGGTGAGGCCTCTGCAGGAATCCTCTCACATTTTATGAGAACATACTGATTCAAGGGAGAAAAGAGGGAAAGAAACATCAGTCTTCAGCTAAGTAAAAGAAGTCCCCAGGTGCATGATCATTGTCATTAAAAAAAAAAAAGACCCAAAATGCAGCAAGGGAGATCCTGAATAGGAAGATGCTAAGAAGCCTGATGGGAAGCGCAGTAAAGTGCTGGCATAGACTGCATATCCATCCTGTGTCCTGCCAGCTCTTAATGTCAAATTGAAAACCAGCTGTTTGAACTCTGCTCTGCAGACTTGTGAGCAAGAAAGCAATTAAACTGAGCTTTTAAGGTTAGACAGCTGAGCTGGGGGAAGTTGATTTTTATAGCTGCTGAAAACAGATGAGTAATTTATTTATTTATTTATTTTTTTTAGTAAGTAAATATCATTACCTAATATGTGTTATTGTCACCTAAAGTTCTTTTGCTGGTTATCAGACCTCAGTTTACCTTCCTCCTACGCACAGCTTCCGTAGGACCTGTCTCTGGTGGTGAAAGATGGAGTTTATCAACTAAAACGACAGCTGTATTATCTGCATATCACCTGATACGATTCAGTCAGGTGAATTTAAATTGCAAAGGTGTGTGAGTTAGATGAATACATAGACATCATGTACTCGTAACATCCATACAGAAAACAGAATCAGATCAGAAAGGTTCCCACTCCAGTTACAACTGTGATCGTTTCTCGCTGAAATTAGAGACTTCCCAAGCATTTTACATCATCCACCTCAGTGACTAAGCAGCATGGCTCTGGCTGTCAAGCTCATTTCAGCTATCTGATTTCAGAAAGATTGAATTAATTTGAAGCTGTTTGAAGAACCTTATGCTCCTACAACAACAACAACAACATCAAAAATCAACATTCCTCTCATTTTGAGGTATTTGTAGCTGATTTTCCCTTGTTGTTTTGTTCTTTGCAGGTTGAAAGCTGCTGGAAGTAAGAAGTTGCTTTTCCTTCTACTCTAGAAGAGATGGTTTCCAGGAAAGTAGTGGGATCTCTTGTCTGTCTATCTGTTGTTATCACACTCATCTGGTAAGCATTTGCTAACAAGCTTTAACATGTTTAAATCATGAGCTTCCTGGCTATACCTATACCATAGTAAAAAGCATAACAGCAGAATAACAAATACAGGCTGTGCATTTTAAGGGAAGTGCCTGTTACAGCTTGTAAGAAAGAGCAATCATTAGTATAACAGATAAAGCAACAGTAGTAGGGGGAGAAAGGGAGAGCCTCTGAAGGGAGAGAGGAAAAGACTAATTTTTCCCAAATGAGGCAGCTAACACTGTGTCTGACTAACAACTGTTCAAGTACAGAATATTTCAGTTACTTTTCACTTCAGACCTTAAGATCTGTCTCTTCAAAAGGTCTAAACTCACTCCAGGGTAACTTGGGATAGCTTGTACCTTTCAAACATTGAGGATTTGCAACATGGAGAATATTGACTCCTGAGTATGCTTTGTAAATTCTCCTGAAAAAAAATCAAATTAAATTATTCTTAATGATACTGTATTTCTGATGTTGCAATTTGTTGTTATTTCACATTGTGGGCAGTTGTATTTCATTATTAGCTAAGTGACCATATATAAGAAGCCATAAAGGTTGTGATCAAAACTGAAAGTAGAAAAAAGCCTATGTAACCTATTCATCTGTTATGTAAATTAAGATAGCATTTAACAGTTTCAGAAAGTGTCTATATGTTGCATCAGTGTATATTGCACATTTATGCATTTTGAAATTTGCCTTGTGAATCTCCATTTGCATACAATTTTTGAAAACATATAGCTTTACATTTTGTAGACCACTTGATGTAAATAGTAATATTTAGTCCTGACATTTCAAGCTGGATGCTTCTGGATTCCTTTTAACTTTTTTTTTTAAAGGAGGCAAGCAGTTAACTAGAGTTACTTCTCAAAATCTATGCCAGATTCTGAAAGTATTTTGGAAAATACCAGAAAGATGTATTTCAGTGCTGCCTGTCTTAAAATGTTTTTTTTTTGCTATCACTTACAGGATTACAGTTGGGAATGGGAAAGTGCACTACCTCCCCTACTACCTTCCTTGCCCTGAAATCTTGTAAGTCTTCCATTTTGTATGTAACGAGTAATATAGATCATTGTTACAAGAGCCGTACTTCTCTGACAGTTATTATCAAGCAGTCACTTATTCTTTATTTTATGCAAAGATGAATCTCTAATTAGTCACTTTCTTCAAATAAAACGGTGACAATTCAACTTTATTTTGCTTTAGTCTGCTTCCCCTTCAGTACAGCTCTATTTGTACAGCTTGCATGAGGTCTTGTTTGTTGTGTGTCACAGACTGTGACTAACAGGTTAATGTTGGGTTCGTTATCAGGGTGTAATCACACACGTACACGTGTACACGCAGGATCTCAGTGTGCTTTGAGATGCGGATTAAGTCTTGCTGGATCGAGTAACTTAAGTAAGAGGTGAAGCAAAAGATCCCATAAAGCCATAAGGAGTTCTGGCAGAGTTAGGAATAACCCATTAGTCTCCTAACCATATTCTTTAGTGTATGATCTGTGCTTTCTATTCAGTTTAAGAATTTATTTGTGTTGTGGCAGCAGTTGAGAATATGTGGAGAACAAAATGAAAGGGTGGCTGCTTATCCAGAAAACTCTAAGGAGTCAGTTTCACTGCATGATGCAAACTAATTTAAAGTTAACTGACCTAGCGTGGATCCTAACAGCTATCTCAAAGCTGCATAAAAGGAATTTGGACTGTGAAGGAGCAAGATATTTAGGCTAAGTGACTTCACTGCCATGTTGGACCATAGCCATAACACGGCATTCAGCAGGTTTACCCATCCTTTATAAGGACCTATTGACCTTGTAAACACAACAGAGATACGCAAATAGAAAATATGATCTTTTATAGAGGCATTTAAATTATTCCAAGCCATTAAAAATACGGAGTCTTGTAAGATGGTTATTTCTCTGAATTCTGTTCAAAGTGTGATATATTTCAGATAGTTCAGCCATCCAGGTGAACAGGAAAAGGTGTGTGAGGAATGAAATGCATACATGACCATCACTGGAAGTCCCCAGCAAGCATGTGCCTTTTGACCCCTAAACTCTGATTTACTCACAGACTTGGAGAGCTGCCAGCATCTCCCTATCACTCTTTGGTTCTGCATCAAAGCTGTTACTTCTCTGGCAGCCCTTTAAGGTGTGTGCAGGCAATGCCTAACTCTGCACCAGGCAGAGCAGTGCACAGCAGCTGGAGTGGGAACTTGGTCAGATGTCAGTTCACCAGCAGATCCTGAAGCTAAACCTGGTTCCTGTTTAAAGAAAAAAAAAAAAAAAAAAAAAAAAACACATTACAATCTCCTTCTTTTCCCACCCCATCATGCAGCTCCATGAAACTCCAATACACAGAAGAGAAGCCAATCCAGCTTTTCCCCCAGTAAGTGACGGCTTTTGATTCCCTGACCTTTAAACTGCTGTTCCTTTCTCCCAGGCATATTCATGTATAATTCAGTGGATATTTCTTCCTTTTTGCAGATTATTTTATCAGCAGCCAAGAGTACTGGCCCCAAAGTAAGTTTCTTTGTTTGAACTTTGCTGTTTGTTTCTTACTCCTGCAAGTTAGAGAGCTGCTGACTTTGCTTTGGGTGCTCTGTAGCACTCAAAATTTCAGAGTTGTGATACACATTGAACAGTACCTTGTTCCATGAGAAGCCTAGCTGCATGTGTATGTTTACAGCTGTCCATGTTGCTCTAAGATAGAGCACAGTCACCATATACTTGCTGCCATACCTACCGTAAATTCCCAGTTAATACATTAGCACACATTCAGCCTGCCTACACAGCTGCTGCCAAGGACTGTTTCTGAGATTGGAGATGTAGTAGCTGGAAGACAGTAAGAAATAACGTTTGGAACTGTTCTATAGCTTTAACCAGCTATGGGTGAGCTTTGAATCCATTTCAGGGCAAAATCAAGCAAGTGCCTTGTATGACCTTCAGCAATGGTTTCGGCTAACCTGCTGGATCTTACCCTGGAACAAATTACAGGCACTCATACAGGCCAGTCTGTCTGAGAGGCAGGCAAACCACTGATTTTAAACAGACATGGAAGGCTTCAGGCAGCAGCAGCCAAGATGTGACTTAGGCAAATGTTCCTTGTCAGCTCGTGTTTGTTAGCAGCCTCCTTTGGGCCAGCTCATATGACCCGACTCTTACCTCTAGCAGCTCCCCTTCAGCAGCCACCATGCTGACACACATTAATAAACACTCCCTGTAGCAAGGTCTTTACCTTGTTGTTTTGATGGGATGTGTGAGGCCCGAATATTTCTCTCCCCCATGCTGGAATAAATTAATGTGCAAAATCAGCTCGTGTAGGGACTGAAGCAAACGAGGAGAGTATCATGTAGCTGTTAGTGCTGTGTTTTCTGAAGGGAGTTGACTCGTGTGCACTGAGTGGGTGCATACCATGGAAATGAGTCATTGGGAAACCCAGGGCAGCTCTGTAAGATGCTATGAAAAAAGAGCCCTATTTAGAGAAAAAAAACAACATAGATTTCCTTCTTCCCTCTCTCTTTTCTCTCTCTGTGTCATGTCCTCACCCCCCCCCAATTAACCCAAAAGGAGAACAGCTGAGTTAATACATTTTATGCAAACCAAATTCTTCTCATGTGATCTCATCTTCTAATCATATGCATTACTATAGGAGGGAGTGAACTTGTTATTCTCATATTCTCTCGGAATTAAAGTATTAGATGTGGGTTGAAGGCGTACCGCTACCTCAGGCTTCAAACTGCTCCGCACAGGTCCCTGCACAGTTATTGGGAGCATCTTGGGTGGGAGGCTGCTTTGGCCTCTGAGTGTGGTCTTCTACCATGTGGCCATGACAAATTTCATTAGTAGGGTGATACAGATCATGGTCTAGGGTATATGTGAATAGGCTAAGGTAAAATGGACACTGTAAATGACATCCTGTTTAAAAAATCGAAAAGGTAGGAAACTCTGGAAGCAAGAAAGAAAGCCAAAATAGCATTGCATAACTGTAATTGGGCATAGTCGGACTCTGCTGCATGTATATTCAATATTTCCACCACCCACACACAAAGAATATTAAGGATTTTCTATAAGTGTTACACATTTGAATGATGGCTCACACGCAGAATTTTAAATTATATCTGAATGCATTAAAGCTATATATAAATACTGGAAAAATAGACTGTCATGCCACAAGCTGTGTTTTAATAATACAATGACAATGGGGTATGCTTCTATAGTAATTTTTATATTATTACTTCCGTATTAATTCATAAGTAGCTGTCTGCATCAGTGATAGCAAACGTGTAGCTTCCCATTTTGTGTGTTCAGTGATCATTAAACTTTCTTCAGCAGAGAAGTCCTATAAGCTTAAATGAGATTTTACTGTACAATCACTTGTTTTTTTCTTTTGCCAATTCTGTAAACAGTGCTGAATTTCATCCCAGGAACTGAAATGTCTATGCTCTATGAAATTAAATGAGAGTGCAGGAAAAGACCTGAACATAATACCATCCATATGAAGTTAATGCTGATACACTGTTCGGTGCTTCTTTCCCATTGACTGGGCTTGAAACCAAAGGGAATGGCTACATTTCAATAATATTCCCTTTCTTTTCTTTCAGGCGTCAGGATGTGCTAACAGTCACACCATGGCTGGCCCCCATCATTTGGGATGGTACCTTCAGTCCTGAGATCCTGGACAGTGCCTACCTGCCACTGAATCTCACCATAGGGGTAGCAGCCTTTGCTGTTGGGAAGTAAGTGAATCATTCAGGGGACACGGCTCTGGGGTTGTTCTTCCTCTGTGGAAAGCTTGTTTTGGCTTTTCGTGTCCTCAGCAGAGCTGAAGTCTGTTCGAGTCTGTAGTAAATTTTAATGCCTGTGTGTTGTGGCCATAATCATACAAGCCCATAAGATGATTCAGCACCCAAAATACCTGAAGTGTGGTCAAGATTTTTAAAGAACTGGCAGGTACCTTGGGAATTAGAGATATATAGATGGGTGGGTGGTTGGTCAAAGCGGGGATAATCCACTTGTTCCTTGTCATCCACTGTATTTTACTGCATGTGTAGCGTACAAATCCTTGCAGTAATAGCTAGTTAACACTCTTCGTCTGTCTTCACTCATTAAAGTACCCCTCATAACCCACCATGCAGCCCCATGTCTCTGCTGTGCTCTTCCTATATGTCTGTACAGATACACAAGATTTGTGGGCCGCTTCTTGGAGTCAGCAGAGAAACATTTCATGAAAGGCTACCGGGTGAACTATTACATCTTTACTGATGACCCTGAGACAATCCCCAATGTCCAGCTACAACCTGGCCGAAGATTTGTCATTGTCCCTGTCAAGAAGTACCCCAGCTGGCAGGAGCTCTCCATGCGCAGGATGGAGGCCATAAACAAGCACATAGCAGAGACGAGCCACCAGGAGGTGGACTACCTCTTCTGCCTCCACGTTGACATGGTGTTCTGCAACGCCTGGGGGCCTGAGACCCTGGGTGACATGGTAGCAGCCATACACCCTGGCTATTTCAACGTCCCTCGAAGTCAGTTCCCATACGAGAGGAGGAGCTCTTCAGCAGCCTACATCCCTGATGGAGAAGGGGACTTTTACTACGGAGGAGCTGTGTTTGGAGGGCTGGTCAGGAAGGTCTATGAGTTCACCAAGACTTGCCACATGACAATCCTGACAGACAAAGCCAACGGAATCATGGCGGCCTGGAAGGAAGAAAGCCACCTCAACAGGCATTTTCTCTCCCACAAACCCTCTAAAGTACTCTCTCCAGAGTATTTATGGGATGACAGGAAGCCAAAGCCCCCTGAAATTCACCTCATACGCTTCTCCACAGTGGATAAGAACTACAAAGAGATATGAAGTCCTTTCACAGATGTTCTCCACATGATCAAACCCACTGAGTATTAGCTCCCAGAGAATAGGCCCCACTGTGAATATTTGGTCGCACTGTGAACAAACTGAGAAAGGAACATGTGGATATTTTCTCTGGAGACTGGGAGTCTTAAAGCGTTTCAGAAGCAGCAGCCAAAGTGGAGATGAGAACGGAAAGGTTTCTGGGTTCCTAATCTTTGTAAATACAGGTGTTCCACTTGAGGCCGCAGCACACCAAAAGGTATCCAAAAGGCCAGCTATCAGATGTAAGGCTGTCCTTATAGCAGGCCTGCAGATGTCATTGCCTGAGTGTTTTCCTTACAGAAACTTAGGCGGGATCAAAACAGTGTTTTACATCTCCGTGGAGGAAGAAAGTTACGTAAAGAACTTTCCACTTAATAAAATAATAACAAAATGTGCAGGGTAATAAATTTCCATGTACCGTGGTTTAAACTCACAATGTTTGTCAGGATCAGGAAGAAACTTGCTCTCAGAGCAGGTTACACCTAATTAGTGTGCAGCAGGGTTTCTTGGGCCTTCTTAGCAGTGGGCCGGTGCCAGCCATTACCAGTAAGAATCCTGGCCTGACAGGACAAATCGTGTGGATTCACGTAGCAGCCATCTTCCAAATTCCAGTCTGTGTTTTGGAGACCTGAATTTAGACAGAACTGGCACAGTTCAGACCCAGACTGAACTTCTTTGGGTTTGTTCCAATCACAGATGTGCTCTGAACCTTTTCCCTGGTTCGCGTGTCTCTGGGGATTATGCAATCTTTTCCAACACAGAGAATCTGGTATGGGAGGTCTGTGTTCTTATCCGTTGCTTCAGTCCTTTCCAACTTTTCTAAGCTCTGTGAAATAAATTGGCTTGGAGTCGTTGGAACCAACAGCTGGTGCATTTCCAGCAAGCAGGGTGATTTCATTTCATAATGAAATGAGCTAGTTAAACCGTGGGTTCAGCCTAGAGCTGGAAGTAGGCTGGGGTTAACATTTCCTTTGCATGAGTAAGATAAGAAGCCGAAACAGGTGGTTTGCAGCCTAAAAAGCCTGAGAGCTCACTCAGGTGGACAGGCGTGGGTGATGACCAAACACGGGGGAACGGCCACCAACAGCTGCATAACTGATTATCAGCTGAGGTCATGGCATGGACGTTTGCGTGCTGCCTCCCCTGCCGCAGTGCATTGCCTGTAAATATCTCTCCTATTAGCTCCTAGGCATGCTACTGACGGGTGGTGCAGGTTCGTGCTGTGGTCATTTAATGCGAGCAGGGAGCAGCCGAGAGGGGCAGAGCTGGGTGCTGCTGCCATGCCGCACGGTGCAGGGAGGAGAAGCAGGGGTGAAAGGGTTAGGCTGGCTGTTTCTAAGGGAACGGTTTAAGAAAAGAAAAAAAAAAAAAGACTCATTTGGCAGAGAGAGAAAATGGGGAAGAGGTGCCTGACTGTACTTGCCTCTCTTCACATGAGAAAGTTGTTGTGTGGCAGTGCATCATGTATTGAAAGCTTTAGGGCCCCACCGTTGATTGTAGATGACTGAACTACCGGTTTCAGCCCTATGTGAGCAGGCGGAGAATGGCCCGTGTCGCTGCAGGCATTTCCTCTTGCAGAAGGCTCATTAGAAAACCTTTCACAGTGCTCATAATAGGGATAAGGTGCACAAAGCACCTCTAGTCTCACACCCCTAGAGGCAGCCTGGTCTGTTGCTTCATGCTTTCTCCATCAGAGGGTCTGCCCTGTCGTGTTTTCTGGATGCTGTGGTGCTGGAGGAGACACCCCACCAACACAACCAACCCAGAAGGGATTCTGCTGTGAAGATGTCAGTGTTTGTAACCACGGAACCTCATCCAGGCCAAAAGGGTGAAGACAGATCCTTATCCTAAGCTTTCCAAAAAGATGTATTCCTGCCAAACCCAGGATTAATACTGAATATTTTCTGTTTGTAAAACAACAGTGTCCAAGGACCATGACTGAAACTAGGGTTTCATTATGCCAGTTACTATATATATGTGTATGGATTCCTTTTCAAGCCAGAAGGAACTGTCTGGTCCGATCTCCTGCACAGGCCAGGCCAGATAATTTTATCTCCTGATGTCAATATCAAGCTTACGATATGTAGCTGAGCTAGATCTCTTAGAAAAGCATTCAGACCCAATAAAACCTTCAAGTGATACAGAAACCACAAATCCGCAGATCAGCTGTGCCGATGGTTAATTCCTCCTGTGCCTTAATTCTGTTCTAAATTGGTCTGCGTTTTCAGCCACTGAACTTCCTTCTGCCATGCTGGATGATTTGGATTCCTGTACAGATATTCATAGTCTAAACCAAATCCACCATGAGAGGAAATTCCCCAGCACAAAAAATGTGCGATAGAGGCTGTTTAATGGAGTAAGTGTTCTGAAAAATCTTTTGTGAAAGGCTTGGTCTCCTGCTCTGCTTCCTATCCGTCCTTTTGGCTGGATTTAAGACCCAGACCTTCCCCCTGTTGCTGGCAGAGCAGTGGACTCATCTGTGCGGTGCCAAACACGTTCATCTTCTTGGCAGGCCCGCAGCTTCTCCCCTGGGGAAGGTCTTCTGTCGCATGACACAGTTCTGCTCGACAGGGCTGCGATTTGGAGCGCTACCTAGAGAGTGCCTCTGTCCCCGGGGAGCAGAAGAATGTGACAGCAGGAACACGCTCCCCAGTGCAGCGTGGGGGATGCTTCCTGAATCAGCTCATGTCCTCCTCTAATTAATGAAAGTCTGGACTTCTGTCATCATCTCCTGCTGATTAACCCCCTTCCCCCAGCACCGGCAGCATGCTTTCCTTCTCTCAGTTGGGTTGTGCAGCCTGAGACCTGTGGCACATGCAGGGATCTGAGTTCTGGTCTGAGTAACAGCCTGTACTGCACGGAAACGAATCGGCACATGTAAATAAATCACCGGCTGATTTATGCTGCCCGGGAACCTGGTCATGCTTTCAAGGTACTTCTGACTCAGGCCCTGTTTGTCTGTAACCAAGTCTCCCATCAGAAGCTTGTTGCTTTCCCAAGGGCCCCTTGTTCCGTCGGTCCCTTTCTGTTTGGCTGGAACAGACTCATCATTCATTGTCCATCTAATTTAGGAACCCATCTGACAGGCTTTTTCTTTCCTTGCCCTAGCCGATGACTTGCATGGTGCATTCATCATCCACAAGGGAAAAATTGCTGGGGGGGTGGGGGGGCAAGAAACAGAAACTTCCAGAAAATGATCCGAGGTGGTGTTACCTGGCAGCGCTGAGCAGAAATGCCCACTTTGATAGGCAGTCAAAAAAGGACAGATCTGGGCAAACCTCCTCTGGCTGGGGAACGGGGACTGAGATGATCTTTGGCAGGCAGGGACGAGGAAGGCTAAGAACAGCAGGCACATCCCCTGCACAAAACCGGCAGAAAAACAGCAGATGCACCCAGCGAGTTTAATGAAGCAACAGCAGCACGGTGGTGGAAAGGAGCTGGAAGGCTGCAAGCTCTGCGACAGTGCCTGGTTTTACTCTGCTACCCCGTGTTTTACCTGTTCTGCTTGTGGCTTTTCCAGGAAGGTACTGTCTGTCCCTTGTCCGTGTCCACACAGGGTCCCTCATTAGCGAATGAGACACCAAGTGAGGTTCCTTCCCTGCGAGGATTTGCTCTGACCTCCCGGGGTAGTTCCAGGCACCGGGGTTGTTATTTTCTCACTCGTATTCCCCTTGCTCTGCTCCACCTCACTGCCCCAGTGATTCCCCGTGGGATCCCCAGCACACAGAGAGCAACGGCTGCCCTGCAGGCCGAGTGACAGGGACGGTGACGGCACCCTCGGGGACAGCAGAAACCGGAGCAGAATCTGTGAGTGGGTTGCACCCTGCTCACGTTAAATCCCCAGCCCTGCGGTTCTGATCCACACCGCCACATAATTTAGGAAAACATCGCTAGCAAAATTCATCGGAGTGACTTTTAAAGGTCTGCCTACCCACCCAGCTCCCTCCTTTATCTATACGCGCGCGTGCTGCTGTACTCGCTTGACTTTTCTCGGCTATATTTAGATGAAGCATAGATCCACCAAATGTTGCTGTTTCAAGTAAAGCTGGTATATAGCCATACGAGTAGAAAGGCAGTTCGGACCAGAAATCTCTGCGTGTCTGCCCACCTTGTCCCTTCGCTGAACCTTGGGCCAACGTAGAGTAAGCCAGATGAGTACAAATGACTTTCTAAAAGGGCTTTTTTTTTTTTTTTTTTTTTTTTTTTTTTTTTAAGTGAGTTTTGCCTGCAGCAAATTACAGTTATAGGCCTTTTGAAATATGCATTTTCCCCTCCATTCGGCGCTGACACTGTTACTATAATTAGAGTGATGTTGCTCTGTAGCAGCATCTAGTGCCAGGGAGAGGGCCCTCACAGCACCTTCTCCTTTCCTGGCCGCGCTCCTGGCCCAGAGGCCGGCTCTGCTGGCACGAAGCCACGGAGGAGAGAGGCGACGATGGGCTGTGCCGTGTCCCCAGCTCCTGCCATGTCCCTGGTAGTGCTGCTGCCTCCTGCTCGGTGGCTCCAGGGGGCTCCTGGAGGTGGTGGCACCCAGCAGGTCCCCAGGAGGGGGTGGCCAGCTCTGCGTCCCCAAGCCAGGAGCGACGCCTGGCTCCGTGTCACCTCCGTGTGCGCTTGGCCGTGGCGAGTGGCGCAGCTTCCACCGCCGCTGCTTCTCCTGACATCACCCGGCCGTGCCACATGTCATCGGCCTCATAAATACAAACCACGAGCACTGGAGCCTCTCAAACGCAGCTCTCTGTTTCCAGGGCAACTCCGCTCAGCCTTGCCGGCTCACCAGCTCACGCTCCAGCACCCCGGCTGCGCATGGAGCTTTCCAGCACCTTTTTCCTTGGGTTCCTCCGGGCCTCATATCAGGCACTGGGCCGAGCAGAGACGCAGCAGCCGGGGGTGGCCGTTGGTTGTGCTCCAGCCTGGTGGTCCCAGCAGGGTGCTGGGGGGGGGAACAGGGCTGGGAAGAGCCTGGCAGTGGGTTGCACCGAGTGCCCCCTTCCCTGCCCTACAGATCTCCTATTTATAATCACACAGCAGCGCTGCCCCAACCCTACAACCCTCTCCTCGCTCCCCGCAGAGCCCCAAAACCCCCTTGCAGCACCCCCCACCCGAAAAAAATCTGGGCTTCCCGAGGGAGGAGAGGACACAAGCGGGGCTCCTTTGGGGTCCCCCTTCCCGTGCGCTCCGCAGGGCGCAGCTCCACGCTGTGCGCTCCGCTGCTTTGGGGCCGCGGGGGCGCGCCCAGCCGGTCCCTTTGCGCGCGACCGGGCGGAGCCGAGCTCGGCCCCCGCCCCCCCATTCCCCCCACCCCCCCGATCCCCGTTCCGCGCGCCCGCCCCCGCGCTGCGCGCTCCCGGCGACGGCGGCTCCCGGGGCGGGGGGAGCCCCCATGGCCGGCGCGGCGCGGCCCCGGCCGCCGGGCAGCTCGGGGGGGCGCTGAGCCCCCGGCCCCAACGAGCCCCCCAAGGAGGGGGGGAACGGGACCCCCGGCCCCGAGGGGTCCCGCAGCGGGGGCCGGCGGCTTTTCCAGCGCGGCTCCGCGGAGGCTATGGTGTGCGGGGCACGATGATGATCGACAGCCAGGTGAGCGGCGCGCTGCGCTCCTTTAGGGCTTTTTTTTTTTTACCCCCCTTTCTAGGGGGTCTGTCCCCTTCTGAGGGGGGTTTGGGGTGAGACGGAGCGCGGGGGGGGCTGCAGGTGCAGGTGACTGTCCTGGTGGCAGCCCTGCGGCACCCTACAGAGGAGCAGCAGCAGCCTGGGGGGGTCCCTCCTGGTTTCTCCTGTTCTGGGGGAGCCTGGAGGAGTGGGGCTGGAGGATGGGAGTGAAAAGCAGCCTGGCTGGGATGGGTCCGGCTGCTGGAGCGATGTTATGGGGTGCTGAGGGATGTTGTGGGGTGCTGTGGGGTGCTGCAGGCTGTGCCCACCAGCCGGGGCTGCTGCTCTCCCTGGCAGGTGGCACCAGGAGGACCCTTGACCCTGCCCGGAGCATTTATGGGATTAAACGAAGCTAAATTGGGCCCGGAGGGGCACAAGGTCTGTGCTCGCAACCCCTCCTGGTGCTTTTGGGGCAGGGGAGGATGAAGCAAAGGAGGAATATTTGGGGGTCTTGACAGAACGCGGCTCTTTGGTCCCGCTGCTTCTCTGACTTTATCCTGCCTGGTGCCCTTCTCACGTCCCGAGCTCCCCAGCCCCGGTGAGGGATGGGGTTGATGCCCACGGGGGCAGTGGGGAGGAGGTGGGCACAGGCAGGCCTGGAGTGGGGAAGGGGAAGGCTGATGCTGCGATGGGGAAGTGGTTGGGATCTGTTTTTTGACTGGAAAAATGTGCATAGCAAGCGGGTCTGTTTGGTCTGGGCCTCGTCTGCATTGACCCAGCGCTGGGGACAAAAAATGAACCAGCGCTGTTGGGGGGCAGCGTGTGAGGCAGGGGCTGGCACCGGCACGTGTAGTGCACCTCTGGCAAAGGGGGCTGGCAGCCCAAATACTGGGGTTTGCATCCTGACCCTGCCAGGGGTCAAGAACAAGAGCGCTGTCACCGTGGCTGTGGGCTGGAGGGGCTAATTCTGCTGTGAGAGCCAGAAAATTACAGGTGTAAAATCATCTAGAAAGAGACGTGGATAGCTCAGTCCCCTGCTCGTGCTGCGTTAGGCAGGCTGCGTTCCTACAGAGCGCATTGCACGAAGCCTGGGCTTCAGCCTTCCCTTCGCTGTTGGTATTTACCCCGTTCTACATCGGGGGAAACTGAGGCACGCGGAGGTTTTATCCCCAGCCTTAAATCCTATAAGGAGGGGGTGGAAAGGTGTGG
The DNA here is from genome assembly GCF_047663525.1 of Anas platyrhynchos. Classification (NCBI taxonomy): domain Eukaryota; kingdom Metazoa; phylum Chordata; class Aves; order Anseriformes; family Anatidae; genus Anas; species Anas platyrhynchos. The sequence goes on from NC_092604.1 coordinate 9,284,797, forward strand.
GGCACAGCTGAGCTGTCCTGGCTCCCATTGCGTGCCCTGCTCGAGGAGGACGAGCCCCTTTTGCTGCGGAAGGGGTGCAGATCACCCAAGCCCCATCCTTTTTATGACTGCCGGTGAGGAGGAATTTCCAGCTGCGGCCGCACCCCGGAGCTCCTCTGGCTGCCCGGCCGCATTGCTCGGGCCTCGTAAACGTTTCTCTGCCGGGTTGCCAAGGGAAAGACCCACACAAACAGCGGGGAAAAGTCGCTGCTGCAAAGTAAATAAGCTGAGCAAACAGGGAGGGGTTTCCGCCTCTGCTCTAATTGCTGCAGGTGCGCTCAGGGCATCGTGACGCGGGAAAGCAAAGGTTGGTGTGCAGGGAGGAATTTCAGCCTTTATCACCAAAACCCGCATGTGAGTGGGGTCAGAAGGTGGCTGCCATCCCGGGCCAGGCTCCTGGAGCTGCAGGCTTGTCCCTGTGCTCCCTCACTGCCTGCTTGGGTTGGGGAAGGGAGCAGATGGCATGCGAATAGGGCCGGGGCTGGCCGAGCCTCTGTGGGATGCAGAGCCTGAGCGCAGGGAGTGGAGCTGGGGCTGAACTGGCTTCGGTGCCGCCCTCGTTCATCTGACCCAAGGCCGGGCAGGGAGCTGTGCCACGTCTGACAGCCAGGAGCTCGCTGACGGCCGTGCTTTGCTGCGGGCAGGAGGGCGAGCTGGCAACTGGTGACAGCGAGCGGGGGTCCTGCTGGCAGCGGGGTCTGGGGGGGTGCAGGAGGGGAGATGCTGAGTTCCTCCGCAGTGGAGATCGATGGCTCCATCTGGAGCTCCCACTCACGTGTGTGTGTTTGTGCCTGCAGGCAGGGCCGGGCAGCACGAGGAGCGGGGTGTGCAGCAACTGCTGCAGGCTCCAGCAGAACCCCCTGGGCTGGGATGCTCCAGGGCCTGATCCTACACCCTGCAGCTCGGTGCAGTTTGTCGTCTTTGGGGTCAGCTCGCTTTGCAAGGGCTGCTCACGTGAGCAGGGGAGGGGGGGGTTCAGGACTGTTTATTCCAGGCATATTTTGGAATTCTGTTTCTCAGTTTCTTGTGGTGTTTTTGCCGTGCCACCCCCTGTACGCTGCCTGCCTGCTGCCCCTCAGGGAGCAGGGGTCCTGAGCTTGCCTGGGGATTTAAAAGCAACCTGCCCTATCCATCAGGGCCGGCTTCGCTTGATACCTTCCCATTGCTATAGCAACGTGCGCCTCGCGGAGGATGCCAGCACGCTTTCCAGGCAGCAGCCGCAGAGAAACTGCTTCACCTGCCCCCAAACTGCAACCACTCAGGAGCAGGGGGGGCTGACTGATACCAGCCTGCAGCTGCTGGGGTCAGAGGCACAGAGAAGCTGATGCCAGCTCGCTTAGGCTGACCCCACTCTTCCCACCCCTCCTGAGTCTCCCTGGGACAGCAGGGTGACAAAACAGGGGTATGAGGGCATGGTACCCAGTGCCAGGATTTGGGGTTTCTCTCCAGAGGAGCTCAGGATGGTGCCAGCAAGCTCCCCAGGCCGGCTGGGTGTTGGGGGCTGTTTGGGTTTTACCCTCCTGGCTGCCAGATGAGCCTTACCTGCAGCACCCTAATGGGATGAGGGGGTTGTTTGCCTGCTTCCCCCAAGTGACCTTGCTCCCTGCTCCATCTCCTGGCACATTTCTCACTGAATGGCCTCAGGGACACCGTGGTCTTCTCCCCCAGCCCTCTGTCCTTTGCTTTTCCACGCAACCCAGAGGCTGTCCCCTGCCACGCAGCTGCAGGTGGCCATCGGGGTGGCTTTGGGGCTGCCTTCCCCATTCTGAGGTGGCTGCTGCTGCTGGGGGCTGGCTGGGGACGCGTTTTGGGGGCCCTGTGCGTGCCCTGAGCGGGGCCGGGCAGGAGAGCGGTGCTGTGCAGCAGATGGCACTCTTGTTTTCCCTATGAATTATTGGCTTGGGTTTTGCCTTCGTCAGTGCTGGGAAGGGTCAGCGGTGACAAAGAGGGGGCAGAGCTGCTCAGGAGCTCGGGGTTTGCGCCTCGCTCACCGAGGAGGAGCCGCGCGTGGCTGCTCGGTGTGGACAACACGAGGCAGCTCCATCCACCGAGACCCAAAGGCCAACCCAAAGCACCCAGGACCTGCTGTGAAACCTCGGCGAGGCCACGTCAGTCACTGTCCCTCCCCCCTGGGAAATGAAAGCCCTGATCCGGAGCTCCCTTTTGTGCCTGTTCCCACTGCCAGCAGCCAAAGTGTTTCCCTGTTCCCCAGCGTTTCCTTGTGCCTGGTGCCGTGTCCTCCCCATCAGGGGGCCGGCAGAGGTGCCGAGCTACATGAATTTCCAGGGCCTTTTGGCTCCCAGGCCACTCCAGCGTGCCTGGGGCTCCCTGCGGGTTGCCGGATATTTGTTTTCCTTACCAATTTTTATTTATTTTCCCCCCTTGCATTGTCATTTTTGGCCGTGGGTCAAAGGCAACACTTGTAGATGGGAGCTGACGTCAATGGCAGCCTGGCGGTGGCGTGTCAGGGGCCTGCAGGCCTCCAGGACAGGGCTCCTGCTCCCCTCGGGCTGCGAGCTCACCCCCTGGGAAATCGGGCTGTAGGCGAGCACCAGAGCTCGGAGAATTAGGGATGTCCCCGTGTAGGTCTTGTAGGATGTCCAGTGCTTGGGACACAAACCCTGTGGGCAGCAGACCCCGTAGAGGCCTCGGCCTCCTGGCTCCGCACACAGCTCAGGGCCCTTTGAAGCCTCCCCCCGGCCCCGCTGCCTCCATCCCACAGCGGATTTCCCCCCGCCTGCTTCCTGCCCGTCCCAACTCTTCACCTCTGGTGTGAAAAAAAGTCTGGGTGGGTGCATGGGGGGGACAAGGCTGATCCCAGGCAGGGGTGGCTGAGGTATGGGGCCGAGCTCAGCCCGTGCTGGGGTGTCCTCTCCTTCCCCAGGAGCCCCACGTTGGCTGCCTCGTGCCTGGCCGGCCATGGGGAGCACGAGTCCGTTCCCCCTCCTCCTCCTCCTCCGGGTGCTGGCGGTTGTTTGAGGGCCCTGTTTTACTTGGCAGAGGATGAAAGTCCCTGTGGGCTCCAGCCCTCCCTTCAGCATTTCCATGGTGACAGGCGGGCGCTTCTGTGCTGTCCCCGGGGCACCGCAGCGATGCTGCGTCTCCGCGGGGTGGGTTTGGAGCCCCCCAGCATGGGGACATCAGGCATGGGAGCCCCAGGGCTCGTGGGGGGACAGGTTATCCTGTGCCCCATGGGGTAAGCACTGAAACAGGGAAGGGTTTTGTTTAGGGTGCCTGTGACATGGACAGGGACGCCTGCAGCCTCGTGTCCCCCGGCAAAGAGCCCGTCCTGCACCTCTGCGTTAAAACCCGCGCTGGGAAATATTAGGGCAGTGCTGTGGGGATAACGGGAGAGAAGGGGCGGGGAGAGGGCTGATAAATGATCCCACTGCCTGGGGAAGGTGTGTTTCTGCTGGGGGGAAGGCATTTTTCTCCCTGCTGCTGCAGCGCAGACCTTCTTGGGGGTGAGTGCTGCAGAAGTCTTGGTTGTGCCATCAGGAGGGGAGCTGGACCCAGGGGGCTTTCGTTTGGATGGGGCATCAGGCAGGCATCTGCATCTCCTGCTGCCCCAAAACCCACCCCTGTGAATGGCTGCCCATTAAGGGGCTCACAGGGGCTCCTTTCTTGCGACTGAAATGCAGCAATAATGCAATATTCTGGGGCCTGGCCGGCCACGGGGAGCACGAGTCCGTTCCCCTGTGCTCTGTGTGCCTGGGCACCATTTTCCTACTTGAGACCTCCCAGCTCCTTTGTAGGAGCCGGTGATGTGCAGCCAGAGCTTGTGGGGTGAACCCAGGAGGCCTTCATGGGGACCAGCCCTGCACCCATGGGTGCCACAGCCCCAATTCTGGGGGCCTCACCCAGCACCCATGGAGCCAGGCGCTGCGTCGGGTGGCTCCGGGTGCTTACACAACTCCCCTTCGCGCTGCTCCCACTGCTGCTTGAAAGGGTGTTTAGTTAATAGGATTATAAAGCTTTCCTGTCGTTAGGCAACGGAAATCAATGGAGGGCCTCCAGGGCTGAGCCTCATCCGATTTGCAGCGCGGTCGCTCGATGGCAGTGACGGGTGTGGGGCAGGAGGGGGACGTGCCACCTCCTGTGCCGTGCCCCGCTCCCGGAGGATGCTCTCGGCTGTCAGCACCAGCCAGGTTTTGTCCTGCTGCAGGGGTTTGGGGAGCTGGGCTCTGCCTGCAGCCGGTGCTTTGGGGAAGGGTCTCCGTGCTCTCCAGCCCACCGAACCTGACAGCGTTTGGGTTTGGTCCCCCGCCGTGTCCTTGCTCACCTGCAAGGGGAGCAAACCGTGTACTGGTGTCCAGGCTGAAACACCCCTCCTGCTGTGAGCCAGGGCTGGGCTGGCTCAGGAGAGGTCCACAAAGGCTGTCGGCTCCTGCGTGGCTGAGGAAGCGGTGCCAGCCCCCTCGCCTTGGTGCTGGGAGGCTGGGCAGCACCTGAACCAGAGCCCTGAAGGAAACCTCCAGGAAAATCAACCTGCTCCAGGAACCCACCCCTGCAACAAGTGTTCCCATCCCCTTGGCTAGCACAGGCTGGTGAGGAGGGGACTGCACGTGGCGGAGGCTTCTTCCAAGCCCCTCGGCCATAAAGCGAAGAGGGAGGACTGGGAGAGCCTTGGCTTTGTGCCTGGGGCTGGAAACCTCTGAGCTGCTCCAGTTGTGTCTGTTATCTCCGAGCCCGTTCACTGCCTGACAGGCGATACGGGGCAGCGATGCGGCTCCGCAGATAACCTCCTGGCTTTACACATCGTGTAAAGAGTGCCCGGGGAGCTGCAGGCTCAGCAGCACGGTGGGCTGCAGGGCTGGGGGACAGGACCCCCATCCCCTGGGGCGTGTTTGAGCTTTGGTTGGTGACTCAGGGGATGCAGCATCCCCGGCGAGTGCTCCAGGCGCCGTGCAGCACGTCCCCGTGCCCCGTTTGCCTGCAGGTCTCGATGGCTGTGGACATATGCCCGCAGAGATGCCCCAGCCTTGCTGCCAGCCTGCTCTCCCTCGGCAGCCGGCTGCTGCTCCAGCCTGGCTGCCAGGTGGAATAAACCCTTGCCGGGAAAGGATAATTGGTGACAGCAGGGGCTGTCGCGGCTTGCCCGTGCCCTCAGCCCTCCGTGCCCCGCGGCACCGCGCTGTTGTGCAGTAGGGATGCTGCTGACAGTGAGGAGCTCCTGGCCGGGCTGGGTTGCCCAGCGAGGGACCAGGCGAGCCCTGCTGTGCCCCGTGTGCTGCCCACCCCCATCCCAACCAGGTGGGTGGTGTGATGGGTGGGTGTTTGGGGAGATGCTGGGGGTTTTCCTTAGGTTTGGAGCTGCAGTGTGCACATGGCAGCTCGTGGCACCTCTGCAGCCCCCAGCTTCCACACCCGCCATCTGAGCCCAGCATGGGGAGGTGGATGCCCCTACACGAACGCAATCATCCCGGCTATTTGTGCCCAAAGCACGTACAGGCTGTGTGCTGGGGATTTCCCTCCCCGAGAGCTGCACCCAGGCACCCTCCTGGAGTGCCTCTGCCTGCCCTGTGCCCATCCACCCGCACCCAGGGGCTGCGGTGTGGGTGCCCCCATCCTGGGCTCCATCCCCGAAGGGGGGTCGTGATGGAAACCTCATCCCAGCGTTACCATGGCAGCCTCCAGCAGCTCCCTCCGTGACAGCTCGGTATTAGCAGCTCCCGTGGGACCCATTCCGACAGGATAAAGCACTCTCGGCACGGGACGCGGCAGCTGGAGCGTGAGCGGCAGAGCCCAGTTGTGCTCCTGATGCAGGGAAACAGCCTCGGAAGCAGAAAGGGGGCTTGTGGGCACCTCCTGGCCCTTTTCTAGGGGGAAAGTGGTCCTCGGCCTCATTGGCATCCCCCCTTGGTCCTCACATCCCCCCCTTGGTCCTCGCATCCCCGCGCGTTGCTGCAGTGACCGTCTCCATGGTGACTGGTTCCGAGCGGCCGCATCCAGGCACCGCGGTGGGGGGCGATGGGGACGCGTCCCCGTCCCCTCCCCATGGGACCTGGAGGCTCCCAGGGCGCCTTCCCACCCCCAGGGGAGCGTGGACATGGAAATCCCTCAGGTGACAAATGTGTGGAGGAATCCCAAGGAAACTAATTGCTTCCCCCCCTCAATGCTTGCTGGCTCTCGCTTTGCAAAGGTAATTGCTGCTCCACACCCATTAAACGGCCAGCTCGTGCCTCACGCGGGCTCGATTGAGGATTAATTTTGCATACGTGTCCCTTCTGGGGAGCTCGGGCATTTATTCAGGCTGGGGCCACTGTCAGGAGCGGAACTTGGAGGGTGCAAGGGCGGCTTCTTGAAGTAAATGCCTAAAACCGAGGGTGCGGTTAAAAATGAGTGGGGTTTGTTCTCTTATAACTCACTTGGGACAAGGTGGGTTTTGAGCGGGGTTATACACCACGAGCTGGATACCAAGCTGCCCTTGTTTTTTGCTGGGGACTTGGTGTCCTGCCTGCTCAGGTCCCTTGGAAGCCCTGTGGGACACCCACCCGTGGGACACCCACCTACCCGTCCGAGCCTGCTCTGCCCCTCGAGGTGTGCCCGTGGGCTTCCCGTAACCGCTTGGTTTCTGCAGAGGGATGCCACCGGGCTGGGATTTCTGTGCTTTTGAAAGCAGGTTTCCTCTTCCTATTACCGATCGGTATCGAAGGGGAAGAGCGGCTGGGATTTTCCACTCGCTTTCCCCTTCTCGTGCTGCTCCGTTTCCCCTTTGCCTTTCTGTCGCCCTGACCCAGTGAAAATAAACCCGTGGGCTTTGCATCATTTCCCCGAAGCCGGGCGTTCTCCTGCACCCGCGGGGCGCTGCGCTGGTTGGGCTCGGGGACAATTCGTGGAGTCGCAATTTCCTTAGCAAAACAAACCTGCCATTGTTCCTGCCGTGGGATTCCTTTCGTTTTGTGGAAGCCTTTGATGCTCAACTTCATAAAGCGCCAGGGTCAGCCTTCCTCGGACGGGGGCTTCATCCTCAGGAGCGAGTCGCTTGGTGGTAGGAGTGGCTGATGGAGAGGTCGGGCGCTGCTTTTGGAGCAGTTTGAGTGCCTGCACCGTGTGCTGGGCACTGACACCCTCCTGTGCACGAGTTTGTCCCCAAAACCTGCACCCACCTACAGGGTGACTCGGTCGTGGTCCATCCCGATGAGCCCGAATGATGCGTTTTGGGTAGCAGAGGCTGTGAGGGATGGATGTGCGGCCCCAGCCAGGAGCTGGTGACTTTGGGGCAGCAGCAGAGCAGCCGGGAGCAGGCTGCAGCTGGTGGAGGTGTCACCATTTCTCTGTTCCTGCCGAGGCTCTTACTGGAAAAGGGCATTTTCCCAGTTAGAGCAGTGAAGCAGCAAGGTCCTGTTCCTGCTGAATGTGCAGGAAACAACAAAGCCCCAGTGCAAAACGAAACGGGGAAGCACCAGGGGCTGGGATGGAGCTGCTGCCCGATGCGGGGGTGAGGGGAGCCAGGGGAAAGTTTCTCCTCCAGCCCTCGCAGGGCTTCCCCGCTCCGTGGGTTCCATCCCGTGCTGGGGATCTGTTACCCCATCGGGATGGGCACGGGGCTTTGGGGCTGCTGCTGACAGAGAGTTTGGGATCGTAGCTCACCCAGGGTGGAGGTGGAGTGGGACGGGGCTGTCGTTCACAAGCCTGTGTGGGATGGTCCTGTCCGGGCTGGTTTGGTGCTGGGAGAACTTTTCCTGTCCACTTCTGCTGCAGACATCCCAGTGGCGAGTGCTTCTCGGGATGGTGCTGCAGTCACTCAGCCCCATCAGAAGGTGCAATCCCGGCCGGCCAAGCCCGGTTTGTTACTGGAAGGTTGTTACTGGAAAGCCCTGCTCTGCTGAGCTGTCGTGGGGCGGCGAGGAACCCGCGCGGGGGCTCGGTGCAGCTCTGAGTCACCTTTCCTGGGAGCGGGGCTGCGGGCGCTGCCCGTGCCTGGGGCAGGTTGCGTGGCTGGTGAGGGCAGCAATGAGGCACCGGGACATAGCGAGACGGTGACTCCGTGCGGGGGTGTTCCCTGGGCTGTGGCACTGCCTTGGCACTATGAAAAAGGACCAGGCAGTTCCCATAATATCACCAGGCTGGGAGATGACCCCGGAGATGGTGCCTGCCCTGTGCAAAGTGGGGCTCAGCTGGATTCCCCAGTGCAGCTCCAAAACCCATAGCCATGCTGCGGGCTTTGGGAAAGCAGGGACTGGGCTGCACCATCCTGTGCCTCTGCCCTGTGTGCAGCAAGGGGAACCCCAAATCGGGGCCTGCTGCTGCCCCCATTCGCCTTGTCTGCGCCCCTGGTGCGAGTGTCAGTGCCTCTCTCATACCCCATGAAGGGGCTGGTGCAAATACTGCAGGAAGGTGTAGGGAGATGCTCTTTGCAGCTAAAACACCCCAGTGTGCCGCTCTCCCTCCAGCTGAACTCCTTTTTGGAGCTGTGGGCTCCCTGGGGTGCAGAAGGCAGCAGGTGCCGTGCTCGCCTGGGTGAAACTTCCCACGCGGGACTGACCCCAAATCTCCAGTGCTCGCTGTCTTTGTTCGGTGCCGCGCTGCGTTTCCAGTGCCATCGGGCTCCCAGCCTTTCTCTGGGGGTGAATTATTGAGCCTCGCCGTGGCCCTGGGAGTGCAGGAAGGTGTTGATCTGAACCTGCCTCCGACAATGGGAAGCGGGGATGGAAGAGGAGAAGGCAAGAAAAGGGGAGGCTCCCACCCGGATCAGGCATGCTCCCTGCCTCACACCCTCTCATCCTTCCAGCTCTGCCTGTTTGCCTGCCACAACAGCCGGAGGGAAAAACTGTAGCCTCTGCGGACCCAGCCTGATCGCAGGCAGGAATCCACGGCAGGCAGGACCTGTTGTGTCTCGGGGACAATGCGCGGGATCCGCGAGTGCCGCGCATGCAGATGAGGCTTGCAGCGAGGTGGGAGCCGGCACCGGCATCGCTGGGAGAGCGAGCAAGGAGCGGCTGGCGAGGCGGCGTGCCGAGGCATGCTCCCAAAGGGCTGCTGCTCCCAAAGGGCTGCTCCTCCGGCCACGGGAGCATCGCCCGCTGCACACACGCACACGCACACAGGCGCGCTCGCTCACACACGCGCGCACACAGCCTCGCGGTGCGGCTCCTGGCAGCCCTTTGATTTGCGAGGAAGGAAATAAGGGCGCTCGGAGCAGCAGCAGCAGCAGCGGCGGAGGCTGTTGGCAAGATGCGCTGAGAAAAATCGAGCAGGGAGAGATCTCCGGTCTGCTTCCCTGCCTGGCCTGGAGCCCCTCCTGCAAGAGGAGCGGCGGCAGAGAGAGAGAGGAGAATGAGCAGCCCCTCCGCGCCTGGGAAGATGGAGGCGAAACCTTTGTTCAACGTGCAGAAGGCTCTGGTGCAGCCCGTGCAGATGTGCATGTTGGATATCCCCCTGAGCGTGCAGGATGACGATGTAAGTGGCAGGCGAGGCGGCTGCCAGCCCCCGCGGGGGCTCCGGGGCCGGGGTGGGCGTGCAGGGGGCAGAGAGGAGCCGTGACCCCACCCCGGCACTGGCCGGGGCTGGTGGACTTGTGGCAAAGTTGAAGGTGCCAAGAAGGTGGCACCGCCTCCCGGCGCAGCCCTTTCCTCCCCAAGAGCTGCGTTTGGAGCCAGCCTGCGCCTTGTCTCTTGCAAAATCCAAGATGAAAGGAGGAGTCGGGGAGGCAGGGGAAGCTCCCTGCTGGGTGGGAGACTCGCGGTGGCGCTCGGTGCAGGAGGGCAGGTTTCTTGCGGGTGTCCTGCCTGGGGACGGCTCGGAGGTGGTGGCAGAGCTCAGGGCTGCCCTGTCTGATCCCGCTGGCAGCGTGGGCACCCCTCCTGCCCGCTCGGCTGCAGCAAAGGGCAGGGCTGGGATGCACAAAGTGGCGCTGGCTGCAGCACCAGGGCAGATTTCCCAAAGCGTGGCTCACGGTGCCCATCATCACCTTAACTCTGCCCCTCGCAGGAACGCACCGGGAACCCGATTGTGCAGGAGAGAGCCCTGCCCCAAAGCTGCTGGGGACCCCAATGTAGGGGCAGTGCTTCCCCCAGCTCGTGGTGGGTGAGCAGGCGGCATCCCAGCTCCGCGAGGGCTTGGGATGCGCTCCAGGTGCCGCCAGCATTCGGGGCAGAGCTGCCTCTGCGTGGGGAGCAGGGGAAGCCCCCGCTCTCGCCGTGCGTGCTCAGCGTTCGTCCTCACCGCAGGGGCCTTAAATCTGCATTTTTTTTCCTGGTGGAGAGCAGTTAGGATACGGTGGTGAACGTTACCTTCTCTTCTGCATCACCTGCGTGCTTAAAGGGATAAAATGACACCGAGAGGAGCCCTCGGAGGAGGGAGGGCTCCCCTGCAGGCACCGTGCCGGATCCTGGCAGGGGTAGGCAGCCCCAGCCCAGCCCAGCTCCTCTGCAGGGATGGGCTCGCAGGGAGCTCCTATATTTAGAAACACCCCAGGGGGTTTTGCCAGCACCGTGGGTGCCGCTGTGCTAATGAGGATACCTGTGACGGTCACTGCAGAGCCAGCAGGGCGTGCCGGGGCTGGGAACGCGCCCCAAAAGCATGGCAGGGAGGAAAGGAGGGAGGCGAAGGCAGCCTGCGGGGTGCTGGAGCGCGGGAGGAAGGCGCTGACCTCGCAGCTGGGTGCTTTATTCTCATTGAGCTTGATTTGTCAGCAGCTCACAGCTCGCCGTAGCCATACCTGGGGCTGGGTTTCCCCGCGGTGTGCTGTGGGATCCTCAGGATTCACCAGCGCTGGAGATCGGTGCCTGCCCGGGCAGTGACTGGGATGGGGTGTGGGGATGTCCTGCCCTGGGTTGCTCAAAATGACCTCCGTTTGCTGATTGTATCCGTGGTTTCATTGCAGAATGGAAAAAATAATAATCATTAAGGGGGTTGTGCCCCGTTGGAGGGATTTTTTTTTTTTTTGCTTGGTGTCCCCAGCCCTCTGTCACCGCCGGGGCGTTTCCTCCGTTGTGCAGGATGGAAGGGGATGGAAACCCCAACCACTGGGAGCACGTTCTCCACCATCCCCGTTTCCACTCGACCTGGGGCTCCGCCTGAGTGCCTCGTGTGTTTGCGTGAAGGAAACCGGGGGTGCTCGCTGCCTTCCCTTCTCCCAGAAAGCGGGGGCGAGGCGGCTGCACCCCCGCAGCGCCGGCACCTCTCCGTGCTTGGAGTCCCTGCAGCGGGGAAGCCCTGGGCGAGGAGCGATGGGGAAAGTCCTCGCTGGCAGCCAAGGAGCTCCTCCAGCCACGGGGATCGGTGCCTCGTGCCCGTCCGGGGCTGTCCCCACACTGTCACCTCCCGCTCTGTTTCAGCACCTGCAGGCTCGCGGATTGCCTTTCCCCTTGGAGGTGGTGCAGGGAATTTGGGAGAAGATTAGGGGCTGTTACGTGGGGACTTCAGATGCATGCATTTGAGCAGAGCTCTAATAAGTGGACGGGGTCCAGGGGTCACACTAACGAGTGGCCGAACGCTGCCCAGCAGCACTGACCCCAACCTGCTGCGAGTGAGGGTCCACAGGAGGCAGGGATGGGAGCGGAGAAAACAAATCTGCATCACGGGAAGGGAGTCAGAGCAGCATCCCAGCTGTGTCACTGTGCCCCACTGCTCTTTGGGGTGCCCCCTGCCTCTCCCCACTTGTTTGCAGCTAAAGGAGGGAGGAAGGGACGTGGGCACCTGTGGCCATATCCAGGGGCTGGCACCGGGGCAGAGGTGGCTCTCGTTTCCGTTCCCTCGCTGGCTGTCGCTGGGGCCGCCAGTCCCTCCCTTTCAAAACCCACCCGAGCAGTTGCAAAATTTCTCAGGGTGCTTCTCGTGCCACGATGGGGAGGGATTTCCAAACCTTTGCTAATAAAAGAGTAACGGTTTCTATCTCTGGGAAATGGGGAAATCAACGAGCGGGCTGTCACAAGCCATGTAACGGCTTTTGGGGCACCTCGGCCCTTCCCTTGTAGGGTGGAGCTGCTTTGTCGGCTTCCTTGGCAATATCTGCTCCCTGCGAGTGGTGGGGACAGGGACAGTGGTGCCACAGCCTGGGCACATCCCAGGGGGTCCATTCCATGCCCTGGGTTTTGGGAAGCTGTCAGGGGAAGGCACCAGCACCCTGCTCAGCCCCCCCTTGTCCTTGCTCCCTGGTGACGCCCTCATGAGCGCAGCAGGTTTGACTTCAAAGCAGTTAGCAAATATTTTCCACTCCAGTGGGCTAATTAGTTAAATTACATTTCGCATGCTAATTTATTCCTCTAATATTATTTTTTTTCCCAATGTACTGATGTGCAGGAGGAGATAAAAGCTTGGTTTGACCTTAGAGCCAGGCCTGGAGGAGCTGGAGATGGGAGCGAGCGGTCGCTCCCCAGGTTTGCCGTAGCCCAGGTTTATTCCCCGCTGCGCTCAGGGATCTCGTTCGGTTGGGCTTTTCGTCTTTTAGCTGACTGCAGCCCGGGTACCTTGGGTGTAATGTCATCTCCTGGCACGTAGAAGAAAAAAAACTTGGAGATCAGCACTAATGAGTTACTGATTTCCAGCTCCATTCCTCAGGAGCACGGAGCGCTGATAGATGGCAGGGGATGAATCCTGCCCGCAGGGGCTCGGGGCAGCGCCGTCTCCTGCGCACCAGCGGCACCAGGGCTGCCCTGGGGGCTCAGTCTGTTCCTCCACGACCTGCCCTGCACCAGGGCTGATGGAGCTGGTTGTGCAGGGGCTGGAAACCAGCCTTCCTCGCCACGCTTGGGAGGATGAGTGCCTCTGGAAGGGAGGCGGACGCTCTCCACATCCTGAGCCACCAAGGCTCAGCTCCCTCCCATGGATGCAGCGGGTGTTTTGGGTTGATGGGATGAGCTGGTGAGTGTGGGGACGCACGGTGTGCAAACCTTTTGTCCTGCTGGTGAACCCTTGCTGGTGACCGAGCCCTGCTCAAAGACTCAGCACCCACACCCCTTGCAACATCCCTCCCTGGGGTGGCTTTGCCCACCGGGGGTCGGGTGGGCTTCCAGCCGTGGGGACGAGGAGCTGGAGCTCATGGGGGTCACGGGTCAGTCCCAGGCACTGGGGTGAAGCAGTCGCTGAAAACAGCCCTGCAATGAATCAAACGCTTTGTCGTGTTTATATCAAAGGCTGCTTCTTTTCCACTGCCTGTGCATGGTAGATGTTATCAGGAGGGAGGAGCTGAAAATGAGCGCTGGGACTGTTTCCTGACCACAATTACAGACAAAAACAACAAATCCCTCCATCCTCTGTCTTTTGGCCAAACTCTCCTTTCCCCTCGGGTGAATCATCACTTGGCATTTTAGAGGAAAACTGCAAAACTACGGAAAAAGTCAACCCGGCTGAATGCTCATCCACGAGAGCAGAATTCCAGGAGAGCGCTGTAAAATCCCAGGACTTGTGGGAAGCAGCAGAACCCATCCCTGCCTCCCTGGGGGCTGGGTTTCACCCCCCTGGCGAGGCTGCCCCATGGGTTCAGAGCATGCAAGTGTTTTTGAGGCGACACGGGTGCGCTTCTTGCTTGTGGTGCCTGTGCAAATGGCCATCCTGGGAGCTTTGGGGGCAGTGGTGGTTCCTGGGCTGAGCTTTCACCCTGAGCTATGGGGACGGGGGAGAGGGTCACCGATGGCTGCTGCTGCGTTTGGTTCCTGGGTGCTAACGCCGCTGGAGGCTTCACCTCCACGTTCCTGCGAACTCTTCGACCGAATCCACGAGGGGAGTGGAGCCGTGGGCGTGCTGGGCTGGTGCCACTTTAATAAGCAGTCAGCAGGACCGCAGTGATGCAGCCGGGCAGACGAGGGTTGCCAAACCAAAATGAGAGCCCAGACCTCTGGAGCCTTGAGCAGAGCCTGCCCCAGTGGCCGGGACTCATCCTGCCCAGCCTCTCGTCATCACAGCCCCAGCCGGTGGCCTGGGGGGGGCCCCACGTGCAGACTGGGGGTTACTGGTGGGATCAAAGCAATGCTAATGCTCCCTGTGCTGCAAGTGCAGGAGGAGCCGATGCTTCCAGCCGCTGCCGGACTGATCTGCGTTCAGCGTTTTTATAAGAGGTTGGCTGGGTCTGTGCGTGCCCGTAGCTGCGGAGTAGAAATTGCAAAGTAAAATTGGTAAAACACCTCGTGCTGCATCCTCTACTGGTACAAGGCAAGGCAAAACCACTGTTTTGGGTGGCATTACCCCTAAATGTCACTGGGATTTAATGTTCAGAGAGATGTCCTGGATTGTTGCCCTGTCGCTGTGCTCTTCCTCCTCCCCATCGTTTAGCCCCAGTTGCTGCCCAAAATCTGGGGGCAGTGTAAGAGCTTGCCCCTTGCAGCTTTTCCTCTAGACTTGTGCTTCCTAGAGGCGTGGGCTCAGCCCCCTGTGCTTTCTCAGGTGAGATGGGCTCTCTTCTCCCCATTTTCTCTTTCCCTGCTCTCATTTCCCATCCCGATGACACCACGAGGGCCGTCGAGCTCGGTGGGGCGCCTCACACAGCTCCCAGTGCCCGCGTGCTGCTGGCAGTCACTGGCTCCATCCCAGCACCCTGGCTGCAGCTGCCTCCTGGCAGCTCGGTGGCACGAGGCCCCTCTGGGACAGCACGTTGTCCCCTGTCCCCTCACCCCGGGGCTGCCGTGACACCGTGCCGTGAGCGTGCTGGCACCGCTCCACTGAGCCACATTGGGTTCGGGGGCTGGTTTGGGGCAGTGGGAAGGAGCCTTGCAGAGCCCACTTGCGGCTTGGCAGGGGCACAGGGGTGCTTCTCGATGACACCAGCTCCTCTCTCACAGCACTCGGTGTCCCTGAAACGTTTTGGTATTGCAGCGAGGGTCGGCTCTGTCCCACCCCGAGGAGATGGCTCGCGGGGGATGCTGCCTGGCAGGGCAGCGGTTCCCTCTGACCACGCTGCAATGTGCAGGCTCACTTTGGGCAGAACTCGTGGTATTTGGTGTTTTTAACTCCTGGGGCTGTGTGCGTGGGGCACGCAGGCTGTCTGCTGCTGCGGGGAGCTGCAGTCCACAGCCAAGGCTTTCAAGTGTCCCCTCGATGCCTGGGCTGGCCGAGAGCAGCATCCCCGGTGCTCGCCTTCCCCTGTGCCTACACGGTGAGGAACTTTCTCTCTCTTAAAGCGAAGACCCAAAGTTATGAACCACGAAGGCTGTTAATATCTGCAGGCTGACTTGCTGATTTTACTGGCGTCCTCTGCTGTGCAGCTTCGTGCAGGCGTCTCCTCATCCCAGCTCCTTGCTTCCCTCCCAGCTCCTGCTGGTTCGGGGTGCCCTGGCTCTGGGGGCATCCTGCGAGCTGGCAATCCCTGACCTGCTCCTGTTGACGGCTCCTGAGGGCAGCGGGCAGGATCAGGCCCTTGGCTAGGGCACATCGAGGAGCTGTTTGAGGTGAGCCATGCGATGGGCTCGTAGCGTCTGGCCGTGGCCGTGACGCTGGCAACAGGGCAGCAACTGCAGAGCAACACCCCCAGTGATGCTGGGGCACTGCTCGCTCTCAGTCTGCTGGGAAATAGCATCCAAAAAAAAAACCAAAAAACCTAAAAATAACCCCTTCTACTTTTCCTTTTCTTCTCCCTTTAGGCTTCTATGTGCCTTGGTCTGAGAGACTGTTTCTTTTTTTTCCTTTCATCAGAGCAACCCCCTCTCCCCCCAGCCCTTCTACTTCCCATCCTGGAAACCGAGCACAAACCAAGAACTGTGAACAGAGAGGTCAGAGGGGAAATGGGATTTTTAGCAGCAGCCTCCGGGCTAACTGACCCCAGCAGCTGGGGGCACCTCTGGGGCCACAGGGATGGGAGGACGGAGCCCCCCCAGGGTCTGGCAGCTCGGGGAGCTCCTGCCTGGGGGGGTTTCTCCTGCCTGGGCAGCCCCCGAGCTGCTGGAGCTGGGAAACAGGGATTAATCCCTGCCCGCCTGCTGTGTGCGAGTGAGAGGGATCAAAAGAAACTGTGAAAATCCCGGATTTCCCTTCCCATTTGGCAGAGGGAAGCGGGAGGCGGCTGGGCTGCAGGGCACAGCTCCACCATTTCCCACTGCACGGGGCTTGAAGCCCTGCACCCGTGGGCCTCCATCCCTGGTGGTTTTGGGGTCAGCACAAGGCTGCATCCTGGCAGCCGACCCCATCCGAGACCTCCGACAAACCGCAAATTCCAGGGGCCCCCTCGCCACGAGGCTGCTCCAGAAAAGAGCTTTGCAAGTGGATGTGGATGTCAGGAAGGGAAAGGAAGGCTCCGAAGGGAAGGGAGGCTCCGAAGGGAAGCTCCACGGGGCTCTGGTTTCGGCAGGGAGGTGCCTCGGCACACGCCAGCCCGGTGATGTACCTGCGTGCTGCCACGTTGCACGGCTGCGTGTCATGGAAACCCTGACACAGCCCCGCAGCAGCGTGTCGCAAACAGCAACGGGGTAATTAACTGTCAATATGTAATGATCTTGGCTGCTGAGATGAAAAAAAATCAACACGCGGGCTGCTCGGCTGTGGGTTAATCAGCCCAACCTGTCGGGGCCGTGAGAGCTGATGGAGGGAGATGCTCGTGGGGGTAGGATGCAGCCGGGTGCTGCGATGTCTTGCCAAAAGTCCCGCCGAAGCTGGATCAGACCCTTAGGGAGCAGCTCGTTGCACTCATTTTCTGCTTCCTGACCCACCTAAAAACACCCGGGTCACATTTCCTAACCTTCTTCCCTGCAACAAGGGGGTGGAAAACTCTTTTTTTTCCTCCCGAAATGAGGCTAACGGCGAGCTGCTGTCTGCCTGTCTGTGGCCTCCCGCCCCGGGTGAGTTCTCAACCTGCTGGCCCGCTTCATGCAAATCTGGCGGAGGGCTCGCAGATCATTAGATCTATGCAAAAACGCTGAGAGGAGGTAGCTGAGTGGAGGAAAGGAATCTTGTAAATGCCCCCGAAACAGCTGTAGCGTGAGCTCGTGTATTATTAGACACCAGAAAATCCACGTGGGAGACGCTGCTTACAAACGCTTTAACCACAAAAACATTTTCAGTCTCGGTTCGTACATTTTTAGGCACCGAGGGCGGCCTCGAGACACAAAACTGTAGGAAATGAGACCCGAGTAGTTCCAGCGCTCGCAGGATGACCTTGTTATTTTAACGAAAACCGAAATTCTTCGGCGCTCGCTGCGATCCCTGGAGCCAAGACTCCGAGGAAGAAGAGCGTAAATCACGAGCTGGAGGGCCAGCAGTGCCGTGGCCGGACCCGGTGCTGTGCTGTGACTCAGCGCTGCCGCTGTTTGTGCCACCGAAACCGAGAGATGAAGCTGGCCCCGTGCCCCCAGCGGATGGCATTGCTGGGAAGAGCGCTGCTCCGCCGCGCCAAGCAAGCCCGACAAAAAGCGCCGTGCTGGCCGTCGGGGGGACACGCCGGAATAACTTCCCCCTGCTGAAACAATGCAGAGAGGAAACCTTTTCAAGTGGCTCTTACCAAGGGGAAAATGATTTGGCTTTTTTAAACATCCTCTGAGGGTCTGACAATACCAGGGAAGGGCGAAAGACTTTTGCAATTCTTCATTGACTTATCAGCCATGTGGCCGTGTGTCTCAATGGGGCGAGACCCGGCTCGGGCTCTGGACAGTCAGATTTTCCCTTTCCAGCTCTTGCCAGGCTCCTTTCCTGCCTCTCGTGGGGACACCAGAAAGTGTTGAAGTGGGATACTTCCATCTCCATTCACTGCGCTCTGCCCCGACCACGGGGATTTGGCCCAGGTGCTGTCGGTGTCGGTGAGCACCTGGATGCTCTCCTGTCCCGTGGCCCTGCCCTGCTCCTGGCCCTGGCTTCTCACCACCAGCCACGCTGTCACCACGCTCTGCGGCTGCCTCCAGGCTTCTCCCCTCGCTCCAAACCAAGCCAGCTTCCCTGCGGCTCGCACCGCGGCTTCCCGACGTGCCCGGGTTTTGATGTATGCTTTCCCTGACGCTTGTGTGGCTGGAGGAGGTGCAGGGCCATTGTTGGAACATCCTTTTCCATATCCCCCGTTAAAGGGCTCTGTTCCTGTTTAGCTGGATTTCTTTGTTTCAAGTAACCTCAGATATTTACTTGTGGCATTAGCGCTCTGCGTGCGGTGCACCTTGCTGCTGCTTCGCGTATTTCCAGGATCTGGCATTTCAATCTGTTCCACCTCACTCCTATTTTGGGCTAACTCTGCGTTAAACCCAGGCTGTTCTGAGTCCGTTTGGCCTTTGCTACCTGTAGTTCTGCTCAGCGTGGCTCTGCAGCCTGCGTGGGTCCCACGTTTAGCTCTGGACACAGTCCTGCATGATGCATCAGCTCCGTGTGCTGCTCCCCTGCCTTTGTGCTCCTCTCTTGGGCCTCTTAGCAGCTCCACAGCCCCATTCCCTCCCCTACGTGTGCCCAGACATGTTTCAGCACCGGGGATGCTCACGGTGCTGGAAAATGTGCCAGGGTAAGGAGCTGGCGATGAGCAAGGTTTCTTTGTTATCCGTCGGGATTTCTCTGTTGGTCCTCTGCCAGGTCCTCGTGTTTCCGAGAGGCTCCTTTTACGAGATTCAGCTGAACGTGTCAGTTCGGCTCCTTACCGGCGCTGGAAAAATGTTTTCGCTGCCCTTGAAGGTACCTTGAAAGGTGAGCGGAGCCCGAGCCCTGCTCTGTGTCAGTCCAGGCACCCCACCTGGCTGTGGTGCCACCCTTTTCGCCATCCGGGTGATTTGTAGGGAGCTGCACCAGGCTGGAAGGGGACATGGGGGAGAAGGAAACATTCAATAATGCCCGGGGAATCCCGTTATGGGCTGAGTTCCCTTTGGGAAGCAGCACGGCAGGGACCCTGCAAGGCCCAGGGGTGCTTTGCCAACTCCTTGCCCCATGTCAGCAACCAATAGCTCCGTTTTTCTGGCACACATTATGAAATCTCACCGCGCTGTCTTATTTTCCTGGTGGATGAGAGGGCCCGTTTTGATTTCAGAAAGGAAACTATCATATCTTCAGGGGTTACACCCATTCCTGTCTTTCCCTGCCAATTCCTGTGGCTTCGTAACCTTTCTCTTTCCTACCAGTGGTTTGCCTTTTCACTGCTATCCAGCAGAGGAGTGCAAGCAAGGGTGAAAGCTGCAGTAATTCAGAGCACCTGGGAGCCCCGAGCTGGCCGTATGCTGATTGCTAAGCAACGCAGAAAAATGTTTTTCCTGTTTTTCTTTTGGTTACGAGCACCTTAGGTGGTATTTGTTAAAAGAGCTGACTGAAACATTCCGGCAGAAAGGTGATAGGGAGATAAAAGCCGCCTTTAAAGACAAATGGCTCAAGAAAGACATCTCCCTGTCTGCGGTGTGTCCGGCTGCAGCAGCCCCGTGCCCGCTGACCTCGGCTCTGGGAGCCCAAAGTTCAGCCGAAGGGGAGAGGCAGCAGCTCCTGCTTGACGTGGGGATGCCTGGTGCTAAAAGCTCCTGGGGATCCAGTGATCCTCCCCAAAAAAACAGCCAGCCCTGGGCAAGCTGCTCTGGTTGTTTCACTGCATCCCCCTGCTGCTGGCCGCCCTGCGAAGCGCCGTGAGGTCTCTTGGTGCTGTTCCCAAGATGGAACTTGTTGTTTTTGGCCTTCTGGGTGTGTTTCAATGTTAGCAGTCGTGTTTTGCCTCTTTTTTTTCTTTTTTCTGGGTATTTTCTTTTCGCTGTAAGTGGCTGCGTGACTTCTTGTGGCAATGTCCCCATGCGCCTTTCCCCAGAAGTGTCCACACGAGGTGTGCTGTGGTCAGTTCTTTCGCAGAAAGTGGCTTTGATTTCCCCGTGCGCCCCGTGCCGGCCTTGTTCTGCCGAATTCTAGAGGTCAGCAGGTCTGAAAACCCAAGGCTTACCTTATCACCTGCTGCCCTAAGGCAAGACGCTCAAATATTATGGCAAAGCGGATGGTGTGAGCGTTAGGATGGAGGGGAAATATTCCTGCAAGCTCGTTAGTTTTCCAGGCTGGTGGCATAATTACGCTGCCACTGCTGAGCATCAGGCTCTGCAGGAGGCTCCGCAGGAGGTGCTGTAGCCCGGCTGCACGCGGGGGCTGCAGGAAACCAAGCCCAGCAGAGCGGGATGGAGAGGTTCAGCCTTCCCCTGCCAACACAAAGAGCTCCTGTGGAGGGAAAGGGCCCAAGAAATGCCCCAAACCTGGGTCTGAACAGCTGGGCTGAGGGATTCCTAAAACACCCTGGCCAGCGGTGTCTGGCTCGCCCCTAAAATCTGGTTAAAAACTGGCATGGATCGTGATCACAAGTGAGAACTGGGACTGTGAGAGATGGGGCTGGGTGGGATCCATCGGTCCCCAAATAAATTCTGGGAGCTGCTGCTCTAACCTCACGTTGGCGTGCAGGGGATACTGAGAGCACTAATACCACTGCCCCGTCTTGCAGAAGCTGTGAGGTTTTTTCCCCAGAGGAGAAGAGGAAGTGGTGCTGGTTCTTTGTTTTATAGAAACGCTCATCATAATAATAGTAATTTTCCAGTAGAGCCTGGGCCTTGGAGAGGTGGGGGCAGTGGAAGTGAAAGTTTCAAATGAAAATCTGAACACCCAGAAAGTTTTGGTTCAGGACTCAAAGCAAGCGGTAACAGACAGCTCCACTTCCAGTTAATAATTCTTTTCTATCGACAGCGCTTTTCCTCCCAAGTGCCTTACAAACAGGGATGCAAAGGGCTTCCCCAGCCCCTATGACACGAGGAGGGTACAGAGTGCTGCGGGGACTGACCCGATGTGTTTTGTTGAGCTGGTGCCAGCCACGATAATGTGACGACTCCCATTCCCAAACTTTGTGTTCCCAGACTCCTGACTGATGGGGAAAAGCCCCGATGATGTAGAATACGGGAACAGGGTCAGAGGGAGTCGTGTCCTGCAGGAAGCGTGCTGCGTTGGAGCAGTGGAAGAAAGTGAAGGAGGGCAGCTGTCGGCAGGTCTGGGGGAGCTGGGGGATGCTCAGGGGCTGTGGGATGAGCTCAGAGCTCAAACGTGCTGGGGAAACAACTCGGGGTGTGTGCTGAGCCCTGGTATTGAGAGAGAAGCCAAGGTCTGAGCCTGCAGGTGCTGACCCAAAGCTGTTGGGAACTGGCGTAGCGTTTGCAGAAGCCCCTGGTTGTTACCCGTTCCGCATCGTTAGCCGCGTGGGGAAGCCTGAAGGCTGGAGGCTGTGGCAGATGAGGGCAGGTTTGTGATTTGGAAGCGCATGGGTTTGTGTTTGTTCAGTCAAAAGCTCATTGCAGGGTGATGGAAAGAAACCAAGTGAGGGATTTCCCGCAGCACCCGGTTCCTGCACCCGTCTCTGCTCCTGCGCCTGCTGAAGTCGTCGGGACATTTACGGCTGACGTCAATGCAAAGTGCTCGGTGTGTTGTGAAAAGCTTTTGCTGAGTTTGCCAAATGTAAAATGATTATTATTTTTTTTTAATGAGTCACTCAATCATAGATGGTTTCCTTAAATGCCCTGCTCCAGGAGTCACCCACATATAAAATCATGGTAACTTTCAAAAATTTCTCGACCTTCAAGGGTGTAGGGGAGAGAAGCTTGAGGGTGTGATCCAAGTGGTGCTTTTCAGCTCCATGCTTAGAGGCAAAGACGGAGCCCCGAAAAGTTATTCGTTTCAAGTCTCACGGTTCTCAAGAGCTTGGCCCCTGAAGGCTGAGTGTTTGGGGTTAGCTGCGCTGAGCAAACATCCTGAACTTGGGCTCCTGACCCCGCTTTGAGTGTTTTGCTTTTCAGGCCCAGAAGGTTCCCAGGAGAGGAGAAAGGAAACTGGCTGGCTAATTTTAAACCCTCTCAGTTGCCTTCCTGCTTTATATTATTTATTATCCATTATCAAAAGTGTTTCTCCCCTGAAACTGTCTTTAGTGGTCAACCGAGGGACCGGTGAAAATAGCCCATCAAACAGAGCTGCAACTTTCCATAGAGGTCAGGCGGAGCTGGAGGGCTGTGCAGGGTTTTGCCAGCTGCAGATGAGTGCTGCTATTATCTGTGATGTGCACGTGGGCAGAGTCAAGTGATTCCCGTTGTGGGCTGCAGTTTCACCACCCCGAGAGCCGAGTACCCATGGAAAGCTGGGTCTCCTCTCCCAGAGACCAGACCCCACAGCCCAGAGGGGTGGCACCAGCTTTCCCATCCGGGCGCTGCCTGATTCCTGCACGCACCCAGCTAAACGATGCGTGTGACCAGCACATTTTATAGCACATCTCGCTGTATCACGCGTGTTCCACACGACATGGCAGCGGTAAAATCAGCATCACCCCCAGGGGAACACCCCAAAGTCACGGGGCTGCCTCGGGTGGTGCAAAGCCCCTTGCTCAGGGCTGTGTCCCCTTTCCCAGGGTGTCCCTGGAGGTCCCCTTGACCCTCTGCGGCTCCAGATAAGCAGGACAATAGCCCGCATTGTCCTCACTCATCCTCCTGCCTGGTAAATTTTCAAGTTTGAAGAGTGTTGCAGCCCTGGCAGCGTTGTTAATCCTTTCCTGCCCGGGCAGGAGGTGCAGGCGGTGGTGCCCTGGGCAGAGCTGGCTGCGCAGAGCGTGGCTCCATGTTCTCCTTGGAAATAAAGCTGTGGGGCTGGCCAGCCTGGGAGGCTGATGTTATTTCAGCTGTGCAGAGAGAGCTGAGGCGTAAAAGTCTGGGTTTTGGTGGTGTCAGCAGCAACTGCGATGCAGTTTATCGGCAGGGCGTGAGGAGGGAAGGGGAAGAGGCAGGGGAGGGTGAGAGCACGCCGTGCTCAGCGCGGAGGGGTGGTGAATGACGAGCAGGTCTGCCTGTTTTTCTTTGCCTCTCAAAGCAAAGTTATGTGGTGTGGTTTCAGCAGGGGCTTGGGGGCTCAGAGCTGCTCTAAAATGGGATTCATAACCCAAATGTCCCCCAGCCCAGTGTCCCTTTCCTTGTGTCACTGCTGGGCCATACGACGGTGCCCAGGACCCTGTGCACTGGCAGCTGGCACGGGGACGGGATCAGACCCTTCTCCTGACACTGGCTTGCAATGGGGCCCCACAAATGTCCCTTCATCTCCATGGGGCCACCACCCCATAAAGTCCAGCTGGGGCTGGGCAGGGCTTTGAGCACAGACAGCACCGTGGGGGCTGAGCCCCCGTGCTGAGATGCAACCTGGCTGAGCATTGCCGCGTGCCGTCAATCCCCACGCGGATCCAGATTCAGTAGGGTCACATTTCACGCTGGGTTTTGGGTGTGGTGCTCTCAGGACCCCGGTGCTCCCAACCTGGGGGCGTGAATCCCTCCTCTCAGCACCACGTCCCCCCAGGGGCACCTCCACGCCTCGCCCCCCTGCGCCCCCTTTTTCCCCTTGCTCCCCCTTTTTCCCCAGCTCCGTGCTGTGCCGGGGGGGCAGCCCCCTTTGCAAATTCCCCCCTCCTCCTTCCTTTCCCTGCTCCGTCCCCCGGGGGGCCGAGCCGAGCCGTGCCGGGCCAGCCCCCGGGGCGGGCGGAGGCTTTGGGGGGAGGAAACCAGCGCTCGGCTCCGCGCTGCCATCGGGGCTGCTCCGCCGCTCCCCCGCGCCCCCCCAGCCCTCTAGGCTTAGGGTTAGGGGGTTAAGGGGTTAGGTTTAGGGTTGGGGGGGCCCTGCCCCTCCCCGCTTTATCCCGGGGCTGGCCGGGGATGCGGTGCCCATGGTGAGCCGCCGGCACCATGCCGCCGCCGCGCCCGCCCCCGAGAAGATGTTCGAGGGCTGCCGGCGGGCGCGGAGCCTTTGGGGCGGCGTGAGGCTGGAGGTGGCCGGCGAGAGCAGCCCCGTGGTGCTGCACAGCTTCACCCAGCTCGACCCCGACCTGCCGCCGCTGGAGGTGAGCGAGGAGGCGGGTGGTTTTTGGTTTTGTTTTTGTTTTTGGGGGGGGTGCGATGAGTTTTGGAGAGGGTACCGGGGGCGCAGCCCGCTGGGAGCGGAGCCCTGGTGCTCGCCCCTTTGTGGTTTGGGGCTGGTTTGTAGGATGGGAGAAAGCAGGGTTAAGTATGGGGACAGCTGGGGGCAGGCTGTTTATTATTTCTTTCCATTTATTAAATAACCGGGTGCCCCTGCTCGGCTCTGCGCTCCCTCCCTGGGCCATGGAGGGGCTGGCAGACTGGGCTCTGCTGGGGGAAGCTAAGGGGCTCTCCTCCCTCCGAGCAACCAGGGCAAGGGGGCAGATTGCTAAAAATGGGGGTCCTAATAACTCGTTTGAGCTCCCTGGCTGCTGGAGGCAGGAAACTGCTCGGATCTGAGCTGCCCGTGAGGGCTTCAGGCTCATCCAAGCCCCATAAGCATCCCCTGGGAAGGTTATGGGCACCGGGAGGGCTTTGCTGGAGGATGCAAAATATTTGTGCTGCTCTGGATTCGACCCTGGGCGCTTCAGAGCCGATCCCCTGGAGGTCTCAGCCCGACGCGTTTGTTGATGGCAGCTGTGCGTGGAGGTGGAGGCAGAGGCACCCAGAACCATCTGAGTCAGAGCTCTGCCTTTTTTCTTCGTAATGGATGATCGTCTCCTGCGCGCCAGGAATGTCATTGATTCTGAGTAAGCGGCGTGTTAGGAGCAGCTCAGCTGGAGGAGGGTTTTGGCGTTCAGAGGTGGTTCAGAGGAAGGCTGGCGGCACAGGGGTTAAATCAGCGCGGGGCAGGAGCCTGGCTTTGCTGGGATTTAGAGCCAGCTGCAGATGTGCTTGGTGGCTCTGGCTGCCTCCCGCTGGAGGGGGGAGGCTGGAGGGGGATCACCGCTGAAACCTCCACGTTACTGTGCAGATATCCGGCGAAGGGAGCCAGCATTTCAGCAGCAGTGGCTCCTTCTCCCTGCTCCGAAGGATCCATCCCATAACCTGCACTACAAAGTCCTGCTCGGCCGGGGATGGGATTAGCTCAGGCTCCGGCCGTACCAGCTCTCCTCCGGCCTGGTGGTCAGCTCAGCCGAGAGTTCACGAAAACACCAGCCAGCTTGCTTCCCCCCCCTCCACTCCGCTCCTCTCTCCTGGGGGTGGGCGTGCTGACATTGTTCGGCGCACATCATCTGGTTCGTGTTATGTCTGGCAGGAAGTCCAGCCTCTCCGGCCCGCCGCGCTCCGGGAGGCTGCAGGGCCGCGCTTTTGGCAGGGGGAGCGAGAGGAACAGGGAGGGGGCAGAAGGGGGGTGATGAGGCTCGTCGTGCTTCTACCCCCCCCCAGGGAAGCTGCCCCGTGCACCCCAGGGGATGAGGCTTTGCACCTCGGGAGGGGTTTTGCTGTAGCACGAGGAACGGAGGCTGCAAAAGTGAAGTTTTGGGGGCTGAGAGTGGCTTTGCGTGGCCTCGGCATAGCAGAGAGAGGCGAGCGTCCTCCAGCCCTCCTCTGCTGTCCTCGCTGCCCAGGTTTCCCCTCTGGGCCGTAACGTGGCTCCGTGCTGCTTAATGTGCTGCATCCCAGCGCCTGGGCTTTCCTCCCGGCCCCGAGGAACTTGCTGACAAATTCTTCCTTCCTCCATGCCATCCGTTCGCGAGCGGAGGCGGGGAAAGGCACAGCCTGGAGCGGGGTTTGGTGACCCACTGCCTCTCGAGCAGCTCGGAGGCTCCTTGAGAGCCTCTCACCTCCTCGTGCTCCTGGCTGAGGGCTTCGTGGTGTTCTCTGGGTTGTGTGGAGCGGGTTTTGCTCGCTGTCGTTACACTGCACAACCGGGGAAAGCATGCCAAAAGGCAGAGAAAGCAGAGTTGCTGCGACAACTGTGCTGGCAGCAGCCTGGTGTGGTTGTAATCCCCGGGTAAGGTTTCTCTGCGAGATACACCCTGGGAGGAGAAGGCGGATTATTTGAATGCCCCCTGTAGACCATCGCTGTTTTGCCGAGCTCCACTTTGTCCCTGTGTTGGAAACCAAGGGCTGTGCTCCCCACTCGGCCCTGCACTGGCACGGAGCTGGGCTCGGGGCCGTGCCAGCTGCTGGGGACCATGCCTGGTCCCAAGGGAATAGAGAGGATCCCTGGAAAGCTGCTCAGCAGGTGGTGGGGAACACGGATCCTGTTTTCTGCTGAGCCCCTGCGGGTGGCTGTCAGTGGCAGGGCCCTTTGCCTGTATCCCAAGCAACGGTATCGATCTCCCAGGCACCACGCCGAGGTGGCTGTTCGAGGGCTCACGGCCACGTGCTGCCAAGCATTCTCCTGCTGATGTTAACCATGGGAAACTGAAAGTTTATACGGAGCCTCTCTAGCTGGCCAAGCTGCTTTGCACACCTTTTGCTTTGTCCTTTTCGGTCCTAATCCAGCCCAAATCAGCGGTGAGTGTCCCAGTGCGAATTTATTTGGTGGTTCTCCTCCTGCTCCTTGCTGGAGATGCGTGCTGTAAGCACAACTGCAGATGACACAGACTGAAACTTTCATGAGACTGGCATCACTGAATCTCCAGACAAATGGTGAGGGCTGACGCATATTGAAAAAGCTTGTATTGTTGCTATTTTGGCTCTATTTGTTTTCTGAACAATTAGGAGACTTTCAGTTGCTAAACACATCCTCGAAAACTTGAATTGCTCAGCCCAGATGCCTTGGAGGTCAGTGCTTTTGCTTTATAGCCGGGAAGGAGGGGTGAAGATCTCTCTTAAAAGCCATTTTCTTTTAGCTTCCAGTGGTGCCTGTGGAAGAAGATCCTTTTCTCCCAGCCTCTTCCCCTCCCTGAGGCACAACCTGATATGCCCCTTGCAATTTGTGAGATGAACATCATCTGCTGGTACTCCTCGGTTGGGGACCTGCCTTGTGGCTCCCTTCCAGAAGGGTTTGGAGGCGGCGGCGAGGCTGGGAGCAAGCTGAGATGCTGATTGTTGGTGGCTGCTGCAGGAGGGGAAGAACAGAGGCGGGAGGGATTTTTGATTATTATTTGATATCGTTAGAAGCTGGGGAGAGGTTCCAAAATGTGTTTGTATAAGGATCGTGTTACTCAGGGGCCGCCGTGCCCTGTTTCCATAGGGGTAGGGATCTCACTGAGGCTTCAGTGCTGGATTGGCAGCCCTGGCAGAAATCTTGTTCGGTCCCCAGGGTCCTCACTTGGCCCTCCAGAGCCCCCCAGATCACGCTGTCATTCTGCTACTGCCCTTTATGTCCCAGCTGTGGGTGTGGGATTGGGACAACTAAATGCAAGCTTGGAGAGTTTCTACACTTCCCCATGCCCAGGTTTGGGGGTGGAATGAGCTCAGATTTTGCAGGAAAAGAGCAAAAGGATGGAATTTTCAGGAAAAGAGCAAAACGACTGCTGAGCTGCAGGGATGTCTCACTTGCTCAGCTCCTCTGCTGTGGTGCTGGGTGGTTGGCAGCAGCCATCCTACATTTCAGGCCAGAGCACAGCCTGTTTTCAGGGCCGTGCGAGTTGTTCTGGCCATAGGCCTGACTTCACCATGAGTGGCTTCTCCATCACCCTTTCTGCCTCTCTAATTGCCGGCCGCTGCATCCCCCGAGGGACATGTAATTGAAGGAGCAGAGAGCTTATTTAGGTCACTGCAGACCACATGTAAAGGCTGGGCACCCCCTGCTTGTACTTTCTCTAGCACTCTTATCTCCAGAGCTGACTGAGTGACTGTTTTTCAAGCAGTTGTGTTCCTTTTATTTGGATGCATACTTGCAGCAGGGCTGTTTCAGTTCTCAAATATTTCTCTATCTCCCATGGACCCAGCAAGGGGGGAGGAGAAAGCTGTAGCCAAGGAGTAGGATTTGGACACAAGGCTGGTTGTGGCGGGTGAGGGAGCACGCTGCAGCTGGGGGGAGGCCATCCATACACTGCTTTGTTTATCCTGTGCTCTTCCTGTGCACAGTGCCGGGTTAGACACAAGGGCAGCATCCTTGGCCTCCCCAAAACGTGTGTTGCTCGTCAAAGGCCTGCAGGACCTTCACTCTGCATCTGTGCGCTGAAAGATGAGCCTGGCGTGAATGCTCGTGTGAGGAGGTGCTTGGTGCCTGAGAGAAACTGGCTGAGCATCACGCTGAAACCATATTGCAGCCTCTGTACAAGCCTGAAAGAGCTGTGGGTGGTGGAAGAAGAACCGAGTAGTTTGGCTCCTTAAATTGTCAGAGTTTCTCATTCCTGTGCCACCACAGGGACTGACCACACGGTGCAGCCCTGACCCCCAGAGCCCATCCAGCTTGCACAGCACCTTCTGCAATACCGATGTGCCTGGACTTTGCTCCTGAGCCGTTAGGGAGCCCTCAGCTCCGGCACGAGTGATCCCAGCCGCTCCCCGGGGATCGGCTGGGGCCTGATAAGCGAGGGGCAGGAAGCAGGCGCTGCCTGACGAGCCGGCTCGGGGTGCTGCGGCTGGCCAACACTGAAGTGGCTGTGCTCACGCGTGTAATGCTGTGTTTGCAGAAGGGCTCTTGTAGAGTGGCCTTTTGTTCCCGTAACACCTGGCAGCAGCTCTCCCAGAGGCAGAAGTCCTTCCCAAATCTTGGCAGCAAGCTCATGCCGATCTGCCTCAGTGCGATGAAGTGGTGGCTGCAGCGCCCAGCACCACCGCTCCTCTCCCTGCCTTTGGTTTGGTTCATGTTTATGACATGCAAACAATCCCTAAAGCCGACAGCTAGGGCTGCGTTCGTACAGGTTCCTACAGGGCACCACGTTTTTATTAGATAACCAGCGAGAGTTTAGTGCACCTGATGGCCAGTAGTTACGTGACAGTGAAGCACTGGTGGGGATGAAGCACCACAGAGGCACACATGTGGCCTGTTTATCTTGCATAGCTCGGCGGCACTGAGTTTGCTTTTGTTCCACCATCGGTATGTCAATGAGCCCTGCTATGGGATGGGGCAAGGTGTCCCCTGGCCCTGCACGCCAGGACCCCAGGCACTGCGGAGGCAGGATGGAGGTGGCTCCAGTTGCCAGACAGCAGGCCACATCCTCAGAGCTGGCGGCAGAGGGAAAAAAAAAATAATAAAAAGTTGTTTTGACTTGCAAACAGCACAGATTGGAGAGGAAAGTCATCAGAGGCAACTTAATCTGGAATGCTGAGGCATTATTTTTAGTGTGGCTTTTCTTTCTGCTAACCACACTTTAACAAACAGCAGCTGAGCTGAGGGCCTGTGTGGAGACCTGGTTTTGAAGGGCTTGCTACCCGTCTTACCAGAGCTGCTCTTCATGTCAGGGAGCAAAACCACAGTGTTTCCCTGCCCTTTGCAGTGGTCGTGTCTCCATGGTGACCCAAAAGCTGAGAGCCCTCACCTCTGAGGTTGGTGTTTTGGTTTTGAAATGATGTGTGCTGGGCTCAGGTTGCTCTAGGTCTGGCCTCGGCTCAGGAAACCATCCGGCAGCCACACTGGGCAGGGCACAGCACGCAGCCCGAGGCTGCTGGTGGCCATCTCGCTGGGATTTCTGATTTTCTGGATGGCACAGGCTGCGAGATCCCATCCCAGAGCTGCAGTGGGAGCTGGCACTGGGACAGCCGGGGCTGGGCTCCCTTGCAGCTCGTGCTCGGCGGTGACTCAGAGCACAGCCATGGCGCGCTGTGGGCGTCACACAAAGTGCTCCTTCCCTCGGCTGCTTCGTTGGGGTGGCACCCCACAAAACCCCTCTCTCCCAGTCCTTATTTCCACAGATTTCAGCACATTCCCCTGCAAAAGTTGTCTCTAAGAGGAGGGGAATGCTCGAGGCTTGATGACCCAGCTTGGTCCGGGCAATGTCACGTGAAAGGAGCCGGGGCAGGAATGTGGGTGCTGCCTCCCACTTTGCGCTGACGCTGTCCCCACTGTCATTTTGTGAGTCAACTTTTTGGTTGGATTTGTCCCAAAAACTCATTTTGAAACATTTTGAAGCAGAGGGCAAGCCATGGGGATGCTCAGCCCTAGTACCAGGCATCCATCCAGCCCAGGACAGCAGATGAGCCCAGCGAGGCCCATGCTGGCTCACCCAGTGCTGCATGCAGCACAGCGAGGCTTTGGTGTAGTTTTGTCACCAAAAAAAAGCTTTGTGATGCGAGGGAATGACTACCTGTAAGGGGAGGGTAGATGGGAAAGTGGAATAACCCCGCGTGAAGCTGCCCGCTCTCTCCTGGGCACCCCCCACATTTTGGGTAACGCTGGCAGAGGGTTTGCTGCTGCAGGTCCCTCTTTGGCTGATGCTCAGACAGGGTCAGCTGCAGGAGCCGCATTTATAGGCATAGGGATATGGGTCCTAGTAACTAGAGAGGGAATTGGGGCTGGGGGGGACTCATCCCACCCCAGACACCCGCCTTTCTCCTGCCACAGCCTCTCTGGATGTGAAGGATCCGGCACACCCAGCTCCCGGGGCAGGGCTCGGGTCCAAGCCTCGCTGCTTGGGCTCCCGGAGTGCATGTTCAGGCACTTGACACCAGCTAGGTTTTTTTTTCTTTCCAGTTGTTTTCTCTCCAAAGGTGCCAATTAAAATTAAACTCTCAGTTGCTTCAGCTGTGGAAATCAGACCAACTTAGTTGACTTAGCATCCTGACTGCAGGCCCCCCAGGTGTCGGCTTGTTGACTCCTGCCTCTGTACCTGCTTATATAGCACCTACTGCCTCGTTGACACCTAGTTAAGTAATGCTCTGAAGCTGAGATTTTCTTGATTACAAGGCAAAAGCGCTTGCTCTTCTCCCTTCCAGCTTCCCACAGGCAGCAAAGCAGCCGCAGGGAGGGGAAGAGGTGGCAGGGAGCCATCCGAGGGCAAAATGTCCCCCGCTCAGCCCCATGGCAGCCCTTCCTGGAGCAAAGGGGTGGCCAGAAGCCCACAGCTGGGATGTGGAGGGGGCTGCGGGTGGCAGGAGGAGGCTGGGACCAGCCGGGGTCAGCCTGCGGCTCCGCAGCAAATGGAGGCACCCGACGTCACGCCGGCCGGGGTGGGAGTCGGGTGCGAGGGGCACGGCCAGCGAACAAAGGCTCGCTTTTATTCCTTTCACCAGCAGCCCCTCGCTGCTGCCTCCCTGCCCTGGATTGTTCGTGCGTTTTCTCTGCTTCAGCTGTTTACTGGGTCACCCCGCTGCGGACGCACGCACAAAGAGCGAGCCATCCGTTGAGGCCATCCCCGTGCCACCAGCACCGCGAGCCCCTCCGCGGCCCCGGGAGCACAGTGGTGGCATTGAGCCGGGCTGGGAGAGCTCCTGAGCCTGCCCTGCTGTGGGGCTGGGGGCATTGGGAGCCTCCCCCCACCTCCCAGGCATCCTCCAGGATTTCGGGGCGGGGGGGGTCTGGGCTTGTCGTTCTGGGCGATCCTGCCCACGCTTCGATCGCACCAGCTTCGGTGGAGTGAACGTAAGTCGACGTAGGCCAGTGTAAACACATGGGTGGACACATTCACTTCACGAGGGCTTATTTTGGTGCAGTTTATCTACGCTAAGGAGGTGTCTGAGCTGAATCGAAATGAACCTTGCTCAAATTAAAGCGAGGGGTTGCAGCGCAGTTACCGCAAGCCAGACGGCAGCCAGACAGCTGTGGGTTTTGGGCAGCCTCCAGTTTGTCCACCCCAATCTGTGCATCTTTGAGATGACAGAAAGATAAGACTACTTTTTTTTTTTTTCTTTATTTTTTTTTTTCCCCCATTGCAAGCCAAAGCCGATAAGTGAGTGCACAGGCAGCTATGTACAGGTTATCCAGGCTGCTCGGGAACAGCGTGGGCAAAACTCCAGCCCCAGCTGTGCACTTCCTTCGTGCAGGTCACCCACGTGGTGGGGGCAAGGGGAGGTTTGGCCAAAGAAGCTGGTTTTAGGGCAATTGATGCTGTTTAAAATTAAATTTTTGGCTGGCTAGACTGGCACATAGGCTGCAAGCTGAGAGCAGGAGAATGTTTATTGAAGGCTTTGTGTTTCTGGGAATGTAAAGACTTTTGGGAACTTGCTAGCTTGAAAATGCTGATATATGCAAGGGACAAAGTGTTTCCCTGGAAATGCAGCGACAAACAGATCTGTGTGTCCTGTGCTGGTCCTGAAGTCAGAAATATACTGGTGAACGTGTGTGAAGGCATAATTGAAAGCTCAGCAGTGAGCATCCCAGTGAGTTGCAAGGTCTGTCAGCTCCAACGCCGACCCAGGCGCTTCCCCTTGGCTGCCACGCCGCGGTTCTTGCTGACGCAGAGGTAGCACGCTTGGTGCGAAGGGCCCCGTTCCAGCACTGGAATCAACAGGGTACTACAAAGACAGGTAGGCTTAACTGTCTTCTCTTTGGGACACACACACCCTGTTCTCTTCACATTTGAAGGAGGCATAACAGGGCTATCATGTTGCATGAGACCTACGGGTGCTACTGTAGACAAAAAAATGCATTTCAGTTTTGGAGCTCGTTTCGGTGACGTTCCTTGCAGATTTCTCCGTTCCACCTCGGTGAAATACAGACCTTTTGTTCCGAGCCAAAATGACTTACCGTGAACCACTTGATCTTTATTTACTCTTACAGAGCAATAGGCATTAATTTTTTATACACCAGTTGTCACCAGCCACGTGGTGCTGGTTTCACTTCCAGTAATTGCCCTCCGGGTGAGTCCGTAGCGGAGCGGTGGCTCTGCAGGCACAGGCCAGCTGCGTCCCTCGTAAGCAAGGCTGGCCGGGTAGGCGTTGGCGCTGAGCGGGGATGCTGCAGAAGCGCACACCAAAGTGATCACGAACGCAAAGCAAAGCAATGTGGAGCAAGAGCTGGAACTGCTGTGTCAGCCGGATCCTTTTTCCATGAACTTAGAGAGGAAGCAAAACCTGCTGCTCTCAGTTTTCTGCTCCGCTTCAGCAGCCGGCGAAGGGAGCCCTTCCTGGCACGTCCCTGGGTGGGAGGCGCGAGGGGAGTCCTGCTCTAGGGGCAGCCTAGGCTGGGCTTTTGCTTAGGATGCAGCTGCCTGGAGGTGTTGGTGGTCTTTGTGTGCTCCAGGGTGTAAGGAACGCAGGGTCTGGAGCGACACCGCCAGCCACCTGTGGTGTCTCTGGCACTGCCAGTGATAGACATGGCTTGCTTTTCCCAGGGGAGTCCCCAGAGCAAGGCCGATCTCCTGCAGCCTTCAGAGGTCGGCAGGGATGCAGTGGGCACTCAGCATTTTTGCAGGTCCCATTCTCGACTTCCAGACCATAAAAAGAGCGAAAAAGTTTCGATGTGTGGGAAGGCTCGGGGTTTTCTCTGAAAGCAAAACAAACGCGAACGGGGGAGGAATCCAGTGTATCTGCTCTGTCTCGTTTCTGGACCCAAGCTCTGAGCTCCTAATCCTCGCTCCAGCCACTGACTCACTGCGTGCGAGTCACAAGACGCCTTTGTACCAGATCCTCCAGCCACTGCTTTCTCTTCTTCCTAAGCCACACGGGCGGAGACGGCTGCCTTTGAATATCCTCCCCAAGCACGCAGGGTTACGGACGCAGGCACCGCCAGCAGGATCAGGCCTGCCCTGTCTCAAACAGTGCCCTCAGGCAGGCCCTGATGGAAGAGGTGCCAAAGCCTCCTGCGAGGCAGATGGGGGTGACACGTCCCCACCGGGGGTGACACGTCCCCACCGCCACCCATCCCTGCCTGGGGGTGCCAGGGGGGGATTTATGGCCCCCGGCTGCTCCCCGTGGTTGCTGGCTGCAGCTGCCCCTGCTTAAACACCTGAAGCGGAGTAGAAGCAGAGCTGAGCGTGTCAGGGAGCCTCGGCTGCGGAGCCAAGCAGCTGATGGGTGAGAACAGGCCCTCAGCTGTTGCCACTGTCCTGGTATCCTGGCAAAAACACCCCCTTTTCACAGCGGGTTTAAGTTTAGCTTCTGGCCCTTTTTCTATTCTTTTCCTGTTTCCCCCTCTGTCATTATTTTTTCATGGGCTGTTGGAAGCGTTCCTGGTCTGAAGTGGCTCAGAGGAGGCAGGAAGGAAGGCGGAGAGTGTCGAAAACCCGAAGAAGAAAACACATCCATCTGCTGAGCACCCCAGCGCTGCAGCTCCGTGCGGGGCAGGGGCCGGGATTCGAGCTCCATCAGCAGCGATGTGATACAGCACAGGGGGAGAGGAACGGCCTGGGATCGAGCTGGGGTGCTGGCTGGAGACAGCCGTGACACCCAGCAAAGCTTGGTCACTGCTGGGTGGGTGTTTGGGAGCTCCTGGCCTCGATGGGGCTGCTGATCCAAAGCACGTGCTGGGGGTGACCATCAGCACTGAGCACATTTCCTTTCCCCAAGCACAGGGAGGTTCAGCGCTGCCTCTGGGTGGTCTCTGCAGCCTTCCCGAGCACTGCTGGGGAAAGGAAACTGAGGAGCAGAAGGGCTGACCCTGACCGGCAGAGCCCTGGGGGGAACATCAGCCCTGGGGGGGGTTTTGCCTGGAAGTCCCCGCCAGGCAGAGTTTTGGAGGGTGTTGTGCTGCGTGCGCTTATTTTGGGCGAGCAGGACAGAGGGCACTTCTGCTTCTGCGGTCTGTGTCTGTGGTTCACGGAACTCAAGTTGTTTTCCTTTCACTAGATGAAGGTGGATATTTTTTTTTTCTAATTTCCTTTTACATAACGCCGTGCATTTTCGTTTACATAAGAGGCCCCAAAGTTACCGCCGTGCGTTGCATGGGTTCAGGATCTGCTCCCCAGGGTGAAACAAAAGTGAACTTGGGGCTTGTGTAAACTGTGGAGGACGTGGTCCTGGGTTTCTTTCGTTTCTGGAAGTGCCAATTTCCCATTGCTGGTGGGAAGGCATTACTGTGAGAAGGGACTGGAGACTGCAAAGTCCAAACCCGTTGTATCGCCTGCAGAACACACATTTTGTGTTGCCCAGCTGAAAGGGAGCAGAGTAACATGAACATCTTGATCTTTAAACCAGCTGTTGTTCAGGGAGCATCAGTAAAAGCACTTTAAGCAGTCTTGTCTCATCCGTGTGTGCTGAAATTAATACCTTTTCCCACTAACAGTTCATTATTCTGTGCCTTTGGAGGCCAATGCAGTAAGCCATGGCACGTGGGACCAGTGCTGTGAAGACCTGGTAATTGTTGGCTAATTGTGTGTGATGTGCAGGAATGTTGTCACAGTTAATCCTGCGCTGGGCTCCTGTCTTACTAAACCCACCTTTGTGATTTATCTCAATGCTTTCTAGAATGCAGTTTCCTAGCCAATATGTTCCTTGCAGTTGGGATTTTGCATTTTTCTCCCCTTCAGCTGATGAGAAGGGGCAAAGGCGGGTTCCCTGCTGCCCTGTGCCTTGTCCCTGACGCTGCAGCCCTTCTTCCAGGCTTGCTTGGCTAAATCCTAGAGCTCGTTATTAAACCTCCGTGTGAAGACGTGGGGTTCAGCGCCGTGCTGTGTACCAGAACATGCGCCCGGGAGTGGAAGAGTTGATTGCACGGAGCAGGAATTCCTCCCTGGTGTAGTCACCAAGGCTTTGAAGTCAGGTCCGGAGCTCCCCACTGCTCCCGCAGCCCAGGGCTATCCGCGGCTCCAAGAGGCGGTCTCTGAAACCAGGCAAGCCATCTGGCGCGGCCTCCAGTTTCATATTTCAGGGGATGAACTCCTGCCGAGTTCACTTACGGCTGCTTTTTTGCAAAAGCTTCCAGCTCTCGCAGAATTTTGTCCCATTCCCCCCCCGTTCAACACGCGAAGGGTTCTCCCGTGCCCCCATCTGAGCAGGAGCAGGGCTGCATGCCGAGAGGGAGAAACTGGGGGCTCTTTTGAGACCGTTCTGGGGACGTTTCTCTTTAGTTGACTTTCTGCAAGTCCTACAGGGATCTGGTGCGAGTGGCAGGCAGGATTTCAGAGCTGCTGGTGCCCATCCCATAACTATAAGCCATGGCTGGGGGTTCTGGGCTCTGCCAGCCCTGCCTCTGGTCCCACATCTCCCCACGTGCAAAGGGAGAGCTGTGGGTTAGGAGCAGGTGCCGAGGTGGGGCTGCCCCGGCTGTGTCCTGCTGCTGCTTTTTGCTCCGTTAGTTTTTAACGAGCATGTGCCGAATGCGCAATCAGCATCTCGGAGAAAGAGCAGGAGGAAAGAGGAAGCTCACGCAGAATATAAATAACCAAATTTTAAAATGTACCAGTGTAGCAGCTCGCCCGGCTCTTGGCATGAGCCTAGCTGGAAACCGCTCGGAAGCTGCGTTCTGTGCGTGTGGTTTGCAAAGGGGGAACTTCAGGGGACATCGCACGAGTCAGCAAGACAGAAAATGAATGAATCCGACAGTCTCAAATATAGGAAGGAAACGAAATTTGCTTCTACGCACATTAAAATTAGGTGCACCCTCTGCACGTGACATGAAATACAAGAGTGGAAACCCTTGCGTTTGTGGCAAGAGTTTCCACTGGAGTTGCACAGCAGCTGCCAATGATTCATGCATTGATCCCGGGACATTTTGTCCTCTCCTATGATTTGATTTCTTTATTAATTTAATTGCATCTCAACAAGCATCTGGTTTTGGATGGCTCTTTGTGTCTGGGGTTTATAACTGCCTAGCCAAATATCTTTTTGGAGTTAGGCTGTGTAGGGGTCTGGTCCTGCTGGAGCCGGAGCTCTCCTCCATCCCAAACTGGGAAGTTTCCAAAGCTTTTCCTTCTGTGTGTTGGAAACAGCTTCCACAGGGGGAAGACGGACATCCTGGTCGGCATGGAATTGAGTTGGGTTGGCATGGGATCGCTCCGAGTGCCTGGTGTGGACATGGGGCTGCAGTGGTGTTGACAGAGCTCTTTTGGGGTCGTGCCGGTCCCCCTGGTTCCCTGCTAAGGCGAAGCAGCTTGTGGGGTCGGGAGCAGCTCACCTGGCCCAGGAGCACTTCACTGCTCTCACCTTCATGTCCGATGGCACGGGTGGCCGCTCTGGCAGGGCTCTCAGCAGCCCAGAGTCTTGCTGAGACAAGAGGGAGATGTGCAGGAAGGCTCAGGGCACACCTTGCTGGTGGGTGAGCGCGTTTCGCTCTGGAAATTCAGGCCTGTCTATACCTGAAAGCACATTTCTGCTGTAACTTATCCCAGAGCACGGAGGAAGATGGATGCAGGCATCCAGGATTTCTGTCTGTCTCTGCGTGGGTCGGTTGGATGGGTTCGGGTGTTCACAGCTGCAGTTAGGAGCCTCGTGGCACCTCTGAGCTTCAGCAAGCCAAACGCCTTGGCACGAAGTGAGAAGAGCAGGTTCAGTAGCGAGTGAGGAAGAAGTCCAATAACCCTGTCCTGAGGGATTCTCTGTCCTCATTCATTACAGCTGTGAGTAAGAGGCTCTTTAAAGTTTTCCCCTTGCTCTCTGAGCTGGTTGTGATTCTCTGCCTTAATTCCTCGCTAATAACAAGCGTTTGACGTGAGCACAGGGCGGTAATAACACGGCGATCGCTGCTGTGATGATAAAGGACGGTGATGAGGAGCAGGTTAGAGCAGGCTTGGATCTGTCTGCTCAGGTTGTGCTTGGTGCTTTCTGCTCAGCATCTCCTGAGATGTGCGGCATCGACTGGAACCGTGGTCCTCGTGTCCACGGGGAGCGGTTTGGGACGGGGGGTTTCGTGCCCTGCAGGCTGCAGGGAAAGCCGTGGGCTGGCAGCGTGCTGTGCCCCTGAGCGTGGTCACCTCCCCTTGCTCAGGAGGGAGGGAGATCCCCGCTGAGGGATCTGCAGAAATCCTCTCAGGGAGGCGCTGATTCAGCAGAGCATGGTGGGGAGAAGGCTGGGCCAAATCTGGGGGGGGTCTCCACATCCCCAGAGCAGAAACGAGAGCCTCGTGGCTGGGTCAGGATGTGACCCGGGGGTGCAGCAACCTGTCTGTTTGTCCCTGAGGCCACCCCATTGCTACTCACTGGGGTTTTCCCCCAGATTTGAGCTTCCCTCTTGAGTTTCTGCCCAGTGTGCATGGCCAACGCTGCCTGGAAATGATGGGCAGTTTGGTTTCACGGTCATTATTTGCTCTCCATGGTGCAAAATGGCTTGCAAGTGCTTGAGGTGCTTCGGGGGCAGATTACCAAGATTATATCCAGAGCCAGCAGCAATGTCACTTTACTGCCCGTAAGGCCACAGGAGGGAGACAGCCGGGACACAGAGGCTTGGCTCTGCCTGGGTGCGGGCTCTGGGTCCAGCTGCCCCAAAGAGCTGGTGCTGCCAGCTTTGGGTTTGGGGAGCAAAATCCCTTTGGCTTGCCAGGATGCCCTGTACGGGCTCACGAGAGCACCTCTGCCACCTGTTACCCTCCTTATCTCATGGTGTATCGTGTTGTCTCACGCAGAGCTCCACACAGGAGATCGGAGAAGAGCTGGAGGATGGTGTGATCTACAGCATATCGCTCCGGAAGGTGCAGCTCCATCACACGGCCAACAAAGGGCAGCGGTGGCTGGGGGTAAGTTGGGGCTCGGCCAGCATTGCTCTATGGGGTGTTTTGTGATGTTTCCCTGCCAGACACGGTGATCTGATCTGGGAGCTCGGCAGGGTCCGTACCAGCCCACATCCTGCCCTCTTCTTGTGCCCCTGGATGCTCCTGGTCTGGAAGCTCCTTCCCAGCCTTATCCCTAAATGAGGTATTCATCTGCGAGAGGGGGCCTGGGAGCACCGCTGTCCTCTGCTCCATGGGAAAAAGGATTGAGGGAAACAATCTGAAGCCTCGTTTTGCAAAATGGGGCAACCCTGATTTGCATCTGGATTTCAGCAACCCTGGGGCTTCCCTGTCCCCAAACCCCATCAGGGAGTACCCGGCACTGCAGGGGTCCCTGCTCCAGCTGAGACCCAAACAGCTCTTGCTGAGCTGATGGGACCACATCGTGCTTGCATGTGTCTGCTTCATCCAGCCCACTGACACGTGCTCCTTGTCCTGGCAGTTTGAGAACGAGTCGGCCTTAAACCTCTACGAGACGTGTAAGGTGCGGACGATAAAGGCTGGGACCTTGGAGAAGCTGGTGGAGTACCTGGTCTCGGCCTTCAAGGGCAATGACTCCACCTACGTCACCATCTTCCTGTGCACGTACCGGGCCTTCGCCACCACCAAGCAAGTGCTGGACCTGCTGCTCAACAGGTGAGGCTGCCCCATGCCCCAAAATGCAGCTGGGGGTGGCTGATGCCCGAGCCCCTTCGGCCAGGAGAGCTCCAGCATCTTCTGTCATGCGGTGGAGGTCTGATGGGCTTCTCCCAGCCCCATCAGCATGAAGGTTTTGGGGTGGGTTGAGGAGGAAATGCTCATCCGGGTCCCCGGGGGAAGATGTGGAGGGAGAAGAGGCAGAGCTGAGTGCAGGACCCTCACTGTCTCCTCACTGTGCCCTGCCAGGTATGGCAAGCTCCACGCGCAGGCGAACGGGGACCACGCCAGGCACGTTGTGGATGAGAGGATGGAGCTGAAGAAGTAAGTCTGACCGCGCTGCGGGTCACCCAGAGACAGGGGGCTCTGCCGATGGCCCTGTGGCTCATGCATGGATGCATGTGATGTGTCACGGGCCCGTGGGTGCACACAGGTACCTCGTGGCACCCGATTCTCACACGGGCCTGCCCGCGTTCCTCTCCTCGCAGCACCATCTCCTCCATCCTGGGCGCCTGGCTGGACCAGTACTCGGAGGACTTCCGCAAGCCCCCGGACTTCGCCTGCCTCAAGCAGCTCATCTCCTACGTGCGCCACAACATCCCTGGCTCGGACCTAGAGCGCCGAGCCCGCATCCTGCTGGCCCAGTTCCAGCAGCAGGAGCAGAGCGAGACCGAAGCAGAAGGTAGGATGGAGGTTCCCTGCTCACCGGGGTGTTTGGGGCTGCAGGGAGAGCAGTACTGGTTAGCACTGAGGGTCTCCAGAGCCTTTGGTCTCACCACATGGCTAAAACCCCTGTAAACACTGCCTGTGTTTACATGGAGACGCACTGGGAAGCTAATCCAGCTGAACTAGAGGTGAT
Organism: Anas platyrhynchos; assembly: GCF_047663525.1. Taxonomy (NCBI): domain Eukaryota; kingdom Metazoa; phylum Chordata; class Aves; order Anseriformes; family Anatidae; genus Anas; species Anas platyrhynchos. The sequence continues at coordinate 9,324,408 of NC_092604.1, forward strand.
ATTTCTAAGGGGATTAGTTAATCTGCCTTTAATCCTTTGTGGACGTTGGTATCCAGGTGAAAATGCCCGTCCTTCCACCTGGGCCTAGTTTATTTGAGCAGACGGAGATTAGGAGCTCTGAGGTGGGCTGTGGGTGTCTGCAGGGGTGGCACGGGATGTGGGGTGGTGCTGAGCTCATGGCTGCCCTGCGATGCTCAGCTTCTTGCCGTTTCTCACAGCTGTGGAGCACGGCGGCTGCACGTTCCAGCTGGTGGAGGAGAACGGGGTCGGGGACGGGAAGTCAGATTTCCTCTCCTTCTCCCCAGAGATGGTGGCGGAACAGTTCACGCTGATGGATGCTGTGAGTACTCACTCAGAAGGTGCTCTGCCCGCCTGCTGCTCCGGGCACAAGCCTGCCTGCTCCCTTGCTCCTGGCTGCCTCTTTTCCCCAAAAAAAAACAAACATCTCCATCCCCTTATCTTCCAGGAGCTGTTTAAGAAAGTGGTGCCTTACCACTGCCTGGGCTGCATCTGGTCGCAGCGAGACAAGAAAGGCAAAGAGCACCTGGCACCCACCATCCGTGCCACGGTCTCGCAGTTCAATAGCGTGGCCAACTGCGTCATCGCCACGTGTCTCGGAGACCGGTCCCTGAAGCCGCAGCAGAGGGCTAAAGTGGTGGAGCGGTGGATCGAAGTGGCTCGGGTAGGACAGCACCATCCTGCTCGCCTCCTGCCCCTGCCCAGAGCTGGGGTTTGGCAGTCTGGGCATTGCAGCAGGTCCCTTGGCTTTGTTTTTTTTTAACATGGGGTCCCTTTGTCTGTCCCCAGGAGTGCCGCCTCCTGAAGAACTTCTCCTCCCTCCGAGCCATCCTCTCGGCTCTGCAGTGCAACGCTGTTCACCGGCTGAAGAAGACCTGGGACGAGGTCCTGCGGTGAGCAGCGCCTGCTGGGGTCCTGCTGGGAGGTCTCAGGGGAGGTTGTGCTGCTGTTGTGGTTCTTTAATGCATGGAGGGGATCACTGCAGCTCTGGCTTTGCCCAGAACCCAGGGATCTAAGGAGGAAATAACAGCAGCATTGCCTGCTTCTCCTTTCCATCCAAAACACCCTGGGATAACCTCAGACAGCAAGGCTTGCTGGAGCTGCGAGCTTTGCTGGGGTCATTTGGGTGAGCAGAAGAGAGCCCGAGGAAGCGTGGCACCGTTGCTGACTTCCCCCTGTGTTTCCCCCGAGCAGGGAGAGCTTCCGCACCTTCCACGAGCTCTCGGAGATCTTCTCTGACGAGAACAACCACTCCCTGAGCCGGGAGCTTCTCATTAAGGTACGGGGAAGTGGGCACCCACATCGCTGTACGTCTGACACGGAGTTAGGCTGATGCTGGCAGAAATCTCCACGTTGCTCCAGCTGCCAGCCCTGGCGGAGCTGCTGGGGCTGCAGGCAGGGGGTTTGGAGCAGGCTGGGCTTTCTGCTTCTCCACCCAAAAGTCGTCATTGCCCGAAGCGTTCAGAGCAATTTAGCCAGCAGAGATAAGCAGTGGGATATGATCCTGTGCACCAGATGACGGCTGCTCCCCAGAGGCAGCTGCGTTTGAGCAGCCTGGTGCAAAGGGCAGAGCTCTCGGGAGGCCTCTTGGTTTAAGGTTGGGCTGTGGGGTCTGTGAAAGGCTGCAGCCCCGGCGTCCTTCCCACAGCTTTCCAGCCTCGCTGCAGATCGGGGCTGAGATCACACAAAACACAAAAGGGAACAAAACATCCCATTGAGGAGCTGTTTATACAGAGGGCTGGAAATGGGAGCAGCCTTTCCTATTCACTGAGGCTCTCCTCCCTGTTTGCCATGGAAAAGCCCAGCCTTGATTTCCTCCTTTTCCCCTCATTCCTCTTAACCTCCACGAGCAAATTCCACCAGTAAAAGGGGGTGTGAACTTTAGCTCCTCTCTTGTAATGGTTTCCCACCCGCACTGATCCCCACCTCTCCCCACCACCCAGGAGGGCACGTCCAAATTCGCCACCTTGGAGATCAACCCCAAGAGGGCTCAGAAGCGGCAGCAGCAGCAGCGAGAGATGGTGAGTGGGGCACGGCCCTTCCCGTGTCCCCTTCCTGGTGGCTCTGTGGGCTGGGCTCAGCTCTTCTCTGACCCCGGCTGTCCCTTGCTGTCCCCCAGGGCGTGATGCAGGGCACCATTCCTTATCTCGGCACCTTCCTCACAGACCTGGTGATGCTCGACACCGCCATGAAAGATTTCCTGGACGTACGTACCTCCGTCCCTATCCTCCAACCCCTCTCCTTCCTCCACCCAGGCATCCCCACAGCCTGGAGTGGAAAATGGGGGCGGTTCCCCGTACATCTCTCTCTGCCCCCCTGTGTGTCCTATATCCAACGCTTCCCCCTGTGTCCTGCATCCAGTGCTGCCCCCTGTGCATCCCATACCCAGCGCTGCCCTTGTGCCTCCATTCCCTGGCCGTTCTCGCACTGCCCCTTGGCGGGCACAGCCCGCACTGCAGCGGCTCCAAGCTGGGCAGGCAGAGAGGGCTGGGAGCAATTCTCCTTCCCCTGCTTCCCACTGACCTCTGTTCCTTCTTTTCCAGGGAGGGCTGATCAACTTTGAGAAGAGAAGGAAGGTGAGAGCTTCACCGCGGCATGGGCACAGCTGGGTGGAGGGAGGAGGCTGGCTTTGTGCAAGCCCGGGCTCTGCTGGTCTCTTTGGGGTCGATCTTTCTTTTTCTTTGCTGTGGTGTTCTTCATTTTGGGGAGGGAGATCTCTGTGCACAGGGCTGAGCTTTTTAGGGGTGTGTGTGTGTGCGCTGAGGCTGGTAAACATCCATTCTGACTGCCTCCGTTGGCTGCAGGAGTTTGAAGTCATCGCTCAGATCAAGCTGCTTCAGTCGGCCTGCAACAACTACAGCTTCACGCAGGAGGACCACTTCGTGGACTGGTTCCACAGCCTGGAGCGGCTCAGCGAGGCCGAGAGGTGAGCACGAGCGGGGCTGAGCTGCTGCTGCTGCATGGGGAAGCCCCTGGCTCATCGCCTCCAGCTCTGCAGCCCTCACCTTGCCCCGGCGAGCTGCAACCTTCCTCTCCTCTCCCCCCAGCTACGGGCTGTCGTGTGAGATCGAGCCGCTGTCGGAGTCAGCCAGCAACACGCTGAAGGCCAAGAAGAACACGGGCATCATCAAGCGATGGAGCGAGTGAGTCCGCTCGTCCCGGTGGGATGCGGGGTGGAGGCGGGTGCCAAGGCCGTCCCCACGGTGGCCGCAGTGGTGCTGGGCCATCCTTTCCTCATCCCGCTCCCTTCTCACCCTTCCCCTGTCCCTCCCGGCAGCCGGCAGCCGCCGAGCAGCGAGCCCTGCGCCAGTGGCAGCTCCCACTCCAAGTCCTTCGACCAGCTCAAGTGCGGGCAGTACCTGTGCAGCGGGGACGCCACCGACTCGGTCAGCGTCACCTCTGCCGGCTCCAGCAGCTCGGACGTGGAGGAGATCAACATCAGCTTCATCCCCGAGTCCCCCGACTGCCAGGAGAAGAAGGTACGGGGCAGCTCGTGGGGAGGCAGGCGTGCCCTTCACGTGGGGACAGCCCTCAGCCTGCTTTGGGGCTGGGGGCCTCGGTGTGGCGGGGTCTCACGCCTCCGGTGGCTGTACGTCCCCTGCTGGCGCAGGGCAGTGAGATCCCTCTGGCCTCCCTTCCCCAGCACTCGTACACCCCGTCTGTGGCTGATGGAGAAGCTAAAACCACTGTGTCCTCCGCATCCCCTCTCCTCCCTGCCCTCCAGTTCTGGGAATCCACCTCCCTCTCCTCCCTGGACACGTCGGGCATTGGCTCGGGCTCCAGCAGTGCCTCGTCCTCCTCCGTCTCCTCCACGCCGGTGACGGCCTCCCGCACCCACAAGCGCTCGGTCTCCGGCATCTCCAGCTACTCGTCCCTCTCGCTGCCCCTCTACAACCAGCAGGTCGACGACTGCTGCATCATCCGCGTCAGCCTGGCCGTGGACAATGGCAACATGTACAAGAGCATCCTGGTGAGCAGCAGGGAATTTGGGTGGGGGGGGAGCTCGCCGCGCTTGGACGCGGGCATGTCCCACACTGGGAGGAGACGGAGGCAGGAGGTTTTGTAGCGTTTTGTCCCCTCTTTGGTTAATAATGCTCTGTGCCTGCAGGTCACAAGCCAGGATAAGACCCCGGTGGTTATTCGCAAGGCCATGGCCAAACACAACTTGGACGGGGACCGGCCTGAAGACTACGAGCTCGTTCAGATCATCTCGGAGGAGAGAGGTGCGTACCGGCGTGTGGGAGGCTTTCCAGGCCCTGGCTGTCTCCCCAGCTGACCACACCTCAGCCTGGGGAGCACAGGGGGGAGCAGGGCTGGGAGGTGGCAGCAGGGGGGTGCCAGCCCCCAGGGACTCCTCGCAGCCCTTTTTGGGGTGCCCAACTGACCCCTGTCCTTGGACACTTCTAGAGCTGAAAATCCCCGACAATGCCAACGTCTTCTACGCCATGAACTCGGCCGCCAACTACGACTTCGTGCTGAAGAAGCGGGGTTTCTCCAAGGGGGTGAAGATCAAGCACGGCTCCAGCTCCACCCTGCCCAGGATGAAGCAGAAAGGCCTGAAGATCGCCAAAGGCATCTTCTAGCCTCAGCCCCACTGCCACCCCTCACCGATGGGGCCTTGGGGGCAGGCTGCTCCGGGCCCGGCTGTGGCTGGTCCCCGTGCCACCGGCACGGCGAGGAGCGACCCTCGCCCGCACCGAGAGCCAGGGCGCTTTGGCAACCGGTGGCCTCCGCCTCTCTGCACAAGCTCCTGTTTCAATCAGGTCTTTTTTTTTTTTTTTTTTTTTTTTTCTCTCTCTACACAGGAAGGCAGCGGGGGGAAATCTCTCTGTTTTATTATTTTTATTTTTCAAACCTTCCACGGTGCGCCACTCGTCCAGCCACCGGCCTGCCCAGAGCAGGAGCCCGCCTCTCTGCCGTAGGTGCCTTGTGTCCGCGCGAGCCGGGGAGCGGAGGCCTGCAGAGGGGCCGTTTGCAAGGAAGCTGCTCCGGGAGCTTCCCAGCGTTGGTTTTACCTCCACGTCCTTATCCTGGGAGAAGCCGTGGACGAGGAGGCACGCTGGAAAGGATTCAGCCCCGTGCCGGTGCTGGGAGCCCCGGGAAGGGCTGCGTGCGTGCCGCGATGGAGCGGGCGCCTTGTGCTCTCGATGACTGGAAGCCTTCGCGTGGTCTCGCTCCTCTCCCCGATGCAGCTGGACTTCGCCAGCCCGCGTTCAAACCTGCACCAAAGATCAAATGCCAGTGTCTCTTCTGCAGGCGGGGGAAGCTTTGAGCGCCTCCCCGTGCCCCCAGAGCTGCCAGCCTAGCGAGGAAGAGGAGAGTGAATTTCTGTCCAAATCTGTGTAAATAGAGACCCTGGGTCTGCGCAGGTGGGCGAGGAGGCGAGACAGAGCTCGGGGTGCTCTGAGTACCCCGGTGCCGCCACCTGCCCCCCAGAAAGTGCCACTCACCTTGGGCTTTAACCAGACTTTTTCAAACACTGACCATGGGAGAAGCAGCAATGAGACTTCTTTTGTATAAAACGAAAATGTTTACTTTTTTTTTTTTTTTTCAATATTTATTGGTTGTAAATAGAAAAGATGAACTTGTACATTTTACTAACCCAGCCTCCCCCTGCCTTGCAGCCCAGTCCCTCTCCTCTCCCCCCTGCTGTTTTGGGCTGCTGGAAGCAGCAGCCTTGCGCTGTCACGCTCTGAGGCACAGACCACTCTGGCCTCCCTCTCTCCCTTGTTTCTTTCCCACTAGTTGATCGAGCAGGGGCAGAGATGCTTCTTTTATTGACTGTAGGAAACACTAACCAAAGGGGGGACTTTTTTCCTTTTTAAAACTTTTTTTTTTATTATTTTTTTTATGTTTTCTTTGCTCCTGGACCTGCTGGGCCATCTCGTTTAAGCACTTCCTCCCACCCCACTCTCTCCTCCCTGTCTGTCCGTGCTGCTGGGAAGGGGCCACGCGTTCCCCGGCTCCAGGAGAGGGGCCTGGGCTGCAGCAACGCTGCGCTCTCATGCTTGGGGGACCAGGGCTGGTGGCAGGAGGTGGTGGTGGGACCTGTAGGGACCCGTGGCACCGGGCGGGGAGAGGCTGCTTGCTTCTTGACCAGCGGGGCTGGCACCAGCTCTGCCAGCCCCGTGTCCCCTTAGGGTGGCACGGCCTGGCCCACCGTGCCCACGCTGCACATGATGGGAGCCGCTGGCACCCTGACGCAGAGCCTGCCTCCTGTTTCCCCCCCCTCCCTGCCTGGAGCCTGGTACCAGCACCCCAGGGCCTCCCCTCGGCCCCGTGCCACTCTGTGCCTGCCAGCTCCTGCCCACCCCGCTGTCACCGTCCCCTTCCTTCCCCTCCTGCCTTTTTCCCTCGGCAGCTCAGCATCACCGGAGGGACTGGCTGTACCATATGTATTTTGTACCACTTCAATGAAGGAGCACACTGCCCAGTGTGACTTGTACACAGCAATGTAATTAGTCTTTGCAATAAAATATCGATGCTCAAACGTCCCTGCCCCAAGGCAGGGGGTGTCCTATCTTCCTTCCCAAAATGCTGTCCCGTTCCTGGAGAAAGGGGAAACAGATCTGACCGTGGATGAGGTGGTGGCTGAGCCTGGGGTTGTACCGTGCAGTACATGAGTTGAGCTTTGTTTTGGGCTTGAATGAAGAAACAAGGCTTTTTTATTTGCAGACCTAGTTCCTGCTTTCAACTAACCCTGTTCATTTGAGTCTGAGTTGTTGGGCCTGGTACATTTTCCAATAGTATAAATGGGACCTCTACTGTACCGGTTTTACTCCTTTTCATATTAGCAATGGTTTTAAGAGCAACTGCAAGGGTTGGTCCTTATGTTATGGATAGTGGTCTGTTTCACTTTGAGGCATTGTTCCTTTGGAGTTCAAGGGTTCCTTTCCTAGCATGGCCAGCATATTTATTTTCTATGTTATAATTGCACAGACTGCAGTGGAGATTGGTTGGGTGGTGTAACGGCTCTGAGTGTGGGTATTATAGATACAGCCCTGAGGCACAGAATTTCTTTGTCTTTTGTTACATAGATTACTTTAAAGCTGAGTTTTTGAAAACTAAAGGATTGTATTGTATAGGCAGAATTTTGTCATTACCTACTAAGGCAGAATTAAGCATCCATGTAACTGCAGTCTTCCCAGACAGAGGAATTTCAGAAACAACTGGAAAATAGGTAAACTCTGGCCTGTTGTTGATAGAAAGCTGGGCTTCAGGTATGTTTCCTGGCATTTTATTCTTGGTGCCTGCTCACACCTGAGCACAGGTAGATATTCTTACCTAGAAGTAGAGTGCCCACAGCATCTCTCCTTTTTTCCTAGTTCCCTGCTTGCATTGTATTGAGAAAGGTAAATCTGTTGCACAACCACTTGTGCCCCTGGCCTTGCACGTTGCCAGCACCTACACTTTACCTTGGCTGGTTCTCCCCAGGCAGAGTAATACACAGCCCTCCTTACAAAATCATAAAGCTGTAACAATTGCCTCTGTACTTACTGTTGCAGCCCATGCTACCCTGAGGTAGCAGCACAAGGCAAAGCACAGGACTTCCCAGCGAGCTATAGGGTGTGCACCCATAAGGAGCCAGTCCTCATATATCTGATATTAGAATATATATGCAGTAGAGCATATTACCAACCACTAATGTTAAACCTTCCACTTGTGACACTCTGAGGAATGAAAAAGACCCAGACAATGCCAGCAGATCTTTAATTTCTGTGACTGCACGGTAACAATCCAGCCACCAATAGCAGACTAATGGCCAGAGTGGGCAACCTCTACGAACCTGAAGCTCTGCCACATTGCCCTCTTCTTGCAGTCTTTGTTAATTCTGGCAAAGTCAAAATGGAATGGAGAAGCGTGTTATCTAGTAAGGACAACATACGCTACATCCGGCAGAAGGGAACTATGCACTGCCAGGAAGTGTTTTTGTTTGGACTCTGGTCTCTTTTCTTGGCAGCCTGTTGAGATGCTACATTAAATGCCATTTGGAGGCCAGCAAGAAATCTATATCCCCTGTCAATGTTTTGAGGGCTTATTATCCAGCAATTATGGAAATGTGGGCAATGCCTCCCGAACATCCAAAATGACAGCCATCAGCAGGTACCACAGTCAGTACAGGTAGGTAGTTGGCAACTTAGTGCAAGTTCTGGTTTCCCACATCCTGTGTATGATTGCTGAGCCCTCAGCACTCAAGGAACAAGAGCCAAGAATATTCTGTCCAACAGCAGCAAGACTACTCACCGAGTTCACACATAGTCCAGAATTTCTGTTTCCATTTCATTTTCACTCCCGTCAGAAGGCTTGAAGTCCTCTTCCTCCTCCTCCTCATCATCCTCATCTTCTCCAGACTCGTATGCCAGCTGCTCTTTGCCATCTTCATTGCTTGTTGGACTTGAGAAAAGAGCTTCATTGGGAAGAAAGAGAGGAAGACATTCTGATGCATCTCAGTGCAACGTGGGAGAATATACAGTAGAGTTTGTAAAACAAAAAGAGAAAGGCAGAAAAAATCTGAAGATCACAGCTAAGGTTGCACATATTAATAGATTTTTAAAAAAAGGAAAAAAGCAATGTTTTCACACCCCTGGAATGCTCTTAGAACAGCAGCAGATCTGCAGTGTCATGTCTCATCTCCTATCTGATTCTGAGCTAATTCACTGGGATATTGATTTGGCCCAGCAAAAATAATTTCCTCGCTTCTTGTTTGTAAGATATATGCCATCAATAAAAAGGAAAAAAAAAATCTTAATGTCACCAAGAGATACATCAGTAAGGATGATATCTTGGCTATCGCTGGGCAAAGACATTTAAAACTTGAAAGCTACAATACAGGAAAGATTAAAAAGAAATTCTTTACTCCTGGCTATTCCTCCAACCCACATTCACATGCAGGACAACAGCTGCAGCTCGTACACTGTGATGCACTAAAACCCAGGGAGCACCAGGTGTAAAAGAGCGCTTAATTCTGCACAGAGGCAGCAAATAAAGCAACGCTGCTTCCCCAGCACTGATTGCAATATCCTGATTCAGTGCACAACATCTCAACGTCATCAGGTAGGTAGTACTACACTGCTCGGCACTCTGAGGTTCAGAAACATCCTTACCAGGTCTAGTGGATCTGATGATCTGCTTTATCATCAGGGACATGCTATCACGCAGATCATCACTCGTCTTCGGAAGGCACCACCCATCCCGCTCTGTGCATTCTGTCTCTGCACCATCATTCCGATGGATGATTTTCTGTAGGCTAAAAAGGAGTAAAAAGGGGGTGAAATATTAGTCTTCTACAGTCAAATGCAGGCTTCAAATAAGACAGACTGTGGCTTACTTCAGTTTCATTGAGCTGGACTGGCATATTTGGTTATTTACCTAGCTGTTGTATGAGAAAGGAATAAAAGTCTGTTCTATTTTTATTAAGAAACTAAACACCTCTTTTTTTGCTGGTCAAGGAGAGCAAGTGTAATGGACTGGATATAAACAACAGGCTTTGAAATCTAGTTCTAACATGACTCAGCTGAAAGGGTGCCATACCTTTCCACATTCAAGTCACAGAGTTGGTAGAACATCTGCCGGTAAGGGGGTAAGGCTCCTTCTCGGAAAATGTAGATGGATTCCTAAGAAGAGCAAAGATAGCAAGGATTTAATGCGCGTTTTGTGGTGTAATAGGGCAACCCTGACACAAGGCATTTCCTACACAACTCTGTTCCAAGGCAATATCCAAGCTGCAGCTCTAGCTGTAGCTTGTTACTACGTAACAGCAGATCAGAGGTTTTGTTCTAGCAAAAAGGAGGAAAAAAATAGACTCCTGTTTAAATATTTATTTGGCCTTGCTGGATTGTGCAAGATGATAAACACACGGCAATGTTTTGCACTTTGCTGCCCATAAAGTTCTCCAACTTTATAAACTGAAACAAAACGCTCATCGTGTTTAAGACTGGGGTAAGACTACAATTCCCATCTTGCAGTGTGTAAGAAATACATTCAGTGAGCAGCAGATGAAGTTCTGGAGGGACATGTTCAGCTAGCAGCTTCCCAGGTAAGCTTTTACCCATCAACTCAGGTCTCAAAGGGAAATCTGTGCCCCTAATGACTTACAAAATAGGAAACATTTCCTTTTTACGATACTATTTCAAGATTCTGGTAAAAGAGAGTAATGCTTACCTTCAGCTTATACCTGCTGGAGGCAGACTTTTTTGCACTGGATGAACCAGAAGTACCAAGTCCCTGCTTCAGATCATGCACGCTGACTGTATGACTTACTGAAAGGCAACAGAGGCATGATTAGGGACATATTTCACTGTGGCATTGTACTGTTGCTTCTCTATGTTGATGCAACTTTGCCGATCAGCAAAAAACAGCAACCCAGCAAGTGAACTGCTGATTCTTCAGAGATGTTACTGGACAGCAATTCAGTCTCCAGAAAGGTGGTGAGTTTGGCTGTGTTCCTTCCACAGCACCTTTGTTGATACTTTTAATCTTTTCTACTTTCCTTTGACAAAGAAACAAACCAAAACAAACAAAAAACCCTCCCCTCCTAATCTGTGCTGCACTATCACCAAACACAAGGGCATGCTGAGTTCTCACAATGTTGCTTACGGATCTCTCTTCTGTCTGGCTCAGCCAGACATGTATCAAAGCTTCTCCCAACACTGTCCAGCAGGAGACTCTCCTGCTGGTTTTAACAACAGCATAACATTACAAATAGGGAAGGAGTGCCAATTTTGGCTCAGCTGGAATGCAGGAAGACTTTTCACTACCTGAGACTAAGATGGAGTAACCCAAAGAAAAAGCAGAGCCAGACATCCCATCTGCTGGCACAGCTTACCTGGCTTTTTGACAGTGATGGGCAGACTGTAGTTATATGTGCTGCGTTTTGCTTTCACTGGCATATCGTTAGGCGCGTAACCTAGAGGTGAGAAAAGAAAACCAAGAATGAACTGAAGGTAAGCATTCTGCAGAGTACCACTAGCTCCGTAATAGAAGTGCTGGACTAGGGTGTGAAATGATCTTTGGGACACGCTGAATTTGCGAGATGGGGAGAGGAGAGGTGTCACATAAACAAAAACCGTTTTGGTTGGAAAGAGGGATCTATAAGATCTGATCATGACTGGATGTCAGCTCTCTTGTGGACGTATTACATGACCCCAGAAGGTCCTTTCCTTCATCTTTCCCTCTACAAAGTCACAGTGCAAGGGAACCTTTGTCCTAAAGGCTCAGACCTGGTGCCCTGCAGGTTGAGTTCACCAAGGGAAAGCTACCATGGAAGCAACAGAATCTACGGAAATAGAATAGAATTTTCCATAAAGTTCCATAGAATTCCAGAAAATTCCATAGAGTTTTCTATGGAAAGTCAGCCAGCTGTTCCTGGGGTTTGGGATGTGCCAAATGAGGGTAGAAATACTGCATGGTATACAATAAGGTTTTAAAGGAGTTTATAAAAGATGTCCTTTTCATCAAAGCAGATACAGCAAAAAAGTTTGAAAACAAATGAAAAGAACTACAAGGATTAACCAGGAAGCAAAGAGGGTGCCTGTGGGTTGGGCCCTTTTACCGTATTTCATTCCGCAGCGAATTCGGAAGTCCAGTACTTGATAAATCTTTGCTTCAGGGTGTTTTCTGGGGTCATACCCAAACCTAACCCATAAGCTCCTCCAGGGACCTGTTAGCTGTGTAAACACACAGGGGTAGATGGTTACAACAAATAGTTGTGCTGCAGAGGCTCTTAGAAAATTCTAGTTATTTCCTGCATTGTCCAAATATTTCTTTTACTAACTCCTTCCTTGCTTTTCACAACCAGTATTTACGTACTGAAACATGGGCAATCTATGCACTGAAGGCCAAATATATGTGTGCCTTTAAAAATCAACTTGCAAGATCACAAGAAAATCTGTTTGGAAAAAATCTGATACCACTGCCAGGTGGACAATCCGTTTGAATGTGTGACCAAATTGCCTTCCCTTTTTCTCTTTACATGAAGCTTGCAGCCTCAGCCAGGACCACGGGCAGATGCCCAGACTTACCATGTAATAGGCCAGGTACGGCAACAGCAGTTTCAGCTTGTCTGGGTGGACGTTGACATTGGCTTTTACTGCATTCCGGGACCAGACTGGACGGACTTCAAAGAGCTAAAATAATACATCATCACTTCAGGTATGTGCCCCTCACTCACTTTCCTGACATGACATTGTCATACCTTGACAAATAGTTATCATATCCGCCATTTAAGAACTGCAGCTGTTCAGGACGCCAAATATTCTGGTATCTCTATCAGAATATACCAGCACCCTTGTTCTCTGATAGATTAGAGAACAGAAAAAGCAAATGCATGTTTGGCTACAGTCACAAAGGACAGCTGGTGTCCAATGGGAACTGAACCTGAAAGCCTGGCTTCAGAAGCCTGGCTTCTGAATGGGCCCTTATCTTGAACAAGGTTATAAACAGGAAATTTCATGTCACAATGAGAAAACCATAAGAGAATCCACCAAATAGTTGAGATCCCAACAGTTTTCTGGGAAGTCAAAGAAAATGGCTGCATGCAGTCCTTTAAGACACAGCATGCCACTGTAGAGTGCTCAGCCAAACTCAGGGACGCGACACATACCTTCCTCAGCTCTTCCTCCACCTTTCTATCCACAGCATTGGTGCACACTTTCTTCCAGGTCTGTACAGCAGCATCCAGGGGTTTTGTTGGGACTTCTTCCTCGTCAAAGTTCAAAAAGATAGCGTTGTGTGGGCGACGGGCCCTGCTGAGGCCAATGAGGTTCTCACCAGACACCTGGGGGTTGTTGTACCCATCCCTAGGAAACAAGGCAAAGGACTGTGTTTGCTTTCTGCCAGTGGCATGCGCAGACATGTGGCTTTCCTAGGAACACATAAAAATGTAGCATGTTTTTTTGATTTTTGATGTGAAGGGATATAGCCCTGTAAGGAGTAGGTCTTATTTTGTCCTCAGCTCCCCAGGGAGCACACTGGTAACTGTAAAGGACTCACCACTGAGGAAAGGTCATTTCAAGTTTTAAAAACAAGCGGCTAAACTACCTCTAGTTGCCTGTTGAAGGAGATCCCCTGCACTATCTGATAGAAACCATTCAGATAGTTGATAACTAATTTGCACAAAATATATTTGCTGCACAACAGGCTTCACACTCTGCTGTACTGGAGTTAGTGGATATCAGTAGAGTACGTTGACAAAGTAAAATGGAAACGCAGGTATTAAGATAAGTTTGCTTTGCTAAGTGTTAATGAAGGACTGCAGTGAGAAAATGAAAGATGTTTCTTGTGGGAGACCTTGCAGATTGTTCTCCTGGCAAAAGTAACCTGGGGCCAGGAGGGAACAGGTCCAATGAACATAGTCACAGGACGCATGGCATTGACTCTCCATACTCTGCACTCAGCTCCAGCCCCCTGGAAGCAAGCAGAAAGCCACCCTCATGCATCCTACACCGCATGTGATGTCCTGCATGGAGCAGTGATCTTCTATTGAAGCATTCAGCAGCTGATACTGATGAAATACATTAACAATATATTTAATGCTGCCATGATGCTTCAAGAGCACAGTTCCTATAACAACACTGAAGTCAGAATGCATTGGATGCATCTTGTGTGATGAAAAATGAAACTTGAACTTTAAAACCTGTCTGTTTTAAGTGTATATCAATCCAACAAAATGTTTCGTATTTCTTTCCTTTCAAGAACCAACATGGACTATTTATCAGGAGAAAAGGCACTAACCGGTGTTGGGTATCTGGCCGATAAAAATAGTCAACAGGAGTGTCTAGACGTGAGAAAATTGGTGGAGGGATGTAGAGAGGTAATTCTCTATTGAAAAACTCTTCTTTCTCTGGTTTGAGCATTAGGACTTTGTCATACATGGAGGTTTGTTTGCCATCAGGACCAGAGTGCATTGCCAGGTACTGGAAATCAGACATTCCTGTGAGAAGGAAACATTAGGACACCGTGAAATCATAGCAAAGATAACACTTCTCACAACACTCAGCTTTCAGGAGCAATTGTCTGATAAGTCCATGTGAAGGTTTATACAGAAAGGAGGCTGTAACAACAGACAACTTGCTTTTCTTTGCAGTCTTAAATTCCTCAGGGGAAACATTTCCCTTTCCCATCAGCCCTTCCCATCAACCTTTAAGCCCTGCGGACCCAAACACAGGTATTACCTTGAAATTTGTAAACGGTGGTGACAATCCCAACGATTTCCATTTCGAAGTGGACTTCTGGCTGGGCTGGCTCTTCTGTGTCCACCTGAGTCTTCCTCCTCGTGGTCCTCCTCCTCACCTTCAGCAGCATGGTGGAGGTGGGGAAGCGGTTGGCGCACACGGGGTGGCAGTAAGGGTCCTTGGGGCGGAAACACAGCTCCAGCCTTTTGGCAGGGTCGGCGTAGATCTGTGTGGGGGAGGACAGGGCCCGTCTCTGTCAGCAGCACCAGGGCTGGCGGCTCCCTGCAGCACCCAAGGGTGCCCCCACCCCATTTGACACCTCCCATCCCACCTCCCTCACCCGGCTGCGGCCCAGGCGAGCCGCATCACCCCGAAACCTCGAGACAAACCACCCCTAAACCTCAACAGCCCACAAATGAGGTGATCCCAACAGGGGGGACCCCAACGAGGGGATCCCAACGCCAGCCCCCCATTCACCCCCACCCTCCCCAAAGCCTCGGACCGCGCTCCCCAGCAACCCCTCACCCTCGACACTCCTTCCTCTCCTCCCAGGGTCCGCAGCACGGCTCCGACATCCCGCACCAGCCCCGGGTACTCCACGGACACCATGCGCGGCGTGCGGGGCACCCGCACCACAGCCGAGCCCCGCTCCCCCCAGCACCTCCCGCCCGCCGCCATCTCCCCGGCCCGCCCGGCAGCCGCCCGGCGCCTCGCCGCGGCCTCAGCGCGATGGTTCCGCGCCTCCAAGGTTCCCAGCAGGGCCAGGGAGGTGTTTTCCCCCTCTGCCCTGCTCTGCTGAGGCCGCGCCTCGAGTGCTGGGTTCAGTTTTGGGTCCCTCACGACAAGGATATGGAGGTGCTGTGGTGTGTCCAGAGCAGGGATGTGAAGCGGGTGAGGGGTCTGGAAAGAAGTCTGTGAGGGGCGGCTGAGGGAGCTGGGGGTGTTTGGTCTGGAGAAGGGGAGGCATCCTAAATCCAGCTCTGCCTCCTGGGCATATACATTCAGTGTATACACCCTGTGCATCCCATATCCAGCACTGCCCCTGTGCCTCCATTCCCTGGCTGCTCTCGCATTGGCGCTGCAGCAGCTCCAAGCCAGGCAGGCAGAGGGCTGGGAGCAATTCTCTTTCCCCTGTTTCGCACCGAGCTCTGGGGTCTCCTTTTCCAAGACTGATCAACACCCGCAGTGGTGTCAAGTCGGGAATCATTCCAGGCACAAATCCTGGCACAAATCCTTCCTTCCTGAGCTTTATCTCCTTTGCCAAGCGGACTCGTCACCATAAACCCATGCAGAATAACCCCTGTGTTTCTTTTCTGGTTTTTAATAGTGAACTCAGCAACGATTCACTAAGAAGTTTGTGTTGTATACATTACAGCTGCAGTTATCTACGAGTTGTTTGTTATTACCGTGGATGATTGTAAGGTGGCAGCATCCGAAGGCACAGATCAGGATTGGGTCCGTCCTGTCAGGATTGGGTCCGTCCTGCTACGGATCACGCAGGCAACCAGGAAAAACAATTCCTGAGCCAAAAAGCTGGCAAAGCAGACCAAGCTATGGCACTGATGCATCAGCAGCTTAACCGAGCTATTGCTGTGTCAGGGGAAAATGCTTTGCCCAGGGGCTGGATGTTGCTCCCTGCCTGACTGTAATGCTAGAGACAAAATCATGTCACGACAAAGACATGGAGAAGCTGAAATCACTCAGTTACAAGCAAGCTTTTAATGAACTAAGTCTGTCTTTACATGGTGTTTTTCCTTAGTTTCTCAGCAACTCCACAGTCTACGGGGTGGTGGCAACCTGTGGCAGTTTCAGATAGACAGCGTTCCAGTAGTTCACGAATGGGGCTCTCAGGTTCTGCTTCACGGAATCGTAGTTTAAGTTGTTGTTGATATCCAGGTAGTAACCACCCTCTGTGGTGTAGGGCACCCAGGTAACGGGCACGTCTGAATACCCTGTGTTGGGATCACTGGGAAAAAAGAGATAGAAGTTCTGTTTTATGAGGGCAGCTTGTGGATGTAGCAAGGTTTGTGTTGTCTGGGGATCCTGCCTGTGCTCACGTGAGGCTTTAAGTGAGTGCAATGAAAGAGTTTGACATTGAGACAAGTGATAATAATTCTACCTCCTAGGAGCAACTTGCTGATGTGTATTCTCCTGCTTTGGTCCCCCCAGCATCTGTCCTGGCTGCATGCAGCAGCTTAACTACTGCCTGAACTCCAAAGTTCAGAAACAAGCTTCAACATTAAGTTTAAGCAGAGAGCACAGGTTCTGAAAATGCTTCTGCTGTCCCTGGGTGTTCTCTGGATGAGGAGGGCCCAGAGCAAACTCCACCACTGGGAGACATAGAACAAGGCTTGAGATGGAAGCATAGACAGCGGGCACCCTGCTTTTGAGAACTGCTTCTGAAAAGTTGATAGGCAACAGCAGCAGGTTGGAGTGCTGTAGCAAGCCCCACGTGTGGAACCAGAATCACTTACCCTGTCCTGGCAAAGTTGGTCCAATAAGCAATCATGGCACCTGAGACAGTCCTGTGCTTGGGCAGGTAGCCTAGAGGGGTGGCAAAGGGTTTCCCAAACACGTACTGCAGGTCATCAGCGTGGTCTGCTCCTACCCAGCTTGGGTAGACGGGCATCCGAGATGGCTGGGAGAACACATAGCTGTATGTCTTGCCACTCCTGGGGAAATAAAATAGACTTGATAAGAGCTGAAAAGGGGGTGCAGATTCACAGCTGTGCTCCAAACATCAGCCAGACATTCAGCCTTCTAAGATGCTCGTGTGCTTGGAATTGTCTAAGAATTGCTTTCAGGAGATAACATTCTTCTATCTGGTAATTTTTAAGTTGCACTTCTGATTGTCACTCTAACCCTCATATCATCCAGCTGGTGTGTCTCATGGATTTGACCAGTGCCAGGATGAAGCTGGGTGTTTTTGAGATGCAAAAACTTGTTTTAAAGGCAATTTAAAACTGTTTCTCATCATGACTCCTTTATAGCATTAGTGAAGTAATGTTTGTACAAGCCACATGTAGGTGGCTCCTTCAATTTCAGCCCTCTTCAACAGCTCCTCAGCCCCTTGTGCCGGGAGTGCAGCATTTCAGGCCCCCCACCTCAGTCTTTGGGCTGCTGCCATCCCTGGGCTGCTCACCGGGCATTCTGCAGGTGCAGATTCAGTGCCCACTGCGTGGGAATCAGGAAAATGTAGTCAGTAGCCAGGTCCACCACTGTCCTCTTCATCACTTCCTGATCTGGCTTGTCGCCCCACAGCTCGGTGTAGATATTGTACGTGAGGTTGGCTCCTCTTTCCCCCCTGTCCGCAGTGAGTCCTTTGACCAAATCATAGACGTCGCTCCTGAAAAGACAAGATTTCCACCAATTATGGACCAGCAGCTTGAGGCGGGGCATGGGAACTGATCCCAGCTCCCTTTGACGTTCACATCTAACCCTGTGGTCAGCAGCTGTTTGGAGGAATAAAAGCCAGGGATTTCAGCCCAGCTCTTACGGGTAGGGCACGTGCTCCACAACTTTCTCAGCAGAGCAGCTTGAGGCCAAATGGGACACAAGCTCCTTTAGTCCTGAAAAAGGAGTCTTAGAGGATAGGCACCCAGCATTTTTTTGTTGTACCTGCTCTGCACAGAAGAACAGCAGGGCTGCCAAGCCTATCGCTCACTACCACTGAGTTCAGGAGCACCTTAGAGATATCTGGGGAGGTTTCCCCACTAACAAGTCCTTTCTCTTGAAGACTCTGGACTTGGCAACATATCTGTTAGACACCCCAGCTTGGAGTGACAGCCTGTTTTGAAGCTAGTGCCTTCTCCAGTGAGGTCTAAGTCCTCGGTGTGTGTGGGGGGATAATTAAAGATAAAGTTCCTTTCAGTAAGGGTTTTAAGAAAGTCCTTTTCTTACGCAGTGATTTTCACCAGTGGGCGGTTGATAGCAGGCATATCGATGCCAGCAAAGAAGTGTCCGTCCATGTTGTTGACCCCAGCGATGTAGTCGATGTCAGCAGCGTTGGCAAAGAGTTTCTCTGGTATGTCTGGGAGGAAGTCTCCATCGACGACAGGCGTGATGGCAAGCGTATGAACCAGGGGACCTGCAGCAGGAGACAAAACCAGAATGTGTTAGGAGCACAGCAAGGCAGATGCGTGGCCTGGCATATGCCAGTGCTTGAGGAATTGTAGAAAGAACAGTCTGGGGGGAATGAGAGCTTGGGGGGTGACTTCAGCATGGGTAGGATGCCACCGAGGGGCAGGGTGACCGTAGGATCTTGTTCAGTAAACCTCTTCCTGGAGGTGGAGGTGAAAAGCAAGAGATTTGCCTGCCAGGTGTTGGCAGGCAATATCAACAATTCTTTTCCATCTTCCCCCAGTCTGCTCCCCAAAAGCCCAGCCAAAGTTTGGGAAGAGCAGAACTTCTCCTCCCCAGCCCATCTGGCTGGTCTGGCTCACACCTGTGCAGCAGCACAGCAGCGGTTCTGCCACTGTCTGCTCTGAGCAGGGCTGAGTGCTGGGGCTGCTTGCTAGGACCACAAGTAATAGCCCCCAGCAAGCGGAGGGAATTTCTTGGGAAGGAAACCACCACAGGCAGCAGAAGTGCAGACGTTCTCCACCTGCCATGAGCCCAGCAGATCCTACACAACACCCAGTGGCTCCAGGGAAGGTAGGAGGGTGTGCAGTCAATTATTTTTTTTGTTTTTAAGCTGTGTTCTGGAATTGCTGCTTTCACAAAACAGAAAGTGCAGACCAGAAGCGGAGGACCCAGCACGGGCTGCAGGACTTACTGTTCAGGTTGACGAGCTGCAGGTGGTAGGCCAGCGTCACGGCTTTGGGGTCGCTGACACGCAGGCAGTTGGCCAAGGCTGTGGTGTTGCTTATGGGGCAGCCCACTTCTTGTCCAACCTGCAGAAGGAGAGAGAGAAGAACCTCATGGCATTACCCTCAGAAGTCAGGCTTCATCCCCAGCTCCGCAGAGAAGAGGTTGGTGTTATCTCAAAGAATTCATGTTTGGCTGCATGGCTCCCCTGGGTCCCTTGCTTGTTATACTCTTTACAAAATGCCATTTTTGTTTGTTCCCTCGAGCAAGACTTCAGCTTCAGGATTGCTGCCCAGGGTGGCTGTGATCCAGCCAGCCCAGGTAGGTGTGTGGGGTCCCCAACTGTCCTGTGTGCCAGCTGGGTCCCAACCCGCACGTTACCTTTTTAGCCCAGTAGAGTGGGTCCTTCTGGATGGCCCAGCTGCACAGGCTGACGCCGCTCTGGCTGATGGCTCTCTTGAACAGGCCCGCATTCTTCGGAGACAGTATCTGCAGCACAAAATAGAATCAGTCGATTTCAGTAATGAATTCCTGAAGAGACGATTGCCTGCCAGAGCTGGCTGATCCCCCACACAGCTTGTGCACGAGGCCAGGGAAGCTGCCAGCTCTTGTGACACTGAACAGGCTCAGTAGTTAAAAGGTGATATGGGGAAAAGGGGGAAAGAGGAGCAGGGGGACGTGGCAACTAACAGCTGTTTCACCAGAGATCCCCAAAGTGAGGACAAGTGCCTGCAGTGGGGCAGCTGATTAAGGTGAAGAAGGAGGAGTAGCTACACGACAGAGGCTGAGCCCTGCTGTCCCCAGGCAGGAGAGGATGCTGATCAGGTGAAGGAAAGCTGCAGAAGGGACTGGCTATCCCATTTACAGGCAAGAGACGTGGCTGCAGTGGAGGCTGACAAGGACAACAGACCTGCAGGGAGACACTGGTGCCACCAGCTGACTCTCCGAAGATGGTGATGTTGTCTGGGTCACCCCCAAAGGCCTTGATATTCCTCTTCACCCAGGCAATAGCCATGTGCTGGTCCTTCAGCCCGTAGTTCCCTGAGCAACAGAGGGCACCCGCCGTTGGGTCGGGGCACAGCCAAAGCCGATAAGGTGGGGTCCTGTGGCAGGATCCCCTAAAAGAGAGCAACTCGGGTACCTGGCATGTTTGAGTCTCCAGTGCTCAGGAAGCCCAGGGGCCCCACGCGGTAGTTCAGGGTCACCACGATCACGTTGCCCCGCACGGCGATCTCCTCGCCATCGTAGAGGTAATTGTCGAGGAAATTGGCTCCCTGCCCCCCTCCGACAAGGAAGGCGCCGCCGTAGATCCACACCATCACTGGCAAGTTGGTTGAGACTGGGAGAGGAGGAGGACAAGCGGTGTGAACCACGACGTAGCCAGAGCCAACCCTAATGCCCACTTGGGCATTACAGACCTCCTGGGGCTGGTGCAAATTCCCCTGCCTTCCTTGTCACCTCACCCTCACCATAGGCAAAGTGTTCCTAGGACCTTTCCTATGGGCTGACAAAGCTGGGACAGAGATGCGAACTGGGAGAAAGATCATCCCAAACAAATTCCTTTCTTTCCTTGACCAGAAAAGGACTTTTGTATCATTCCTAGGGTCGTAGGACACACATTTGTCCAGAAAGGGATGTCTTCCCTTCAAGGGTGTGGTACTTTGCAATATGCTATGGCCAAAAACATCTCTGCTCTGTAGAAGTGACTGAAACTCCCAACCCGCTGCAGGTGAGGAACACTGCCTGACACTGCTCCTACCCTTCCCACTGCTTCTGCAGCTGCCCACCATAGGAACATAGCTGCTGAGAGATGCTCCAAAACCGTTTGTCCGCAGAAAGCAACTGAGAATCTCCTCCCCAGGTCTCTGCCAAGCACATACCTTGTTTCTTCCCTTGAGGGATCCAGATATTCAGGTAGAGGCAGTCTTCTTTCCCTCGGACATCATTTTGCGTCAGTGTCATCTGCATGCAGCGGTTTTTGAAGTCTTTTGCCTTCAGCGTTCCTAAGAGGAGAAAGAGAATACACCAGGTCCTAGATAGAGCTGTCAGCTCTGTCTTTTGGTTGCAAGCTGTCCATCCATCCATCCATCCTTCCTCACCTCCGTAAGTCCAGCACGGAGGCAGCAAAGCCTCCCCAGCCACCGTGACTGGCCCAAGGGAGTGACAACGGGGTGCCCTTTCCTGTGTGAACTAGCTCTGGACAGCCAGGGCATGAGAAGGAGAAATTCAGGTGCCATGCTTTGGATTTGTTACTTCAGGTGGTCACTTAGGAGCACTTAGATGCAGACTCTCATACCTGCCCCGAGACTCAGCTTTGTCTTGGCATTGCATAGGGCACTGTTAGTGCAGTACCTTCTACCTAACTCTAATGGACTAAGGAGACAAAAGTTGGAAACAAAACAAACCCAAAGGCATCCAAAGGCTGGATCTTACCATCCCATCCAGGATGAGGTTGGGGATCTTCCAGAGTCTTTGGGGGGGCAGCAAAGGGGATCCCTCTGAAGATGTCGATGTAGTCCCCGAAGAGTCCCAGCCGTTTATTCTCGCCTTCCACGAAACCTCCCTCGGTGTGCACCACACCCAGCTAAATGTGGCACCATTGAGAAGAGGGAAAAGTGAATCCATTGCAGTCCTTCGTGGCTCAGGCTCCTCGTGATGCCAGCAACCACAGCGTACCCTGGCTGGAGGGTCCCCACACGTGGGCTGACTCGCAGCCTCCCTTCACCAACCATCCCTTTGGTTCCTCGTGGAAGGCCCACGGGTTGCTGCTGCTGGAGATGTGCCCGTGCAGACATCCTGCAAGCTGCCCGTTGGAGCAGACAGGCAGCAGCAATTTCCCTGCTCTTCCATGCACACACCGTAGAAGGTGAGAACCTGCAGCCTGAAGATGTAAACCAGGCTGGACCTGCTACAGAACTGCGCAGGGAACTTTCAGAAGAATGTCACTGAGAGCCTTTGCCATGTTTAGGGCAGGAAAATACCCTGCCACTGCTGTCACTGTTTGGGCTTCAGGGTAGACACAGCAGGATTTTGCTCATTCAGGCGGGAACAGGCAAAAAGTTTTCCAAGTTATAAGAAATGCCTCTGTACTTACCGTTGCAGCCCATGCTACCCCAAGGTAGCAGCACAAGGCAAGACACAGGATCCCCCAGCGAGCCATGGTTCCTGCACCCGAGGAGCCAGTCCCCACCAGAGGTTTACGTATGTATATATAGCTAGGAGTGCGGCTATGTGTCAATGCCTTGACCCAGTTTTTACTCTAAGTTGCGTTGCAGGAGCCCCAGCAAACTTGTCCTTCAGTAGGCTGAAGCCAAACCATGGCTGAGGTAGAGACTGGCGTCACTGTGTGAGAGCCCTGCAGATGTTGCCTTTGTGGGATGAAGGCCGAATGTAAGGAAATATCTCAATCTAACAAAAAACAGGGAACGTAATGCTGAAGCCTTGAGAATCCTCACACAAGTGCAGGAGATTGAAATTATATTAAACTGTGCACTAGAGCATATTACCAACCACTACTGATAAACCTTCCACTTGTAACACTCTGAGGAATGAAAAAGACCCAGACAATGCCAGCAGATCTTTAATTTCTGTAACTGCACAGTACCAATCCAGCCAGCGATAGCAGACTAATGGCCAGAGTGGGCAACCTCTACGAACCTGAAGCTCTCCCACATTGCCTTCTTCTTGCAGTCTTTGTTAATTCTGGCGAAGTCAAAATGGAATGGAGAAGCGTGTTAGCTAGTAAGGACAACATACGCTACATCCGGCAGAAGGGAACTATGCACTGCCAGGAAGTGTTTTTGTCCTGCTGGCTTTATTTCCAGGATGACGGGCTAGGCTTGATGCTGAAGTCATTGCACAGAATTTTAATTCATGTGGGATAAGGAAAAGGGCACCTTGTCTGTTTTCCACATGTCCATCAATGCAGACAGGGTGTACTTCTCACGGATGGAGAGATTTGAGAATGCAATTTTGCCTATTTTCAGGTGTGTTTCCAGCTGATTTTGATTCTGGTCTCTACTGTGTGTTTGACCGAGCTGCAAAGCAGACTGGCACCAATGGAGCTAACAGTTACTGAACCATCCACGGCTGTAGCTTCTGTTCAACAGCAAAGTTTGCCTTCCCTTTTTCTCTTGACATGAAGCTCGGGTACTTAGCGGTGGGACCTCAGAACCTGCAGAGAGCCAGGACCATCCAGGTGATCCACCCCTGCACCACCTCCTAGCAGCCTCAGCCAGGACCACGGGCAGATGCCCAGACTTACCATGTAATAGGCCAGGTACGGCAAGAGCAGTTTCAGCTTGTCTGGGTGGACGTTGACATTGGCTTTTACTGCATTCCAGGACCAGACTGGGCAGACTTCAAAGAGCTAAAATAATACATCATCACTTCAGGTATGTGCCCCTCGCTCACTTTCCTGACATGACATTGTCATGCCTTGACAAATAGTTATCATATCCGCCATTTACGAACTGCAGCTGTTCAGGACACCAAATATTCTGGTATCCCTATCAGAATAATCCAGCACTCCTTTTGTCTGATAGGTTAGAGAACAGAAAAATCAAATGCGTATTTGGTTACGGTCACAAAGGACAGCTGGTGTCCAATGGGAATTGAACCCGAAAGCCTGGTTTCAGAAGCCTGGTGTAATTGGACAGGCCCCTATCTCATTCTTGAGCAAGGTTAAACAGGAAATTTCACGTCACAATCAGAAAACCTTCAGAGAAGCCGGCAAGTAGTTGTGATCCCAACAACACCTGGGGGTTGTTGTACCCATCCCTAAGCAACAAGGCAAGGACTGTTTGCTTGCTGCCTGTGGCATGCACAGACATGCGGCTTTCTTGGGAACACATGAAAATGAAGTTGTTTTCTAGATTTTTGATGAGAATGGATATAGTTGTGTAAGGAGTAGGTCTTATTGTATCCCCAGCTCCCCAGGAGCACACTGGTAACTGTAAAGGACTGTAAAGTTTTAAAAACAAGCAGCTAAACTACCTCTAGTTGCCTGTTTTTAGAAGATCCCCCATCCTATGTGAGAGAAACCCTTCAGGCAGTGAATTACAAATTTGTATGAAAGTGTATTTGCTGCACAACAGGCTTCATGCTCTGCCTCTGCTCTACTGGAGTTAGTGGATATCAGTAGAGTACGTTGACAAAGTAAAATGGAAACACAGGTATTAAGATAAGTTTGCTTTGCTAAGTGTTAATGAAGGACTGCAGTGAGAAAACGAAAGATGTTTCTTGTGGGAGACCTTGCAGATTGTTCTCCTGGCACAAGTAACCTGGGGCCAGCAGGGCACAGGTCCAATGAACGTAGTCACAGGACGCACGGCATTGACTCTCCGTACTCTGAACTCAGCTCCAGCCCCCTGGAAGCAAGCAG
This sequence comes from Anas platyrhynchos, assembly GCF_047663525.1. Taxonomy (NCBI): domain Eukaryota; kingdom Metazoa; phylum Chordata; class Aves; order Anseriformes; family Anatidae; genus Anas; species Anas platyrhynchos. Next base: position 9,348,786 of record NC_092604.1, read on the forward strand.
AAAGCCACCCTCATGCATCCTACACCGCATGTAGTGTCCATGGGGATGTCGTATCTTCCCTAGCTCACCAGATCCCTGTCTTGCAATCCCCTCCCCAAGCATGCCCGTCTCTGTCGTTTCAGATCAAGAGGGCTAAAGCGGAACAAGGCAGCAGCTTCAGCAGGTGAAGGTCCCCTTTAGCACTGGGCCCACGCAGCACGTCTCCCCTGGACTTTGGTGCCAGGCAGCATCGCACCATGGGCACCATCCAACACCAGCAGCACATAAGGGGCAGTGCAGCCACCAACCCCTCCCCAGGGCCGGGGCTGCACTCCTGGCCCCACAGAGCCAAACTTCCCCCTGTCTCACCGTGCTCCCCATCCCCAGGTACCCCACAAACAGCAGCCACAGTGTGTGGGGCAGCTCCAGCTGGGGCATTTTTGGTGTGTGTGTGTGTGTGTTTGTGCTCCAGCTGCTGCTGGTTTTCCTGCTCATTCCAGCAGTGTAGGTGATAGGATTGTTTGTTGCTCTGGTATGGGGCAGAAGCAGAGCTGCTAGACCCAAATGCCCCGGCGTCCTTAGCCAGGCTCCCTCCCAAAAGTGATGGCCTAGCTTAGAAACTGTGATCAAAAAGAAAAAAAAAAAAAAAAAAAAGAACAAATAAATAAATAAATACATACATAAATAATGATGCTCTGTTTTCAGCCTGCAGGGTGCAGTGGCACCACATTTTCAGTTCTCTGCAGTCATCAGGCTTAATAAACATCTAATTCCCTTGACTCTGACAGTCAAGCTTTAAGGAATACACCTGATTATTGTTAGGCTTGAGAGGAAAAGCCCTAAACCTGTGAGAGCAGGTGGCAGCACTGCAAAGGGAAATGCTTTAAAAGGGGACCCCCATGGTGTCATTTGTGTGTGTATGGCTTTGGTGGTGTTAATTTTTTGTGTGAGTTTTGGAGGCAGCCAATGTTTATAAAGCCTGAAATGCTGGATAAATTGAGAAAGGAAGTGCTGTCCACCAGGAATTAAATACTTTGGGATTGCTATAGCAATTATTTTTTCCTCATGTATCTTGGTATCTGCAGAAGCTTCCTGGCCTGAGGTCTGCTACCCATTCAGCCTTCCAATTTTCACTAATTTTTCTGTTTCATGCTGTGAGTGCTTCCTTCATCTTTCACGGGCAAGAGCAGCTGGGCACTGTAAGTACCTACACTAATACCCTGCTCCCTCTAGCAGCCCTTGGAAAAGGGGCAAGGTGTGCTTTGTTCTGCTTTCACTCCTACTCTGTGCTCTTCCACCTACCTCTTCAAGTCCCGTGGGAAGGGTTGGCAGCCCTGGGTAGGTGACTGGGTCTGAGGCACTCCAGTTCTTCACTTTTACTTTCCCTCAGGCTTTGTGTTGGTCCTTACCTTGCCAGCTGTTGCCCTGGTGAGCCATGGTACAACCCCCTGAAGTAGGATGTATCTGCTACAAATGATGTATTTTTGAAGGTTGTAGGGTCATGTGTGGTTTCAGAAGGCTCTGTAAGCTGTGACTTAACAGTGAGGTGAATATATAAGCACCTTACTGTGGGCTTATGTATTCTTCATGTATAAGTCAGTCCTCCTTAGTTATATTTCAATATTGAAATGTTGATCTCTGTGCTGTTCTAAGGTGGTAGTTCAGGAAGAGTATGAAAGCAATTGAAACCCAAGTTTATCCATCCACAGTACACCTACGTGTGGTTCTTGAGCTCCTCTTTCCTTCTGTACTTATTGTTGCATTTACTCTTGTGAAAGGATGTATCTGTTGTGTGGGTACTGGAGGTCCAAGTGGGTTGAAACATTCCAAAAATGTGACATGAGTGTGCTGTAAATTGCAAACACTTCTGTTTCCATTAGGATTTCATGGCATTTTTGGAATGATGGACTTTGACTGGAGTGTCTGGGCAGAATGCCATTTCAGGAGATATCACATCTATCTACCATCCAGCTGAAATTTCTTCTGTACTTTCAATTGTACATACTCTGTACCATGAGCTGTTAAGTTGATGCTGTGGTCCACCTCAGAAATGCTTCTATCAGGAAATAAAATATTTGTGGAGAAGAGCTGTAGCTATAAAATATGTTGGCCAAAACTGTCAGAAGTTTAAAGGTTATTTCTAATTGCCCTCTCTTGTGCCTTAGATACCATACGACATAACTCAGAGCTTCTTTTCTTCCAGGAACAGTAATGTTTAAAGTTCCTGCTAATGGGCTTATGAGCCACTGAAAATGTTGGTTATGGTGAGCAGAAACTCCTTCTGAAAATAGTTTGCTTGATGGAACTTTGTTCCAGTATAAACCAGAATGGACTTCTCAGCTCAGTTGTACCAGTAAAAATCCATATCAGCCCTGTGCAATGCCCAGATAACAGAGGGGAGACTATGCTTCATTTCCTTCCACATTATGTACTCTTTAGTCAGCAATGTTTTAAGGTGTAAAGACTCCAAATTACAATCGTATTTTTCAAACTTTTATTGCCACCCTCCAGAAAAAGTCTTTGCAAGGCCCTTCAGTCCTTGTGCCGTGCAGCTTCACCGGCTTTTTATCTCCCTCCTTTGAGCCGCAGCTTTTCCCCGCTCATCTTTGTAATCTGACATTGTGATTTGTTCACTTGTATGCTTGTTTTTCTCCTCAGAAGATTTGCTGAATCATTGGGGAGGAGGCAAGAGTTGTAGAGGCAGCTGGTGGCCAATGATAAAACCACGGCCCCATCCAGTCTTAATGGCTTGCAGATGACAACCCTTCAGTTGAAGGCCTGAGTCACATTCCCTTCCGAGCTAAGATTGCCGGGGGCTTCAGGTCCGAGGAAGTGTGGACAGGGAGGTGGTACCAATAACTTATTTTTAGGACACAAAATACATTGATTCTGACAACCACAGTGGCTGTGCTGCATCTCCTGTGAAGAAACTTCTAAAAATGCTGTGAGGAAAGCTTGCAGACTAGGGGGCTAAACCCTGCCAACAGTTGTATGTTGTGCCCTCTTCAGTGGGAACACATTTTTGTAATGTGTTAAAAACAAAGAAACACAGGGATGGGCCTTAAAATAGGTCATGATATTTAGTGGCTGCTTCCAGACTTGGGTGGTGTAGTGTGAGCAAAGATGTGCCAGGGCTCCAGGATGTTCATATACCTGATTATTCATAGAGAATGTACCAAACCGTACCAGAATTCCACCAGTATAACTGGTGACGTGAATTATGCATCTGTTTACGTCACAACAGGTCTGAATTTTGTCCACAGACAATAAAATAAGAGCTGGAGCTGAAATGTCTTGGTTTATTTCTTAGCTCTTTCGCTCACTCTCTGTATGGCTTTGGGATAGTTGATTTATCTCTCCCTAGCTCTTGGTTTCCTTGTCTGTAAAATGAGGATAAGATGTTTCCATCTTTGAATTCTTTCCAAATGGTTTCCATTTTGAAATCTTTAGGAAGAACGTGCCATTTAAGTGTGAAGTACCATAAGTACTTGAGTCTCATAACAACACTGTTATGACATTATGTAGCATAATTGACGTATAACTTCTATGAAGCAAGACTGGAAGTCCAGCTGACCTAAGTTCCACTTCATCAGTTCTGCATCATATATACTACTCAAATTTGGGCAAATATTTTTAAGGATGATCACAATACAAGGACCTTGCTTGTATTGTGTATCGATGCTACAATAGCAAAAAAATGCACTTCCAGTTTCTGACCTCTTTTCCAGGCATTCTGGCCCCTGGGTGTCCATTGAGCCAGACTGATTTACAGTCAAGTACAAGCTGGATCTAAATAAGGCACTGGGCAGGGATGTCTGAGTGACACATGGGTTCACCATGTCCACAATCTCAGGATGGGGTCTTCTTAAGAACAGGAATGCTCCATCATCTGACTTCCCCTTCCTCAACTGAAGCGAGCGATAACTTCTATTTTATAAAGAGAAAAACCAGCGGACTTAGCCACTGCTGAAAATCCCACCAAAGTTCCTAATATAGAAGAGCCTGGGATGTAAGATAAAGTCCATTTGCTTTAAAATTATTCAAAGAGAAAGCAGAATCAATGGTAGGTGGTTTTGCGTGTGTGTTTTTTTTTTTTTTTAAACTCATGGTTCTTGATGAGAGCCTCGAACCTGAGAAGTGTGTTGGCCGCTGCTGAGTGTGGATGTTGTGCTTAGAGCTTACTTGGAAGCCTGTGATGTGCAGCAGAGTGAAATGGTTTAGAGGTGGCTGATGGCTTGGAGAACAGCAGGTTACGGGCTGAAGCAGAAAGCTGTGAGAAATGTGGCCCGAGAGTGGTGCAGAAACCACAGGGGTATGACTCATCTCATGTAACTTTAGATGTCTACATAGGCTAGGTTCCCTTTCTGATCAGTGGGAGAAGTAGGTGCATTAAAGACATGATTTCTCCTCCTAGAACACGCATCGAAAATAGGACTGAGACAAATCACCCCCCAATAGATGTTACTTGCCAGAAAGGGAGCGTTTGAGTAAACTACCTTGCATAGGGGATGTCCTGGCCTATGCTGCTGCTGCAGAACATTTCCTTCCTTGCCTATCCTGGAGGGCTTGGGACTGCAACAGCAGGCAGCCAAGTGTGACCCCATCCTGCAGGGCTTGCACTTGAGCCTGATAGGGGACGACTGCTGTTGTGGGGTCTGTGCTACGGGAGCAGCGACCTCACTGCAGTATGGTTGGGCAGACTGGAGGAGTGCAGTGTGTTGAAGCTGATGGTCTTACACCATTTTCATCCTCCACGGTGCATCTTTAGCAGGAAACCAAGCAGAGGCTGTGCTGTGCAGGAATCTTCTTTCACCCTCCCTGTCATGCACAGGTTGGGCTTGTCCAAGGGAGCTCCTCCAAACGTGGGGGAGCCCCTGCTGTGATCTTTGGCTGCATAGATTTGGTCGTTGCTTCCATGGAGTAAGAGTGAAGGGGGAACTTGCTGGCCCATACTTCTAACACATGGAAAGGGATGGCCAGATTTTTCTTCTATTCACTTAATGCTTTTCAAACTATTTTTCATAGAACGATAAAGGGTAAACAAAATGATTGTCTGTACACCAAAACTTGGCATGGTGTTGGTCTGAAGTGCTGCAGTCATCCTGCTGAAGCTCAGGAAGGCAGCCTGCTGGGGAAATGCTGTCCGGAGGAGCAGTTTGTTCAGCAAGCATCTGAATTGTTGGCTGCAAATCTGACTTTCTCCTTCGGGCAATGTTTCTAGGAAAACCTTCCCCTGCCCATTCCCTCGGGCCTCTGTGTTCACGTCGGCAATTTCCATGCTGCACTTACCGGTTATTCGCATGGGCTGGGGCTTGTCGGGGCAGCAGGAGTGAGGGGCTGACAGGCCTTTCCTGCCAATCTGTCTGCTGTTCAGATGAAGTGGTTGGAAAGTGCTCACTCTCCAGTTCCCTCTTTGGCTCAGGCTCTCCGATAAGGCCTGGGCTGTCCTATCTTGCCCTGGGAGCTGTTCCTCCTCCCTAACAGGCCCACTTCGCCGGCTGACAGTTAGCAGCCGGCAGTGCTTGATAAACTTATCAGACCAAAGCTGAGCCCGGTGCATGCTCAACTCCTCCCCGGCCTCAGATTTCCCCATTTCTGGGGACTCTTTGCTCTCTGCCTGCTGTGCTGTCTGGTGAGGTGACCAAAGATCACCCTCGGGCCACCAGGTCGCAATCAGCTGAAGGCCAGATTGAAAAAGGCTTGTGCTTAGGTGATGGTGTTAAAATGTGGGCGTCACGTAGGATGTTTGTAGCATCAAAATCCAGCTCTGTCTCTCCCCTTGGGATATTATTCACTGGTGGAAATGCTACTTGCATCTGATTTATCCTTTCTGTGTTTTTGCTCGCCCTGTTTCTCTGCTCATCTGGAGTTTTAGTGGTTTTAATTTTGGGGTTCTTGCTTGGGTGTTTTCTTTCTAAGCTAGTTACAGAATTGGGTTGCTTTGCCGAATTAAGTTTCTATCATTCATTATTGGTATCACAGTAGCACTCAGTAGGTTGCAGCTGAGATCAAGGCTCCATTGTGCAAGGCACTGTATGTAAAAGATAAGGAGGGGTAGCCCTGTCCCTCACTATCTTACCGTTGAAATAAACAAGTGAAATAAAAGGGAGAGGAGGAATTATCCTGCTTTTACAGATGGGGTGAAGTCTTCTGCGAGCTTCATAGAGTGCTGAGCAACTTCACAAATCCAGAGCTAATGTCTTGCCCGAGGTCATGCAGGAAATGTGGGGCAGATCTCAAGTCTCAGTTCAGGGTTGTAACCAAAAGCTCAGTGTGTCCGTGGTGACTGTTATGTGAAATGTACCAGTTCAGGAGCTGCTGCACAGATCTGTTTTCTACCACAGAGGCAACTGGCTGATTTACCTAGCCTTGCATATCTGCTGTGGCTGTTTTCAGTTGTTTCCCCTGTATGGACGTGCTACTCTAGGGCGAAAGTGGAAAAACATTTCTGCTTTACAAGCAGAAATGATCTAAGAAGAAAGTTTGAGTATTTTTCTGTTTTCCTGTAGCAGCTTCACAGGTCAAGTTCTCTATCCATTCCCAGGCCAGGCCCTCAAACTGCAGGCAGGAATGTTTGTCCTATGTGAGGAGATGTGCTTACGCAGCTCCTCCTGGGACACTGGCTGATGCTTTCAGGTTTCCACTTGTGTGCTGTGTTTATGGGTTAGCACAAACCTGCCGGCAGCTGGGAGCACCCGCCGTGTCCCCCTTTCACCTGCACCATTCCCTGCAGCAATGGGGAATGGCCTGCTGTGAGGAGTAAGGGCTCTGCTTGTTTCTTTCTTTTTCCACTGAAAACACTTCCTCATGAAGTCTAGGACAAGACACAAGCAGGCTCAGCAAATAATTTCTTATCCATTGCAACCTATACCCAATTGGAGCTAAATTCTTCTGTCCTTCCCCTCAGTTCCTTTTAGACCTTCTAAGCATTGCCAATACGTGAAAACTTCAGAGTTTTACCCTCTCTAGGACTGCGCTCTGTGTAGGTTTATACAGCGTGCAGATAAACTCTGGTATGATGTAGTGCTAGCTAGGAGCACACCTTCACTTCCTGCAGGTGTCCTGTGGCTGTCTTCATCAGGAAAAGATGCATCTTGTGTCCAGATCTCAATCCACCCTTGATCACAGTGCTTCCAGGTTGCTGCTCACAGCCTGAAGGCTGTCTGGAAGACAGAGGCACACCTCTCTTTCTGACAGTTGCCCGGGGAGATTGTTTTGCATGTCCTTCATTTGCTAAACAAAACAGCCCAGAGACCAGGATTTTCTTTCCCTGGCAATAAAGGAGTGAAGGTGTGAAGAGGACGAGGGAAGTGCAGGGTCTAGGGCAGGCTCAGAGAGAGGCAAAAACAATCAGCTCTTTATCCAGTCCCAAAGATTAGTTGAGATTTTGCTTTTTGTTATCTGTTTCCTTCATTGACTGGCCCGAATGTTTTTTCGATGCAAGGCAAGATGGTGGGAAAGGGGTTATTTTCAGAACCGGGGAGAATTTGCATGTTTGGAGAACAAAGCCAGCTGTGTTTGGAGTCAGTGACAACAATGGCCTGATCCTGACCGGTGCTGAGCATCCTCAGTGTGCCTGTTGTGTGGATTCAGTACCTCCAAGGGTCAGATGAGGTCTGAGGCAAAGCGAGGCCGTTTGCTGCACCCTATGCCAGCAGCAGCCCAGCCCTGGGGCTGGCTGTGGTGTTGAGCTCTGGGCTGACCCCACTCTGCTGTGGTATGGCTTGAGTAAGGCCAGATCTGCTTCCTTTCTCCTTCACATGCACTTCCAGAGCTTCAAACAGCACAGATGAAAGCCTGGGGAACTGTGCAGAGCGCAGCTGCTGGCTCCAGAGCAGTCCTGGGGCCTTCCTCCCCACCCAGGAATGGGGTCCCAAGCACTGGGCAGCAGGTTGGGAACCCTGGTGTGAGCAGGTGTTGGGGTACACTGCTGTGCTTGTAGTGCTGGCTTCACCAGGGTTGTTTCTTGGGGTCTCTCACCTGCATTTTCCTGATCTCCCACCGCTGGGCAGGTTGGGACGGGCTCCTTGCAAAGAGCAGCGCGCAGGGAAAACCCAGGCTGGGGTCCCTCTGGCCTCATCCTCATCCAGTGGCTCTCCCTGGTCAGGGACTGCAGGCTAACCAGGGGCTGAGGGGCTCTGAGGGTTCTCCTCTGGGCTGTTGGCACCCGTTGTTCCTTTCAACACATGGCTCTTGAGGAGAAGGGAGGCAGGCGGTGTTAGCTGGTGGCCTCAACGTGGCACCTTGTTACTCTCTGGGAAGAAACTTGTATTGCAAAACTCCAAATTAATTCCCTCTTCTCTTTCTCCCTTCTCAAGTCACCTTCTGGCTCTTGTTTTTTGTCTCGCGAGTGCCTTTGCCAGCTGGCCTCTTTCCACAGCCTGTGTTTCTGGAGATACACTCACAGAGCCGGAGGGAGTGGGCCAGCCTGGCCGCCTCTGCCAGCCTTGGCCACATTTCCCTGAGTGTGGCTCTGCAGCAGCACCCTGCCTGTGGTCACCCGTGTGCTTCTTTACTCGCTGCCTGTCCACCTAAAGCAACCTTTATGTCTCCTGGGGATGTGTAAGGGTAAGGCTGGCACTGCCTCTTCTGCTCTGAGCGCCCCTTGGTAATCTTTGGGCTCAGTACCCAGGAGAGCAGCGAAAGCAGCTGCCTTCCCTGCCTGCACCAGAGCCCGGGGAAATGAGCGACAGGGCCGGGGTGAGCTGCTCTTTGTCAGGAGGGAGAAGCCAGCTGTGGAAGCACAACCTTAGGATATAACACCCCAGCCACCAGGTCAAGGCTGCGACTCCTCCGTCTCATGGAAATCAAAGATAGGGATGGAAATCCAATGGATAGAGTAACCCCTGCTCAGCAGGCTCGGAGGAAGCAGCTGTCTGATTTGTTTTTATGAGTGGTGTAACAGGCAAGCTTGCCATGGTGCCGATTGGTTTATGCCAGCGCTTCCCTCCAAACCCGAGGAGCTTGCAGTGAGTCAGGAACACCTGCTGTCCCCAGGACACAGACAGGGAAGTATGTGCCCCCATGCCTACGTGTTTTGGGGCTGGAGGGTATTAGCTACCCAGCAGCTCAGATGCTGACACGCTCTTTAAATATTTCCATTTGCAGATTCGAGGAGGATAAGGGAAATAATAAACGTGGTTTGTATTTTTGGCAGCAGTTTTAATAAGCTGAAATGCCTTTACCTTGTCCCAGGCTTGTGCATATGTACATGTGTGAGTGTTTGTGTGTCTGGTGTCAGAGTCAGGACCTGGGACTGGTTCCTCCCTCGGGGTCCATGCCCTGGCCAGGTTCTGGCACAACCCTGTACAGGACAGCTCAGCTTCAACAGAGTGGCTCTGGCAATGCTGTCCCCTGTCACCTGGTGTGGCTGTAGCAGCTCCCTGTCACTCTGCAGAGCTGCCTCTTTGCCTGTGTGGGGCTCTGCACGTATCCACCTCTGAGGAGATGTCCTTTGCTCCTGGGCTTTGAGCTGTTCTGCATGTGGGTTTCCATCCTGATTTCCTCTTGTGTCAGAGCCCCAGGGCAGGAGCTGACCACGAGGGCAGTGCTGTGCTGTCCCCCTTCTTTTCCACTCTACCCCACTGCTGGCATCCCCAGAACAAAACTTCCCTGAGTACAAAACTTTATTGAAATGAATGTTTTTAACACAAAATACCCCGTGTTAGCTCAGTTACTGAGAAGGAACAGATTTATCAGATAAATCCCAGCAGGCCTGTACATGTTGTAACTGTCTGGTGTATTGCAATAAAAATATACATTAGAATAAGTATAAATATATATTTACAGTGTGCAAGGACAAGCCAGGAGCACAGACTCTGTTTTGAGTTTCCAGCATGCATATTAATGGTGAACAGCTTAGGCACAGAAAAAAACAGGGGCGAGTACATTGTAGATCTTAGGAGAATGGCTTTGGATTTACAGCAGTGTAACTTAGGGCAGGATGAGGCCTTTTTTCTCTTACCAATAAATGAATTTTCCACTTGGACTGTTTTTTGCCCATGATGGCAGCCTTCTTCAATAAGCATTTGCTGTGAAATAGGTATTTCTCCAGGCCATTTCCCCCAGGTGTCATTGCACAATGCCTGTGTTCAGGGATGTTGTTATGGGGTGGTCTGTGCGCTGCTACAATGCCCCATGTAACTGAAAGCACTTCTTTTTAATGCTGTAATAATACTTTGTCCTTCCTCTCAAGAACTCAAGGGACTTTACAAACCTGAGTGAATGACTCCATCACCAAGAGGGGTGGAGAAGTAAGTCAGAGCAGTGCAGTGACTTGCCCTAAGTTATATACTGAGAACGTAGCAGAGGCTGGAGGGGAGCTAGCTCTTTACCTGTTCCAGTGCTTTACTTCAACCTCTAGACCTGGATGAAGAAGGAAGTGCCACTGCTATTTGTGTAACATTTGTGAGGTATTCAGATTATGCCAATGCGTATGGGCTAGGCTACTTCCCCTTTTAAGAGGGGCAGAAAGCATACTGCTCTGCTCCTTGACACCAGTACTCGAGGGTCATTTCCAACCATGCAGTGACACAGGATTGCCCAGGAAAAATCTAATTCAGTAAGTCCTGCATACAGTGAAATGTGAGACACACCAGCCTGGATTCTGAGAGCAGCCAGTCTCTCTTGTGTGGTAGTGAGACACAGGGCTTATTAGTTTATGCCTAGTGCTGGGGCCTGGCTCTTCCTGGAGCTCTCCTGGTTGCCTCTAACCCCTGGATCTTTGCTGTAAGGAGTGGATGTAGAATACATTCAGAGTCCCCTGTTATTATCTAGGGATAGGAACAGTTTTTTTCATTATTTTCCTCCCACTCCAAGTTAAAAATACAACACAGTTCATTTGTCACTTGATCACAGTAAATGCTCTGCTGAAAGAAAGTGATTTTAGGTGTTTGTTGCCAGAATTTATGACCTGGGCAAGTCTCTGCAGAAGCCCTGTCTAGGTTGAGCACGGCTCACCGAATGCAGTCTATTTGCATGCCCCAGCCTTATCTTGCTAACCATCAGAGCAGAACATGGTTACGGCACCAGCCTGGCACAGATTGTTGCTGCCCCTAATCCAGGAATTCCCACCTCGCTGCTGGTCCCAACTGACTTCTGCTCACAGTGTAAATTCAGAGTAACAGCCACCTTTAAACAATTCCTCTGGATTTACACTTGGGCAGGTGATGTCAGCTCTGGCCTAGTACCTGCTGTAACTAAAAAGTGAGAGCTCCCACGAGTTCCTTTGTCACGTATCAGGATGTACAAGGCCCTGGGGTGCCAGGACACCAAAGCCTTGACTTCATTAGTCTCCAGAGTGATGCAGGAATCTGTACAAGCTTAATGAGGTGGGCAGCCCCGTGCTGAATGGAGGTGCTGGGGTGAGTCTTCTTCCATGGAGCAGGCACTGGCAGCGGGATCTCCAGCAGAGACCTGGAGTCGTCGCTCACTTGAGACTGTGCTGGGTCTCCCGATGCCTCCGTAGGTCCACCTTGCGTTGGAAGCCCTTGGCACAGAGCTCGCAGCTGAAGGGCTTGAAGCCAGTGTGCTTGCGGCTGTGGGTGATGAGGTTGGAGCTCTGGCTGAAGGCTTTGCCACATACCTGGCATTTGTGGGGCTTCTCCCCTGCAGGGCAGAGAAGATGGTAAGAAAGATATTAGCAGATGGTGGAAATAAATTAGCTTTCAGCAGACTCAGGCCTGACTGGCTGTGCTTAGGCACCAGTGTTGTCAGCCTGGTTGTCCTGCTGATGTGTCTGCACTCTCCTCCAGCAGCAGAGGGTGAGAAGAACCAGAGGCTAGACAATAGCCACCTCCTTGTCACCCAGAGGACACGCATCTTAGGGATGCTACGAGCTTCAGCTGACAGCAAAGATTGATTTCCTAGTGCCTCTGGACACATCGCCAGCACAGCTTCTCCGTGTCTGGGATCTGTGTGTACATGGACCTGGTGGACTCCAGTTTGCATTTGCTTATTGGGAACGTTTTGTTTCTCACCAGTGTGGATGTAAGTGTGTTTCTTCATGTCGGACTTCTGGTGGAAGCGCTTGCCACAGTACTGGCAGGGGTAGGGCCGCGTGTCTGAATGGATCAGCAGGTGCGTGGAGAGGGTAGAGGAACGCTTGAATGTCTTCCCACACATCTTGCATTCAAAACTTCTTTCCTGGTAAGGAAGAAAATCATGGGGTGTCAGTTGGTAGCTGCAGAACATGTGACAGAGCTTGAGGACTGTTAAATCATTGACTATAGTAGATTTGATAAGCAAATCTCCCCAGCTCACGGGCTGATGTGCTAATATGAAGAGGATGAAAGGATTGTTACTTATGGAAATGGCTTGCATCTTGTGATCCAGACTCCTGCACCCTTTAGAGAAGGTGAGGCACCTGAGAAGCAGTAGCAACCATCCTCCCCTCCTAATCTGAGACATTTTAAGGACAGTCTGAGACTTGAGAGATAAGAGAGCTATGATCTGTGGTTTTCAGAGCTCCTAGCATTGCCACTGGGTGCTGAAGGAAAGCCATCCTGCTTGTAACCTAGGAAAGTCACTTCCCTGATAACAAAACAACAGCTAAGGTCCCAGCACTCATCAGCTCTGGAGAGCTGATTCTCTGGAACCATGCTACCCACCTGGGAGTGAATATTGGTGTGCTGCTCCAGGCTTACAGCATGCCCGAAGGTTTTGCCACATACTTCACAAGCAAAGGGCCGGGTCCCACTATGAGACCTTCGTACATGGACCTCCAGGCCATGGGGAGTGGAGAATACCTGAAAAACAAAATGTCAGTGATTTTTCCAGGAGGCAGCTTTGTCTATATCTTTGATTTCGATTCCTTCTCTTTGATTCTTTCCTTTCGTAGGCCATGTAAACTGCGTGATTCCTAGCACCCTCGTCCTCAGCCAGGAGAATGAATGGGCACCTATTTCAAGCCACATGCATTGCACCTTGAGGCGAGCCACTGAAACTCTGATGTATTTGATGAAAGCTACTCCCGACCCTCCTTGTCCCTGAGGTTCTCTCCTCCGTGACGCACCTTGTTGCACTTCACACAGTGGTAGGTCTCCATGTCGGAGGAGTAATGCATGCTGTAATCCAGAGGGGGCTCGGGGCTTGGCAGGAGGTGGCTGCTGTACAGGCTGACAGGGTGCTCCAGAAGGGCTGACTGCATGGTGGAAGACATCTGTCGGTAGCCGTATGGTAAGTGGAAAGTGTCCCAAGAAAAGCCAGTTTTGTAGAAGGTGGGGGTGCTGGTCGGGGTAGTGCAGTCTTTGATCTGCAGACCTGGGATGGTCATCTCTGAGTTGGTAAAGTAGAGGGAGAAGGGAGTGTCATGTCAATGCCTGCAGCTGGATACCAGTAAAATAATAAAAAAAAACAACTCCCCAGGTACCTTGCCTGTTTAATGACCTTGGGAGTTGCAAATTTCTTGTTCTTTGACTCAAACCCTGATCCCTGTACAAATTTCATATTTAGACTTTGATTTCAGTCTGAGGAAGTTTTAGGGGGAAGGAGATGCTAAGGCAGTATTAACCCCCTTACTAGCATCTGAACAAGCATCATATGGACACCAGCCTTGACCATATCACACAGCTATACCAGTCCTTGAGATGTAGAGGCTTGCTCGCTGGGAATGATAGCCTTGTACTTCAGGGAGATGCTGATCTAAGCCAGAAGTGTAAGGGGAAATACAGAAAGCTCTTGATGAGCTCTGCCCGGGACAAGTTTAACCAATGGAGTCAAAATAAGAGCTGCCATTTACTGAAAATCTGGACCCAGACACAGGGGCCTCATAAACCAACCAGCCTAGCCCTGACCTTTTTGGCAATCCTGGCCCTGGGGAGCAGACCTTGAGCTGAAGGTCCTGGCAGCATCCTGCTTGGGTGCTGGATGGGGACACTTTCTTCTTTCAGTTCAGAAGGGTCCTTTTCTTGTTTTGGAACCACGCAGTCTAGGTCCTGTTTCTTGCCATCCTCTGATGCCTTGTCTCCTATGGCTGCAATTACAGTAATGTCATGGTTAGTTTATTCCACCCCATGAACCCTGTAAGAGAACCACCTGGTAAGGTGGTCTGTGTACTTATCTGTGAACTCAAGCTCAGATACGTGAGTCCACGCTCAGTTCCCCGAATCAGTGCAGAGCGGTGCAATCAGCGTGGCAATCAAGGTCTGCCCACTGCTGACAAAGGGAAATTCCAAGCAGCATAAGAGAGGCAAGGCAGAGGAAGACAGGAAGAAATAATAGAGCACTTGATGCCCTATATAACTAGAGCAAATTAACCCTAGAAGGCCACACTGTAAGAATAATTTCCTTATTTAAAAACATCCTCATTTATGAGGGTAACTAACAATCACTAACTTATTAACCTCCCCAACCCCCCCCAACAGAGCTGAGTATTGTTAACCTGAATTTATGAACAGCTGAGCAGGGAAGCAGAGAGGGGAGGTGCCCACAGAGCCCAGTCTCCTGCCCACACTCACCTTTCTCCATGCCTGTCCCAGCCCTTAAGAGACCAACAAGCACTTGTTAGAAATAGACTTTATAGTAAGAATTTAAAAGAGAGGTCCGATACATGTGCTGCCTTTCTGCTGAAGAGCAGCATCCATCTGTTTGTCCAAGCCCTCTTGTGCTGCAGATAAACACTAATGGCAGGAATTGAGATTGGACTGTCACCTCTTTTCTGCAATCAAACTTGTCATAGGGCTGGACTCTAGTTCCACAGCCAGGGCCAGAACAAAGGGTAAGTTGATTCTAGATTTGAATAAAGAAAATTTGAATGGTGCCTGAAGGAAGAAAATAATTGTCCTAGCCATGCTGTTGCATGGATGTCTCTGGGGGAGAATGAACAGACGGGGAGGACAGCAGGCATAGGCAGAAACACTGTTAGTTTGTATTGATCTGGTATGTAGCAGCCAGCCTTTCATGTGCAAGGTGTAGGACTCCTTTCACAGTGTTAGGTTATCACCAGTATCTTCTCGTTCTAGCTGTAACCTTCCTTGCAGGTCACAAGGAGGAGGTGGTAACACACTGAAGTAGAGAAAATGTAGATAGAAGATGTAGACATTGAACACAGTGGGTTAGAGATCGAGGTGGCAGAGCTGCCAGTTTGTAGAATGCCAGCCAAGCAGAAGTTCTTTTCCCAACTGCTAATTGCCCGAGGTTGGACATCCTTCCAAATGTGACCAACTCCTCGCAGCAATCTGGTATCTCAAATCTCCCCCCAAGGGAGGTGGGAATCAACAACTGGAGCAAGAGCAGAGAAAAAGGCAGGATTCTCAGTGTAATTTCCACACAGGTGGAGAACTGGCCATCAGAAACCTTGTGATCTTTTAGGGTTTCCAATGCTTGTGTCTGCCCAAAGCATACCAGTGTGGAGGATTCTCATTGCACTGTCTCTGAAATCACAAAAGCAGCAGCCCGGCAAGAAACAAAGGGAGGATCTAAATTTATTGTCAGTGCAACAGTATGGATTTGTCCTAAAGAAAGAGGTGCGGGATAACCTAATATTTAGACTGCCATCCCTGTATGGAAACCCTTAGTTATTCTGTAGCTCATTCATCCTACTCCCTTGGCTTGCTTAATCCATAATTTATTTGCCCCGGTGTATTCTTACAAGCCCAGTGGCTGTATTGACTCACCAGTGAAGGCAGAGGAGATTGGATCCCACGTGAATACAGGCAGATCATCTTCCACAAAGCGGTGTTGGTGGTAGGTATGAGCCTTTTTGCTCTTCACCAAAAAGGAACGTGGCATTTTCCATTCACTGCCTGGGCAGAAACACGAAATGACAGCAGGTAAATCTCTGGTTTGTGGGGTAGTTTCTTGCTTGCTCCCACAGCACGTCAGTTGTGTATGCAGCAGTGATGAGAATTAAAAACCCTTCTGCTGGGGAGCCAGATAGGTCATCTCCAAGGTCCCCCCACCCAGCTGAAGAGAGGGGAGTGGTTGCTTGGGCTTAGGCGCTTGCTGGGTCTTAACTTTGGGGAAAACACCTAGCTGTGGGGGGGCTGAGCAGAATAACTTACTGCCAGATAGTTTCTGCCGCTAAGGTGGAGATGGGACAGCAGATTGAAGGTGGGATTGCAGATCATATGCTCCGTAAAAAAAAAAAAAAAAAAATAATAATAATAATAAAAAAATCCCTCACAATCCACCCGTAGGTTGAGGCAAAGGATTACTGCTGTCTGTGAAGACAGAGGTGAAGAAATGGTGGCATGCTTAAAGACTGTGGTGTTACAGACCAAAAATGTTTCTGTGGCAGGGATAGATGAGAACCCAGAATCTCTCTCATGCAGTTCTCTGCTCTGCTTCAGTGAGATTGTCCTCTCACGGGGGACAGTGGGGACTGCTGGTTGGAGAGCGCCCGTTTCAGAAAGGGGTTTTGCACCTAGAGCAGTCCCACCCGTGGCATTGGCTCCTCTGCGAAATTGCCATCCAAATAATAATCACAGTAAAACCATCGAGAATGGGAAAGATGCGATGGAAAATCCCACAGCCTTAACATGCGGTGGGTTTCCTTCTCGTTGGCCATAGCTTGAATGTTTTGTGTTGTGGCTGGCAAACACCGGTCAAGCAGAGGCAGAGCCGAATTGCTGGGTGCGAGAGGTTACCTTTTGGATCTGACTCAAATATCATAGACCGTTGGAATGACGAGCATAAAATGCTGAAATTTAATCATCCCAAATTCTCTTGCAATGTATTTGTTATCTTCACTGCCCAGAACCCAGCCCGCCCTGTGCCCGCTCCCCGTGGCTAGTAACTGTTCTCGTGCAGACAGTACGACAACAGGCTCGATGCTGTGCGTGGCAATATCAGCTGGTGCACTATTTGCATATGCATTTGCATTTTCCCTTGTAACTGTTTGAGATAGTAGCACTAAAAGCAAATCTTGCTATATTTCATACGAAAAGTTAGCAGCAAGTCTTTGCTCTCTACTAGTGGGCAAGCGCATTGTTATTTTTTGCTTGTTTTTTTTTTTTGTTTTTTTTTTTTCTTTTTTCCTGGGAGCAGTTGAAATGTGGTGCACTTATTTACTAAAAAAGAACAACGTTTGGTCCTGTTGAGTAGGAATGATGTAAGGTGTCTATGTAAGTCAGGACAGAGCAGCATGGGCTCCTGAAATCCCAGACAGCCAGCGATGGAAAAGGTCTGCTCTGGCTGCTCCTTCGGGTTCAGAAGTGCCTGCCCTTACCCCTGTATGCTAAATATAATTACATAGCTCAGTGGTGCTTCACTTCAGGCTTTGAGGGCCAGATTTATGATGGTGCCTGCGGCTACGGGTACGTGTACAGGAGGGGAATTCACACAGCAAAGCCTGTTGTGGACAGGTAGGTTGCCAAGCCCATTGCCGTTGGTGGGAGCCAGGTGCTCACCAGCCCCAGCACCTTCAGAAATCCCATTACAGCTCTAGCTGGCCTTATAAATCTGGTCCAGGATTCCCACTTTCGTATGTGACTTCAGCCATTTTCTCTCCTGCAATGACTCACCTGTTTTTATCTATTTCCAAGAAACGTACATGTGGCTTGAGATGAATCTGAGAAAACAGAAGCCAAGAGTGGATGTGTTAATTTAATTTTAGCAAGAGGACAAAGTACTGAGAAGGAACCATGAGCATGCACTAGAGAGAAGGGACGCTGAAGTCCAACGCTGTATTTACTGGGCTGTAACTCTCACAGGGTTCCTTCTAAGTATCATAAAGTGCATCTCTGCCCATCCTGCACACACAGAAGTGCTCGGCTCAGTATGAACACAGAAGTGTTAGGTGATGGCCATAGCCCTTGCAGCAACGTGCCCTGCCCAGCCGGTAGCCTCCCATCCTAGCAGAAGTGCTCAGCTCAGAGGGCACGGCAGGAGGGGCTGGGTACCAGGTGGGACAGCTGTGTGTGGAGCCGCACTTGGCAGCATAGACGTGCCCCAGATTAAAGTCCTGCCACAAGCCCTTTCTACATGGGATTTCCACTCATGTCAGAGGGATTTTCCCACCTGGTGGGCAGGACTGTGCCCACAATGGAGAGTATTCATACCACCAAGCTTTAGACATCTGATTTGTCTGCCTGAATTAACCAGTTAATTTCCCTGGGCTTCCTACACAGCAGAGGAAGAGGCTCTGGCAGCAGGTAACTGAATGCACGAGGAAAGCACTCACGCTGCACTGCCTCCTGGAAGAGCTGCTGTCCCTGCCCGCCAGCCGGAGGACCCTGAGGCATTCACCAGATAAATTTGAGGACTGGAGGTGGGTGGCATGAGTAATCTTGCAGTGTTTTACTGTAGTGCCCATGGACTAAGTACATGAAGGTGCTAAACACGGTTTCTCTTCTCATGCTGGTTGGACGTAGCTGCATAAGAATCAATGGGATTTTTCTGGATGTGTTTGCTCCAGCATATGTAAAAGACAAATTTGGGCCAGTATCTTGACTGCTGATAAGGGCCTCTACAGCGCAACACGATCTTTAATGCACTACTGAACGTTGCAAAAGGAAGTTACTTTCCCCCGCCCCATTTCACAGAGAAAACAGGAACTGGGTGCCCAAAGCATAGTTAATTAACAACTGCATTGGACTCTTTGATTCACACAACCGAGTTAGAGGAAAGCTAGAAGCACAGATTGGGAGAGAAAAAAAATACTGTGTCCTTGAAACTCAGCATTATCAGTCGCAAGTGATCAACTGCTACCAGCAGCTAACTGTATTTCATAGGGACAGTAGTGCTATAGACAGCAGCCCCTGCTTAAACAATCACTGAAGCTTCCAACAGAATTTAGCTTCAACCTTTTGCTAAAAGTTGCACTTTTTTTTTTTTTTTTTTTTTTTTTTTTTAATGGAGGTTGTTCTTGCCAGCCCTTGCAGCACTTGGTCTGGCAGCCGCACAATGGAGTTCATTGCCTGGGCAAGAATGTCGTCCCAAAACACCCAAGCACAGCATTTCGTGGATTCAGTAGAGAATATAGCATCAATAGCCAGCTGGAATTGACACTCTTATTCATTTGCCATTCCTGTAGCTGTATAATAATGTTGTAGTAATCTGCTCTGAGGAAGAGATAGCCAAAAACAACCCAGGGGAGGGAAAAAAAAAAAAAGCTTCATTATTTTGGGTACCTAACTTGAAGCATCTGTGAAGAGCTTGTTTTTACCAGCTACAGGTGCATGAGCCAGATTTGAAAATGCACCCAGCACCTGTGTATTCCTCTTCTGTGTTCTAATTCAAAATTCCTTCATCCCCAGTGATGCTCTCTGGTGAGCATCCAAATCAAAAGTGTCTATTTGATTTTAATGGGGTGTTTTCTGTCTTCAGGATCCTAATGTCCTATGTTCCTCCTGAAGCCCGGAATCCAGTATCAGAGCATGGCAGCTTGCAGTACCCAAAAACACAGGATAGGGCTCTTTGATACAATTTAGAAGAAATCAGTATTCTCTCTATATTACATTACGGGGCCATTCTGTCAGCGGTTCCTTCAGTGAGACAATTCATAATCCAAAATATTGTATTTGGGAACAGGATTGTGCCATGCTGAATCAGGAACCCAATCTGCAACACAAGTTCCATTCTAAAACTGACTCATTTTTCTTTAAGCCCTTCTAAATTCGAGTATTCCTGTTTTCAAACTGACAAGGTTAATTGCAGAGATGAAACCCTTTTCCCCACTGCACTTGGAGGAAATACTTAATTTTTAAATTAAAGTTGATACGTGGCTTCAGGTAAGCTGATAAGTGTCCAAAGTTTTAGACTAAAAGAGGCTAATTTCCCTCCTGCTTAATTTATTTTTAATTTTTAGTATTGTTTTTTTTCTGCTCTTTCTGGCAAAAATGAAGCTACCGAAAATAAAGAATAGCGGGTCTGTCAGAAGACTATTTTTGTAAAAAGCACGAAACAAAACATAACCCATGTTTGAAATTTTTAAGAGCCCAAATAAGAGATTTAGTGGACTCCTTACTCTTTAAATTTAAATCATATTCAAAAAGAATTTCAGTTCTTTACAACAAAACTAATCATGCCTCCACTAGTCCATGCTTGTAAAATTTAATTTACTTGGGGCAAGTAATTTGAATGTGGCTTTTTAGTGGAAAAATGCACAGAACGTTATTCATTCTTGTGGTAAGACTGGGCAAATGGACATCATGCCAAAGCTTGGAAGTTACGGTGAAAATTTTGTTGGAGAAGTGCAATGGAAATGCTTGTGCACCTTTATTGCCTAGAAAAAAAATGTTTAGAATACAAAATTGCAGCATTTGTTCTTTAGAAACTTCCTTTAGCTCCCGGTGACGTTGGGAATGCCGCTAGCTTTAGCAAACTGCCTTAAGCTTCCCTGGATAAAAAGACTGGTAGAGCACAATCTAACAAATCCTATTTCCCTTTAATATGCTTACTTTGTGAACTTGTAAACCATTTGTTTTCCTGCTTAATGTATTGAACCAGCCTGGTAGTATAGGAGGTATGCCTATAAATATCTAATTGCATATGCTAAAAAATTTGTTACACTAATCAGCATATACTTAGAAAGGATGGAGAGAGAACATAAATAAAAGATAGGTTTGAAGCAAAAATCCTAACCAGGAGAGACTGAATTCTCATCTAGGAAAATTGGCATAAATTAATTGATGGCAGCAGAGATGTGCTGTTTTCTGAATTTATAGGTCTGGCTCTGTAGAAGAGCAATTAAAAGGAAAAAATACAGCACATCCTCAATGCTCAGGTACAAAAGTTTACATCTGGAAACTGCCTGCTGCATGTAGCTTGCTGGGATGCAGGTGTCTGAGACCATTGACACATCTTTTCTATTTTATTCTATTATCATTTTCCCATGTGGGAAGATAAAGCAAGTAGATGGCATATAATTTTTAAAAGTTTGACCTGTTTGATATACATAAACCATTACCATAAATGCTCAGTACAAGTGACTAACACAGGGAAACATGTTACATATTTGCAAACAGAGTAAAAGAGTAAGAAAAAGAGTATAAAACACATCAGAGAAAGGAGTTAAACATTGAAATTTGAAGTGTTTAAAAGAATAAATAAATCACCTGTTTAGGGAACTTTGCTTTACTGGATTTGCCTCAATCTCCCCAGGCAAGCCCCCAGTGAAACGTTGTCTTCTCGCTGGAGTCCTTCTTCCACTTTTTCACTTAGTTGCTGTCTGCTGAAATAGATACTTCTCCTTTTTTCTCTCTGTTTTTTTGCCCCTGTTCCCCTCCCTGATTTTTCAATCAGATTATTTGTGTCAAAATCTGGCGGTGAAGAAACAACCAATAGAGAAGCAGAGCCCAGAAAGTATTTGCTTATCAAAACTTTCCAGGACTTTGAAAACTTGAAGAGAATTCACGATGCCCAGCTCTAAACCCTAGGGGCAGCACCCTTAACTTTCTGGGGCAGCTTTGCTTTCTGCAGGAACACTCTTCTGTCATATTGACAATGAGCATGACACAGGGAAATTATGTATCAAGCAGGCATTTGTTCTTTTTTTTTTTTTTTTTTTTTAAAAAAGCTTTAAAGAAATCTATATTTTTACACATTTATCCACACATCATATCTTTCACAAACAGACACACCATCTGTCTCGCATACACACTCATTTCAGTCTCATAAACAAAACCATATAGCACATATGCACAAAATTATTATATACTAGAAAGGATCTTTTATCTCGTCAATTTCCAAGGAAAAAGGAATAAGAGCTTTCACAGTAAGAACTGAAAAAGATGTGTGTTAATCACCCTTCATTTTCCTATACGTGTGTGCAATTCATACATTCTTTAAGCACTGCTCTCTATATATACAGCTGTATATAGGATATAATTATAGACTTAAGAAAGCTCGTTAACAAGGATCTTTGCAAAAAGCTCTTCAATTCAAGAGCAATAATAAGAATTTGTTCTTCTATCACTTGCTTTCAGAAAGGGATTGAAAATGGGTTTGAAAGTATGAAATAACTGACTGCCAAACCTCCCTGCAAAGGTAGGGTGAAAAAAGGAGAGCAGAGCAGAGGCAGTGACTTTTCTCATGTCACCTGGTGATTCTCCAGTAAAGGTTAGAACAGGAGGTGAGGAGCAGTGATTTTATTTGGAGAATCCTTGGACACAACTCCTGTTTGGAGACAAATAAGGAGAGCTGGTCTTCCCAAAGGCTTGGGGGGGAAAAAAGGTAATTCCTCAATTTCACCTGTTTTCTGATTTTTCACCAATTTCCCAACCGTGCAAGTGCATACTGACATGCTGTGTGTGCCCTTGCTTATCCCCTCCTGCACTGACAGCCTGGTCTGTGCATGGGTTGAACAGCAAAGATGCCTTCTGAGAGGTTTATAAATACAAGCACACACCCAGATGCCAAGTGCTTGGACTTTGCTGTCAGACAATTGCCTTTATGTCATGGGGGTTTTCTGCTCGTTGTAAGCCTTAAGATGCATGTCACTGTTTTCTACAGTTGGTTGCACTACGCTAGGATTCCGTGTGGTCGCTTTTCCTGCTGTAGCACAGTGTGGTGAGAGCACCAGGAAACAATAACTTTTTTTTTTTCTGCCGTGCAACAGGATCGGCTGCAGGGTGGTGATCCCCTGATGGAGCAGATGCGGTCCAGAGCCACTTGGGATTCATTGCAGAGGTATTTGGTGTCCGGCTGTGAGCAGGCAGAGGGGGCCTTAGCGCTCTCTGCTGGGACAGCCACAAGTCACAGTTCTTGTCGTCGTGCCTTGTGTGGACACCGCATTGCCCCATGGCACCGGACAGGCTGTGCAATGGGCTTTGATGCAACTCGAAGATAGGAGCGTAGATTTCACCCAAATTGAGAAAGATTCAGATTTTAATCTTTGCCCATCTGTCATTTACTGAGCATAATTAATTCATGCTGTTTATGGAAGCAAACAATCCCTTTTTCCTTTCCCTCTTCCCCTCCTTATTTATCTAGCTGTTTTGCATGAAAGAAACGTTCCCAAAGCATTGTGCTAGCAAGCTGATTTGCATCCTCTTAAACACAGGCATTTGAAGGATTACATTTCCCGCTACAAAAGACAAGCATTGTAACAGAAAACCAAGATGTACATTGCAGCTTCAGGGTTTCATGTGAAGACAGTTACAGGAATTAAACAAAACAGGAAAATGACAAGCTGCTGAAAGGACTATGTTTTTTTATGAAACATTGGAGCTGGCTTCTGCCAGCACCTTGAGCACAGACTTCCCGTTGACATAAAGTGCAATTGGCTGCAGAAAGTGTCTCTTAAACAAGAGATGGTAAAACCAAGTCAGCCACCAAAAAATCCTACAAAAGGCTAGCTCTACACACACAAAAAAATATCTAATAGCTTGTTCAGTAAAACTTCACCACTTAGCTGACTTCAGAGATGCTCCAAAGAGCACTGGGCACAATCATTTGGAGAAGGAGGGTGGCCACATCTCCTAGTTTCAGTAATCTATCCATAGAAACAACTGAAAACAAACAAACAAACTGTACCATATCAGTTTCATACAAATTGATCCCTGAGATAATGGGCACAGATACTCCATGACTAGTACTATTATCACTACACTAGAATGCCTGAAGAGAGATGGGCACACTGTTATAACTGGTTCAGCAATCATTCATCCTCTCTCCTTTGTTTTATTTCAGGAGTTCCTATGCACCAAATAGTTGCAGGATGGGAACACAGTCGGGAAAGCTGCCACCTTGGTGCATTGTGATCTTACTCTTGCCTAAATTTCTGTTTGTGGCTCCTGTTAAACATAACACCTCTGCTCTTCAATTAAATCAATAGCAAAAGGTAATTTATACAAACTGGAGGGAAAAATCAAAGTGTGTTGGGGATGCATTTAAGCTAGAAGGCCCTTTCAGCAGGCCCCATGTGGTCAGTCATGTTTTATATTTGTATTGATATAATTTTTTATTGTTCTTTCTTCTTGTTTCAGTGTTGGCAGACAAAGAGGTTCTTTGGACTCTGGAACCTTGTGCTGTTCCTGACCCACATGGGCTATGGTGGATATACAGCTAGTTCAGCTTGCCACTGAGGACAATTTAATTTTGTGTATTGCTGTGAGTTCTTCTTACATGTCCTATGCTCTAGTGCATCCTAAGTAAATAGATTATTAAATGCATAACTCAGTAAGAATAAACAGGTTAATTATAACACATCAAGCCCATTCTAATGCTGTTGTCTTTCCTTTAAAATCTAGCAGCCATCCCCTCCTGCAGCATCCATGTTTTCTATGTCAATTTTAATGCTATAGTAATTAAGTCACACTAAAATAACACAACTAATTGCTTTCGGTTCCTTTCTGAAACTCATCCTAATTTCCACTCTTTTCTGTGGCAGATTAAATAAACATGTCTGCACAGCAGGAAAAAAAAAATACCATCTCTCAGTCCAGACTGCAATAAATACCAACTGCGCTGCACAAGGCAGGACAAGATTAAAAACATGCTATCTCCTCCAGAGGTGGGATGACCCCTTACAGGTGCAACACAAAGGAACTCTCTCGCTCCTGCAGGGATGCCAGCGGGGGAAGAGCACATCTAAAGTTAAAATTCAACCGGTAACTTCTGTGATAGGGTTCTAATCTGTGTCTTTTTAGAGCTAGTTTCTGCTCTGCAAATCCAGTGCCTGTAATTCCCACTGGCAGCCGAGGATGGGTCCGAGGGATTAAGGAATTGGCTCCAACGCTTCAGGGGGCTGCCAGTGTCCCCACCAACCTCCCCTATGTGGGGGGCGAGGAGTGCTGAGACCCCACCGGTCTGAGGGCTGAGATGGAGCCTAAAGTTGAGTGGCTTTGAGGAATGAAGGCTGCAGAGCCTTCCCTGAGGTAATTTAACTTCTCCTGAACCCTGTTTATTTCTACAGGGATGGACAAAGATCTGAAGGGAAAAGAATGAGGGACTCGGTGTGCCATGGAGCTGGATTTCAGGATAAAAACAAGAATCCTTGTCCGTGCTTTGCGTGAGGACTCGGCCCCGGGGCCGCCTGCCTGGGGAACAACGGGGAAATGGGGCAAAAGGGGGCGGTTTTGGGGCGCTGAGGGGCGCGGGGCGCTGACAGGACCCGGCCCCAATGGCGGCGCCCCCCTCCCCTCCCCGCCCCCCTGGCCTTGTTTACCGGCCGCCGCCCGGCCCCGCCCCCTCGCCCCACGTGACCGCCCCTCCGAGGCCCCGCCCCCAGAATCACGCGACCCCCCTCCGCCGAACCGCATCGCTCCCGGATCCTTCCGCCGGGGGGGATCTTTTCATCTCTCTCTCCCTTCCCCTCCCCGCCGCACCCCGGGGGGGGAACCCCTTTGAGGGCGAACACCCCGAGCGGGGCGGCGAGGGACCGGAGGGGGATCCTGGAGAGGAGCAGCGGGGCGGCGCGGGACTACTTTTCTCGGCGGAGGGATCCGATCCGCCAGCCGCCCGCTGACTGGTTGGGAGGGGGGGAGGGGGAGGCAGGGCCAAGATGGCGGCGCCCTGCGGGCCGGAGGAGGCCTGAGGGGGGGAGCGGCGGCGGGCGGCAGGGGCTGAGGTGAGCGCCCGGCCGCCTCCTGCCCCCGCGGCGGGGCGGCGGCGGGGGGCACGGCAACGGAGGGCGGGGGAGCGGGGGGGAGACTTAACGGGGCTTTGGGGGGGGGTGGGAGATGAGGGGAGGGAGGCTGGGCAGGGGGCGCGGTGTCCTCCCTGTCCCCCCCCCGTGCCCGCTGTCCCCGTGTCCGTCTGTCCCCGTCACGTCCCGCTGTCCCTCCCCGCCCTCACCCCCTCAGCTATGGGCTCTGGGCGCTGAGGAGCGGGCTCCGGGCTCGCTCCCCTTCCCCCCCCCCCCAGCCCTACTGAGGGGGCCGCGGGTGCTGAGGCGGCCCCGGGATGCCCCTGCCTCGCTGGCAGCCCCCCGGGCCTCCCGCTGCCCGCTGGGGCTCCTCGTTTTTTCTGGCTTGCTGTGGGCTCAGCGGGAAGCCGGGGGGTTGTTTACGTGTGCACGGAGACCTTTTGTCAGCGAGAAGTTGGAAGGGGGCAGCGGGGAAGTTTTTGCTCTGTGGCAGGCAGGCAGGCGGTCGGGGTGCTGCCTGTTAGTCCCTGCTTCTCTCTCCCCCCCCCTCCCTTTTCTTCTAATGAGGCTTTTACAAGGCAGTCAGCGAAAAACACATGCCTTAAAGGAGTATGTGATTCAAAACCCACAGACACGGGGATCAGCCTTTGTCTGCAGAACTGTTTTCCAGAGCTGCTTTTTGCACAGAACCTTCCAGGGGACGGTAACGCAGGAGGTTTTCGTTCTTTGTCTGCTCTGCTCGTGTAGTGTCCCAGTGCTGCCTTCCTGGCAAGTTGTTAGGAATCCATCATACCTGAAGCACTACTTAAGCGATCCCATCAGGTAGGGGACCCGTCAGACCCTTCTCAGTTTACGTGTATGAACAGCAGGGAACTGGCAACCAAATATTTGAAAACCCAGAGTCCTAATAATGAGTGCAGGCACCGGGAATACGTCTGTCCAGAGTTGATTTTACTTTGCTAAGCAGCAAGGCACCAGATCTGCTTGCTTATCAGAATGAGCTAAGTTATGTTTAAGCTTATAACCGAGGATTTAAAATCCCTTACTCTGTTTAAACAAACAAAACAAAAAGCAGACAAACAACAAGAAAAACACCCCACCTCTTCTGTTTTTTAGTTACCAGCCTCATCACCAGGAGGTTAAATTGTATTTATGTGGGGTGATACCAACTTAGTCAGATGAAAATACAGTCAGAATATCTAATGTGTCATGAGATAGGCTTTAATTAAAATGATTTTATCTTTGGCTGTTTTTCAATCTCAGCTCCTTGACTCTGTTACCTGAGAGTTTACTCTTACGGTGACTAATAAAAAGCAGCCTTATTAAAAGGTTCTCAGGTGGGATGTACTGCCCGATTGCAGATGTGCTGGTGTTTGGAACAAACAAGTTACATTCAGTAACTTTCTCATTTAATGCTGGCCCCACTTAGAGCTGGGTTGCTGGGACACTGACTTGTACCAATCCCTGATACTCTTCTAACTGTCTGATACCTTGTCACATCTGAAGCAAGCTGCTGATGTGATTATTGCATTCTTATAGAGACTGACTTTAATAGCCTGCAAGATGTAGTCACACACATACATAGCTCTTTGGAAAAGATATCTTCCATGATAAACGAGTCAAATAAATAGTCAATGCACTCTTCAGTGGTGGAAGCAAGGCAGAGATACCAGATTTCTATGGCATGTTGTAGCCAGGTGTATGTTTTTTTTGCAAGAATATTGCAACTTAAGATGTTGGTATAGCATGTAGCTGCTGTGTTTTTACATAGTTGAATAGTTGTCCTGAAGACAAGTAATAATGCCTGCCTTGGTAGCATAGACGTGTTTTTGGGTATCACATTAAGATACCGAGCAAACTTCTTAAATCAGTGAGCTGCCATCACTTCCCTGGGTATTACTCTTTTTTGGTTTTAATTTAAGAAAGTGACATCATTTGGTTCTGTGTTGTGTGCAACGCCTGCTTTAATTCTTGGGGTAGTTAAAATGTCTTGACTGAGTACACTTGTTAGTTTGCAAGGTTTCAAGGTTTATTGAATTGCAGTATAATGCTTGGAATTTGTTTAAAGGATTCTTTTGGTGGCAAAAAAAAACAAAAAAAGACCAAAAAAAACCCACAGTGCTGCAGAGATTTAGGAGCCTCAGCCATTGTGTTGCTGTGAAATCTAGAGCTCTCCATTCACCTGTTCATGGCTTTAAAAAGATTCCTTCGTTCAATCTATTTTCCTCGTGTACAGTTAATTAAATTGGCATTGAAAAATAGTGCTTGCTCTTATTTATTTGCCATTAATATATATGGTTGGATGTAAGGAACTGAAACAATTCCCTTTCAGGTTAGTGACCGACTTGTTAGCATGGCTTCTGCCAAAGGGTTAAGCGTTAAGCTCTGCTGTGTTTGGGCTTTTTTTCAGCATGCATTGCTTTTAAATAATCTTCCCTCTGACAGAAGTTTGATGGGTAGCAATTAGTGTAATGTATTGGCACAGCAGAGTTTCAAAAGAATCTTTAAAAATGCTGAATGTGATTCTCTCTTTTTATTTGAGGGTGTTGTTTGTTTTTTGTTTTTTTTTTTTTGTGATCTTTCTGCTTCAGTTAAGCACCTGTAACAAAGTACAGGAGGGTGAATGTGCTAATGAATTATCTTATAAAATAATTACTGAGTTTAGGAGTGGGATCTTGTATCAGATCTTAAAATAACCAGCAAAATGCAGACTACTAGAAGAAGGCAGGCACTGGGATTATTATAAATAAATGAAATGTATTGTATTGCCAGCTGTAATGATCCATCAGATCTGAGGCTTGAATTGATCAGGGCTGTTATTTTTAGGGGGTGAGCAGGGGTGTGATCAGCTGCTTACTGCCCTATTGCCACCATGGCTTTTTGTCCCTGCTGTCGGTTCTCACTCACTGCTTGTTTTCTGCAGGCACTGTCACTTCTGTGGCAGTAGCGTTTAGTTGTGAAGAAATTACAAAATCAGATATTTCTAGGAAACCTAAAACAGGCTCGAATTCTGGTGTGTCAGATGGGAGGGAGGGAGGCTTATCCTTTTATGACTGCAAAGCATTTCAAAGTTTTGAACGTGAGGGGCTGCTTTCTCAGTGAATTTTGCTTTAAAAAAAAAAATGGTCACCGTAAAACATTTCTCTCCTCATTCATGGCCTCTGCCAAAGCAATACCTGTGGGCCTTGAATTGCCTGCAGGGGAAATCAGATGGAAAAAATTAAGTCTTGAGGTCTGGCTTCACTTCAGTGCTGACAGCAGTGGTCTTATGTTGTTAAAATCCCCCTCTTCCCTTGTTGGTGGGGGGTAAATAACCATTTCCTTGCACGTCCCAAATTTAACATGTGGTTAATGAAGAGGGATGAAATAACTGCTGGTGCTGACCCCATGCACGCTGCTCTCCCCCCACCAAGTGTTTTTGGTGTTATTGTACTGAATGCTGAGGACGTTGTGGAGGAATATGTGCGTGTGCTGAGTGTGCCCCCTCCTCCCCACCCCTCACCGAAGCATAACTGGCACTACCAGCTGCTTTTTCGTTTGGCTTGAGATAAAAATACACTGAACTGAAGAACATCTCTTGACAGAAATACTTAGAGAAGTCATAATCTTTTGAAATACTCTGTTATCTCATGCTCAGTTTAGCCAGTTCCAATGAATATTTATGCAGTCTTCCCCTTTTTCTTGAGTTTGCAGCTTAACTATATTGTGTTGTGGTTAAATTAGCTTCTGAAAATCTGTTTTTAAAAAAACAACGAATTGGTTATTTGCTTCTTGGTTTCTCCTTCAATTCCTTTAAGCTGGTTCTGAAGTCTTTAAGTGTTGGTACTTAAAGTTCATACTTTAAATTTGTCTTTATAAAAGGCCTTGAGTATAGGAATGAGAAGCTTGCTGTTGATGTTTGTGTCTTCCAGTGAGACCAAAATGTTGCATTTTAAAAGGTAATTAAATGTTTGTGTTTTTTTCAGTCTTTACTACTTAGTCCCTCGGATATTTCATATAAAACTAATAAAAATGTTAGCGAAGAGTCAGTGCCTCAAACTGCATGGAAAAGTTACTTACTTTGTTTTAATCCTGGCAGTTTGAAGCGTGGCTGCATGGATGTGGAAATTCTTCTGATAGGGGAATGATTGCAGGAGCCTGGGATGGAAGAATTAGAGGTTCATTTTGTATACCGTGTGTTTGAGAAGAAAGACGTGGCCGTGATGTGATGCTATAAAGGTTTCAGGGTGATCCAGTTCACCACGGACGTTACAGCAATCCCAGATGCAAAATACCAGGGCTTTCAGTGGTGATCTCACTGCTTTACAAGATAGTGGAAGTTCCCTGACTTGGCCTGTCCTGGGTTCCTTATCTACGGGATTTGAAAATCCCATCCCAAATTACTGATGGGATTACTCATAAATCACAGGTACCACAGCTCCTGGGAATTGCGCATCCATCTTCCGGAGCGTGGTGCTTTCATGTTTAAGTGTTTAAGTACAATGCCTGTTGCATGTAAACTACTTATTCAGCTGTCTTTGCCTAAAAAAAAAAAAAAAAAGAAAAGAAGACGTGTGACAGTTCAACACCATTGCTGGAATTCCCTGGTTTGTTCATTTGTGTTGGGCACCGTGGTCCCAGTACTAGGTTAGAGGAGCCAGGACTTCAAATCCGTTCCTCACAAAGGACAATCTAAAAGGAGATCTTGGATCAAGAAAACTGATTTGTCTTTTAAGAATGTGACTGCTTGTGTGTAGGGGGGTGGCAACATTGCACCGTTTTTATGTGATTTCAGCAGATAAACGTTGTGTTTAATGAAATGACTCTGTAATACTGTCCCATGTTCTGACCTAGGTCAGAATACTTTTAATATTTTGAATGCTGCCTTCTGGAGTGGAGATTGCTTCACTCCACGTGAAGCACATTGAGCACACAATTGACTGATAGACAAGTTCATTTAGATTACGCTGCATTTATGGGCACGAGGTCACTGGAGCCACCAGGTTGAATTAGGGAGCTTGGGAAGCTCTTAGTTACCTCCACGTGTAGTTACCATGAACTAAGGCTGTGTTGTCAGCCTCGCTTTTATCTGATCGTCGTGTTCGTGTGGGCCATCAGGCCAATAGTGAGAAGTTTGGAATCCTTTGACCTGCTGAGCACTGAAATCTGAATTTTTCCTATCTGACTGAAAGCACAGGAATAAAAATGAAAAATAAAAATAAGGAATAAAAGCGTTGGTTGTGGTGAGGAGTCTGTGATTCTGTGCATGCAGTTGCTTTGGCAGTGGGGTGGGGGAACAAAGGCAATAGTGTTGACAAGGTCTTGATGGGGTAAAACAACAAAAACCAGAGACTGGTGTTTGTGCTGCTTTAATTCTTAAAACAGGTTTTGCTTGCAGCTGATCTGGGGGTGTGGTCGTGTATCTCTTTTGTTAACAAGGCTTTAGACAATAATTCAGGTTGCTTGGTGAATCTCTTGCTTAACCATAGCTGAGGCTGTAACCCGATGGAAACTGAGGCACCTTTGTTAGCAAGCCCTGTCGGACTCAAAGGCAGTGTTCTCAGAAAAGAACAGATTCCTGGGAGGGAACCATATCCCCGTAGGGCTCTGCACTGGTGTTCTGGGGCTGTGTGTGTTCAGGGTATCTGAATACATCTGGAGTTCAACAAATTTACTGTTAATGTGGTTCGTGCAAACTAACAAAGCCTTGACTCCTGAAAATGAGTAACAAAGTAGGAGGTTGACCCCTTAGGGTGCACGGATGAGTGACTTAAAACTTTTTGGAATGGATGGTTTTGCTCTTTGAACGTTGTTTCCCCTCTCAACAGCAAGCTCCTTGAGGAAGAAGTTGAAGCTTGGAAGTCTGCACAATATAGAGTCAAAAAAATAACCCACAAAACCAGCAAATCCCACCCCGAATCTTTTTGGAAAGCAGACCGGAATCTGTTATGCATTTCAGTAAAAAGTGACTCTTCTCCCCACCCCCAAGTTTCCATTTTATTATCTTTAGTTGAAAGTCTTGCTTATAGTACCAGCCGGTTTTTAAATCTGCAGTTTTTAAGGTCTTGCCAGCACGGGATGCAAAAAGAGATGGCATTCAGCTCTTGCATTAGCAGACTGCTGGCTGCTGGGAGAGGAACAGAAATCTTACTTGGACTGCTCAGCTCTGATCGTCGAAAATCGAGGGTGTTTTTGTGTTCTGGCACTGCGATTACTGAAAGCCTTTAAGAAAGTTTGTTGCTATAGAAATGCCTGTGGTGTGTGTGGTGCTATGTTATCACCTTTGAATTTGCAATCAGTGCCAAATTAAGTAAGCTGATGGCTTGTGTCCCTAATAAAAGTGACCTTGGGCAGCTTTGCAACTAGGAAGTGATATGTTGCAAATGACGAAGTTTGCCAGTAGACGGGTTAACTCCTGCCATCCAGTAACTCTGTCAAACACGCGCTCTCAGGAAAATAATGCATATATAAGTAATTAGAGCATTATCTCCTAAAATAGAACACTGATATATGGTCCTTAGCTAATGTGTAACAGTGTTTTGACTGGAGACTTAGGCAGTTAGGGTAATTATTCTGGAGTCAGAAATTGGTGTGATAAGAGAAGACGTGTGTGTGTGTAAGATTTTACTTACCATAAATAAAACTCTTCAGCGGCTTCTTAAGGTTCACAGTGCAAAGCTATAATCCTGTTGTGAAGGCCATCTAGTTTGAGGCCATTGCACAGCCTAACCTATGGGCAATTGCAGAAAGGACAACTGTGCAACACTTCTTGGGGTTTTTCAGAGAGAGAGCTGACTTATACCTAGCTCTGCTGTTCTTGGTAAAAAAAAAATTAGCATTGTCCTGAATGTACACAGTTTGGTAAGGAAGAGATAATTTGTACCTTTTGTTAATCTGTTCCTGCTTTTTTTCTTTATTAGTGATCATGAAAGGTGTGTGGTTGACAGCACTGCAGACAGAAGCTCAACGCATCCACAGAACAGGTGCAGTATATACAGTTGCGGTAAAAAAAAACCTTTGCATGTAAACTTGGTCGTGTGTCAGTCCATATAGGAAATGAAAAATATATGCTAGCTGGAAGGAAGGGAGAGAAGAAACCCTTGCTGACAAAATTGGTGTGATGTGAAGCCAGATTCTTTCTGCCACTTGGAAAGGTTCAGCATAGGATTCTTATGGGTGGACGATAACTTAATCCATTTTGTGTTAGGTGTGATAATTGTGTCCTTCCCTCACTGCTACATGGAAGGAAGCCACCTAAAAAGCCCCAGTTTAGATTTACTCTTCCTTAGTACTGTGAAGGTGACCAGAGCCATTTAATCTGCACAGTATTGTTTGTAGTAATCTATACAGCTTGTGCACTCTGGGGTTTTTAATATATAATGCACGGATTCTACATGTGAAAACGAGGTATGTTGTGCTGCGAAGCTTGTAATTTAGTATGCACGGATGGCCAAGCAACGGCAGCTGTAGTAACCCTAACTGAGTTTCTGAACAGCTGCAACCTGGCCATATTGCAAGTGTTAAAGCACAGATCTATTAGTATGCAATAATGGAAAACCGAGGGCAGTGAATTTCTCATCTAGCCACAGGAGTGGAAAAGGATCTCGAGCTGCATATTTCTTCCAGAGTGTAGACTACTGTGCGGAGTGCTTGAAACGTTGGTTGAGGAGGAATTGCTGTAAGAAAATGATAATGGAGTGATTCCAGGGAGCTATTTGCATTTTATTCAAAACTCCAGTTTTAGTTGACTTACCTGGAGAGCAAATAAAAAAAAAATAAACCTCCTGAAACAGAACGGTTTGACAGTCCCCAGTCTGTGTACACTATCCAAGGTCTTCCATATGATAGATTCATGTCTTAAAAACAAACAAGCATTTTCTCTTACATCTTTTATTGCAGGTGTGTAAGTTCTAGCAATCTTTTCAGTGTAAAACTGTTAAATGGGCAATACTGCAGAAAAGAAATAGGGAAACAGGAAATCTAAGATAGAAAGGGAAAAAGGAAAGCTCATTTATCTGTTTTCTTTTTGCTTCTAGTCTGGTAGAGGCACCAATGAGGAACTTCCTGAAATTTTAACCTCCACGTTCACGTTAGTACATGCATCATGGCACAACAAGGAAATGTTGGTGAGCTCCTCTCAATGCTGGATTCTCCAAGTCTGGGTGTCCTGGAAGACATAACAGCTGCGTTCAAAGATAATCTCATTTGTGGTATGTATCCGTAAAAGTTATTGGAGGTAGGGATTTGTTTTTACAATAACAAAGGTAGAATAATGTGATAGCGTTCTCTATCAAATACACTCTTTTGCAAATGTGACTTGAAGGAAACTCTTAGTATTTGGGACTTAAATTGCTTTAAGGGTTGAAGGTTCTCTTCAGTCTGCTTTGCTTAATGGCATGTCTCTTGGAAGGTTTGTTAAATAATTGTTAAAATGCTGTTATAAAATGATTGGATTTTTCTGGGGCATAACCTCAAGTTGCAGGCTGATGATGCTTTCTTTGTCAAGTGTAAAAAGAATTGGGTGTCATGCCCATTATGGGAACTAGTGGGATTTTGCTTGTTCAGAACAAACAAGTAAAAACCTGACCCTAAACAAAACTTCAGACGCAGACTTTATTTAAAAAATGCTCTCTGCTACTAAGGCATCTCTTATGTTGATGGTGCCTTTTCAGAGAACGAGAGCATTGTTAATCTCCTTATCCCTGAGGTTGTTCTTTATGCTGAAGGGAGAGAATATAAAATTGCTCCTGAACTCTTTGCCCCTGCTGGGTAAAACACTCTTGCAGTTAGCTTCATCTAGGTTTTTAAGGTTAGGCAGTGCCTCAGTAATTGTTCTTCATTTAAACAACAAAACACATCAAAATACACTGGTTACTTTCCTACTGAACTCAATGTAATTGCTTGAATGGTCATGAATTAGTGAACATAGCTGAGAGGTCTCATTTGCTGAAAGGTCTGAAACAGTAGGTACTGGTTTGTTATAAATTGTGCAATAGTTGTCACAAAGTTGGGCAACATTCCTGTAATAAATGCTTCGTTTCTCGTATATTGAGAATGTATGTTTTTTTGTCTTGTTGCAAACAAACTGATAGACCGTGGACCTATGCTTGTGAACAACCTGGTAGACTATTACTTGGAAACCAATTCTCAGCAGGCACTGCATATACTGTCCACACTACAAGAGCCTCATGACAAGGTAAATAAAATAAACAAAAAACTACTGCTGTTAATTATGGCAAATTTTAGTTTGGTAATTAAAGAAGCATTTAAATAGTATCTGCTTGTATTCTGTTTTTACATTCTGATACGTAATTACCTTGTTGTAGACATGTAGTATCTCTTTAGCAAAAGTAGGGTGTTTTTTTTCAATCTTTAAAATGTTCCATTTCATGGGTTGCTTAAACTGGCATGATTTACCAAAGAACCTCTGAAATTTTACTATTTTGAGGAATAATGTTTGTTCTTTGCATCAATGCTGCTGCTTGTTGAATGTTAGATTTATTAGCCTGAAACAATTGGAGTATTTTTTTAGAGCAGGTAACCATCTTTAAACAGATTGAGAGAATGGCACTAGAAATTTTTACTTTGGTTGACGAGATTTTTAATATTTGGATCCTGTATATTTGTAAAATGCCCTTAGTTTCTACAACTGACAATAGCAAACTGGTGAATATAGATTTTTTTTTTTTTAATATATATATTTAACTGACGTATATTCTTTTTCATCAAACAAAACTTCCCTTTTTCTACCACTCTAAAATCCTCTCTCAGCACCTTCTGGACAAAATTAATGAATATATGGGCAAAGCTGCTACCCGTTTACCCATTCTCTCTCTACTGGGACATGTGATAAGACGACAACCATCTTGGAAACATAAGCTTTCTCAAGCACCTCTCCTACTTTCTTTACTTAAATGTCTCAAGGTAAGAACTGTGTTACTGTTGTCTATTAAAACACTTGTACACTTGAAGTAAGCATACATACTTGTAATGCAAGGCATTTATTTTCTGTTTTGATGTCATTTAGTTAAGCTGTGAGTAGAGAGAAAATACAGAGGCACACTGGAAAAATTGTAACTGAATACTCTGTGCTGCTCCTCTTATTACTGACAGTCCTGTCTCTGACAGCATCTGGCACTATATAATTTTGAGTTAGGGATATTTAAAGTTCACTACAACTTTTAAAGAGAAGTCAAAGACGAAGAGCCATTGGTGAAGCTGATGGTGATATACGCTGCTCCATCTGCAGTGCAGCTGAGCCATACAGCAGACTATTCCATGGTGAAATTCCCTTTGAATTAGTAGAATTTCCCATCTTATCTGCAGACGTGCTGGAGTGTAAAGAGGTGTCTGTCTGGAGTATAAAGAGAATAGAGGAGGCAGAAGAAGAAAAATCCGTAACATTTACTATGTCCCATCAGCCTGGAAGGCTCTTGGGATATACCAAGACCAGCTTAGTAGCATCTGGCCACAGGCTTACCTGTGCCGTTCATGCCCCTCTCCTGGCAAAGCAGAGGAACTACTGAGGAAAACTTAGGTTGAATTGGCGAGGCAAGCAGGGACCGTACTGGGAAAGAGTTTAAACATAGCCTGTGTCACGTCCTAAAATCTGGTTCTTTATTACTGTTTCATCTAGCTAAAGATTTTTGCTACCATACCCCTTTCTCTCAGTGTAAGCCAGGGGGTTCTGGTTGTTTGAGTTACTGCTTTATGAAATATTTAGCAGCTGGAGTCATCAACCAGGCATTGTTTACACTTGCATGCCATACAGCAATGGCTCCCTCAAGTCTCAGTGTTTTAACAGTACTAAGGGGTTTTTTTTTGGTTCACATTTGAAGCCTCTGAAGCTGAGAAAAGCTAGCTTTTAATTTAGTGAAGATTTAAAAGACCAAATAATTTATATAACTTGTCATGTTAATCATCCTGAAAACTTGATGTGACAGGTAATTTGTTCGCAAAATGCACAAAGGTAAGTTTGCGTGAATACAGGTTTCATAGAAAAACTTCTGACCTTTGTGTTGGTAATTGACCAACGTCCTTGAATATCCTGATCAGATTTGCAGTTTCTTATGCTCTGAACACCATGTGCTTGGCTCTGTGGAGTAGGAAATGTAGTACGTAAGATGCTTCACATACCAGTAATATTTTTTTTCCTACTTAATTGATGGAACCGTGTTGATGTTCCCTTTTTAAGTCAAGTCTTTTTTACAGAAAAGCAGGAGGCAAATGACAGGACAGGAGCAAGAATCTCAAATCTTTTTCTTAGATTTATTCTGGATGAAAGAGACAGTAACTTTGGTCCATTAAGATATGGTAGGTTTCAGACCAATTCAAAGTAGAGAACTTTTTCCATGATGATGATTCCAGTGTTTACTTCATCCTTGGAAAAAATTAAGTTAAACTCTCTTAACTGACTAATGCAAGTTTTTTCCCTTCTTGCAGACTGACACAGATGTAGTAGTACTCACCACAGGTGTCCTAGTGCTAATAACCATGTTGCCAATGATTCCTCAGTCTGGCAAACAGTACCTTCATGATTTCTTTGGTATCTTTGGGCGTCTCTCAGCCTGGTGCTTGCAGAATCCAGGTGAGATTTCAACTTTGTTACATGCAGTTATGGTGTAGCAGTATCCTTGAGACTCTTACGCAGCTGATGAGCACGTTCTTTTGTGAGACTCTTAAAGGTCTGAGATTATTTAAATGCAGAAGATTGTGTATTAAGATTACAGACTATTCTGTTCTTTGATAATATTGGGCAGTGCTGCTTTGCTCAAAAGTTAGAAATCTCTTAGATTCTCTAGTGTGGTGCTGCTGTTATCTGAAGTTTTACTGGACAGAAATGCTACCTTGATGGCAGTGAAAAAGCAGAGATTGATATTAATGTGTAGAAAAGGGAAAAACTGCTAACATTTGAAGCAGATATTTGGGAATTTGAGTTTCCCAGGTGTGAGTGGGGAGGGGGAAGAAGCAACATGTAAGAATTCCTTTCAATATATAATTATCAATGACAGTTATAATTATCATGAAAGTGTTGGCAAACCTAGTCTTCTCAGTCACAACACTGGTTTTGCTGATTTTTTTGTAAGATCCAACACTATAACTACTTATGTATGTCTTACGAAAATATGAAAAAATGTTGTGTTAAGCACATAAAGATACTATTTACAAAGCAATTTGTCACTGGCAAGGTTGGAATTTACAGAAAAGAAAGATGGCTAGTAAGAGTCAAGTCTGTTGTGAAC
Source organism: Anas platyrhynchos (assembly GCF_047663525.1). Taxonomy (NCBI): domain Eukaryota; kingdom Metazoa; phylum Chordata; class Aves; order Anseriformes; family Anatidae; genus Anas; species Anas platyrhynchos. The sequence goes on from NC_092604.1 coordinate 9,386,454, forward strand.
GTGTTTTCTGTGAAAGACAAACTTCTAGTTTTTACTTTTGAAGTGAAGCATGCCTTAATTTTCTTTAATTGTTCAGGCCATCTTGCAAACTCCATGTTACTTTAGAGCGGCTTCAGGTTTTTTGAGTAGAAAATACTGTGCTGTAAAGACTAATTCCAATGAGTATCCTGTCATTCTTAATGGTCCATATCTAATTTTTGGTTTTGCTGTGAGCTGATGAGAATGGGTTGTCTGTTCTCTCAGAAGACTTCATGGCTTTGCTAGGGACTGTTTGTGTTTCAGAAGACTTGTTCCATTTAGCATTTCAAATGTAAAAACAGTTTGCTTGCATTCTTAGAAATCTTGTTCTTCAGTGTAGTGAAAAAGATTCTAACTATTTTTTCCAGGTCACGTGGCAGAGATTTATCTTGTCCATCTTCATGCCAGTGTTTATGCTCTTTTTCATCGTCTTTACGGAATGTATCCTTGCAATTTTGTCTCCTTTCTGCGTTCTCACTACAGTATGAAGGAAAACTTGGAGACCTTTGAAGAGGTAGTGAAGGTAAAATGCTGCTCATCACTGTATTGTCTGAGACAAGAAATTCATAGCTGTGTAAAGGCAGTTATGTGTTAAGTTATAACACAGACTTTGCTTTAACTGAGACCTGCTCAACTGTACGGACAGGCTATTAAAGGACTGAAATCTCATTTGGGAACAAGATCATCTTTTGAGTCTGTGATGTTATGTGCTAGCTTTAAACATCTGTTAAATGAAAATTCTGACCTATTGAGATCAGCAGGTTGCTCATCAGTTTTGTGTATTTAAGTGCAATCAGAAAAATGTATTTTTTTTCTCTTGCTCATCCAGCCAATGATGGAACATGTGCGAATTCATCCGGAATTAGTGACTGGATCTAAGGACCATGAACTGGACCCACGAAGGTATATACACATTCTCTCTGCTATTAAGGAAGTCTATAAGTGATCGGATTTTAGCTGAGTTATTTCAGAAGGCTTACAGTAAAAACTTTTCTATCAACAACAGCGTGTGCCAGTGGTGTTTCACCATCCATTTTCATAGGTACACCAGGTAAATGCATAGAATTTCTTCATCTGAGCTTACAGATGGATGAATAAGAATCATCTTTTGTGAAGGGCCATGAACAATGATATTGGGGTTCTAAATTCATTTGGTATCTGAGATAGAATCTGTCTTTTACTTAAGTTTACTTTCTTAATTTTATGACGTAACAATGAAACGTTCTCATAAAATTATAAAAAACTTTGCTTATAGTAAGTAGAGAAACTACTGGTATTGACCTGCTTCATTGGCTTAAGGTTTGGGTCACGTCTTTGGTTTGTTGAAGTACTTGGTGGGATTTGTGTTGAAAACGACTTCAGTGTGTCTTGTTTTGGTACCTAGATATTGGTTCAGTTAACAGATCAATTCTTTTAACAGGTATGTTTTAACATCAGTTGTATTAGTTTTCTTTAGAAATAGGCTCATTTGCCTGCAGCAGCACCACTTGCTGCTTTTCTCTTGTCTCCACAGGCCCAGCCACTGAAGAGGAGAAATTGACTCTTGTTGCTGCACAGTAGTGCTCTTGCCCTGCTTTTCAGAGCCACTAGGAAAACACTACTAAATGGGAACCTATTGAATATCACAATGCTCAGTTTTGCAGGCTTCTCTCAGACAGGGAGAATGGGTACGGAGGGAGGGTGGCGCCACTAAGGAGTTCAATTGGCACAAAACTAACTGTTGAAGCCTTCTGATCTGGTATCATTCACATATCTTACATTCAGAAGTGACTCAGCCTTTAATAGACAGCCTTCTGTGTTTTCTCTTCTTTACAGTGAACTTCCATCCCCTGAAATATTGGACAGATCTAATATGGCTGCTAACTTTAGTGAGGAAAAAAAATCAGAATGAAGGAAGTAGTAATAATAAAGGACGTTCCCAAAGCTTAGGAGGAAAAACACAAACCTGAAACTGGCATTGCGGATGGTGATTGCTTAAATAATATAATTCCCTCATTGCTGGCATTTCTAAATTTTGACCAACATCTGAGTCTAGCTGAGCTGATTTCTACAGTTGCTGAAGCTCAGGATCAACCAAGTCTTCATATGCTATTCCTCCTTTCCAGAGTGCTCCATGGCAGACCTTTATGGATCTCTGTGTCAAAGCTGTTTGTCTCCTATTTGAGACCCCATTTTATAAGTCATCTGGTTGCAATTTCTGTATGCTGCCTTGTTCCAGTTCTGGCTGGGAGTATGCAGGGCTGTCTGGAACAAATGAGCCGTCCTATAAGCCAATTCCTGATATCTCCAGGAACCCTTGTTTGTAACAATAATTGACTAACTTACTCTTTTGGATCCAAAAACTGTCTGCAGGTGGAAAAGACTAGAAACTCATGATGTTGTGATAGAATGTGCCAAAATCTCCCTGGACCCTGCAGAAGCCTCGTATGAAGATGGCTATTACTCTGCATCTCGGAAACCCTGTACAAACTTAAAACATCATCAAACTGACCCCAGTGCCAGCCATTACATTGACACACAGAGCAGCTATGGTAAGATCTGCCTGATGGCTAATGAATACCCATTTCCTGGAAGAAAATGGGCCTTAGAGCAAAGAGGCATCTTATTATCTCACTTGAAGTCCAGTTCTTGGGCACTGGAAAACAAAATTTCATTTAAAACACATATGTATATTTACATAGGCGTGCATGCTCTGATCATGCAGACATTCAGAATATTGACAAAGTTGCCTTTTCAGTGCCTCTGCCTGCCCCTCAAAACAACCAAACCAAACAAAACCAAAAGCTGTAGTATGTAATATGTGCAATAGATACCTTCTGGTGTTGGAAGAAAAGTTTCTTGTTTGCTCGCTATGGCTGTGTACGTTGTGTATGTTGAACGGACTTGAAATGTCTTGCTTAAAAGCCTTTACTACTAGCCAAAAGAATCATTGATTTATATTTGATATGTAGTATACTTCTAATTTATATTTCTTAAACTTTCAGGGACTTCTACCCCATATTCCACTCCTCGGCTAACACTATCACAAATGCCAGGGCAGCTACCTCAGATTCTGAGCCCACAGTCAATACAGCTGTCAACTGAGCCACAGCAGGTAAAGCAGAAGGTTGTATGCAGCATGCATTTAATGCCTTGTACTTTGCTTGTAGTTTCCATAGACAAAACCCCCAAAATCACATTTCAGAGAAGCACTGAATTCTTCAGACCTTAGTGCATATTTCAGATTTGTTCCCATCTGGTTTCCTAAATCAGCGTGTGGATGTTTGACAGTGCACATGTTCTTTTTCTGAGCTTTGCTGATTTGTGTTTGTTGTGTATTGGTTTTGCATAGGTTACCATCTGGAGTCCTTCTGCAGTTTGTGGTATGACCACTCCACCAACCTCCCCTGGAATTGTCCCATCAGAATCATCCCAGTCTTCATCGCAACCTTACAGCAAAGCTTTTGGCACATCTGGTACGTGCTGCATTTTTTGGATTAGGCCTTAAAGATTTATTAAAATAGAAATTCTGGCTGAAATTTTTGCTGTCAGCTTCTTAAACGGGGTTGCAGCACTCTGCTGTTTGATAGGTTTAAGTCATTACTTCTGTGAATGGAGTACCTGGTCATCCAGAGTAGTACTAATGCAAACAGTGAGACAAATTGCAATTAATTCAGTGCCAAAGTCTGAAACAGGCCCATTGGAAACTGTGTGTCTTTATCTTGGTAGATAGTGGAAAGAGATGTAAGAAGTAAATGGCTGAGATACTGTTTAAACATACAGTTCTTCACATATAATGCTCAACTGAAAGGAGGAATGGGGATCCTTGCTGAGGAAACTTTTGCTCCCCCTTTTCAGCAGGGGGTAAAGGAACACCTTTGGGAACGCCAGCCACATCTCCTCCACCCAGCACTTCAGATGACTTTGTGCATGTTTCACTTCCTTCAGCTGCTGCCACACCTCCTAAAAAGGTACAACAAAATTCTTCTGCCAAATAAATCTGACTTCTCATTGACTTGCTGTGCATGCAATGACTATAACTGAGGAAAATCAAAGTAACAGACTTAGTGTTGCATTCTACTGTAAAACCTCACTTTCTTCTAAGGTTAGACTGCTTTTGACTACTTTTACCATTTCCAGTTACACAGTTTTTGTGTGATGGTGTAAATGTGCAGAAATGTTCTTTCTATGAAACTATCCAAGACGTTTGTTTCCAATAGACATCTGATGCAAAGAATATGTATATTGTCTTTTTTTTTTTTTTTCCAGGAGGACAAATCAGATTCTGGGAGGCCTTTATTGTACCGACAACAAAATGTCACAAACAGCGATAAATCATTGGGTAAACTCCACTTTCCTCTCCCTATTTTCAATAACTTACTTTAAACAAATCCTGTTTTTATTTATGTGTTCCAACTGCCAAATGCTTTTCCACAGGTTCTTCTGTTTGTTTTTTTTCCCTGAGTTCTTCATAGTTCCAGAATCCTGCCTTAAGCTGTGATTCAAACCTTTCCATGATGCTTTTGATTTCATTTTAACTCTTCACCTTCAGAAATAGCCTGCATATTTGTTTTTGTTTTTTATTAACTGGCCTATTTGCCCACTCCTGCATATTTAAATTTAAATATGCAGATCAACACTGAAGTTTGGAAAAGGATTTTTTTTAAAGCTGATGCTTTGAGGGTGAATTTTTTTTAGAAGCAACAAGTTTTACTTGAAGTTTTTACTGAACAAATTATGTCACATGTGCAGCCTTACAATTTGATCCAGATATGAGGATAGATACGCTTCCTTTAAAGACTTTTGGAAAAACTTTGTTTGCTATCCACAATTGTATTGCTGTACTTGAACTGTTTCTTAAAGTCCTGTGGAATATTGAAAGCAACAGTGGATGGTTGAGGAACTCAACTTCTAATAGGTAAATCTAAAATCTTTTCCATTCTCTGTCATCTACACCTGTGACAGCTGTAGAAGGGGATTTAAGCACTGTTTGAAACCTTTATACTGTGCATCTTTGGTATCCTCAAGGTGGAGATGATAGTGAAATTAAGCTGGTTTTCCCTGCTGAAGTGTTATAGCAACACTGGAATCTGAACTTCCTGAATGACAAGAACAGGCTAGCTTTTTCAGTGGGTTCCTAATCTGTTCCTGAGCTGTGAGCATGAGGTTTCTATCCTGCATGCCTTTGTGTGTTTATCCCTGGCAGCTGGCTCACAGTTTTGATCAGCAGTCACATACTGTCAAGTTTGTATTATATCAGCTTACTATACCTCCTTTTTGGGGTGTTTGGGGGGGGGGGGGGGTAAGAACTGTGTCCTCGAGCAGTCAAATCAGAAGCCAAGAGGGAGTTCAAAGCTAATGTAGAAGTATGGTTGTTGCACTACATATTGGCTGCTTTTTTATTTATTTAATGGGTTCAATTGCAGACAACACATCCTTACTTGTAGAGGAGGCCACCTACACTTGTTGTGCAGTAGCAAATGTTAAGTTTACAAAACTACACTTCTGGATTGGGACAAACATGTGACTAATCTCGGAACTGGTTTCCAGAGGAACAGATGCTTCCTCAAAAGAGGAAAGAGGGACACATTTAATCTTATCCCTTACAGCAATATAAGACTTGTTTTGTGCTGTAATAAGGCTGGACAAAACAGCATCTATACAAATAACTTTTTTTCTTTTTTTCAGACACACCTGGTAGTAAAAGTTCAGTAACCTTAAGTGATCTTCCAGAGTTTTTAGGTGGTTTGTCTTTTGAAGATAGTGCTGAAAAGGACAGAGAGGAAGGTAATTTCTGTTATCTTTATATACATCTTAGCTAAGGAAATGTTTTTAATGTTGAAATGTAAGATTCTTGGCTTGTGCTTGATTGTTTTGCCTTGTATCGCTGCTCTTCTCAGAATTCTCTAGGGTAACTTTCATATGCTTAAATACCTTCGCTGTGAGCTTTGCCATTAATTAATTTTAAATGTGTCATTTCTGGGTCTACGATATGGGAATTCTTGTTGCAACCTGCTTTATTCCTTTGAAAAGTTGCCCAATGCTGAAGATTAGTACCTAGAACTCAGACTTGTTTGCTGAAGTAAATTTTTTTTATTAGAGAGCAGCTGACTGAAGTGACAGAACTTAGTAATGCTGGTATTTATTTTAGGAACAAACAAATCTATAGGAGAATGAGTAAATCTGTGGTGATTAGGTAGTGTAATAACATTTGTTCTCACTGTAAGGCAACTTCAGTCCTATGTAAAGAATCCCTACAAAATTCATATTTAAAAATTAAAAATAAATCCTGTTTTGAGAGCTTGAGTGAGATACTTGTGTATTTGTTCTTAAACTCTTAATATTTTTTTCAGGATGTCATTGATTTGTCTTACAGAAATTGAGCACAGTTACTTACTTTTTTCCATGTTTAGAATAGGTCTGCAGTGTCTTTAAATAATGTCATCTTATCAAATGCAAGTGTTTTTCATAAACAGTCAAAACAGTCAAGTAAAATAGTAAACTTAATCTTCTTCAGAAGACTACTTAAGTGAGTATGGTCCTGACATAAAAGAATAGTAAAAAGCAAACTCTAGAAGCAGATACTTTAGCTGCTGTAATTCTATCTTACCTTCAAGGTAATATTTTTATTTTTTATTTTTTTAAGGCACATTTACATTGTTAACACTGGGGTTTTATTTTTTTTTGGGAAATGTTTCAAGTTGACCAATTTAAGAACTAGAGCTACTTAAAGTAAGTGAATCACTCTTCTGTCATAGAACTGTGAGTTAGCTTGTACTCCTCGGTTCTGAAGCATGGTCTGGTTCTAATTTTACTTCAGGACACCTTGCAGGGCTTTTTCCCTAGCTACATTGAGACATTCAAGCATGTGTAAGGTAAATGGATGCCTAAGGGCACTATGAGAACTGGTTAGGGTACAGCAAAAAAATACACTGTCCAGAAACTGTGTGTTAAGCTGACTAAACTAATTGGGTGTCCCCTTCCATCCCTCTCAGATGCAATATCTAAAGAGATCTCCGAGATCACAACTGATGCTGAACACATGGTGCCTAGAGGAGGATTTGACTCTCCGTTTTACCGCACAAATGAAAGTCTGTCGGGCTCTCAGAAGAAGACCCAATCAGCAGTCTCTGGTGTTCAGGGACATGGTCAGACCTCTGAGCCTTTAACATCTTCTCTGGACAAGCCTGGGCCTGAGAGTGCGCGGGAAACACCCAAACAAACATTTACTCCCATAGACAAGCCCTGCGGAGGCTCTGGTGAAAGCCCTGCTGGTAACAGGGAAGGAACCTCTGGGGAGACGAGTATTCTCACTCCCAGCCCTTGCAAAGTACCAGCACAAAGAAGAGTGGTGTTTGGGGGTGGGCAGCCTCCCCTGTACGAGCACCTTTTTGAGGTTGCATTACCAAAGACTGCCTACCTCTTTGTTGGCAAGAAGACTGAGGAGCTGCTAAAGAAAGTCAAGGGAACCCAGGATGAAGACTGCATGGCCTCTACTTCTCCTGTGGAAGTACTGGACAGGCTGATACAGCAAGGGGCGGACGCACACACTAAGGAGCTGAACAAGTAGGTGACTGCAAGTCTTACTTTGCAAACTTTCTTGTTAAGACTCCTGTGCTGGCTTTATTTTAATAGCTGTGTCTGGAAAGCAGGTGGGTTAGGAAACCTAAATGAAAAATGTATTCCGTGAAATATTACTGTTAGGTTTGGGTGGAGAATTTCTATATTTCTGTTGGTAACTAGTTTACTATAAAAATGGGTCTGTTCCCTTCGAACCCTTTCTGCCTTTAGTAACAGAGCTTGGGGTGAAGAAGTGGGGCTGCTGGGTGTGTTGCCACACCACTGCTGGAGAGATTTGCTGACTTTATGAGGTTAAAGTGCCCCGCTAGATGACCAGAAGCAACTGTAGAGTCCCAGGGGAGATTGACACTTTCTAATACAGATAATGCGAAGAACTGGAGAACCAGATTTAAAGGCTAGGTGCATCTGCTGCATTCCTCCTTTTTCTCTCATTGCCCTGTACTCCACTTTGTCCTTATGCTATTTTCTGTACCTGAGATAATTTTTCTTGCTGATTTCCAAGAAATTCTGTCCTCCTTTACCATCTGCCTTTGCAACCTGCTGCTTGCACAATTCCTCCCTGTTCTCTTCATACCAATTGACCATAATTGTACTTTTATTAGGCTGTAAGCTCCTTTCAGGTGAGGTTTCCATTTTAAAGTGACTTACACAGTGTTTGTGTATTTAAACTTAGTGGTTAATGCATTTTAATTTTTCAGATTGTCTCTGCCAAGCAAATCTGCTGACTGGACTCATTTTGGAGGTGAGGATGTTTCTTGTGTTTTGGCAATCTGTTCTTCTATTATTAGACTTGCTTAAACAATGACCTGCTACTGTCATGTGCTTTTTTTTTTCTTCGCTAATGCTGCAGAAGGACGGTGCCTTCTTTCCATTAAATCATGGCTTATCTGCTTAGCAGATGATAGTCCGTGTTCCAGTGTGACAAGATTTTTGGTGTGGGTTTTTTTCTCCTCTTTGAAAAGTGAATACTGCCTTCCCCAATTTTACAGGTTTCCACTTCTGACCATTTAAGATCTGCTAGCCTTCTGAGTGATGCCAAGCTTGTTTGTTGGTTTTTTTTTTTGTAATAAAAGGAGCAGTCCATCTGGAGCATGTATATGTTCAGGAGACAAAAACAGCTTTGTTTTCAATGTCTTCTGAAAGCATTTTTTCCTGTGAGGTTTGTGTAATATGGGGGAATAAACACAGGATTAGAAACTTGCCTGTTAACACTGTAGTCATCTGCCACTTGTTTGAAGCAGACTTGTGGTTAAACATTATTTTTCTGGTTTCTTTGGGGAAAAAAATGTTTAAAAAATTAAGTTTGTGTTTTAATTCAAATGGAACAGACAAATTTTTACTCTGTAATTTCGAAGAAATCTAATCCGTGTACTTCAGAAAATAGTTCCCAGGTGTGGAGCATGAGTGAGTACATTTCAGTAACCTCTCGGTCTTCTAACTCCAATCCAGGTTCTCCTCCTTCAGATGAGATTCACACCCTGCGTAACCAATTGCTTTTGCTGCACAACCAGTTACTGTATGAGCGCTTCAAAAGACAGCAACATGCCCTTCGGAACCGGCGGCTCTTGCGAAAAGTGATTAAAGCAACAGCACTGGAGGAACATAATGCTGCCATGGTGAGCAGGGATACAAATCTAGCAGTCGTTTAAACACGCTGGTGTGCTAACAAGGGTCAGCCTGTCTTGGCCAGCATCTTTCTGTACCACTTGATTGGAAAAGAAACCTCGTTTCTCACCTTTTTCAAGTCAGTGTTTGTGGAATGACCTATGGATGAGTTGCGTGTACCATGATCATTAAAACCAGTAGTTTCCATTTAACTGTAGGGGACTGAATCCATGGATGCCTCCATGCTTAACTCCTGCTGCCAGTTACCCTTGGGTAAAGGTTTCACAGTTAGTGGAGTTACTCACTGCTCCTTGACTGAGCAGTGGAAAAGCAAAAATTTGGTAAACTCCAATGTTCTTTTTGAGTTATTTACTAAGATAAAATTCAAAGTTATAAGTGCATTGAAGAATGTCTTGGTACGGATTTAGGCATGTTTCATTCTGTACCTCCATGTTATAGCTACTTCCATTTACAATTTCACGTTTTAAGAAGTTGGTAGAACAATCAAAAGTAGCTTTCCAGGTTTGTTTTGTAAAATGAACCATGATTTCAGGTGTGAAGCCCAAGTCCCTGACAAAAGCATGAGGTGCTGGGGAAGAACGTGTTATTTCTCACTGTGCTTTTGGATGTGACTTGGAGTTACCAGCCTGTCCACTCTGGCACCATTTAAACTTTCTTTCAGCCAAAGAAACCCCACAAAACCATTAAGAATGTGCTGTACATGTATATATGTTCTATTTACGGAGAGGTGTTGAGCCTGCATGTTGTTTAACTGATGTTAGTGCTTTACTTAGCTAGTGGCTTAGGGTAGATGTTCTAACCGATAAAGCAGATGTCTTGCCTGATGCTTCATGTGCATTTCTTAACAGAAAGACCAGCTGAAACTACAGGAAAAAGAAATCCAGGCCTTGAAACTGAGTCTGCAGAAAGAACAGGCCAGGTACCACCAGTTTCAGGAGGAACATGAAAATATAGTGGCTCAGCTTCACAGCCAAATCAGGCAGCTGCAACATGACCGGGAGGAATTCTACAACCAGAGCCAGGAATTGCAGGTATGAAGCAGACAGAACACTGAACAAAATTGTGTTGTCTCCTTACTGAGAGGTTAAAAATAATCTTCCTGCTGACGTGGCATGAAATATCTGAAGAGAAAGCTACGTATCTCCATTAGAGATACTGTCCTAATTCAGAGTAAGACAGTGCATAATTGGAAATGCCTATCTGGACAGTCATTGTCCTTTTATAGGTCTGTTTTGTTCCATTTTGATTTGGAAATAGGAAAATGTGGTTTCTTAGCTGGCTTTGGGACTTTCACAAGCGCTCGGTATAACTTGATTTACGGTCCTGGTGGTTATGGCCCTCCAGCCATATGCCATTGCTACTCCTTGCTAAAGTTTCAGAACCCTGAGTGAGTTTTTTGTTTGAACAGACCAAGCTGGAAGACTGCCGGAATATGATTGCAGATCTGAGGTTAGAATTAAAGAAAGCTAACAACAAGGTGTGTCACACAGAACTGCTGCTTAGCCAGGTTTCTCAAAAGGTAAGAGAAGTCACTGTTCCCAGAGTCCCTTTGAGTCTTTCTGTTTATTTTCTCAGTTGATTGTTATCAGGTGTTTTTTCTTGTTCTGAAAGCCTGTGCTTAGTTCCATAGAATCTGATATTCATTGCGCAAAAACAACACACAGAAATGTGTTGTGGTGAAGAAATTCTAAACTCAGATCAAAGGCTTCTGAAACTTCTCATTTTGGCTGATCTTTGCACAGTAGGAATTCCCAGATTGAGCAATATGAACTTGTGTTAAAGCTCTGCTAAACCTTGGCATCACAGAAATTGCGTTTATGTTGGAAGTTAAATGGACTTCTCATGTAAGTGGAAACTTGGTTGTCTTGAGGGAAGCAATGTCTGTATGGTGAAATTCTGTATAGACTGTCACCAGCTTTATGAAAATTCATTTCTTCACCACTTATGATCTGTGGTGCATCACATTCTTGTATTTGTCTCCCTTTTTTTTTTTTATAAAATACCCTGTGAACACAGTGCCAGTCAACTGTGACTTTCCTGCTGAACTATTCATTTCAGTGCTTGAATCTCTTTAATTTCTCTTTAAAGCTTTCCAACAGTGAATCAGTGCAACAGCAGATGGAGTTCTTGAACAGACAGCTTCTGGTTCTTGGAGAGGTCAATGAGTTGTACCTGGAGCAGTTGCAGCACAAGCACACAGACACTACAAAGGTACAATTGCAGACAGGGCCTTTTGGGAATACTTGGCTTGAAGTCGTCATCAAGCTCTTCTCGGCCTTGTGGTCAGAATAAAGGAAATGCTTTATAACATGTTTTGTTAGCCTTTTGTTCAGATATTTTCTGTGCACTGTGTGGTTATGGAATCTCTCCAGTGCGCTGTTTTTGAAAGCTTAGAAGGGTACGTTAGGGTACACCTGAAGTCAGGTCAGTTTTAGCCACTTGATATAAATTCTTCTTAATTTCTTCATGCCACTGCTGTAAACCGAGTAGGTTGCTGTGTTCTTGCTGTAATTGACAGCAGACTGTTGGAGGTAAAGTGATGTGAAATTGTGAAACATAGAATAGTATTGCTGAAATCTGTAGAAGGTTCTTAACTGGGGTTTTACCAGTTACTGTGAGATGCTGTTTTAAAACACGCAGTATTCTTCTTCTCACTCAATTGCTTTCTTATTAAGAGTTGGTACCAACTTTACTAAAACTTCTGTGGTTCATATGGTTTTACTTCCTGACTTCAAAGAGACCTTTTTTTAATTAGAAGCAAGTAACTTACACAACAATTGAACTGTTTCTGCGTGAGAGCAAGTAATTGAAGAAGGTGAATAGTAAGCCAAACAAAAAATCTTTTACTGGTATTTAATGAAGGTCATGTTGCAAAAACTGTCTTAAAATGAAGGTTGTCTAATCTGGTGCAGAACTGGCAAGTTTACTTGGCTGAATTTTTTTTAAATAAGGAACATTAATGTGCTAATAAATTCCAATGATGTAAAATTGTTTTCACAGTAATGTAGTGTGCATCCTCAGAGTATCCAGCTTTCCATATCTGTTTTTAGAAAAGCTTTTGTTCCATCCTGCTTAAACTGTGCCTATTTATAGCATCAGAACCATGTCTAAATATTAATAAAAACAACACACAATCAAATTATACTTTAACACTGTGTTCTTTCCTTTGAGGAGGTTGAAATGTTGCACGCTGCTTATCGGAAAGATCTGGAGAAAGCAAAATTGTGTGTTCAACAGCAAAGCCAAAGGCTCGAGGCTTCCCAGAAACGGATAGCTGAACTGGAATCTCAGCTTTCTAAAAAGGACCATCTCTTCGTGGAGCAAAAGAAATACCTGGAAGATGTCAAAATCAAAGCAAGGTAGGGATTTACTGGCTGTAAGGTTCAGTGTTACATTTGAGGCAGAATCTGAAGAAACGAACTGATGGGCTTTTGTTTATCTTCTCATTCAGAGGTCAGCTGCAAGCAGTAGAAAGTAGATACAAAGCCCAGAAAAGAATCACCCAGGCATTTGAGCTGGAGATCTTGGATCTGTTTGGCCGGCTGGAGAAGAGCAGCTTATTGAAAAAACTTGAAGATGAAAAAACAGAAGCAGCTGAAGCAGCAGAAGAAAGGTAAGGGCAGCGATATATGCTGGGCTTGCGACCAGTTTTTGGAATTTATCACTGGGGAATTCCTAGCACTTGGATACATCAGCTCAAAGTATTTCTGTTATCTCCCAATTACAGACTGAATCAGGTTCAGGACTCTTCCAGGGTTACTGAGAATCACTGTCCAAATTGGCAGTGTTTAGGAAATACTTCTCAGATAGCTGAACATTATTCACACTTGGAGGCAAATACCCAATTTGTCTCGTAGATTGGTCTCTTTAGCCTATAATTTGTTATGCCTTTAAGTAGTTACTTTACATACATCTTCCTAAAATGCCCGAGTAGTGTTGTAATTTCACTCAGATCGTCCCTTTTTTTTCTGCACCACATTCTTCTACTGCACGAGGATAATTTCTTGCACTGCAAGCAGATTTGTAGGTAACAGCTTATTTTGCGATGGCTAAAAGAAGGATCTACAACCAGAGGCCAATGTATAGATATCTTCCAGGACAATGTATAGATACCTTCCTTTTCCTTAATGGGTCAGGAGACAGCTCTGTTCTGCTTCGGGATTATTGGCAGCTTTGGGCTTTAAACATGGGATGTTGCAAGGCTCAGTGTGACACCTGCATGGTTGCTCTCTGTGGCTTCTGCTTCACTACAAAACTGCGGAGGAAAGCTGGTGTAGGCCTGCTGAAGTATATATGCAGTTGCAGAAATGGAAAGTAAGGCCTGTGCTCCCTAGCATTTCCATTTCCATTGTGAAGTTGCTACCATTTCCTTGACGCTGTATCCTCTCTTGTTCCAAACCAGGTTGGATTGTGGTAACGAAGGTTGTGCAGATGCTGTGGCAGGATACAGCGAAGAAACAATTGGTAGAAATGGAGAAACCAAACCTCCCAGCACTCGAGGTAGTAGTAGCAGTAAGAGTGGTAGCAACAGCGAGCTCTCCACCCCAGAGAAAAACCAGAACCAGAGATTCATCAATCGCTGGGAGACGTCCATGTTGCTGGAGCCCTCAACTACTGTCCCACTGACTGTAGGTTCACTCCCCAGCTCCCAGAGCTTCCTTGGAATGAAGTCCCGAGAATTATTTCGCAACAAGAGTGAGAGCCAGTGCGATGAGCAGGGTGGAACCATCAACAGCCTTTCTGATACTCTAAAGACTGAACTATGTAAAGATCCCAACATGGAGACGAAGGCCCCTCCAAGCCCCAGTAACAGCCTCTCACCTAAGATCCCCGAAAGCAGTGTTGGACAGCTTCATATCATGGACTACAATGAAACTCATCATGACCACAGTTAAAAAAGAAGATAGTCAATCAGTGTTATTTTCATATTCTTGGCATAGAACAGGAGGCGTGAATGCAAGTTTAACTAAAAGCTTTTTTGTTTCTTTGGTCTGAGCAGCTAGCTCATGCAGCGGAATAGGATCGATGTCCAGTAATGGAAGAAGGCTGCTGAACGAATGCAAAGTGGATTTTGGGGTCTGGAATTGAAATGCCCAGCCTAACTCTTGCTTCTTTCTCAAAATCAGTCTTTAGCAGCGTGTACTAATTTGAAGGGACAACTTAGCATTTGCAAGTATTTTTTTTCCCCCTTTCTCCCTGTCCCCAGTGAGTGGCTGCATTTATGAACTTGAGTGCAATATGAGGCCAAATTAACATTTGTGAGTCTACTACGAATGCTTTGTATTTCCTTGCAAGCTTCCAATTTAGAGCAGTTCATTGTGCTGCCTGTCTGGGTGACTTTGGTTGTTTTCATCCTGGAAAGGAGCAGCACTAGAATTTCTAGTGCGTTCACCCAAGGGTCTCTGTTTTGCCTGTCCACTGTCCCACATCCCTCAGAGCCCAGTCTTCACGCAGTTGGACTCTGAATACCTAAATGTTTAAGGAACGGTGTACCTCTGCAAAACGATTCATTCGCCGTAATTCATAATCATTGTTTATATTGTCCTTAACATTTCTTGGAAGGTTTCTTTTGAACAGACACTTGGTAAGGAACTGGAGCTTGTAATGCAGAGACCATATATGCTGAAGACTTGTTAAAACACTAGCTTCTGATCGTGGTGGTATCTTAAGTGTTTGCCTGACAGACTGGTACTGACCTCAAACTGGTTCATTTGGGAAAGCTATTGGGGTGGGAGAAGGAAGAGGAAGCTTTATTCGAGTAGGGAGAGCATGCAGAACATGGATGTAGAATGACGATTTGCAGCTCACAAAGATGTGCAAAGAGCATTTGTTTCTTTAATCAGGGAAATACTTGTCCTGCCTGATGTCCTTCAGAATTCTGGTCTTTGTTCCTGGTCTGAGCAAGACTGCAGTGTTCCAAGGCTGAGAACTAGGCCTCTCACTTCCTGGGAGTGTGTTTTCAGGCTTGACTTACAGAATACGGTTTCCTTTGAGTGCTGTTCTGCTCTGCCTGCAGCACACTTCTCAGCTCAGCAATGTCAGTTTGGCTCTAGGTATGTCCCCTTCACCCCCATCTCCTTAAAGGACAAGACTGAAGAAGCAGCCTGCTCGAAACGAGAACCTGAATTCTGTCACGAAGCCTTTCCATGTTAATCATGTTTAAGTCAATGGTGAGCCTTCTGTGAAGGAGGATGGCAGGATCAGGGCTTGTCAGTGGTCAGACTCAATCTCCTTTGTGACAGAACAGAGCCTGCAGTTAGGAAGGCAGTGTGCTTATTTTAAACCTTGGGTACGTCTGGGTCCAGGCGTACTTTGACATATCAGGCTTCACAGGTATCCTGCATCACGTCTCTTTTCTTTAACATTCTGTGGGTGGCAGCTGCTGTTGAAGAATTGTCTCAAATACAAATCAAAGCCAAGTACACTTGCACTTGTAGTTCACTTCCCTTTGTAAGCTGAACAGCAAAAGGAGTCTGTCACAGGGGCTGGTGGCATGTGAACGTGTGCTGGACACTACTTTGCCTCCCATTTCCAATTTTTACTTAACACCTAGGGTCTAAATACATTTCTGCCTGTCTAAATTATACTCAGTGTCCTTTCGGTTGGTCAGTCCTAACTCTGAAAGTAAAAGTGAACTTCAGTGGTTTTGTCAAAGCTTGAATCTGCATGGAATAGAAAATAGAGAGTTGGTTGTAAGTGACAGACTGGTTTTGTCGACATGTCTGTAGGTTTTCTAAGACTTAGTGGTAGCAAACGTGGTAGCGTATGTTTTGGTAAGATTTGGAGGTTTCCTGCCTCTCACCCCACCGGATCCCAGCACCGGGAGTTGAACGGTTTGCACATGGCCCTTGAAGGGCTGCCTCAGCTGCTGGGTGGAGTTGTGTTGCAGGAGTTTTCGACCATCCTGCTTCGCCGAGCCCCAGAAGAGTGTCTTGCTTCTGGGATGACCTCACTTGTTCTGAGGAGAGGCGGTTTTTGTTGTGGGTTACAAAAATGCCCTGGCGGTAATGCAAGCTCATTGATGAGGTGGCTTTTTTCTTCTTTTAAAAAAGGATTTTAGCACCAGGATAGTAACGGAAACCACTTTAGGTTTGTTTATGGACCACAAAGATTACGGAGGAACAAATTTTGCAATTTTTTTGTAAGTCAAAAAATCATGTATCTGCTGTATGTAGTTAACTTGCAGTTTGTTTGAAGGGGTCCCATCAGTGAAGTGGAAACAGATTTTTTTTTTTAACTGACTGCTTTTAGTTAAATCTAAAATTGCTGTCTTCGTCAATTTAATCTGTTCCCTGCCTCGCTCTTTGTAAGCATGTTAAACAATCTACATTAAATGCCATAAATATGAAGTACGAGGAAATGGTACAATCCTAAGCTAAAGAGAACTTAAACCAAAAGGAGGTTTTGCTGTCCGTATTAGAATGTTCTAAAATGTCAAGGCAGTTGCTTGTGTTTAACTGTGAACAAATAAAATGTATTGTTTTGCACTACTGTGTTAAATTCCCTGCGAGCCACTCTCTTTGGGGCCAAGGTGTGCTGAGACAAAACGTGGAGAAACAAACTCTGCATTGAAGCATCTTCCACGATCTGTATGCTGAGTAGTACTGAGCAGATAAGGGGGTCTGCCCCTTTTG
Organism: Anas platyrhynchos; assembly: GCF_047663525.1. Lineage (NCBI taxonomy): Eukaryota > Metazoa > Chordata > Aves > Anseriformes > Anatidae > Anas > Anas platyrhynchos. The sequence continues at coordinate 9,403,292 of NC_092604.1, forward strand.
GCATGGGGTTCTTTGCTAGAAGCTCCCTTTTCTGTGTGGAGCTAATGGCTTTTTATCTTCTGTGGAAAAACAACCTCAACAATGACGTGACGGTATAATCCACAAAATAACCACAGACGCTTCGGCACGGCACATCTGCATATTAGCTTTGTAGGGGATTGTTTATGTGGTCTAGAGGTTACAGTTAAGGGAAATTAACAGATGAAAATGTCAGACTGCTGGTTGCATAGCTGGGTGGCTTGCTCTGTCCCTGCATACGTGCTTCCCTCTTCTGTAACCTGCTCAAGAGTCACTGTACGCAGGGCAGTTCTTCAAACCAAGGGGGATTTGGGAGGTGATTTCACTGTAAGCTTGATATATTAGGTTAAGGTTGTTTTCATTTCGCCTGTCTCTCTTCTTAGCCTCCCTAACTAGCGTTTCTTACTGTATTTTTTTCCCTCAAAGAAATAAAAATAGTTGAAAGGTTGCTCAAAGCAATTTAGAAATTCATATATTGAACCTCAGCATTGCAATTACAGAATTAAGTATAATTCTTAAATTTGAACAACCCACACAAGGGCATGGCACAAGTGATGTACAGTCTGTCTGTGAAAACACATTGGTTGAACAAGAGCACTTAATAGAAAATTTTATATAAAAGTTACCCTGAGCCTTATCTTGGGGCTAGGCGATAGGGAAAGCTGGCTTTCAGTCTTCTGCAATGGGGTATGTTTTACAGCATGGTGTAAATGAAAGGAAAACAAAGCAGAAAGTTGATCTTGCCTCATTTTAAATACAGTTTGCATATCGCTTAACAAGCTTAAAGGGGAAAAACTACTTAACAGTGTAAAAATAATTAGGTAATATTACCCACAGAAGTTTGTCCACCAAGGTACAAAAAGAAGGTACTCACGGATGTGGAGTGCTGTGCTTGGTAGCTCATAAACCCAGCTGTAAATAATAAGCATGCAGTGGACACTAGTGAAAGAAATAACTTTATTTCCCAATTTTTAAGCATCTTAGCTGGTTCATCTTGATTTATTGGAACTATCTAGCTACAGGTGCAGTGGCCTGAATTTGAAAAGTGGTTACAGAGTAGTTCAGAGAAGCAACAGGAGCTGAGTTACTTCATTTGATCCAGTGGCAGCTTGGCAGGTGGAGCTCGGCTTTACTTTTCATGCAAAGCTTAACTCCAAATAATTTTGGCTGGTGCTTTTCATGATTTTGGCATCTGTGATCTTGGTGAAACTTTTTACCTGAAGCTGAGGACCTCCTCTAATTATGCCTCGCTGGGTGAACTCATGGTTATGTCAGGGCTCTGGGCTGGCCATCCGTGACCAAGAGCTGGGTTTTGGTGGTTGCTATGCCCACCCCCAGCTGAATTCAGAGCTCTGACAGAAACAAAGCTGCTGTGGGCTACGAGGTGTTTGTAGGCCAGCGAGGTGATGGAGCAGGACGGGCACAGCCAAGAAGAGCCTGTGGAAGCAGCCAGGAGGGGCTGGCGCCTGCGTGCCTGGGAAAGCAACCATTCTGGTGGCGAAGCCCTTTTGAGGCTGTGGGGCTGGTTGAGCGCCTTACCAACGGCTTTTAGGATACAAACGGCCTTTAGGAGGCTTTCACGGAGGCCCCAAGACCCGGGTGCCTCAGCAGGGCTCTGCGGGGCCCGGGGCCGCCTTCCCTGAGGCGGCCGCTAGAGGCCCCCCGAGGCCCGCGGCTGCCCTGGGCAGCGGCACCGCTCCCCTCAGGGGGCCGCCGGGGTCCGGCTCTCCCCGGGGAGCTCCCCCCGTGCCCCCGGGGCGCTCCCGAGGCTGTGGTGACCTCCCGGGGGCCGAGCAGGGCCTGGATGTTTAATCTGGAGTTTAATCTAGGGGTTTAATCGGTTGCGCCTTGGTAAAAGCCGGGTTTGACCCTCCTGCAGCTCAAGGGGATCGCAGAGCCTACAAACACCAGGATTTTTTGGGATCGTTTCCTACCAGCCCGTGTCCCCGCTGCCGTGTTTGAAAGCAAAGCAGCATTTATTTCCTGCACTGGCTGACAGACCCCGGGGTAAGTCACTCCGGTGCCCTGCCTGGGTTCCCAGTGTCTCCTGCGGTGTTGTGCTCTCAGAGGCTAAAGTAAAACTTCTGCACTTCTGCTTGGCGTTTACATCCTGTTTATGTAAATTCTTCAAACAGCTTGATTTGTAATAGAGAAAAACAATTCTCGCTGTATCTTTTTCTCTTTTGAAGTGTCCATCCACTCTGGAAGAGGAGAACTTGTATGGAAATTAAGTAATTTGTCTGGATGTTTTTGTGAGGTTTAACTTTGCAGTCTTCCAACAGATTCTGGTCGAGTCATTGCCAAACCTCAGACCCTGAGTTTCACGCCGTCATTTTTCTGCTGCTGTCTTAAAATTTTGTCTGCGTAAAACCGATTGAAAGGACGGGGCTGGGTTAGAAATAATTATTAAAATTTGTGGATTGTGGGTTTCTTGTGTGTGTCACAACCTCTGTCAGGTGTGAACGAACATTGAACAGCAGGTCTGGAAGGTAGCCGAGGTTTGACAGGACTGTTCTGACAGGCACTTTGTGCTGTCTTGAACTGTGGAAGCTGAAAAGGAACTACAAAGCAGAGCATAATTTTGGTCTGATCAGAGCCTGCGTAGTCAAATTTAAATGCTATGATAGCTAGGGTTAGGAAGGCCAGGAACAATATCTGAGGAAATTTCATTCATGTCCCGAAACTTGTCATCCTTCAGTCAACGTGGCACCTACTTGGTTTGGAAAACTTTCTAAAACAGTGTTAGCAGACACTTGTCTTTGCAACATGAAGCACTAAAGGGCAGCTGTGAGCATCTTGTATTTTTCTTTATAATGCTACCTCTGCAGCAGAGCTCCCAAATAAAGCCCGAGGTGGCAACAGGCACATTGTGCTGTCTGTGACCCCCTTAGTGCCTGAGAATCTGTGTGACCTCAGCAGGCTTCATTATCATTTTTAAGTTCACCACGTTTCAATTCAGCTGGGATGTGATGTCTCCCAAATACAGGCCCCTTCTCCAGAGTGGATTGATGTATTATATAGTGGCATATGGAGTTAGGGGAAGGAAAGAAAGTGCAAAGGAACAGGAGGTTGTGTGAGGAGAAAAAATGTTCCTGAAAGTACTTCCTATTTCATCTGAGCTATCATTCCTTCCTGTGCTCCCTCCTCTATAATAATTCTCCCTTCTTTTTTTTGCCTGTGTTGCCAAAATCTGGTCATCTTAAGGAAAAAGCTTTCCACAATTTTAGCAAACTGAGATAGATATGCAAAGGGAACTTGTTTATTCAGAAGTGTCTTCCAGCAGGAAGCAAAGAACAGGTGCTAATTTGCCTGTGGGAGGGGAAAAGAGCAGTCAGATACAGGGAAGACATTGCGTTATTGAGATCCTAAGTTTGTAGTTAACTGTGCTTGAAGAAAAGCACCACAAAAGATGCATATTGGCTGTGGGGAATGGGGGAGGGCCTGCGACTCTGCTGGCCCTCGCTAAGCAGGCTGGAAAGCAAGCTGTGCTCAGCACTGGTATAAAGTCATCGTGCTGGACTTGCAAAGTGCTGTTATAAAAGCAGCACAAGACTATTTCAAATGCCTTTCAGTTTTAATTAATTAGGCATCATCACACCCTTGAAAAAAAAAGCTAGATTCTTTTCTGGAAAGAGGGGAAAGACATTTTAGTTTGCAGTTTAAAAAGGAACCATCTGAAAATGGCCACAGCTGAATCTCTCTGCTCCCCCTAGGTTCCCTGAATCACATTTAATGGAAATGACTTCCTGTTAGCTTTGCAGAGGTCTGGGGAGGAAGGGGGCGTTTATTCAAGTTGGAATATTGTCAATACACCAAACTAGGTGCAAAATGAAGGTTGTCCTCCTTTATATCTCTAGCTGCTAACAGCTAAGGAGTCAAAACAGGCATAAAGGAAACTGTTCTGTGTGGTGTGTACTGGTTGGTGATGGTGAGAGAACCTGCACGAATCCAGCAGAGCCCGGTCAGTGTAGCTAAGGCTCGATGAATGACCGTTTCTGTAGCCTGTGATGTGCAAGGGAGACATCATGAGGGTCCTGCAAACACTGATTCTTTGGTGCACAGACCAGGCAATTTCAATGGGATCAGCTGGGGTGAGGGAACTTTAGTGATAAGCCCAGTGTGAATGTCAGACATGCTTCTGAGTCCTTACTGAGAGACTTTTGCTGCTCTGCATCATGTCCTTCAAACATGCTGGTTATTCACACCTCCAGCTTTTGGGACTGAGTGGCTATTTCTCAGAAAGAAGTCTGAGAAAGTCTGTAAAATCCTGTTTTGGGTAGCTTGCCTGAGATTTGTATCCGTGATTAGAACCTGATTACTCCTGATTATTCCCTGCTCTCACCACAATGCCTGTGAAAGCAACCATGTGTGGTACAGCTCCTGCTGCTGGGATATGACTTTTAGGAGGAGAGAGGAAATAATAGCAAGGGAGAGCGGAGTGTCAAAGGCTATTTGACAGGACTAACTCTTCAGAACTTGGATCTCTAGTATTCATTTCACTGATTTTAATCAGCCACCTGATTAAAGGCAGAAAGCAGGAGAAGCATGAACTTCCATCCCTTAAAAGGCATGTCTACCAGGTGGTTTCCAAGGACTTTTCAGTTTCCCATTGTGATTTTCTGTGTCATTCGGGTGCTTCTTTCTGACATGCTTACTCCCCTGCACTTGTACACAATCTTTGTTACTAATTGAGGTCTGAGCTTCAGGGTGGACGGAAGGTGGGTTTTGGGAAATGGCTGCCCTAGCTGGTTCGTCCTCGGGTGCCCTCTTCTCAGAGAGAGCACTTCTACCACTCACATTATGCAGCATGTGCCGCGGCAGCTTCTCAGTGTGGTACAGCCACTCCTTCATGCAGTCTAGAACGATGGGGATGAGGCTCACCACACCTCCGTAATGGTTCTTGGCCTCATCACAGCTCAGGTGGTTCACAACATCGTGGGGATATCTGCGGCACAGAAGGACACAGTCAGCAGAGCAGCCCAAGCAGCGCAACCCTGGTGTTCAAGAGCATGTACAAACACTTGCCCCACGGAAATTAACCCTACACAGAGCAGGAACAGGAGGGAGGAAGAGACTGTAGGATATCTGATGGAAGGGATCCAGAAGGATCAAACTGCCTCATCAATGCACGTGACCTCAGGGTACTGACCTGCCTGTGTATGACCTTCCACGCCCCAGTAAAATGAACAAATACACAGATAAATTCCTTTGTGTGAGTGGAGGTTGGCAATGTTTTCACAACAGCTGGATCTGTAAACTGGGTAGCTCCTTTTATCCTTGCTAAAGCCAGAGAGGTGTTACAAGAGAAACCAACAGAGAAGTCAAGTAGGAATGTTCGTGTTCCCTCAATCGCCTCAAGGAGACCAAGCTGATGGCAAGACCTACTTAGCTCGGATGGTGCTCAGATCGTTGCTGTGGCTAAGGAGCAGCTTGCATCTTTCCAAAATGCCGTTGGTGGTGCTGTTACCAGGATGCACGGCCTCCAGCTTGTGGCAGAGCTTGCTTAGGTCATTACAGATGCTCAGGAACATGTTGAGGATACGCCTGTCCGTGGAATTGTTACAGTAATGGTCCATGTAGGACTGTACCTGTGGAGTACATAGGGAAAGACAGGGTCACGCACATTAAATTACATTTTGATGTGCTGCAAAGTTGCTCAGGTTAGTGACAAGAAGCTGCTTTCTCTTGTGACTCTGAGGGAGTCCCTCTTTGAAGAAGTGTGGGACTGCTGCAGCCAAAAGCACAGCTCTTCTCCGAGCATTGCAGAGAGAGGTTGGATGTCAGCAGAGTTTTGTCTCCGCTGCCACAGCTGCTTGCATCGAGTGGGGTGGGAGGTGGGGGCAGTGACCAAGCTGCAAGTGGTTTGGAGTAATAGCGTGGATGTGCTCACATATGTGCGCGTTCTCCGTGGCTCTTTATTTGGTACCACTAGATGTGAATGCAAAATTAAAACCATTTAACTTAAATTGTCCTTACCAACCAGTTATAGCAATGATATTCTCTATTTCCCTGGAATGTTTTTGTTGTTTTTGTTACCCAGAGTGAATGGCACTGTATGACGAGACGTTATGCCAAGAGATTAAGTCCCTTCTCCAAAGGCATTGCAGCCACTTCAGGCGTGAGTGGTCGGAATACAAAGCACGGCGCGGCTGGTTGGCAGTCCTGCCTGGACTCAAACACCTTTAGTGCTTTCTGTAAGATTTCAGGATAAGAACAGAGGAACAGTTCCAGCACTGGAACAGCCTGTGCATACAGAAAAGCCATGCAATGCACTTGGGCAAATTCTCAGCAGGTTTGTAAGAAAAATAAAAAAGGCCCCTACGGGTCCATTTCCACTACAGATTTCTCCTCCTGCTCTGCTCACGGTGCGTTGTGTCCGTGTGAGTGGCAGGATTTTTTTATTGTTGCTGTGTGCAGAAATAGTCCTAAAGAGAATAGCATTTTAGCCTGGTTGTTCAGCGATAGGATTACAGGACTCCTTTCTGTCAGTATCAACAGAAGGGAGTTAATGCACCTGCATACCCAGCATGGGGACCAGGACAACACGAGCAATGGCTGGCAAGGATCACACAGGTCTGCATTAGCCACTTGCTGGCTCCTGAGCTGCAGCCCAGGGGGTTCAGGGAGAGCTCCTACACCGGACAAATGCCCCGAGCACAGCCACGCTCTGCAGCACAGGGACCTGCTGGGTCATCTGAGTCTGTGGATGAAGCAAGTGACTGAGGAATTTGTCTCACAAAACCACTGGGGATTTGCCTTCGTACCCTGTCCCCTGCAGAAGTCTTTAAGGAGCTGTTGCTATTTCCTGTCTGGTTGCATCCCCGGTGAAATTTCTCTCGGTTCCTGCACAAGGGATCAGCAGTTTGTGCTGCACCAGTTCTTCCCCCTTCTCCCCAGTACCCTGCTCTTTTCTTTTTTCCACTCTCCCCCTAGGGCAGCAAGGTTATACCCTTAGGGCTCTCTGTGCAGTATGGTTTGCCACCACTAAGCTCATGTTACCACGTCACAGAGGATGCTGTGGATCAGTTAATTGCAGAAGTAGTTACCTATGAGGTCTCGCCCCCACAAAAAGCAGGCCTTCCAACCCTGCCAAGAAAGAGAGTCCAAGCCTGCTCCATCCTTCTGAAGTATCAGCACGTTTGAGACATAATAATGCAATACGAAACCTCAGTGCCTATTTTTGGAAGAAAATGGATCTGTTTTATGTCTGTCCAGATCCTCTTCAATGTTATGAATGAAGCCCATATGTTAGAATTGAGTCAGCCCTCAGAAAAGACAAGCAGCTCACTTCTGTTTCTTCATCCTAATCAGAGCTTGGCTTTCACTCCGACTTGGGCACGCATCTGGGTTCTGAGCCTGGGTTCTGCTTTCTTACATCCACAATTCTCATTTTATCCTGATATTTCTTCCCCCTTTGTCTTCCAGTGGTCTAACTTCTTTGCACTACTTAAAACATCCTGTGTTATAAAAATTCCAAGACAATTCACTTACCAGCCCAGAAAACACCTAGCCCACCTGGGAGTTTCAGCCCTCGATCCATCATCCTATGTCGGTAACACAGCCATTATTTTTAATAAGCACTATAGAAAGATACAGCAGCACCAATACCGGGGGGAAGAGGCGAGCATGCTGCTTACTGCGAGTTAAGGATTACAGAGTCCGTGTGTGGCTGGGGAAGGAGGCTTGGTTTGATTGTGTCTTGTACCCTGCATTTCTGGCTACGCCTCGGAACTGAAATGACAGTATTAAACTCAACCCTAAAGTGATGCTGAACGATGTAATTCCTTCTCTGTAACCAGGAAAGTCTCACGTAGTCATTTCCCTCCCCTACCTAATCTTTTGCCACCGGTTTGCAGAGCTACACACAGATGTCAGAAGCAAGTTGTGTTGCATCTTCCCTTAGTAAAAACATTTATTCATCGCCGAACTAGACCCAAGCATCTGGCAGCACTGCCTTGTTCTCTGTGCCCACCAGCAGAGAACTTTGTGCCGAGTGCTCTGTACCTGGTCGATGCTTGCCACGGGTCTGATCATGTCGTGCGCGTTCTCTCGGGTGTGTTGCAGCGCCGCGATAAACGTGAACTGCTGCTGCAGGAAGAGCCTGTAGTGCTGTTCTACGGTTCTTAGAGCCTCCTTTACCTCGTTCATGTTTCCCCCACCTGGATTCTGGCAGAGAAGGAGAGAAAGGGAGCTACTTTTTAGCAATTATGCGATTTTACACGTGTAATTCTATCTTTCACTTCAGTTGGAATTGTGGAGCTAAGTAGAAAAGTTTATTAAAATAAAAAAAACGCAAGAAAAGAGAAAATATGTCGTGCCAAAGCCCTGCAGGCCCTGAGCCCCAGCTAGCCAGTCAGTGAGGCAGTAACGATGCTGCAAAAAGAGGCAGAGAGCCCAGAGGGCCCCTGGCAGTCAGATGCTACAAACCCCGGCGGCTCTGCTCTAAACATAAGCACAGCGCGCTGAGACGCCCGGGGGGTGGGCAACACCTCCCTTACCCCATCCGAAGCCACCGCCCGGCGCCCCCGGCCGGGCCCTCACCGCTTGGCTTCCCTCAGGGAACCCCCCGGGCCCCGGCACCCCCCGGCTTCCGGCGGCCCCGAACCCTCGGGGGAGCACCCAGAGCCCCCCAGGGACCCCTCAGCGGACCGGGAGGGCCTCTCCCCTCTCCCCGGCTCCCTACCGGCCGAGGCAGCCCCGCGGGGCCGGGCCGGGGCCGGGCCTGGATCTGCTCCCCCCGAGCTCGGCGGCGCCGCCGTCTCCTTGGCAACAGCCGCCGCCGTCTCCCTAGCAACCGCCGTCGCCGCTCGATGACGTCGCCGCCTCCCCCGCGCGCCGCAGGGTGATGACGTCACTCCATAGCAACGCGGCGCCGGTTGCTAAGGGAGGCCATGGACGCCCCCGGCCCGCCGTGGCTGCCGTCGGCGGGAGCCTACGCGGAGCAGCGGGGGCTGTGGCGGCTCCTGCAGGTGAACGGCGCCGGGCCCCCGGGTGAGGGGCATCGGGCTCGTGTGAGGAGGCCGGGGGCAGGGTGTCCCGGTTGCCTCCTGCCCCACTCCGGCCGCAAAAGGCACCGGGGAGAGGATTAAGGGGGGCCGGGGCCTGTCTGTAGGGTCAAAAGCGGCCTCCGGGATCTGCAAGGAGAGTCCCGGCCCCAGAGGAATCTGAGCTGTGTGCCGCGGGTCTGGTCGAGGGCACGGGCTGGGGCTGCTCTGGGACGAAGCCGAGGGGGGTCAGCCCCTGTGGGGACTGGTGCTGACCCCTTGCCCTTCCAGCTCGGGCTTTGTGAGGCCTTCTTCAAATCTCCCTGGAAAACAAAAGCTTATTTTCCCTTCCTTCTCCTCCTCCTTTCTCTTCCTCTCTTTTTTCCCCATGTAATTCCAAGGCCATTTGCTATGAGCACCGTGGCTTTATTTTATTTTATTTTATTTTATTTTATTTTATTTTATTTTATTTTATTTTATTTTATTTTATTTTATTTTATTTTATTTTATTTTATTTTATTTTATTCACATTGTGAGGCACTGGAAGCAGCTGCAGGACCTCATGCTGTGTAAAATGCTTATGGGATTTATGAGGAGCGTTCTTTTCCCTTCATGCTTCAGCTGTGTTGTGGCAATATAACAGTACAAAGAGAGCTTGAATTTATTGTCCTACACTTAAACATTGACAAAACTCAAAGTGCAAAAACCAAAAACACGAGACCCAAGATGTGAACCTCCCCCAGAGATTAATGGAATTGCTCGTGTAAAATTAAACCGGGCTTAGCAGAAGTGAATAAAATTAAGCAGGTGTGTAGGTGGTGGTGGGACGTGGGCACAGAATAGTCAAGAGTATCAGTCATGGTCAGCCTGAACAATTTGGCATTGTGATAAGACCAAATTTTCTAGCTTTGTTATTTTTAAAGCCACTGATAATTGTAGTGCCAAGTTCAGATTTCTTAGTTTAAATCAACAATGCTGGAAAGTAATCATTTTAAAATAAAATTTCAATAAAAATATAAATTTTATACTTTAGGCTATTTGCTACTCAGGCTTGGAAGCATCAGAATTTGCATGTGAAACAGTTCATAAACAAAATAGAGTGGTTTAATTATTCTCATGAAGTGAATGAAGCAGAAAAGGAAATTAAACTAATAAAAGGTGATCAGTTGGCTAGAGTATAACATTTCATGGAGTACACAGACTTTATAGAATTTACTTTCAAATATAAAAGTGTTATGACTGATTTTTAGGAAAAAAAAATCCTATTCCAGTGTAAGCAGTTCGGTAGATAATCTAAGTGAGAACGTTAGCTGCTGTTTGATGTTTAGTTTTAATCACAGAATCCTTGGCTGTGCTGAAATGTTTTATAAGAAAATCAGTGGAGTTAGTGTTTCTTAGTGTTATTCCTTTCCCTGCCTGTAAAGCTGCAGTCATTGCTGAAATCAGCAGCAGGATCTCTGCTGGTATCAGTGGGAGCTAAGCAAGGCCCCGTATAACCTCAAACATTTAATAAGAAAATTGAATCCAAAGCAGTCGTTCAGAGAAAGGCTTTAAACCCTTCTCCCCCCCCCCCCCCAGTTTTCATGCAGGAGGAAGACCAGCAGGGTTAAAGAAGTGAGATGTGCTGCTTTTGTGGTCTCGATTGGTTGTGGGCTTTGTGTGTTTTCTGCAAGTCTCATCTATCCTGCGGTCCTCTAGGCTGGTTGGGAACTTGTGGGAATGTGCTTGAGAAAGGTTTAACTTGTCCCGAAGAGATGCTGATTTAAGCTGGCTGGTTTTGAAACTGCTTGTATGGTTTTTGTCAGTGCTGACTCAACCCTTACCTACACCAGACTGCCCAAGCAAAACCTTTCTGGTATCTGTCTGTATCATAATTAAGCTAAAGAAAATAGTTTTTTTGTTTGTTTGTTTGTTTGTTTTTTGGCATTTTTAAACTGTTTTACTTAATTTTTTTCAGCCTCTACTAAAGGTTTCATGTTCTCTATTCTGTTTATTGAAAGGGACTTAAGAAAATGAATTAGCATTTATAAACTCTTTAAGATCCTCATAATTACATTGTCTTAAATTGCAATATATCATGACTATCGTGACACATAGCTATGTTAAATTTTCCTCTAACATTACCCATTTATTTTCAGAACATGGTTGAAGAACTCTTGATTCATAAGCCAGATGATCCCATTCAGTTTATGATAGACCATTTAAAGCAAAATAATGATGATGGTAAGTGAAAACAGAGAGACCACAGACACTTCAACTTATATTTGTAAACAGCTGCTTAGAAACTGCACTTCAGTTGGCAAATGATGGATGCAACTTTTCAGACCACGTCTTGAGAAAAAAAAAAAAAAAGTGAGCATTTTGGGATAGCTATAAATAAGATGCTTTTTAATTTCCTTTTTTTTTTTTTTTTTAGTTGGTAATCTAATAAAAAATGCACTTTAACAGTTATAACAATGAAACCCTCTAAGGGAATAACAAAGAGTTCTAGTGTATCAATTATTAATGCATTCTGTGCCCCATCTGATATTTCCTGTTGTCTTTAAGCTCGCTAATTACTCCTTTTGTCAGGTGTAAATTTGGTTTCCCATCCTACCTGGGCTGGCAGATTCTCTGTTTTTTGATTAGTTAGTTACTAGCTGTTGTTAATGAGTTCCACTGCTCAGTGGCATCCTAGATGAAGGAACAGTGAGTGTGCCTACACACATGTATAACAAAACCTGGTAAATTGAATAGGAAGTCTCTATTCTGCACAATAAAAGCATGTAGGCTCAATCAAATTATTTGATTTACAAACTGTTCACCCTTAGGCAGATTATATTTGGATATGCACAACTGAACTATAATTTTTGTTCTGCATGAGCTGTCAGGAACAGCTGGTGTCATGTTGCTTTGATGTTTCTTTAAAACCATAGTAAACCATTATGAAAGTTCTGCTGCAGCATCAATGAAATCATTATCACTGGAGGTGCTGTGAGCTCTTTATACATAGCGGTACTGATCAGATGGATGTAGATTGAAGTGCTGCTAAGTATCCAAAAAAAAATAATCAAATTCTGCAAATTATGTCCAGCCCTTTCTGATGTGGGCAGCGTGTGGAATCAATCTATTTTGTAGACCCATGGAAAATTTGCAGAAGAATTTCAGTTTGGTAGAATGCAGATAAAATTTCTTCACATTAATCTAACATTTGTCCTTAAGCCCCACAGTATCATTTGCACAGAATTAGGCAGGTTTTGATTTCGTGACTTCAGTACTTGGAGGCTAAAGATAGAACTACAGCAGCTGTTTGTCAAGAGAAAAATGCTGTCTGCTTTTGGTCTGGAAAAAAAATCTATTAAGAAAGGGAAGGCACTCCAATTAAAATTAGAGCCTAAATGTTGTTTTAGAAATAAATTATATGGAAAATAATGTAACAGAAATCTGTAACTGAGTTGATTTTACTTTTTGATCATGGCAGAAGGTGCTGACTATTTAGAAGAAAAAAACCCTTATTAGAGCCATCAGTAAAGCAATGAATTTTCATGATCTTGCCTTGCTAGACAGCTTTAGCCCTAGAGAAAATTTCAAACAGAGATGTGTGGAAAAGAAGTATTGCATCTATCCCAGGTGTGAAGTTAGAAAACCTTTTTAATTAATAATAGGATCTAAAGTACTCTTAAAAATATAAACAACTCTAATGATGATTATAGCTTACAACTGTCTCGAAAAGCTCCTAGGTCAAAAGTGTGCCTGAGTGTTTGTACTCAGTGCTCTGTGCTATTGTTCTTTCATGTGATCCTTCTGAAAACCTTAAAAAGCCTATGAAGATTGATAATTCTTTAATATACAAAGATGCTAGTTTTCTACATTTTATCTTGGTTTGTGTTAGCAAAGAGCGCTTTCCAGATCCAAGTGACATTTCTGTGAGTTCTTGCTTTACTCTTATACCTCTGAAGAAATGTAACAAAGTTCTGCAAGAATGTTCATGATGTGCTATGAAGTTTTCCTCTTTGACAAAGGATTTTACTCACAACTTAAACATTTTTTTTTTTACATTAATATTAATCATAGACCCTTTTGGACTAAAATGGAACTCAGTGAGTCCAGCTGTTATTTTACATTATCCCAGGATTTATTTATTTTTATTATTATTGAAAGCATCCTTGTATGTTAAAACTTAAGAATGCTTGGAAAAGAAAATTCTGTAACATCTTGTCAAGTCTAAGCGTGGAATGGAATATGATTTGTTAATGAAGAAGTAATTTTGCAGATTTTCTGCACTTCATTTAGCTGCTGGTCCAGACCTCCGGTATTAAAGACTGACCGTTTGCTGATTGGAGAGGGTTAAACATTACATACAGTGGTGTCCTGGTTGTGCCCTTGTGTCATATGTTTAGGGAGAATGCTTTAGAAGAGTCTTACAAGTGTGCAAATGAGAAAATCAGTGAATTACACTGCCCCATCTGCTGCAAGCCACTAAGCAGAGAGAAAACCAGATTTAGTACAAAGTGAGCATTTACAGTAGCCCTGGGCAATATTAAAGCATGATATGGTGTATATAATGGTATGTTTCGTTTTTTATCAAACGTTTGTCCAAGAAAGCTGTGTATTAAAGCTTCAATACCTAAGGGTTTTCTTGTGAATTTTAAATCATGCTCCTAGTTAAACCTCAAAAGGATCTGTGGATGGAAAGGTTTTTTGATTTTCTTTGAAGTGGTTTGAAGAAGTTGATTAGTGTTGGCACCCGAGCACTCTTTTATGACGCTGTTTATAAATAATTCCTAAGTATCGGGCTGGAGTTTCAAGGTGTTAGATTAGAAAAAAAAAACTAGGATTTAATCACATTACATTTGAAAGAAATTAGGTGATAAAAACAGCTGATGTATCCTTTTAAAGTATTTTTCTACATTGTGTACTAGTTCTGTTGCACTTGCAAGAACCAATAAGGGGGAGTTTTTCTTAAACCTTCCAAGTCAGATAACTTTGTAAAGATGAATCTGTAATTTGGGTTTCATGTATGTTTAAAAATTGCACCTGCCCAATAACTGTTAAGTGCAAGGAAAGCCTTATAAAAATACATTTCACATCCTTCCCTGTCTGCTGTCGTCAGACACTGTATCTCTCTTGGTTATCAAGAGCTGAAGAGAAGCTAGTAGATCCCTCCTTTGTTTTGACCTATGTTACTCCCAGTAAATAATCATCAGTCCCCTCTGTATATAGTCTGTTCTATTTTGTGTGTTTGTTTTTTTCCCCAAGTATAATGGTAAAACATCAAAGGTATTAATATGAAATGAGAGCTCAAGGAATTGCAGCTCAAGGTGTGTTCATGCAAAAAGTCCCAAATACTTTTGTAGGAGTTACTCCATTTTCCCTTGTTTTATCTTGCCTCTTATTCATTCCCATCTTATTCGTTACCATCTTACAATGGTAAGATTAAGAATTTCTCAGAACTGGGATGCATTTTTCCCCACCTTGCTGCCTTGGGGAAGGGAAGAGAGAGAGACATGCATTAGGACACAGCATAAAGGGAGGATGAAAATGACTTTTAATGATGACTTGAGAACATGAAGGTAGCTGTCAAAGGGTAGAGAAAGAGTGCTTAATTTTGCAGTGTCTAAATTTTGTCTGAACCCTGACACAGCCTATTTAGTGGAAATCAAAACATAAAGTTTTGTGGTTCCTTTTTTTTGTGATGGGAGCCAAAAGCTTTGCCAAAAAGTATGTTTACTATAGTACTGAGTAAGGAGAATGAGAGAAGAAATTAGGTGATAGTCCCATCCAACCTCAACGACTCTATGATTATGATAATTGTCACTTTCAAATAGTCCTGCATGTGCAAGCTATTTTTTTTCACAATATATATCTGGTCTGAATTAATCTTTTAGGAGTAAAAGCCAAACTAAGATAAGAAAATATTAATATCTTATGAATATTTCTTATTCATATCTATATCTTATGGTTCACCCAGTAAACTATCTGTTTGAATTGGTAGACAAATATAGATATATGCTTAAATGATATGTTTAGTCAGGGTATCAATCTCATTAACCATGGAGATTAGAGTATGACCCAGCTGGCACTGACTTAGTGTTTGCCTTTTTTTTTCTCCTCGGTGGAGCCCAATCATGAAGTTTCCATTCAGGCAGATTTCCAACTGAAATTGTTGTTTCATTGTGATTTCATTTATATTGTGCAATGGGATAGTGGGAAAGTGATTGGATTTTTGCTGTTCTACATCTTAGCATTCACATATTCTCATTTCATAGCTCCAAGAATTTGTATACTCGGTCCACCTGCTTCTGGGAAAACGACAATTGTAAGTATGCTCTTCCAGTGTTACAATACTGTCCACTTACCTTTTTACTTTCCACTGAGCTCAGCACTTGTGAAAGTTTTATTCTGAGAAAATGGTTTTCAGAATCGGTGAAGTGATAGAAGGCAAGTTGAAGGATGGCGTTCGTAGGGATATGCCTGTATTTTGCAGTACAAGTTAAATGGAAACATTTCAAGTGAGCTATGCAAGAACTTGCCCAGGTAGTGGTAGTGATGCTGCTGTAATGCAACGGAACTCCGCGTGCTTTGTTTATCCAGTTTTTTAGAAGGATTAATTAACCTGGGAGGAGTATCGTAAGTACATGTTTGTGGAGTTCCTATATTGCTGATTGCTTTGTTTGCATGGCCAGTTGTCTCTCCTGTCCACTGGCACAACTTAATTGAAAATCTTGAAGTTGTATTTGAACCACAGAGAAAGCTAACAACAGAAATTTCACAGATGGTGGTGGCGTGCGCATGCTAGGAAGACTGCTTTCTTCTTTAAAATCCATGTTATACTACAGTAGATGAAAAAAGCCTCACTCAAAGCTGTAGACTCTTGAACATCTTTGTATGAAACTGTTTAAAGTTACACATATAGTCTGTCTGTTTAAACACTCTGTCTTTCTGTAGTATCCTGAAAAAAAATGCTTTATTTTCTTTTCAAATATTTCATCCTGTATTATTTTTTTTCTTCCCTCAGGCAATGCGGCTTTGTAAACATTTGGATGCCATACGTATCTCTCAGGAGACTTTGTTACTCGAGGAAACATTAGCACTGACAAAGGAAGCAAAGGAATATAAAGAAAGAAAACAGGTGTGTAAGAGGGTATAATAATGGTAGTTCTCATGCCACTGAAGAAGAATTATATGGCATTCCCATGATTTCCACTGCTATGAGTTGAGCAGATCAGGGTAAATATTCCTGTATCTATGGTGGTTTGTACATTGGTTTATGTCTATGTAGGTGCAGGGTCCTTCAGAGAAGGTTAACCTCTGCTAGATAAGAGGATATGAACAAAGATAAAAATGTGTCCAGGCATAGAATTAGGGCCTGGAAAGAAAGAAAACGTAGAGTAACCTTGCAGACAAGTGGTGAAATTGAAGAAAGTCCAGGAATGCACAATGCCATTTAAAGAATGTTTCATTATATCATTAAACAAAGCATCTGCTGGTTTCCACGTATTTGGTAATCTCAATAAAATAAGCATTAATCTCTGAGTCTTTTTTCAGTACAAAATGCTATGGAAAATATGTACACAAAGAACATTTTTGGATTTGTCAGGGCTACTTAGTTGTGCATATTTGATTTCTCTGTAGCATGACACAAATAACTTTGTGCATTAACTCCAAAACTAATCGACAATCCAGTCAGTTATTGAAAACTGTATAAGCTTTCAAGCTGAGGCGGTAGCAGCAGACTGAGATCACTCAGCACCTGGGTAGAATCTGAAGCATCTTTGCTTCTGATTCCTGCCTATTTAACTGATTCATTTCTCCAGATGTCAGGGTGTTCCATGGGTAACAGAATGGAAGGAGTTTGGTTTTCTGTGACCATCCCTAACAAGTCTACTAGTTAGAGTTGATTTATTCTACTTCATGACCTACTTTCATAAAAATTGAAATAATTTCATATCTGTAAGAATTCTACACTCTGCTAAACTTGATTTAAATTGGCCAGATTTGGAATTTGCTGAGATGGTAGATAGTGTAATTTCATAATTTGTTTCTTTCGAAAACTAGGCTGAAAACAGAATAGTGTTTATTACACTGACTTAATGAGTGAAGTTTGGAGATAGCTCAAGTGATATATTTAAAGATCTGAGAGTTCATTGAACTTACTGAACTTACTGGCAAAAAGGTTTGCTTTTGGCTGGGATGATAGAAAATGCTTCTTACTGAGAATATGTACTTTGAAATCTTAGTTCTAATTATTAAAGATTGTTTTACTATATTCATAAATTTCAACCTAGAAGGGGGAGAATTTAAAACAAAAATTCCCTTTGGTTTAATTACTCTAATTATTAACATATTTCAGACTATACAGATGTACTTTCATGGGTGTCCTTTTGGGCTTATTTGATTTAAAAAGATGGATGGTGTGGAAGATGAAAGTCATGAATGTCAAGGCTAATCAGGTAATAAGGAGTGCCTGAAGAGCAGAATTTGTTGGTGTTTTAGTACTGTGCAGTACTGCGCCTTTGTTTCTGAGATGTTAAATGCCAGAAGAATGTCTTCACTAAATCATTTCTTTTGTTCTTTTACATGAGTTTGATTCTTCATGTGTAGCTCCTAAAACTAGGAGGGAAATCCTTGCTTCCTCTAAATCAATAGAAGCTTTACAGTGACTTAAAATGTAGGCAAAGTATCATCTCAAGAGCTGTATTTTCTCTTGCTGATTCATGTCTGCTGGCTAAATCTGCTTTTGCTGTAACTGACCCCAGCTTCTGCTGAAAAAAGTGGTAAACTTGACTCCTCTAGTGTATATAACATCCATCAGCACTAATAGGTTTTGAATGTCTATTCAGGTACAGAACAATAGCTGTTTATACAGCCTTTGATACAAGCAAGGCATTAAAAAGTTGCAGTCCTGGCCAAAGCAATTTAATAAATGGAAAGAGGAAAAGCATGAATTAAGACTGTGGTTTTGGAAGTCTGGTGTGAAGATCATGTAACACGATTTAATGTTGTTAGAGGAATGTTTCATGGGTATAAGGTTACTGTGGCTAAATTAACCCTGATGCCAAAGGTCATTCATTTTTAGGTCAGTAGGCCACTGTTACTAGATTTGGGCAAATGCTACAAAAAGGTCTGCAAATATTTGTTCTCGTATTTTACTTCTCTTTAGCCATGCTTTCAGCTCTTTTTACTTCTAGTGAAGACTAGAACATTTGAGTTTTACTGGCACAAGAATTGATGGAAAAAGTATTTAAAATACATTATTCTCTGAAGCTCAATTTTTAAATTTGGACTTGCAATCATTCACTAACTCACCTGGCCACTTACTAATGAGCACAGCTGAAGTAGTGAATTTTAAATATTGACTGTTCAAAGCAAATTGTGAACACTCTACATGTAAAAATATTCCAAAACTAAGTTAAATATTTTTGAATATTCAATAAATTTGAGAAACCATGAGCTACTAATAAATATTCCATGAACAGAAAAAGAGTCTACATTTTTTGATAAATCATTGCAAATTATTCCCTCATCTCTAGTTATTATAATGTTAATAGAAAGCACCTTCAGGTTTATCCTATAGAGAAGTCTAATGATAAGCTGTGGCATGTTTCACTTCGCATGTTAGATGGATAAAATAAGAAGTTGAAGTAACTTGGGCTTTGCAGGATGAGTTTGCTTTTACTGCTATATTAAATTGCAGTTAAGGTGTTTGCGTACTACTTCATGATTTAAAAGTGCACTACAGTTGCATCATACCTCCATGATTTTTAAGAAGAAACAGAAGAGAGGAAAAGCCAAGGCATCCTTATCCATCTATGTTCAGTGTTCTATTCAAGAAGTCACTGTGAACAAACAAATAGGAACTGTTCCAGTCTTGTGCATACTTTTCTTTTTAAAGATCAGCCTTCTGTGTGTATTCATCTAAACAAGCTAAGTGTAAACATTTGTGATTTTCAGAATAAACATATCCAAAATTTCCTACGGAAATGTTTAGAGAAAGTGCTTTCCCTTCTCACACTAAACAAAAAGTGTAACAGTTTTATGAAAAGATTTCTATAACACATCTTATCTACTTACAGTAATGTAAGATGGAATGTGATGTCCCTGAAACAACATGGAACATTTAAAATTAATCAGGAATGAGTACAGTTTTTTGGCAGTATGGAAACAGTTGATCAAACTAGCATGTTTTAAAAAGTGGTATGGACATAAGCAAAATCCCATAGCTTTTGGAAGGTTTGATATTTCAAGCAGAAGGTCTTTCATTAACCAAGCTGGATACTGGGACAGTCTCAGTGTGCCTTAGATAAGATACAATTCTAGAATACTATACCAAATGCATGTGTATCATTGTCCACTCTTACAGATTTCTGGGAGGAGAAATCCCACCTATCATGATATATTAATGTGTTTATGAGAAAAAAATGTAAACATAGTATATGATAAAACAGATTGAATGGTTTCTAGATGAATAAATAGGTTGTCTGCAAGCTACTGAAAGTGATTTTGTAGGCCACTGCTCAGTAGGAGGAAAACTGACCAGGAAATGAGGCTGGAATTGAGCCCCAGAGAGCAGAAGTAACTAAAGCACAGAATGCATGTCCTTGATTGTTCTCGTGCAATAAACCCTGCTAAAAAGAAGACTAAGCATACCACTGCACTGAAAGAAGGTAGTACACTTTTGGTTTAAATTGGTTTGGCAGGGCTTAGCAGAGTGGACCCCCGGCAGTTGCTAGCCTGTCTTGACATGACACATCAAAGAAGGAAGGAAGACGCTAGCTGTTTCTGATAGCAGCGTGATGCACCTTTGGAAGGTGACAGACTCAAAGCCACAGACCCAGGCTCCAGCAGTGAGAGGCTGCAGGAGGCTTTGACGCACCACCCTATGGGACCTGCTGACTTTCAAGAAACACAGCAATTTCTTTCCCTTTTTCTCTTTTACCTGCTTGAATGTTGCCTTATGAATGGCTGATATTAGGACAGGCACTGAGAACAGGGGACAGTTGAGATAAACAAAACAAGAAACCCCACCATAGGACTGGGCCACCTTGACCATTCCACAGCCAGCTGTGGACTGTTTTCTTTTGTGTATTCTGGAGAGCTTTTTCCACTTTACTTTAAAGTAGTGACTTGTGTGGTAGCGTTCCCACTGCTCCTGGTGAAATTGTTTCATGATCTAGTGAAGGAGAGTTATGAAATCTTTCAGCATAGACAGCCACATTTCTGCTACATCTATCTACATCCTTTAGTATAACGTAGCCCTACAGAAATACTCTTCTTTTGGAAGCCCACAATATATGAAACTGCTTGGAAGAGTCAAGTTGACATCGTTAGGTGAGATAATTGTATGCATCAGGAGGTAGAGAATCTGACTGCTGATTTTTTTTTATGAGTAATGGCAAAATAAATGAGACGAAGACAAGGTGTTCTGACTGAACACCTTCTCTGACTGGCATCACCAAAGGTTTAAACTTTATTATGTTACATTAGCAGTTTGTTCAATGGAGTTCAGCATTGAATGTAGGCCCAAGTTAACAAGATAGTGAAGAAAATTTCTTACAAGAAGGAAAAAAGGTTATTTTTAATTTCTTATCAGGAAATCTGAGGTAATAATGGACTAAATATTAGGGGTGGAAAAATCATAAATCTGTAAAGGATCTGTTCTTCTGTCCAATAGCAAATAACATTTGTAGATATGGGCAAAGTAAAAGTCACAGAAAGAACCAGTACTTCTGAACATCTCGATACATACAATGTTAATTCCATTTCACAGTCTCTGGAGTTTAAATTAACATTACAATGAGCTTTAACATTAAAATGTATTTTAAATAAATTTTATAGATGATGCGAGAGTGAGAGTTACCAGAAACTATGAAAATAACTTCCTGAAAATTACAGTGTTCATCTGCTCTGCGTTGGAGATTGTGCTTCTCACATGTGACAGCTGGTAGTACGTCAGTGCATACAGCAGTAGTGGTATGAAGTAGTGGGTCAGGTACTTGTGGCAAAGGCACTGCTTGTGAATGCAATGTTCTTATGGAAGCCTTTGTCAGTCTGATGTCCGGTGTGGTAGTTAGCCTGCAAAACTTGGCGCTGCTTCCATGCTGGTATGGAAAAAACATGGATGTAGGCTTTGGCAAGTAGAAATGTGTTCAGCTTACCTTTAACACTGATTCTTGTGCCCTTATTAACACTCTGATATAGTATGTTAATGACTTGGGACTGATACAGTTTGATTTATTTATTTATTTCAGGAAGACATCTCAGTTCACCTTTAACCGGAATGTGCCTGCATGATAAAATTCCTTTTGAACTCAATTGTGAATATGCAGCCTTTTTTTTTTGTTCTTTCTTTAGCAAATTCCCAACGCGCTTTGGGCCAATCTGATCCAGGAACGTCTGTCAAACGTGGACTGCATCAAACAAGTAAGAATTGCTCCTCAGAGGACTGGTGGATAAGCACTTACACAACTCGTGCATAGTAGTTAGCATTCTGAGTCCTGAGCAGAGGAGGGAATGGGGGCAAATCATTGGGGGCTCTGGAGCGGATTGCTTTCTTGAACATCAGCAGAGGGAGTTTGGAGCTTTATTAACAGGATGAAGGGGAGAATGAGAGTATGCATATGCTAATCTTCTAGCACTGAGATGATCAAAGGCTGAACAAGCATAGCTTTGTTGATTGCCTGGGGCAACTGGCAGAGTTGAAGTGGACAAAACAGATAAACAGAAAATATATAAAAATCAATATGTTAAGATTTTAACTCTTATTGAGGAAAGGGGGGAAAGAGTCTAATGTTACTCATTTCAATTTTCTTGCTTTCTTATTGTCTTCTTTTTCTTCCTGAGTAAACACTGCATTTGAATATATTCTAGATAATAATTAATATCTTCACTGTTAGCTTACACAAATAGGCAACTGGATAGGTTTGGCTGCATCCACAAGTGTATGGCTTTCCTTCTCCCCTCCCCAATCCCCAGTGTGATTAGTTTTAATATAAATAAAGACTTTTAACATAGAACCAAAAGAGATCTCAAGTAGATTAATATTGGTTGAAATTAATGTCTGGACTCAAGGAAAACAATCTCTTTTACACGTTTCCTTTAAAATCTCAGGTCCTATCGCTTATTGAGTCCTCAATCAGACCATTATAAATAATTATTTGTAAGAGACAAGTTTGTAATGATAAAAACCTCTTCCTAAAGAATCTGTGCCAAAATACAGAACATACATTATTTGATGTAATCTTGAGAGTAAGAAGTCCATAGTGCAAAGCAGGTGTTGCATCCATGAAGGACTGAACAACTTTTCCAGATAAATAGTGCAAATTCTCAGAACAGGTACTCTGTCTATTCACCAGCTAGTCAGAGGAGAATTGATACTTTCTGACCTCAGAGAGATGTTGCAAGGCTCACAGTTTTATTAAAATATGCTGTGACTTGATATCATCATCTACCTTATTGATTGAATAAAGTGGGGCCAGTAATTAATGTTTCATTGAAGTGTGAAAATTGCTTCTTAAAGCTGTGTCAGCATCAGCCACTGAAAGAAATTGGACATGCTAAAAGCTTTATCTCCTTTGCTTCTCTCTGTCTCTGATTTTTGCTGTAGTCTGAAATGGTCTGCAGTCTGGATCCTTCCATCCATGTCAAACAAAATGATCTAGGGGGCTAGGTCATTGCCTTGTAGCTCTTAGAACAACAATTTTGTAGCACAGAGATGTCTAAAGGTGTGTTAAAACAACAACAAAACTAGTAAGAAGAATTCAAAATGTTGTTTTATGCCCCTGATTGAAGGTTTTCTGATTTTACAGCTCAGGTAACATAAACAATTGCCAAAGAGGTTGTCTCGTGCTTCAGTGCAAAGCCAGCTATTTTAGCTTAAGCCACTGATAGAAGTGTCTTTCAGTGAACCTGCCTTCTGTAAACTAGATCCGATGGTCAATGACAGTGTATGAACTGTGGAAAAGATAACTTGATCAGGATGGTAATGAATAGCTGGAGGTGTAATCTCTTAAATGGTTCCTGCCTGGTAGGCTTGCCAGAGGACATGTCTGTGTCATATTTCTGTTGCAAACAGCAAATAGATAGATGGTATGCTGCTCTTCTTAAGCAATAGGTTAAAACTAGCAGTAGCTAAACTTTGACCCATCCCATCAGATATTCCACTGTTTGCATAGGCATTGAAGTTAAGATACTACCCGTTGGTATTTATGTTATGAAATGTAATGAAAGGAGTAGAGATTGGCAGAAAACCTATGTGTTTAGAAAAGTATTATCATTTTTTTCTGTAGAAAATACTGTACACCTCACTCCACATCTGATCTATCCATTTTGAATTTGCAAACCAGAATTTAACTTTTGCATTGCAAGTCACTCTGCTAGAATTATTTGGCTCTGCCTAGTTTCTTGTGAAGGTCTTTTTAGCTGAGCTATTTTATTTCATTTTGACTCATAATTGTTACTTAGCCCTCCAAACCAAACATCTGGTAGTATTTAATGTATTTGATTATCTGTACTAAATTTAGACTAGACTATTTTACTTGGCAGAAGGACCTGTTTAAAAGCATGCATATATGCTACACTATCTTGTTCATTTTAGCAGCCTTTGGAATTGCAGTGTAGGTGAGGAACATCGTTGAGAAACCAATATTGTCAGCTTGGGATATACGAGCAGATGGGCAGCAAAAGACTGTGAATGTCAACATTTTGTATGGAAGCAACACAGTGAGATAGCATGGATATAGAGCAAGTCAGGTGATACTAAGATTTACTGCTTTGTCTCTTTGTGGCAACATCTTTCTCTAGTGAAACTTCCTCTGTAGTGTGTATGTTTAAAATATCTTTACACCTTAAAGGTAAGTTAGAAAGATGATAAACCCAAGAGAGAAACCGCCTTTTCTGATCGCTGTCTGCCAGGCTTTAGGCTGGTTTCAGTCCCCAAACATAGTGCCTCGGCTTAACATTAACAGCTACTCTGGTTGTGCTAATAATAATAGTTTAACAATTGCCGCGTTTTCCCTGTATGATTGGAAATGAAGTTAATGCTGTGGATTTTGTTCTTCATTGAGCAGATTTATGCCAGCTCTCTCAAAGCATGAGTCAGCGTTTTTTTGCTGAAAATGTTAATAGACTAGGAGCTGCATGTTGGACCACAGTACCACCAGCTGTTTGTTTTATTTCTCCTTGTGGTGTCATTGGGTTGGCATTAATTGCACAGCTTTCATCCCACTGACAGTAGAAATACAGAATTTTTTGTGCCATTGTTTTGACACTCACAGGTTTATAGATGTCACGGGCATTCTCCAAGGAGAACATTTTTATTGATCAACAGCTCTGCTGAGACTCTGTTGTGTGTTCTTCTAATACAAATGTAGTTAGGACTGTGAGGGATCAGACGGGTAGGTCTTCCAGCACACACAGAAAACTTATTGCGAGCATTATGTTAGATCCTGGGACTTGTGAAGTTGATAGGAAGACTTTTCATCTTTCAGGGTTAGTACGTGTTGGTTATAGCACCTCTGGCTGTTGTCTAACTCCCAGTGCTGCTGGTGTTGAGGAGGGAATGCACAGGACTGGGCAAGGCTAGCGAAAAGATTGCTACATGATGAATTTCTGAGCGAGTGAGCTGAGCAACCTTAATCCTGCCTTACAACCATTTAGAAACTAAGTTTAGGCCAATGATTCACATGAATAGAGACAGAATTATTTCTGGTTAGTATTAAACACTTCAGAAGAGTGGTGGCTGTCATTGAAAGGGAAGAAAGGGAAGGAAAAGATAGCAATGGCTATTGGTTCTTTTGATTTTACCATGGCAGATAAAGATTATCATCATGTCTCTGTGAAACTCCATACAAAGACACTGATGTTACATAGATTCATCTGGGGAGAAAATAGGCCTATTCACCATCATTTTTATTTTTTATTTTTTAGCTTTGTAGCTTACTGAAGCTACAAATACTTTGTATGTGGGAATAAGAGGTTTGTTTCTAGTGGAAAATTTGGTAGAGTTGGAGCTTCTCCATCATCTGTACTGCTAATGTTGACAGACTGCAGGAGCTGGGTTGGCAATATTTGTCCCGCACTCAGTCTGCTGTTTTCTGAAAATGTCAGTTTTGGATCCATGCTCACAAAGCTATTAGCTATTACTGATTTTAGCAGAGGAAAGACATGTAGTATTTTTTCAAAGATACTGAATGGTGTGGAAACACTATTGTGATGACCTGTTTTGCTAAATGCAGAGCTATTTGTGATCTTTGAGCTCCGTGCTGGTGGCTGAGATTTCTTTTGGACGTGCCATGTTATTCAGCATTACTTCTTGGTGCTAGCCCTTTGCTGTTTTTGCAATTCTAAGGCAGTGTCAGTTTTGTATTTTGTAAAAATAAAAAAAAAAAAATTGAGGCTGTGCTGGTCAGATAACAAGAGAACTGAATATCTAAGTCATCATTTTTGGGGTGGAAAGTGTGAAAGTGCATGGGCTTGGTATGTACTTACAGCAGAGAGCAGCGTGCCAGCAAAGGAATGAGATTTACGTTTCAGAATGACCTCGAGGTGTTCCTTTCTCCAGATTCCTCAAATCTGGAGAGGAAAGTGATGGCTTTGAATGCAGTTCCTAGTTGCTGATATCTGTGTGGCATGGGTCTCCCAGGAGCACTTCACCTGGCATTAAGGCACCAGCACAATGCAGTATTTACAGCAGCCTGCACGTCGAAAAGGCTTGTGGTCTCCAGCTGAAAGAGAGGGAACAGTGACCACAGAGTATGGCACCATGGAAATCCTCACTTTTAGCTTTTGTTCCACCCTTGATGTGGTAAGGTGCAATCCGTGCTTGGATGTAAGGTTACCGCTATCAAGAACAAAAAATAAATGACTTCTTAAAGAAACAAATTTACTATGTGAAGTTACTAATTACACTTTAATGATAGTCAGGAGGGCAAAAAAAGACCAGTGTTTGCATAAAGCATGATAGGCATATTTTAAGTCAGGTCTTGCTCTGCTGTGTGTTGCTTCCTCTTGCTAGTTCCCAAGCCACACTCCTTTTTACTCTTTTTTTTTTTTTTTTTTTTTTATCTGTGACATCTGCTTGGAGCTTGTCCCTCCTGTGATACCATACTACTTGCAGCTGTTCAGACCTCCAGCTCTGAGCTGTGCATGGGGTGCCCTGAGCATACGGCCTTTTTGATGTGTGATAAAACAGAACCAAGCCACTGGGGGTATGGAGAGGGAATGCAGCAGAATATCAATAAACCTGTTCTGAACAAAGCTGCAGCTCTGTGGTGGAATAGACATTTCACTGAAGTGTCAAGTAGATGGATAATGTATTCTAATTAGGGACTGACTGATACCCTGGAACTCAGAGACCTTTGGAAATAAGATCCAAAATGCTAACTATTTTTGTAGCGTGTATTTATTATGCATTTGCTTAATGCATTGAAATGCAGGCAGGAAGCTATTTATTGAGCTATGCTTTATTATACTGCAAAAACTTTTCTTTATAAAATTCCTTATTGCCTGCATTAAGGACCTTTGAAATTTGTGTATGAGCATCTTGAAGCTGACGTTGTTAAAAAGAATCTGTATTTACTGCCTGTTGCTCAGTATTTGATTTTGAGCAATAAGCTGTAGTGACATCAGAAGGAATGGCTTTGTGGTGTGGTGGTTTTGTGATTTTTTCTTTTGTTTAGTTTCCAAAAGTATTGCACTTGGAGTGAAGAAAATGAGTCAGATTTGTAGTCTGTGCAAATAGGCATAGATTTATTGGCTTCCAACCTCTGATGCCATTTCTCCCTAGAAAAGGATGTGGGCCTATATATATGTTGTACAAACACAATATATTCAGAACTAGCGCTGAAGTTCCTAGCATACTGCTAAAAATATTGTGCAGCCTTGCCTCCTGCAAGTCCCAAGGGATAAATTGATTTCTTAGCACCTGCGTGACCTTAGACAGCAGTTCATTCTAATTCGATAGAGCAAACACTGGGAGTGGCAAAAATGGCTTGCAGTTTCTTAAGTCTCTTGTATTCTACAGATATCAGCAGGATGACATGTTCCCGAAACCAGGCTAATTAAAGAATTTTAAGTAGTCTACTCTATTTTCTTATATAATTGGAATGTCCCAATTTCCTCCCACAGAAGACATGGAGATATGCGGAAATACTTCGAAAACCTTTGGACCCCATACTGACAGAGCTTCAGAAATATGTGGGAGATGATAATGATTGCTAGCTAATGCAATATTAAAGTATCTTATTTATTTCAGGACAAAGATAGTTTTCAGATTTATTGTAGTATCACAAAATTATTAGGGAAAGATGAGGTAGTGACAAGGACACGTGTAGTTAAGTGAATAATAGAAAAATTAGAGAAAGTTTAGAAGATTCAGACTTGAGACTGGGAAGTGGATTAGATCTCAAACACTGCATCATGCAGAAACTGAGTGAGGCTGCAGCTCTTCTACAGTATTTCACAGATCTGTAAATGTTTTTTTAAAGATGCTCAATCCAACACTTAGCTGGCTATAACAAGGACTTAAGGGAGCAAAAGGCTCTTTTTTCTTTTTCCTTTCTTTTGCTCTGTTGCTTCATTAGCTTTGGGAACGCTGGTTCCATTACTGTGAGTTTTCCTGTATAATTTAAGAAAATAATGAAAGCGTGCATATTTTCCTCAGTGTTCTTGGCATTAAATCTGTCTTTAAATTTGTTTAGCCTCTTTTTTATACGCAGTGTGGGCTGGTATCCTTTTGAATATTTCAAAACTGTAGAAATTGTTTTGAATTGTTTTTATTCAAAAGAGAAGTTTCTTTTTTAAGACTGAAACACACAAAAATAAATCCTTGTTACAATACATAAATGCCCATTGCACTGTGGCAGTGGTGTTACTGCATGCCACTTCATAAAAACATCAGTGCTCCATGTTTTCTTTCTTCTATTGCAAGCACCTATAACAAACATTGTCACATTGTGAGATCAGAACGAGGCGTTTTTTGTGCAAATAGCACCAATATTTAGTGCTACGTTTTGTATTTTCTCTTCCAGCACCGATAATATTTTCATGTTTTTGTTCAACAGGGTTGGATTTTGGAAGGCTTCCCTGAAAATCAGGAACAGGCGTGGATGCTGCAATCATCTGGCATCATTCCTAGGCATGTTGGTAAGCAGTGCAAGGTTTATGTGTGATTGTGACCAGAAGGTGAAAGCCTGGAAGTGTTTTTCCCCAAACATTCTCAATAAATTCAATACCTATATTGAAGACAGAGTCATGAGACAGCAGAATGATATTTCTATATGGTTCAGATTCACTGAAAACGTTGAGGTAACCTGAAAGATTTTAAATCCTGTCTTTTATGCATAAACCTCTGTATTCCTACACAATAGAGTTCTGTAAATTCAGGACAACTCCAGCAAGTATCTTCAAGCAGCTGAATGTAGCTTTGCTTCTGTACGAGGTGTGGGTCCAAATTTTTTCCAACTTCAATCTCTAGATTGCTAAATCAATCTCTAAATCTCCTTAGTGATTCTCAGACCAAAACCATTTCCACATCCCCTAAATAAAAATCATTCTTTTGTTGAATCAGAGAGTACAAACTTAGCAAACTGCCAAGTGGAGCAGTCATGATTTTAAACTTGACCTTTTAGTATGGATGGATTATAACTTTATTTGTGAGGAACATTTCTTTACTGGCAAAGCACTGGTAGATAAGACCTTGACAGCTGCCCTTGCCACCTAGAACAGCCAGTTGTCCCAAATTAATATAGAGAACCTACTCAGAATGTAAGAAATGATGATAATTATGTGGACTACAGGGTGAAGTGAGAAATGTAGAGCTTGCCAGTGGGTAGTGAACTTGCCAGAATGTTAGCGAACTTGATGAATTGTCACTTTGGATTTGATTTGGATGAGATTTGACTGTTAATGAAGAATTCAGAATCACTGCAATAGAGCTAGGCAAAAATGTTTAATGTCTAGTACTTGCATGTATTTTTAATATAGCTAATAACATTTGAAGTCAAGTTTTGCTCACAATTATATCTGTGCAACCAAGACCTGAATGAGAATCTTAAAGCTCAGTCTGTCTAGTTAATCAAAAAGAAGATTGAGAGATGAGATTTACGGTGTATGAGTACCTTAATAGGGAGAAAAGTGTCTGAAAGTGATATTTGATACACTGAAGAAAGTCATAAGAAGAACTGGTTTGAAATCTGTAATAAAATGCACTGAAAACAGTAATTAAATTACAGCATTTAACTGTGAGGATGATTAGCCAAAAGCAACCCAGGGAACTGACAGATTCTCCATCTTTTGATGCTTTCTAATCAAGTTTGAACAGTTTTCTGGGAGGTTATCCAAAAATAAGTTTCACCAGTTTCATTACCAAAGTAGCTGGGTGAAAAGTAATTGCTTGTGGTATAGAAGAGAATCAGTACCAAGTGATCTACCAGTGCTTCTGTCCTTGGTTCCAGATTCAATGTAAGTGAGGGAGAGCCTTGTTAATTGATACGGATGGCTGGGACGTCCAGCAGTCACGGGTACTGGGATATTATTAATGTGTATTTTTTCCTACTGTTCTATTTAGGAGATAGAGGAAAAACTCTGATTAAAAGTGGAATTAAGTATTTGCAAGTAGAATACTGGTAAAGGAGAATAATGAGACAAATGGAGACAAATGTGTTTGAAATGCATCCATTCATCTTTAAAACTAGGATACATTAAAATAGCTACAAGAAATATAACAACTAACAAGCTATGCTTTTTTGTTTTCTTTCTTTTCTTTTTTTTTGGGGGGGGGTCTAGTTGTGCTCTATGCTGCAGACACTGTGCTGATTGAGCGGAACAGTGGGAAGAGGCTTGATCCCTTCACAGAAGGTGCAGTATTTGTTTCTTCCTGTTCTCCACTAGAAACTGGAGTGTTGCTTGGTCCCAGAAGCATTATAATACCATTATTTTAAAAACAAGTAGGAATTTATAATTCTAAGTATAAACAGTCTTGGAAAAAAAAAAAAATGTTGACATTGCATTATTTTCTGTACCAATAAAATATGCAAAAAGTTAAAGCTCGCTATTGAGTCTGTAAACAGCAGGCTATAGCAGTACAGAACTATTAACAGTTAGATGTATCCATATGAACTTACGTTTTGCCATGCATCTTTGTTAGATCCCGATTTTTTTTCTGAGGTGCAGGCATGCTTTTAGGTGTCTTCCACTAAATGACTGTCACACAGACTTAGCTCCATGTTGTCTGTTGAGTACCGTTGCCAATCATCCATCAGGAAATAAGATCTTGGCATTGCTTAGTAAAAAATCATGTTGAATGTTTTTGGAGCAGAATGAGGAAGGATGTTTGTAACTAAATAAATGACTTATTTGTTATAAAAGAGATTAAAACAACAACAAAAACAACAAAAAACACCTTTGTTAGGGCTCAGTCTAAGAATTTGGAAGCTATCCCCAGTTCCCAGCTCTTTCTCTGTGGTGTTGGATAAGTTGCATTGTCACTACTTGTCTTGGTTTACTGTGTTGGAAAAGAAATCTAGCAATGCTATTGTGCCATCTATGAAGTTCTTTTGTGCATATAAAATATTTTTGGATCTCTGAAAAGAACAAGAACCATCATTGTTACTGCTTCTTCTCAAAGGCATGATTATACCAACTCTGCAATAGATGTTACAGTGTGTATGAGGAAATGCACGCTGTCTTGGCTACAAGGGAGGGCAGTTACCTGGGCAGTTACACTTCTTATCTGTGCAGCTGCAGAGTAATAGTCAGCTATTACTACAACAAGGGTAGTGCACAGATTATCACTTGTGCCACAATCTGAAGCTTAAACACAGACCTTGATTTTGTATAGGAAACCTGCTGGAGCTGAGCAAGACCTATTAAATCATCCTCATAGATCGTAATCACCCTCTCTCTTCTAGAGGTGTACCATACCACCTTTGACTGGCCAAGTGATCCAGTGATACAACAACGTTTGGTGAAACCAGAAGATCTTTCTGAGCAGGAGATGTCAAAGAAACTGCTGGAATATCACAGAAACTTCCCTGGGGTGTTCCAGATCTATCAAAAAGTTTTGAAATCAGTCAATGCAGATCAGCCTTGCATGGATGTCATATCACAAGGTAAATTTGTATATTTATGGTAAAAGGTAGTTGATAAACTCATATCTGAAAGGTAGCTCCTAGCTGTTACAGGCAGTTCATAGGATTAGGATTACGTTTAGCCAACGCAGATGGCTCCCAGCTAAGTTTTGTTCTCTTTAATACATAGTTTGGGCTGTTTCTTATAATTATTTTTACAGGACTAGAGTAAGAGCAGATAACTGGAAAGTCTTAGTTCCACTGTCCTTCCAAGGAACAGCTGACTCGGTAGAGAAAATGTCACGGTTACTTTTGCGAGAGTCATTTCTTGAAGGTTGCATTGTGGCTCAACTGCTAATCCCCCAAAGGACTAGTACCTCCCACAAGTCTGATAAGAAATGGGAGTAGTTCAAAGCTGGTAACATTTCATTATTTAAAAGCTGCTTGCACTCATAGCTTTTCTGTTCAACAATTCTTGTTTGCCTGTGCTTGACTTTAATGCAGTCTGACTTCTAATGTTGATTCTTCAAGAAGAAAATAAGGAAACTGCCAATTGATAATGTACTTTGTAGCTGTCAGTCTGTAGATGATCTGTTATATCCCAGTAATTTTGCATCTCAAAAAGGTCTTTTTTTTACTGACAAGTGCTGCACTTTTAAAATAAACAAGTAGGAAGTTTATATTATGAATTTACACATTAATTACCTCTAAATTACTTAATTAAATTTAAAAGTTCATATCATCATTCATAAAGAATTCATGCCTTGAATTGTAAATAAAAATGTGAGTGCCTGAATATTAATTATTATTAATTAATAATGTAGTGAGATAAATTGAAAATTGGAATGAAAAAATCCTCTCTAGATCTTTTTTTCTGTAGTGCATCAAGCAGCCAGATTTTTTTTTTAAAGAATAATTAGATGTGGAGACTGTCTAGGGGATCATTACTCCTAATTAACTTGGTTATTTACTGCAAATTAAGCATCATTTGTAAGCAGGGTGCTTTGCCTGTAATGTTTCTGCTTTTCAATACACAGGGTTATGGAAAATGTTCAGAATATCTAGAGCACTCCTTGGTTAGCTGATACTTGTTTTTATTCATACGTTATGCAGCAAATGCACTATTTTCTGTTATGATTTTCCAGGGTTTTAAAATATTTTTTTACTACAAAGATTTAAAAATCAGTTCTCAGCAGTATTGGGATTTTAATGGATTATTTCATACAGCTATAAAATTTTGTAAACTCCTAAATTTTAATGGATTTACTCCTAATGTATGCTAGGATATGTGACATCAGATTCATTACCCAGGTACAGCTTGTGGTGCAGGAGAAAGAGATGTGTATGATCCTATATGCTTGCAGTTTGAGTCAGTTTCTCAATACCCTAGATTCTCTATCTAGAAATAGTGAAGCTGGAGTTTCCTGGAGCTGCTGCTTTATTAAAGAAAGATTTTATGATGATATTATGATGATACGGAAGTGTAGCAGAGGGTCCTTAGAAAAAATAGGTGGTATGCAGCAATACATTAACCACAGTAGTTAAAATACTTATCCTTATGATGTTCTTCATCAATCCTTTTTTTTTTTTTGTTAATATAGGAATATGATTAATGCAAACATTAATGTCTAAGACCATCCTATTTGTTAGACTAAAATACCATTTTATTACACGTACTCTTTAGTCTATAGACTCTTTTATTTGAATTGAAGATGTCTGGGCTAACACTTAGCTGTATCCGCTGCAATTACAGAGGAAATTAAAGTATGTGTAGGTGTGCCCATGCTGCTTTTAAACATGGGTAGAAATGGCAGTCAAGACACTGTGGCAGGGAGGTTAGCCTTTACATTTGAAACTATGGTCCGTGGAAAGGTTGAGCTGCTCTTTTTACTGGTATTTTTAGCCAGAAAAAGGACACAGGGAGTAAGACTTGCTGTGTCCAAATACAATTCTAATTTGTCCACAGTGTCCTGTAGCTACTTGGTGTCTATCACATTCTATTTTCAGACTGCAACAAAGTTCAGGTCTCTATAATGCAGCAATAATGATTGTACTTTACATATCCTGTGGTCTTTCCAAGGCTCTTGCAGTCTCTAGATTGATTAATGTAATATTTTATACGCAGAAGAAAGAATAACGTCCAGCAAACATATTCAAATGAGAGCTCAAATAGCCTTTACATGTTATGTAAGACTGATGGACAAACAAATAAAATCATGTTCAGTAATGCGTTGTCAATGTCATATCGTGTTGTGACATGATATGCTACTGGTCTATAATAATGTAATCAGGAGTCTGTTAATCACAAACAATGCTGGATAAATGTCATATTAAGTTAACATCCTGAGTTTTTACAGTTAAATATTTGTTCAGAAACTGCAGAAAATATTAAATGTAATTATATTCCTCTATAATTTGCATGGTCAAATTGTACCTAACAAGCAAAAATGACTTCTGCTAAAAACAACATGGTAAAAGAGCAATTATTAATTGAATTCGCTCTTTAAAATGATTTGACATCTACTGATGAAAGAACGTACGGGAGCATAATGATAGTAAGATTTCTCAAGTGCCTCAGTGTAAGTTGCTGACATGACAGCTTTATCAGAGTCCTTGTTTTGGTTGGATTCTCTAGATGTTTCATTTGTAAAATAAATGATGATAATAATTATGACCTTATAAAATGAGAGAAAAGTTGATCAATTTTTATATTATTTTTTAAAAAGAAATGGGATATAAACCGTATTTCTTGCCTTTCTGTCATGTTCTAGCTCTTACCTATGTCCAAACACGGCACCGATCAGCCGCCCCCTTTACACCACGTATTCTCTTTTGTGGACCCCCAGGCAGTGGGAAGAGCCTGCAGGCAGCACTAATAGCTCAGAAATACGGTGTTGTCAACAGTAAGTTCTCAGTAAATATGTACTTTGCTCAATTCCCCCTTTCTCTCTTTTTGATCATTTATCTTTTGCTGTCTGTCTTTCCTACTCGCTCATAAAATTTCTCTGCCCATTGTTATGGATGTCAAATTTTTGAGGGAACTGAAAAATACTTCAATGAAGAAATATAAACCAATAGAGCATACATTCTGTGACAAACCAGCTCTAACATTTTTTTAGTCATCATTTTTTATACCCTTTACCTCGGTATTTTTTGTGTGTTAGGTTCTTGTAGTGTCATGAATTCTTCAGTGGATCAGTGGATCATGAGTAATACCACTGTAGTTGCAGCTGTGTGACCAAAATTGGGGCACTTGTTTTAAAATAGAATTTGCTCTGAACTTTGATGAAGATGCAGGTTCTGTGCATATGAAGTAATATATTAGAAAAGGAAGCAATTATCAAGAAGTACGTTCTCTTTCAGAAAATTGCATTTGAGGCTTGTTCATGGTTAACTTGCTAGTATTAAAATGTACTGTGATACAAATACATAGCTAGATGACAGGATTGTGTCCATGTTCTATAACATCATCTAATATTGGAGTAGCCATAAATCATTTTAAACAAATGTCTGACGTCTCTAAAATTTGCTGTTTAGTCATATCCTCTTTAAGTGAATGTTAGTTTGTCTCATTAGTATTATTTCAGTGTATGCCAAATGAGGAAGGGGGAAAAAAAAAAAAAAAAAAAAAACAAGCAACAAAACAGAATTAGGTAGGTAGTAGGTTTTCATGTTGGAGGCATTCTTTAATTAGTGGAACTCAGTTGTCCATAGAGATGTGCCAGTTTGCTGGTGTCTTCCTTGAGCACCTGGTGAAGTCAAACAAAAGATTTCAGTGACCTTGGATTTGGCTTTCAGTGTAAATAATAACTTCAAGATCAGAGCTGTAATGGTCTCAACGACAAGTTAAGTGGATCTCCTCAAAAAAAGAAATAAATTTCTTCAGTTTCAAACCTGAACCTTCAGAAAATGCCATGGGCTTTCCATATTGTCATTCCAGCTGGTGGCTAGATGGTAGATCGGTGTGTTTCCACTAAACACATGGGAAGAGCTATGAAACTGTCAGCCTATTGGTTGGCAGGTTTAGTCTAGGTTTAGTATTTTGGTATTTTAAATCACTATTACTATTTTAGTTTTCCCCCAAAAAATAAAAAAAAAAATATGACTACATGGCTATTCAGTGAACTTGAAAAAGGTAAATTTACTTGATTTTAAAATCTATACTAAAATAATTGAGAAGTACAAATAAAACTGATAAAATGCATATCACTATCAGGTATTTTACTGTTGTATCTTATCATTACATATTAAAAATAGAATATTAGATTTATTTGAAGCTGTATTTTTAATAATTATGCAGTTGGCTTAATTAAAATAAAATCTGTCTCAGTGCATTGAAAAATTACTGTTCTTTTGTTTCTGAATACTATTTTCTGAACTTTATTTCTAAAACTGCAAGTTTGATTCAGTGTTTTCAACTAGGTCAAAATTTGCATTTTTTAAATAGCTGCTATATAAGAGAGTTGCAGTTCTTTTTACTAAATACCATTACTACTGCTTCACCCATCTGTTGAATTTTATTGTAAGTACACTGTAAACCAAATATAAAAATTACTTATGTAAAACAAAGTCAGAAGACCATGAGTTTTCAGAAGAGTACTTAGCACACACTTAATTCCCAATTAGGCCACTGGGACTAAAGCACAGGCTTAAAAATTTAATCCTGTGTTTAAATATTCTCATAAATTGGATTGAATTTAAGCATATATGTATTTGTTGTCTTAAACTGTAGTCTGTGCACTGAATTTCTGTTACTTTTTTACACGTTATGCTGTGCATATCAATTTGCTTCTCCAGGACAACTGGTAACTTAAAATTTGTGTTCATTTCTTGTCACTTATATATAAATTTAATGAACTTTGTACAAAAACGTCCCTGTATTCTTACTCATGTTTGCCAAACAGTGTCCTTAATGGTGATAAAACAGATAAAAAGGCTTGCTTTTTGCCATTAAGTCTGCAGTGCCATTGATGGTGGTGGTATTGATTTCAGAAAGGGCAGAATTGATTTAGGATTGTTAGTTGAAAGGTCAGGTAATAATTAATGGTGAGTATTATCTAATATTAACTAAAAATGAGCTGGAATTAGGACATGCTGTGATGTCATGCAACTTCAGCATGCCTTAGTTTCCTCCCTGTAAAATGAGGTAACATGAACGCACAGGGGGCAGCAAGACTCAATAACTTTGGTCAAAAAGTGTTATACAATCCCAAAGGAGCAGTGTTTCCTGTTCTCCAGTCCTGACTAGAACTTTAAATCTGCATCTCCTGGTGTTCTGTGTATTTGATGTCAATGATAATATTGCATTAGCACAGTTTTTTAAATATAATTCTTGCATGATCATTAAATGATCCGGTGAGTCACTTCCTTGAACTGCGTATTATCCTGCACCTCCAGCAGTGCAGTTCAGATGCTGTTCAGCAGGTGTAACTTTATTCAGTAATTATAACTTTATAAAAAGTGAAAAAACACCAGCAATCCCTTGAGTTACTATTTCAGTAACATATTTCATTAGTATCTTTCTTTCTATCTCTGTTTTTAATATGATCTTTGCCAAATGTATTCTTTTTTATTCAGTATTCTCCCCTGCTCAGTCTTTGCTTTTTGCTCTGCTTGGCCAAAAAAAAAATAAAAAAATCCTAACAACAACCCCCAAAAACCTACAACTTTTATTTTATTCAGTGACCTTATTCCAGTATGCAGCTTCTGTATTTTTTTTCTTTTTCTTTGTTGCTTCCTTTTTAAAATTTAACCTCGTGTCTTTTTGTTCTTCCTTCTTCTTAGTTTGCTGTGGGCTACTGCTAAAGGAAGCTGTTGCAGACAAGACAAAACTTGGAGAACTCGTTAAGCCTTATATTGACAATGGATACCCAGGTAGGGCACGTTGTTGTCTCATTAAACTGTGGTTACAAATTTGTGGGAAAAGATACATCGTGAGTGAATTTTTCTTGCACAGATTGTAATCTGAATTGCATCAGGCTTATCTAGAAGTTGTTTAATTCCTTCAATTAGATGCGACTTATTTGCACTATGTAACATAAGTTAGATTTTTAATCTCTTCAATATCTTCAAATAGTTCACCGTTCCAGTGAAATTCAGTGTTTTTGTACACATTCCAAAATTTCAATTCCATGGTTTTTATTTCTAAATCAAAACCAGAATTCTGATACAGACATATGATTTAAAAATGTTTAAACTGCTTTTTGAAGCACAGTATTATGTTTCATTTTTATTTCAATTCCAAGAGCTCTGTAATAAAGACTACATACTTTTATATAGAGATTTTGATTTGCAGAATGCTACTGTAGATTCATCCAGTTTCACACAAGTATTTTTAACTCAAAAATAAAGTTTTTTTGTAATTCATTTTTATCAGCCTTTTTGGTTGTAGGAGGGGAGTACCACAAAGAATATCTAAGTATATTTTGGTTTTGGATGGCTCTGCAAGTGACTTCAGATAAATCATAAATACTGTAAGCACCTTAGGACAACAACTTAAACTTTTGTGTTTGTTACTTGTTTTGCACAAAGATAGTTCTCTATGGTGGATATTCAAAATCAAAAAAGAGCTATAGTTCTAAAGGATAGGTCATATTTCAGTAGGGTTCAAGCATGTTTATTTTGCCATATTACAATGGCCTGGAATAGGAATTTTTAGTCCTATTTCTGGCAACAGGCCACTGACAAAACTAATACAGGGAGATGATCTTGCTGAAAATTGAGAAATCTCAGTTAATCTTCAGTATTAATGGAATTTTGAGCAAGTGCGCTGGACAAAGAGAAATCTTCATTGTCTTGATTTTTGGCAAGAAAAGCCATTTGGTGAGGTGAAAAGCTTGAAAGTCTTTTTTTTTTTTTCATGATAGCTTAATTCTGCAACTGAATTACACAGATCTGAAACATGAGCCTATAAAATTAACTGAGGTTCCCTTGATACCATACCAAGAGATTCAGTACTTTTCTAAGCATTTCAAAAAGACCTTTGGCAGCCTGCAGCTTTGGGTATTCTATCCCTCCATCAAACCACAAGGTAATACATTTTATCTCTAAACTTCATCTCTAGAGAATGATTGCACTTATTCTTAATACAGTAATACAGCTAGTTCAATGCGTTAATATTTTGTGGCAGCCACCATATTGCAGGACGAGGAACTGATGTAGGGACTGTGGGAATGGAAATCATGAATCTCTGCAGCCTAAAACAGAGGACCTGGGTCCTCTATTACATAGGCAGAGACATCAATGAGTAATGGGCTGTGAGCAACTGCCAGTTTTCTTTTGCTCATGAATTAATGGCTCATGGCTGCCCTTTCTAGGTGAGAATTTCAGATTTAGAAATCTACTAACCAGCTCAACTAACCAGAATGCCCATTGAGCTCAAAGTCAAGCAATCTTAGCCTTTGTTAATTGTGATGTGTCCCAGGCATGGAAATATCTTCTGTATGTGTGTAGTCCAACTGATCTGAATGTGGCTACTTTTGTATGCAGTCAAACTCGCATATAGAGAGCATCTTAAGCTCTGGACCCATGCCTTTTTGATGGTATCCATTAATTTCAGAATCTTATGTGTACAGTGTAATTTCACTTTATTCTCATCCCTATGGAGTAGAGGACTGCCACTGTAAATATCTCCCTCCCTAGATTTCAGTTATGGTCGAAATGGGAGTTTGGATGATCTGCATATTCAAAGATGTGTCTTTTAAGAGCTTTCTTTGCTAAAATGCTCTGTATGTATTTTATGAAGTTCATCTTAACCACTGAAGTTCCTTGAAGGAAATATCAAAAGCATTCCCAGTGGAGTAAAATAATTGTGCAGATTGTAATGTTTAGCTAGTCCTAAAAATATGCACATCCTCAGTCCAAAGGAGCTGCTTTTGTTTCAGGAAAATGAAATTGAAGTTGTAATTCCTTTCTTCCTCCAAATTAGAAATTATCTCAGATTTAGATGAATTTTTTAATATAACACGCAAGGATAAATCTGTATAGTGCTTCTGCATGTTAATGGGAGGCATAACTATATTTCTGTGCATTGTGCTAAAAAAAAAGTCTCATTGTTTTTGTTCTATGCACATATATTTTATGTGGTGAGACATACTACAAAATTAATGGATAAATAAAAATAAATATTCTGTAACAATGCCAGAAATAATAAGTTCTGTCATTTTGCTAATCCTCTTCTCCCAGGAATAACAAAGAATGAATTTACAATAGTAAACACTAACAAGAATTCACTAATACCCTCACAAGAGCCTTGGAGAAAATGAAAGAACATAGTGTACTGAGAAGGAAAGATGGGCAAAGAATCCTTACTGTAGAGTCACAGCCAGGTTAATACAGAGGAAAGATTCTTGTGGTATTACTGACTACATTCAGTTTCAAAAAAAATCACATTTTATTAATCAGTTTAGCCAATAACAGTAATTCAGGACAAATACAGACTTTTGCAGTGTTATAACTGTGAAAGCAATTAGAACTTCAAAATTTTAGTTGCTTTTCTAGTTATGCACTAAGTAACCTTAGTACTTCCTTTGGGCAAGGAATCATGGAAGCGGTAGCATCGCAGAATACCCTTGAAACAACGATAGACCACAAGAAATGTGGCGCTTAAATCATTGCTAGTCAAAATCAAACTAGTGCCATAAAATCTAGAGACATGCCTCATATATTCTTAAAATGCTTGCTCTGGGGACTGATCTCAGTGTGGTTTCCTTTCCTGTGGACACAACTGATTGCGTACAATTAGTCATTCAAGATATGCCAACAGGGCATGTCATGGTGTCATAAAAAGGCTCAAAAACTAGCTTATTCAGATCTAACTCATTACTGAGTTACTGAGGCTGTGCACAGTCTATTCTGTTCTAGTTCTGGTTGACTAACTCAGATCTTTTCTTGTTTTTGGGATTCACAAACATTCTGTGTATTGTTTTCTTCCTGTACTGCTGCTTCATGTATAGTACATGTATTTCAAGAACAGCCCAGACAATTCTATTATTCACCCCAGAAGGCAACTCAGTGCATTCCCATTTTCCGTATTTTCTAGTGTTTGTTTTCTCATGAAGACCTTAGCTCTTGCTTTACAAAATTTCCCATTTTTAGTATGGTGATTTATTTTGCTTAATGAAGGTAGCACAGGCATTTTTGAGCCCATTAAATTTTTAATTCCCAGAACATCCTAGCCTACAGTTGGTGCACACTAGATATTTTAAAATGTGTTCTCAGTTAAAAGTTCAGCAAGCCGACTGCTTTCTGTCTGTCAAAAACACAGATTTCTTCCTTGGACAACTGATCTGAAATGCACTGACTTTCCTTTAATATATTGTGGTTTTCACTGAACAGTGGGCAATTATTGCTAAATATACTCTGGGCAGAAAATTACCAGCCCTGGAATCTGATACCAGTTTTCTGGTCCCTAACTGCAGTTAGTTTAAATCTCGGTCAATAAAGCTGAATTTAGCACACACCGTTTGCTTGGGCAGCCCAGGAAGACTAACGTTTGGAGTAAGAGGCGACCTCAGCGACCTTTCCCAGGCAGTGACCCTTCTGCAGGCAGCAAGACAACTCACATAAATTAATTCACTCAGTCTGATTCCTACTGAAATGCGGTGAAAAGACTGTTCTGCAGACTGGTCCTCCCCTTCGAGTAATTCAGGACAAATGCTGCATGCGTACGTAGCCCAGACACAGGCCCCACTGGCTTGATGAGGACCTCTATGCAGAATTTGTGTATCTAGATTGCTGTAATTCTGAGGAAGGCTAGCCTGCATTCTGGGCTGGTCTCATCTAGAACATGGGCACATATTAATTTAATGTTCCATCTGCACTGTCTACATTCACCTTGTTAAAGATGTCTGCCAGAATTTGATACCTGAGAAGACCAAAAAAAAATGCAGAAAGCATATCTTTTTTTTTGTTTGCTTGTTTGTTTTTAAAATGTCCCTGGTGCTTACCCCTTGAGATACTTGCATTTTATTAATGAAAATAGAAGCAAAAGCATTTTGGTGTCGGTCAGTTGAAAAGAAATTTGCATACCATTCTATCTGTTCATTTTTACATGTCTTTGTGGTGAAATAGCATGGAGTGATCACTGCTAATTAATACATGTTTGCAAGGCTGCAATAAATGAAGCCAAGAAAAAATGAAATGACAGGACAACAGCATGAAGTACAGAAAGAAAAAAAAACAAAACAAAACAATCCTGAAACAGAACGATTCT
This sequence comes from Anas platyrhynchos, assembly GCF_047663525.1. NCBI lineage: Eukaryota > Metazoa > Chordata > Aves > Anseriformes > Anatidae > Anas > Anas platyrhynchos. The sequence goes on from NC_092604.1 coordinate 9,444,553, forward strand.
GCTTTTCAGCTGGGAAAACTGCCATTAGTTTGGGTAATGTTTTTTTTTCCCACCAAAATGAACATTCAGGTAGTAAAGAGAGCTGATTCATGGAAGACAGATAACGTTGCACTGTTTGCAGCCTGTTAGAGCTGAACACACACAATCTGTGTTGTTTTTCCCCTTCCTTTTTCTATTTTTTAAGTAGTAATATCTGAAGCTGTCCCCAATGGCAGTCTTCATGTGGGGGGTAAAATCTGGAATTCCATAATTTCTACTATTTTCTAATAAAAACTATTACTGTACAAATGTGGATTTTCCCACCTATTTTAAATGGGAATGGTTTTAAAGGGGTGCTTTTTGGTGTAGCCTCTGAAAGTTGGGGTCCCCTGGTGATTGTGATCACAGTCTCACTGAAAGCACTTGTGGGTTGGTTGTTTTTTTTTTTGACATCAAATTAATATTCTCATCACTAAGTGTGAAGTAAAGATTTGACAATAGAGCAGCTTCCTCTTTGTTTAAAAACTTGCAAAGAGTTTCAGAGTTGAAAGGCTGAGTAAATCTTTATATCTGAGGAGGTAAGCTTAGTGTTATTTCTTGTTTTTAACAGCGCTGTACTGGCGAGCTGCAAGCTGTCTGAACATTGGAGAGAGACCCTTTGGGAGCTCCATTGGTTTTCAGCAAGTCTTTGCATGCAGTGTGTTTGTACTAGCTGAAGACAGCGCATGGCTCTCTAAATAATTTACAAGTTGATTAATAGACTCACATGGGTATAATTAGAAGAGGGAGAGACAGCAGCTACAGTAACGGGTACAGTGCTTGGGGGAACTAGAGACTTTATTTTTTTTAAAGAAACTTTCTAGGGTGCTGGGCGTTTGAAGATAAGTTGGGAAGAGCTCAGTGCCTCTTCTCTTTTGAAGTGGAAATAGGACAGTTTGAATCCGTCGAGTTTAATTTTTCACAAGCTTTAGGGGCCCTGCAGTGCAACTCCCTTTTTATTATTGAAAAAAACTCTCCATTTTTCTTTCATTTTTCACACACATGCACACACACACGTACGTATGCACACAGAGTCCAAACAGTAGCTAATAAACAAATTGATTTTCTACTTTAAGTTAGTTTTATAATGATAGCAAATGTTCATCTATATATGCACCTCAATCACAAATATACTATGTAAAGTTACAGACATATTTATGAATATACCATACTTTAATTTATGCATTTTTAAGAAACCTTCACCTCTGTTTGACAATGCTTTTGAAGTAGCTCCGTTTTTCAAGTCAAACTTTTGACTTTTCCTCTGGGACTGCTACAAAGGTTTTTTTTATGGAAAATAGGTAGCAGACTTTTTTCCTACTAGGAGAAAATTGGTGGTCAAGAGAACAAAATAAAATTTAAATATATATGGTTTTTTTCTGTTTTAGGTGTCCACGTTTTAATAAAAGATGCAAGGTCGTAGAATAGAAACTTTTACATGAAGGAATGTAGACAGTAAGTTGTCATCTTTCCCAAATTTTACTTCTTTTTCTAATGTGTTGAATCACTACAATATGATAAATTAGAGCCCCCCATTTCCTTTATTTGAAATTCTGGAATATCTTTTCTTTACTCTGCACAACATGCAAACAATCAAATTGTCACTTCTGGTTGCCAGGTATTCAGGGCTGCAGTGACACTGGGGAGACTCGGTCTGCAAAGGTACCTCTAAAGACCATCCCATTTACGATTAAAACAGACACACACACACAAAACACCTTGAATCCAGATCAGAAAATATCTATACAGCGTGTGTGATTTTACGAGGCTAGAGAGGTGTTTTTTGTTTTTGTGCAATTTTGAGGATCATTCATTGGATGCTATGGTCGTGCCTAGGTAAATTTTGCCAGTCTCCTGGTTTCGCAGCATTGTTCACCGTTCTTATTTTCACTGGAGTATCACTAGGCTGTTATTAGGCATTTAATTCACAGGGGTAGTGACGCTGGAGTCTGGGTTTGCAAGTGGGAGTAAAACATTTTGTAGGTTACAAAGTACCATGCCCATGGTCCCCGTTTTTTGTCATGGGGGAGCATGGTGCACCACCAAAGTGCCAAAAGGCCCTCATGGATTTGAGTGAAGCTGCGGCCCTTTTATTTATTTTGATCTCTATTGCAGACAGTCATTTGGAAAAAAAACTTGGAAATGTTTTATTTCCTTCCCTGCTACTTTTCTTGCAGCACTAGCTCCTGGGCAAAAGGCTTTGATTCTGTTTGTGGTTTTTTGTTGTTTTTGTTTGCAGTTTGGGATGAGGAAATCACATGAGTTTTTATGAGATAACTGGAAGGGAAAATACATTGGAAGCATCCCTTTTTATGGTCTTCAGAGTTTAATATCAAATTCTGGCTTTGGCTCTAATTCACTGGGAGCCATCCATACAGAATCAGGCTCCTGTATGAAATGCTTTTTTATGACAAGCAGAACATTTAACGGCTCTTGTATATCACTTTATATTTTGGAAACATTGCATTCATTCACCGTTCTCTACGTAACCATAAAGTGAGCCAGGGTGATGCTAGGTTTACTGTGCCCTGCTAATTTGTTTGGGTTAGAGGGCTGAATGTCCCTTTAATGTGGATGGTAGGCACTGGGGGGAGCAGCAAGGGGAGATGCAGGACTGTGACAGATCTGGAGTGCCTGCTGGCACCAGGCATCACTGATAAAGGACAACAAACCCTGTAACGTCCTCTCTTCTCATCACATGGTGAGTCAGTACTAGGTATAGAAAGCCAAGATGTTTTTTCACCAACATTGTCAGACTAAATTTCTTCTTTTTTTGAATATTATCAATGTAAAAAGGGTTTTTATAGGCCAAATTCTGTCCTGTCACAAGCCCTGTGCTCTTCAGTTGAGCTGAACTAGTTTAAAAATAAGGAAGAAATAGGGATCTTTGATTATACTGGAAATGATGCATTCCCTGGGTTAGAACTGTGCTTGCTGTCTGGTGTTCAGCTCTATTCTCTCTGCAGAAGCGGAAGGACTAAAAGCTAGTAGTCAAAATATATGCTGTGCTGCTACTTCTAGAAACTTTCAGCTTAGAAACATACCTGTGAGGTAATTCAGAGTAGCTTTTGTTTTGCAGGTGGGTAAACTGAGGCAGAAAACCTAATTCAGGTCAAGCCTTCCTGCAATCAGTGAGCGAGCGTGGATGGGAACCCAGGTGTGTGGATCCTGACCTTAGTGTCAGCCCACTAGATCATCCTGTGCCTCCTGGATAGCCGGGGTCATTAAGCAAATACACAGACGCTGAAAACCTTGCAAGGACTATTTTTAGAGGGGAAAATGCCTTTTTTTTTTTTTTTTTTTTTTTTTAATACCGGGTGCTGAGTTTGGACTGAATTTCCGTTGCTGAACTGAAGATGCCACTAACAGGTAAAGCAGTGCAGGGGGCTGGATTCTTACCTCGTCACTGAAGGGGAACAGACATAGATTCCTGACTCTCTGCTTTGATAACTGTGAGAAAGAATGATGTGCTCCTATCACTTCAACATCCATGTCTGAAAGTCTTAATTTATCACAGATTGTTTGATTGATGCTTTGGGATCGTGTATATCTGCTTTAGAAACGTTGTTGGCATTTCTCCTTAGTACAAATAATTTTTATTTTAAATGACAACAAACGTTGGGGGGAGGGAGGAGGGTAGAGTCTTTAGTATATTAGAAGAGGCAGAAATACCTAAAATGTGGACATCAGACATTTTATCATCGTTATTTTGCTGCATTAAAATAATCATTCCAGTTCTTAGGGGAAGTCAGCAGTGCTGTAGGTATAAAATGAGCAAGCAGCAACTATTTCCGTGCACGTTTTCCATCTGACGAGATTATTAAACACGCGTTGCAGTGCTTTGCACATGCCACGCCGGTTTTTATTTGTTCCAGCGCCTCTTTATGTGCCGGCCCCGAGAGAAGAAGAGAGGCGGCGGCGGCGGCCGGGAGCTCGGCGCCCGCGATTTTCGCGAATAGCCCAGACCGGGGCCGATTGGAAGCTGCTTGCCCGGCCTGGCCATGCCGGTGCCATCGTGCCCGGCAGGTGGCGGCACACAACCAGCGAGAGGCCGGGCCCAGCCGGCCGGGCTCAGGCGATTCCCCCCCGGCCGAACCCGGGCGATTCCCCCCGGGCCGGGCCCTCACCGCCGGGCCGGGCCCAGGCTCTTCTCCCCCGGCCAGGCCCAGGCGCTGCCCCGGGGCGAAGGGCGGCCTCTCGCCGCCAACCCCCCCTCGCTTTTTTTGTGGGGTTTTGTGGTTCTTGTTCTGTGCAGGAGTCGGGATTTGCTCTGAAATAAACAAATAAAAAATAATAAAAAGCCCGTTTTCAGGCGTCTGGTGCACTGGCAGGATTTAGTTAAACTATTGGTCAGATTTACGTGGTGGTGAATTGCTGCGAAATCATTTTCGAATGCATTAGAAATAAATCGAGGCAATCTGAGGGCTGTAACGTAGGCAAGAAAACAGAATGCTTCTCTGAAAGACCCAAATAAAATGAGCCAATGTGAATAAAGCTGAGTTCATAGAGCAATAAAATAACCAAATCGCATGCTTTGCTAATTTTAGGATTGACAGGACAACCCAGGAAAGTAGCCTTTGGCAGTAGCTTATACTCAGGGCAAGATGTTAACTGTCAAGTACTGGGATCAAGCCTCAGGCATCTGAATTAGCACTGAAAGTCTTCAGACCTAGCTAAAAAAAAATCTGCAAGAGAAGTATAAAGAGTGAACGGACAATATTGTCTAAAGGACCTTAAACTTTTTATAGCATGAAGCTGACAATTTATACCTGCAAATGCATTTATGCTGTACTTTGAATCAAGGGTTTATAACATCGGAGAAGTGAGTCAATACCCATCAAAAGTCCGTTTTAAAGGGAAGTATATGGAGGAGGAATCAATTTAAATATGATAATTGTATAGCTTGGAGCACTGACAGCATTGAAGCTATTGGAGAACAGTGCCGTGTAATCTCTCAAGTACTGTTTTTGCCTTTCAGACTGTGCCTTTAATGTTCTGTTACTTTTGTCTTGAGCAGATGGTATGATTTTGTCAACTGATTGCCTGATAGGGTTTTCTATTAGTCGTGCAGATCTATGGGTTGGGCAAGAGCTAATAGGCCACACTCCCATGAGTTCATGAGGAAGTACTTTTCAATGAGGAGTACCTTTTACTTGTGAAAAGCTTTGAAGCTCTAGGAAGTAAATTTATTTTTAAATGGTCTGCTGGAAGGTGCTGATTGACAGTCATGGAGACAGAAAATCTCTAGGTGTCTATGCAGCAGTTCCAGCACGAGCAGCAGTACTTTAAGCTTCTGTTCCCTGTGTCCTGCCTGATCTTACCCTTGAATTGATTAGATCACTACGTAGCTCCACAGATGCTAATTCAACTGTGTAGTCTAGCCTATTAATGTGTCCGAGACAGGCTGGAAAATAAAGGAAATATGTCGTATGGTACTGACATTAGGCAAGAACATATGCATGAATGAATTGCCTTTCTATATGAGGTTGATTGTGGCCCTGTTCTGCCATGTATGCTGTTTCTGAGGCTCACCATGAACTTGGTCCACAGCTACGTACATTGCTCTCAGCATTGGGTATCGTAGCTCAGCTGCTCTGCAGAATTACTTCTGAGGGTAGATTTTACTCCTGTACCTGGATTTTGCTCCTTAATAGAGATGTGCTGCCACATTTCCTAGTCTGGCTATCTCTTTGTAGCAAATTGTAATTTTTACAAGAAACTTATCTTTGGACCTCTCTAATGATAAAGTAAAACCTCTCTAGAGCTTCATTTCCCCAACTTTCAGAGTTGGAAACTCACAGAAGCTTATGTTGAAAAGGAATTGATTATTCAAAGCTCTTGTGCTTCATAATCTACTTAAAACGTGTAGATTGACTGTCTCATCAGAAAAGCTGTAAATTTTGCTTTGCTATATAGCCCTTTGGGTCATGTGCTAAAGGCCAGGAGACCTATGGCTAGTTACTTACAGATTGTGTGCCACTCCAATTATAGGTTATTAATTTTCCTTGCATTCCAGAGACAGTTCCACATGAGTGAAAAGGAATACCATACTGCACAGTTCTTCATTACCTACTCTGTCTATACCACAGCAAATACAAATAATACTGATTTCTTTCTTTCCTTTTCCCTCATTTTTTTTCTTTCTGGTCTGTGGAAGATGTTTTACAGTTTTAATGCAGCTGTTTTAAGTGTGACTGTTCCTGTTCAAGGGCAGCTGATGTACTTTGTAATGCCATTGAACAGCCAACAAGCTATGTTCCCCTATTGTGTTGAAGTGATAGGTATGTTTGCTAATCAAGAGGAGAGCAGAGCTTGCTGTCTGACTTGTTTATGTTTTATTTCTCACCATCAAGCTTTAGAGGGAGGCACAGAAAATATGTAAGCATCTATATTATTCAGTGATGTATATATGTACATGAGTGTACAAACAATCTGAAGTGCACTGCTGATACCTTCTAGTCAGTTGTCACTGAAATTAGCAAGGTATCAGGGTTACCACATATCCCCAGTACTGCTCAAAAGAACCAACAACCTGATGTGGTGTTAGCTAAATTGTTGATTAATTGTTACATCATCTTGCTAGATTTTTTTCCTCTTTTGGAGGAAAAAACAAAACCAACAACACGGTTGCTTCTCAGGCTTCACAGAAGACTGATGGGAAGTGATCAGATGAGGAGATGTTTCCTGCTTTCCATCACAATTACGTTTTAATTTCTTGTAGATATTTCTCCTAGCCATATGCAGATTGGAAGCAATTTGACTCCTGGAACTGGAGAACCTCCAAAGATGGAGAGCGTGCTGTATCCACTTATTTTTCTCTGCCATTCCTGGGGCTTAAGTGCTTGCCCCGATTCCCTGTTCATCTGACAGAGAACGTCAGCTCTGGCAGAATCCTGCTTTAGTGCAATTTTACGCATGGGTTTGTAGGACTCATTCATCTCCCTTGCAGAGATGTCTGTAAGCATTCTGAAAATGTTTAAAAAATCACATCATTTGGCATCTTTGTCAATCTATGTTAATGATTCCAACAGGAATCATGATAAAACAGCACACATCAAGATAGCAAGTTTAATGTTACAGCCAGAAATTCATGAGTACCAGGAAAATTCCACCAGTCTTTGTATGGAATACATTTTGGGGAAAGAGCAAGAGGGATTTTTTATTTTTTTCCTGGCATGTCTTGGTTTAGTATTAGTTCTTGTAACGTGGAGGTTGGGGAGAAGAACTGACCTGTAAAGAGCTCAGTTAATTCTCCTCTTATCCCCAGCATGTCTGCCTGCAGCTCAGGTCTCATATAGCCAGATAGGCAACATCTGTCTAATAATGTTTCTGCCTGCTGCTAATTTTATGAATCCTATTTTTAATGGAATGCCTAGTTTTGCATTGCCATTTTACTCTCTGTCAAGTGACTGGTAATGATTTTATTCAATTCCTTTTTTTTTTTTTCTTTTAGCAGATGGAGAACAGTGCTTTCCTTAACTTGGGTTTGATTATTATTTTTTAATAATGTGAAGCAGGTATCCTCAATTAATACACTAATCTGTCTTCTAATTAATTCCCTGTGGTTTTCCTCTGTTTTTGCTGGTACACTGAGTTCTGAGTGCAATTCTGTAAACTCAGTAATTTGATTACTTGAAGGTGAGGTAATGAATTTCACGATAGAGGCATAAGTCTTGAGGAAATGTTAAATTTCAGGAAGCAAATGGATTCTATTATTGTGGTTTAAAACCTGCTTGTATCCAGGGTATAAATGTGCACTGACAATAATATACTCCACTAAAATACAGGCGTGTTCCTGTCAGCTAGTCCTAAAGCGAATTGCATTGTTAGGAGTCTGACGCATACACTCTCCTACAAGAACTTGTTGTATTTTTGTATGCAGATGCAATGGCAGGGTGAGTATCAAAACATCAACATCCCGTGATGTGGATTTATGTAGCATTTTTTACTGCTTGTTTCCAGGAGAGGCAACAGTGTATTAGACATACTGTACAAATAAAGAGAAGGGGCTCTCATTGCTTCTTGCAAATTGTTTTGGCTGCTTCTTTGGGAAGTAGCTTGAGGTGATTTTGCTGACCTTTCTTCAGTTATTTGACTGGAAACCTAATACATTGCAAGATCTTTGGAAAATTTATAGTCACTCTTGTTGAATGAGATGAATTCTCCTATTAAAAAAAAAAAAAAGAGATGTAAATTTAAGTATCTTGATAAAAATATTTTTACTTATGAAGACTATAGCGGAAAATATGCAGGATACCTCCTCACTACTGTGTCTGAATAAATACAATTTTAAAAGCTGTAGAGTAATTGCAAGCCTGATCAGAATCTTGCTGTTGTTACTCTCTTGTCCTAAAGATAAATAATAATAGAGGAAAGAGAACTTTTATCTCTAAAATTATGGAGTCATCGGTGTAGTAATTACAGTAGTTGAAATACATTTTACAAATTTGTTTTCAGTCATAAAATCTTCAAGCCTTTGGGCAAAATTGAGAAATATCACTTCTAGCCTGCTATGGTAGAACCATTATGGTCTCCTAAGTTAAATACAGAGTGCTACAGACATTTTTTTCCCTGTTTTAGGATTTCTTTTACACAACTCAGGTCATTATTTTTGCATTTTTATAAGATTATGTCACATGCTTCGATGTGACATCAGCTGAGGATGGCTAAGAGAAAAAGTACATTGCAAAGCTATGGGAGCATCTGCTTTTACCAAATACTTTGCTGTAGTCCTACAGTTCCTTATGATTTTGGGGTTTCAGTGATAAATCAGTAAACAGACACAGTCAGCAGTAGTTCCTCTTTCCAAAATCTGTCACGTGTAAACATGTTTGTATTTTTTTGTCTTTTAGTTCATGTAGCAGTCTCACCAGAAAAAGGTAGCGTGTAACCTCCTTAATTTCAGTCTCAGCATACAAAATAAACATCATCTTTCTAATCCTTTGCAGTCCCAGACAACATTGTTATGAAGATCCTGGCAGATCGCCTAAATGCCCTAGACTGCATGACCAACGGTTGGGTGCTTCGTGGCTTCCCAAGAGACATAGAACAGGGAGAAGAGCTGCAAAAAGCACGTATTATTCCAAACAGGTAAGGTACATATTTAGCATGTTACATATATGACAAGTCTGTGGAAAGACACAGATCTTTGCTGACATTATATAGGCCGCTGCATCTTATTTGTTTATTCCTTACACATCTGGAAAAGGACTCTTATCCCTGGAGAGTGGGAAATAGAGCACTGGCCTTACAAATCCACCAGGTGACCAAATTGTGAAAGAGAGAATTTGTTCTTCTGGTTGTTTGTCTCAGTTACCTCTAAAGGCAATCCATAAGAAACGGATTAAAGTATGGATTATATCAGAAGGTGTATTTTATTTGCAGCAGGAAGGGGATCTACATCTTCTTACTTAAGCATTGGCATAATATCATGGAAATATATTAGCACTGCAAGGAGCTCATTATGAGACTTTTGGGTTTTGTGAAATAATTAAAAACAACATGAGAATTATATTTTATTTGAGCTATAATGAAGTGTTCAGAAATGTAATATAAGAGAAATGAGCATCAAAAGAGAGCTGTTATGACATCCAGGCAAATAAAATGGGGTTACTCTTCACAGCTAGTCCAAAGGTTGCGAGCATTTGAAATGTTGGCCTACTCATCAAAATCGAAAGTCTTTTCCATTCCCCTACAGGAGTTCTTGGTTTAGTCCATACCACTGGCTGACATAACATCCACTCCAAAGCTGTGCATTGGAACTTTATGGTCTTTATGTTTTCCAAATGCTTGTCCTTAAAAGGGTTTAAGTTGGGAAAGGTACTCTTCCTGTGTCTTCTCTACAGCTGCCTTCAGCCTGCCCTCCGCACCCTCACGCTGCCTATACAGGGTACTGTTTACAGTGGATAGATGTAAAGTGTAAGGTTGAGTTGTAAAGAGAAAAGAGGAGAGTGAAAAAGGAAGGAGCGAGCAGTTCCTATATCAAGCCTTGAAAATTAAATTATGTGAAAATGGCAGTAGCCTTTTATTGAAAGTAATTTAAAGTACATCCTAAATAAGAGTCTACCTCATGAAAAAAAAGAGAGAAGGAATTTTGATAGTTATGCTAGATTCAGTTAAATAACATTTCCCATGGATTATTCTTCATATGCACTTAAAAAGAAGGTGCTGAGTCCCTAAACAAGTATCTGAGTACATGAGATCACTGTGAATACTCATGTGTGCTCCTTTGCAGGATCGAGACCTCATCAAGTGAGGAAGAACAACTTGTTATAAGATCCTCTGTGTAGAAATTTTGCACTCATCCATTTGCTCAGCTTCCATTTTCTTTAAAGAGCTATGCACATTCATATCTGAGTTAAGAATTTGGTCCCCTCTGTTTTACATAGGGGTTGAAGTAGGGGACAAAAACAGACATCATACTACCTGATTGATTTTGGAGCTGTTATTTTCCATGCAGCTGAAGTAGTAGGTGTATAAGGGAGAGAGGGTGATTATAAACAAAAGGACATATTGCAGCATAGGATAGCAGGGCAGTAATTCAGTTGCAGTTGTGATGCTAGTTATAAAACACTATCTGCAGAGGTAGTGTTTCTGACATCAGGAGAAAACCCTGATAGAATTATAGCCTTGAAATCAATCTGGGAATAGGATGCAGAAATCTATAAATCAGACATAGAACAATCTACAAAGTCTCATTTTTAGGAGGACTCTGTTGATGAAATTAGATTAAAATAAATTTACATATATATCAAGTTTATTATTAAAATCTAGTCACATCAGTAAACAAAATTATTTGTGAAAGAGTATGTTACTCTGTGTTTTGAACTCAAAGTAGACCTCTTTGGCTGATCAGAACACAGAGTTATTGTCTGGTTGTCAAGTCATAAATCTATTCCTTAGAGCTAATAAATGGTTAGTGTTCAAATACTATGTTTTATCTGACTCCCACCTCATAAAGCTAGTACACATAATACTAAATTATACAGCATTGAGCAGGATCAGTCTCCTGACTCCTCCATCTTATGAAAAGAAAAACAAAGCTAGTAATTGATGACAGAAAAGAAGGAAAATAAAGTTATTTGAAAACAAACAAAATGGGCTATAAAGTTTGTTAAAATGTAATAATAAAAAAACCTCATACAGCATCAGCCACTGTATCCAAAGACCTGCCCTGGAACAAAAAGGAAAATAATTCATTTTCCAGTGAAAAAGTAAGGTATAAGGTTTTCGTTAAATTAGAATTTGCAGAAGAGCAAAGGCTTGCTTACAGACTGGTGCAGGAAAACCTGCCTTGTATCAGACAAAACCTGTCTCCCAAAGAACTACTCTTCCTATACTGAGAGGAGAGCCATGTATTGCTTTCTGTGTTCCTCCCCATGAAGCAGTTATCGCTTAAGTGGACAGGATCCTAATCGTATTGAACTGTGGCAGCCTTTAGGGCAAATAAGAAGCTGAATCTATTAGTGGTCTCTCAGCTATCTACTGAAAGAACGTCATTAACCACTTAGTGCCTACGGTAAGTGGGAATCCAAATACAATTACAGGTTGGCATCTGAAGCTCAGATCTTGCAAAGGACTGAATTCAGTTCCTCATCCAAATGAGTGTAAATAGATATTTTAGCTTTTTTTTTCATTGTTAATGTTTAAGCAACAAGCATTATATATATATAACAAGAAATATATAGCATAGCGCTGGGTAGGTCTAATATGCAGAAAACTCTTAGTATTTTGCAAGATCTTTCTTGTCTCTTATTCTCTCCCAAACATAGTTAAAATCAGATTTAGCAGCAACAGTGTCATCTGTTGTATATCTCTCGTCATTAGCTTCAGCTGGTTCATGACCAGCTGTCTGCTGGTTCCAGGCCAGTTTAAGGCAATCAGCAGTTTACAGATTCCCTGAGCCAGAGGGTCATCTGGACAACTATGTCTAATAGCCCATTTTCCTTGACTTTATAGTCCCTTTTCCACGTGTTATACTTTTGGCCTCAATCAAATCATATAGAAAGGAGTTTTACTTTTTAATTGGGTGTCGTATGAAAACTGTGGTTTTGGGGGGTTCCTTTCTTCTGTTATGAGAAACATTTATAAGCCTTCCCTGTTCATCCTCTTGTAACACTCCTGATTTTATATCCTGTTGTATATTCTGATTCAGCCGTCTCTTTCCTATGCAAAGAATCTTGATGTGTTTATCCTTTCCTTTCTTGGAAGTCATTTCACTCATCTGATTATGCTGTCTTGCTGTTCTGTAGCTTTTCTAGTTATTCTAGCTGTTTCTTTTCTACGATGTGACAACCAGAACTTCACTCAGTTTTCAGGGTAGCACTGCATGCTGGATGTATGTATAGTAGCACAGATGTGTTTATTTTATTTATATCTTTATTTGGATCTCCATTAACGTCTGCTGTTATAAAATGGTTCTGTGATAAATTTTGGAGGAGCGTCTTGCGTGTGTAGATAACAGTAACTACACAGAGTCCCTTTCATTGAAATGATATTGGAAAACTCAGTGAGAAAGAGCCTAAGGACCCTCTAACTCAAGATCTTTGTAGTTAAAATTATAGCGCAGTTTGTGTTAGTTCTCTACAAACTGATAAAACCACTCCTTCCATCTGTTCCAGTGGGGTCTACTGCTAAGGGTGTTCTGGGATTCCCAGTGCCTCTGCTACATCACTTGCATTGTTTTTTCCATCTGTTCTGAATCCAGGGTCGATTGTTGTATCTTGGTATTGATTAATTGTATTACAATAGTACCTACAAACTTCAAACAGTCTCCCTGTGTTAGGCAAATGATGCTGTCAGTCCCCATCTCAGGAAACACAAAAGAAATATGGCCAACAACACACTAAATGGACAAAATTCAGGAGGGGATGGATGAGCTTAAGGGTTGACCTACTGGTACAACAAAAGAAGTGTATAATATATTTCAAATACTCATTTTGCCAATGCTAAAGCTTTTTCTTTCCCATTAGAGAAAACAAACAGCAGTAGCTTCTCCAATACAAGTTTCCAGCTCTGTTTTATTTGGTCTTCAAAAGGATGTGGCTGTATCCCCAGTTACGCGATCTTTTTACGTATTTTTAACACTTCTTTTTCATCACACTACTAAGAACTGGTATTCAAACAGTTTAGAATAATGAAGTTCATAATTTCTGAGACAGAATCTGTGAATATGCTGAGAACAAAAGGGAAAAATCATAATGGAAAAAAAAGATTTATATTTTTTTTAACTATTTGGTCTTTACATGGGGCTTTCATATTTCTGCAGCTGATCCCAGTGTGGATTAGGGATAATAAACAGCCTATTAATGGAGGCCTGAACTAGGAAATGGAGTTTGAATCAGCAGCAAAATTCAATGGCTGGTGAAGGTTAATAACTCCATTACTACCAGCTCTATTTTTTAGCCGTTTGAAGAGCTAGGTGTTAGCCTTATCTTACTCCTCATTAATTGAGCTAATAGAACCCCAGTGACCCTACCATGCTGCCATTATCTGAGAGTTTACCAGACATGGACTGGAATACTTATCACTGAATATGTATTCCTCAGATTCATTTTTTATATCAGAAATATTTTTGTTAAAGATAGGCTGTCTTCAGGTTTCTTTTTTTTCCCCCCTTTCCTTCCTGGCTTCTGTAACAGCTACATATTTGGAAATTAAATGTAAATGACTTAATTAAAATCCTATCAAGGAACAAGCTAAGTCCCAAAATAGTTGCATCAAGGAAACATAATAGTGATTGAATTATTCTGACACGAAAAATCTTACAGGGCATTTTTAAACCTTTGGCCTAATTTAAATGATAGCTATTGTGTATTCATAATAGAGGTATTTTTAATTGATGGCATTAAAAAAATTATGAGTAACAAAGAAGAAATTTTATAAAGGGAAAAATGCAGAAAAATGACTTGGTAATCAAGACACTAAATCAGTACAATACATTTTGCATACACAAGGGACAGGAAGAAACAGGTAAATCCAAATGACCTATGGCTTATTTTTTAAAGAAAGTAGTAAAAATAATCGATTTCCATTTCAATCGTTCTTGATTTTTGTCTCTTCTGATTAGAAACACCTCCTTCTTACTAGAGCCATTTTCTTTACTGTCTGTTGTCTTCACTAATGCTAATTGTTTTCCTTTTTATTATCACTTTGCACATCAATGCTCCCACCATAGGTACGCACATCCTCCTCCTTGAAATCTTCAATGCCAAGCAGACTGGTCCAGTAAAATCTAATGGGAGAGTCACTGGGAGCTAAAGGGGGCAGGACAGAGGATCTTCCACAGATCAATGGTATGCTTATGAAATAGAAACATCATTTGGAAAATGATGTGCTCACCCTCTTAGCTATGCTGACTATACATTAACTGTGTAGCTATGCTCTGGGGGAGCAGAACACCCTGGCCTAGAGACAAATACAAGGGTTTTTCCCCACCAAAATTCAGTATAGATTGTGCTTAGCAGGCATAATGAACAGGTCTTCCTCTCACCTGGACTGGTGATTGACTCGTCTGCTTGATTGCTCCCACTGAGTGAGTGGGATCCTTTTAATCCACGGTTGCTACCCCTGTAGCCTTTTCTGAGCTACAATAATTCAGTCATTGTGTGGTCTCTTGGTGCAAGTCTTTACAGACTTACCTTGTTCATCGACAGGTCTTAATGAAGGCAGTTACCTTTGTTTTCCTGATCCACCTCTACTGCAAGAGGTGTCACTGAACATTGCATAATAGGCAAAATATTTCAGGGAAGCATACTATCCCATTAACCTTTTGCGTAACAGCTGTGCATAAAAAGGCATACATTTGCTCTGGCATCGAGGCTGTATCAAGCAGTCATGCCCACAGGTTACTTTATAGTGTCAACTAATTCTTCACATTTAGTGCAAAAAGCAGCACACACACAGCCTTTAGCCCAGCACAAAACTGACAGAAGCAGCTCCTTAAACAGATTCCTAAGGTTTGGTCGTCAATGGAGAATCCTTATTCTCCGTTTTCCTTTTCTTCCATAGTAGATTGTGCTCTCTTTGCTCCTAAAATAACACTCATCTGAATAGCAAAATCCTTCTATGGACTTTCTGTGGGATGCTGCATTTGCTACCGCAAACATTACTTCGTTTCTTAACTCTGCTCCAGCAAGAATAGGAGGTATATTTGGCTTCAGTTATGGGAGGCAGGTATTATTTTTAGAAGTCACCTCATACAAGCTCCTTTTGATGGCTGGAGTTTGTTTGGTGAAATCCTGGATATAGCAATTAAGGAGATCTCTGATCTCAGCAAGCTTCCTAAGTCTCCAGGAAGAGAAAGAAGAAAAGCTTCTACTTCTAAGCCAAGATTTTTTTATTATTATTTTTTTAAGGACACAAAACCACATGCAGAATCCTTTCATTCCTTTTGCTGCTGAAAGAAGGGATATTTTTCTGCAGTTGCTACCCTTAAAAAAGAAGAGACATTAGGAAACCTGAAGACTTCTGTCCTGTTTTCCTTTATGTTGAAACCATTTTTCTGTAAAGATGCCACGTGCATAAAGGTTGCCTTTCTGAACTTAACACCTAACTAGAAAGAGAAAGAGACAGAGATTTCCTACAAGAAACTGAAGATTACTGAACTTGGTAGCCAAGTTCTGCCGTGGTTGCACTGAAAATCTCCTCCCATATTTTTCAGGAACCTGAGAGCAGGGGTGTCCTGTGGTCGATACCTTAGGAACTTGCGCGTTTCCATCTTGTGAGGGGAGAGTATGTTGATCTGAGAACTGCCTGAAAGAAGAACCAGACTTTTAAAACCCTAATTCACAATGACAACTTTCATGGATCTGATCTCTAAAATCAACAAAGACAGTTCAGGGCATTCACCTGAGACAACTTTTGTTCAAAGAATGAAATAGTCATGGGAAATCAAAGTGTTACCATTTAAATAGCAGTCAGATCATCTAACCTATGCTTTTCCCCTCTGAATTCTCTTTGCTTTGGTGACCCAAACCTGTGAATAAAAATCCTAACAGCATCCCTGAGAGCTTACCAAACTCACAGACCTGTTGTCAGTTCTAAATATTTCTTCATGGACTAAAGCAGTCATTTTTCAAAATTTTACCTTAATTTCATCAGTAGTTTGCACACAAAAAGAACCATATACACACGAGACTTATTTTTTGAGATTAAGGAGCTTTTTGTAAGGGAAACACTTATTTCAAGAACCAACTGGAATCAGAACTTGAAAAATAAACCTGGGGGAGGAAAACTTCAATTATAGTGGTGTGGCAACATTTTAATACACACTGGGTAAAAGAATGCATATTGATAAAACTAATGGGTGTTTTGAATGTTTGAGAACAGTGGATAGAGACAGTATCTGAGAAAGCACAATAGGAAAAGGAGGGTTGGCCAGTGCTGTCAAGCATCTCAGGTGGTTGATCACTTGCCATTTACTTCAGTGGTGTGATAGCAAAAGCTGGCTGAATATTCTCAGTAAATTTAGAAAGGTCACTGTTATATCTGTACATGTTAAAGGTTAGTTTATGAAAATCCATTACTGCATTTGCTGTCTTATTTTTCACCAGGGCAGTCACTTTCAAATACATTAGAAATATGCCTTACCTTTGAACTCTATGATTCCTAAAATTCAAGATTTTTTAATTAAAAACTTAGGACAAGATTGTGCCAGCCGTGCTCTGATTTAGAAGTCTCTTTGGATCTGAGACTAATCCCAAAGTAAGCTGTTACTCAGAGCTAGTGTGGCTGGCAAAATTGGCCCGAGCTGAAAACCACAGGCAGAACAGGCATTATGCTGCTTTTGCTTAGATTCTCCATGCTGAAGATCTGGGAAGACAAGTGCATCAGTCTGTAGCAAATATAATACGGCTTGGGTGATTAAAACTGTCAAGTAATATTGCATATTGAATGGAGACTAGTTTGTCATTACCATGAGGATTAGAAAGTGTAATCTTCATTAAAACATCAGTGGATTTACTGCTGTTTGCCTTGGAACAAGATATTTGCTCAGAATTTTCTAGTAAGTAAATTTAGCAAGTGCAGGGCAATTTAAGAGAGTGGAGCTGAATACTGTCATAGTTTATTCTGCAGGAAAGATGTTGGAATGATCCCCTGTGTCTGATAGGTGCACTGGATCTAATTCCCTTGGTCTGGATCACCTGCAGTCACATAAATGTATTAATCACTATCACTTATGTTGGCGTCCTTTGGCTCAGGTGTAAGTGGTGACCCAGTGTTTTTGTGCTGCGTAAGGATTATAATTTCTGTCCCTAAATGCATTGTGTTCATAAAGCTATGCATTATAAAACTGTGTCCTTTGTGAGGCTTGAAATACATTTTGGGTAAGGCTTTCCTCTGTCCCACAGAGATTTTCATCTTGTCCTTTTCTAACAGGTACTGTATTTCTGAGTTTAGAAAGACCTGTATCATGCTTTGCATGTGATCAAGATTTAATTATATATGTATTTGTCATCTAAGATTGTTCTGATACAAATGCTGATTAATATCCCACTGATATGCACTGCATTGATCCAGAGAAGTCTGATTTTTTGGTAAAACTATGCTATCCGAAGACTATGGTATAGCAGGTTAAGAAATAAGCATTTCATTTAACCTCCAGGAAATGCTGCTACATTTGTGAACATGGTTTATACTGATTTTCAGACCAAGCATATAGGAAGAGTTCTTCCTCATGTATTCAGTGAAATCAGAGGATTTGTACTGGCCTTGCATTGGCCCCAAAGTTGAAGAGAACAGAAACGAAATAGAGAAATCATGTCTTCTCAACCCCTTGAGCCTTCAGACTTTCCAGATTGATATATAATTTTCTTAGCTGTGTTTCCAGTAAAACACTGAGCTATCAAAGCTAAGTCATGGGTATGGCAAACTTGCTGAATTTGTTTAAAAAATTACTTTCTCCTTTGAAAAATGCAGATTCCTCATGGAATGCTGTCTCCAGTTGTACATTTCTAACTGCCATGTATGAGAGCACGTAGATATTACTAGAATAAGAACTTCCATTGGTTTTCATACCACCATTTGAAGTGTAATTACAGCCTGAAAACTTTCTGCTTGTTGTTGTTGTTAAAAAAGTTATTGCCAGTCCATTAATACTGAACCCAAGGTTTTATTAACTTTCAGCGAACATTTGCTGAAATGCGTTTTGTTTGGTGGTTACTAAGGAATTCCATGTATTCCAGTTCTGGGATTCTTCCAGTAAGTAGCTATTACTCAGAAAAAAATCATCCCATAAAATACAGCAAAGTAGTGATGGCAGAAGAGAAGCTTGGACATAACGACAAGGGAGATCTGGGACTGGATTCAGTGCTTAAGGTCTCACCGATGTCCTTCTTTCCATTTGCCTTACAAGCATAGGCAGTTCAATCAGTACAGCTACCAAGTTGTCCTGTCTACAAAAACCTGACAGGAGCTGCTTCTGATCATCTTGTTTTCCTGCTAAGCATAGAGAGCTCGATATTCAGGCTGGATATTTGTTTTTATTTCCTGACTTGCAGAGAATTTCTCCAGTGGTTCCTAAGTTTCTAAGCGTGCTGTCTTCCTCTCCCCCACCCCTACCTGACCCTGCTATAGATCTCAACTGTTGTTTTACCTTGTTGATGTTTTGTCTATATTTGCTTTAACCAGATGCCCCTCTTTGCATGCAGCACTGGGACTCATCCCCTCTTTCCTATCAACAATAATTAGCCTTGTAAGACTAATGGAAGAAATCGTGTCTAATTACCCTGTTGAAGGCCCAATTATGTTATTAACATTTGTGGGCTATAAGCTAATGATGAGGAGAGCCGCTCATTTGCATAGCATTAAGTTAATTGAGCTGGAAGCTATGGGGTGGATAGCGGTGATGATAGCAGGATTCTGTTACAGAATGGATAATGATGACCGGAGCAGGACGATTCACCTGACAGGTTTATTAATTAACAGCTATCTGATTACCTAAAAGAAATGGCAAGTGGCGGTCCTTCTGAAAGAAGCTGCAGTATTTTATTTTTTTTTAATGAAAGATTCTGTATCACTGCTGATTCTAGGGGTGATTTATGGTAATGGCAGCGACGCTCTTTACTGGAAGCCTACACGTAAGCCTGTTCTGGGTCCAGCCCCCCCACCCTTACAAAAATGCCCTGGGAATGTCTGATGGTTTTAAATACATCTAATTCTTACCGAGTGCACTCAGCAGGGCTGTGCCAGTGAATTTGTGTGGTTGTATGAAATCCCTAATAGTTATATAACCTTTGAGTTTTGCCCTTGGAAGAACTGGATGGTTTGATTTTTATAGAAGCATTTTATTCATTATGGTTTTAGGAGGGATTCTCTGCTGTATTAGGGAGAAAATAACTATAACCCCTAAGTATTTCAGGCTTTCCTGCTATGTACGTTCTGCAAGTGAAAGTGAGTGCCCTTACCTTCACTTTATTACCAGGTACAAACAGTTATGCAAACTTTTTGGGCCTTTTAAGAATCTTTTTTAAAAAATTATTATTTAAAACCATTAAAAAGAATAAAAATCTATCTTTTCCTCTTTGATTAGATGTCAGCTTCTGTCTGGTTAAATCCAAACACATTGTAATTCACAACAGATACAGTCAGTCTTGTTTGAACATTGTGGAGATGAAAAAACGCCGCTCTGTTTAAAAGTTGCCTGCACTAATCAGTCCAGCAGAAGGCTGAGAAGCTTGCGACATGGGTGCTCTTTGTTAGAAAACCACGGCGTAGTTCTGAGCATACTGGAATGTCAAATACAGCTTCCTGTCAGAGGATCTTTTTAGACTTTTTCTGCTACGTTGAAGAGCCCATTATTAAATAATGTGAACTCCAGACCTCACCTACTGACTAAGATACCCAGTTCATCCCCAACTACCTTTGACCAGATGTGTTCCAGGTAAAAAAAAGAGAACACTACAAATTTTAACGTTGCAGAGGATGACCTTTTATCCATTTAGATGGCATGATGATTAATATTTCGATAGTAATAGATTTGTGAAGAGTAAAGGTTGGTGGATAAAATACAATTACCAATATTTTGCTGATTTTACATTCACAAAGTCTCGCTGCATTCTGGGGCTGGCATTTGCTGGGTACAAAAGAAGCTGAGAACATTGCCTTGATCTGATGTAGTTTACTAGATACGTGCAAACATTTGCAAATCACCACAGGCACTTTTGGTCGTAAGGAGAGGAGAAGAAGAATGGAAAATCAAAAATGAAAGAAGTAATTTGGGAGAATAGCTCATGGAGCTGGCTAGCAGTCTGATCTGTTTACTGCATAAGACCAGCAGCTGCCAGCAAGGATAAAGAGTCCAGCTGTTAACGCTGATTGAGGGAGAGTGACTGTGTAGCTGTGGACACTTGTGTGATGTGAAGTAAGTCAGGGAGAAGTGTCTGTGTAGCATTTACAAAAAGCATCTTCCAGCACACGTGTCAAAATTACCTAAAAAGGTTGCTCAGGAAACCTAGCACGATAAATAAGTGTCTGTGTGGGAATTGAAACCCTACATCCTTCTGGTTCTCATTAGCTGTCTGTAATCACTAACCCATACAGTCAGTGGTGGATAGAAATATCTTTACTGTATAAATTAGTTTTTCTGTGAGGTGTTGTGTAGTTCACTGCAATGCCTCGCTGCATAAAATAGACAAACACAGCACTGAGCCTAGATACAATAGATAAGGAATTATGTATTTAATTCAGAGTTCTGTATAGAGTGCTCATAAAAGCTTGATCATGACAGAGAGGCCAATAAACATTTGGGAACATAAATATTTCTGTAGGAAATGGCTTTGTGAAACATTTAGTTGTTGAGTAATAAGAAGAACAGAGCAAATCAGAGGAGCAGAACTCTCTAGGTACTAATCTGATGGGTTATATATGCTACAATGATGATAATGTTGAGAGAGAATTTTTGAGTAGCAGCAAAATACATTGAGTCCTGTGCTTTCTACTAATGTCTTCATCTTTTTGTGCTTGCCCAACTGACCATCTCAGCTGCTCCGAAATTCAGCTTTAAACCTATGTGGATGAGACATAGGAGCTCCGAGCTACTGCTGTCTTT
This sequence comes from Anas platyrhynchos, assembly GCF_047663525.1. Taxonomy (NCBI): domain Eukaryota; kingdom Metazoa; phylum Chordata; class Aves; order Anseriformes; family Anatidae; genus Anas; species Anas platyrhynchos. The sequence goes on from NC_092604.1 coordinate 9,465,620, forward strand.
GAACGTACCATGTAAGTTCTCTGAATTTGCAGGAGCTGAATGCTCTGAGCAGGCAGAGCAAAGCCTTGGAACCTCAGACTCACACAAACTCACTTGTCAGCTCTGCTGTTGGGACAAAAACATCTGTCGGAGGGACATGGAGGGACACACTGTTCTTCTGGCAGATCTGGTGGCAGCTTCTACCAGGGGACAACCCGGAGAAAGCTGGGTGTGGACCAGAGGCAGTAACTTCTCCAGGCAACAGAACAGCACTAGAAGAGAATACTTGCTGTGTTCTCAGGCACTCTGTTACTTGTATGACTGAGTGCCTGATATTCCCAGTCAGGAAGGGAAGTAGTGGAATTAGTGCAAAAGACAAGGTAATCTGAGTGCATTTGAGTAGATCTTCTGCTGTATGACTACTTCTCATGATAGAAAAAAAAAAATGTTGGGCAAAACCAGATTCCCATAAATTGGTTCATTGTACAATAATATGAGGAGGGGTAGTAGGTAGTAGGTTTTGATCCAAGCACACAACCCACAGATTCTGCAGAAGGACGGGCAGCATTTGTTGTCAGGGATGGGCTGCAAGGGAAAATGTAATTGCCTGAGGATTTCAGAGGAAATGATGCTCCGAGTCTCTGTCTTTTGTTTTTCTGGAACATTCATTACTTGAGTATTTAGGCACTGGTCCAGCCAGACAACACAAGGAAATATATTTTAAAAAATCACACATCAAAAAGTGTTTTAAATGACCACATTTTAGAACAAACATTCTGGCAACGCAGCTGGTGCTCTTGTCAGTCTGTAGGCTCAAAAATATGAGAACCAGTAAGAAAAATAAAAACAACCTAGGAATAGCTAATCAGGTTAGAAGTGATGTTTTGGCTGCAAGGATTTTTGAGTGCTGTAGAGAAAAATAGAGTAAGATTAGAAAATATTTGTCCATCCTGGATGACAGATGTGGGAGAAGATGTTATCATTTGTTACTTCTCTTTTTTTTCCTCTGAAAACAGCAGTAGCAATGAGCTGGCAGGCAGAGTGAAATGCAGTTAGCAAAAGTAATGGGAGTTGAAAGTTTGACCTTTTGTGATGGAAATTTGATATGAAAAAAGGGGCTTTTGATAATTTCTCTATCCAATCAGATATGGGAGATGTCTTGATCCTGTTTGCTCATTTGCATGCCGACTGATCTCATTTGAAAACCCAATCATTCAGAAATATTGGGACATCAACAGAAATGTTACAAGCAAGGAGCTGTTTTATCTGAAAGGTCTGCAGGATGTCATCTCTTGTTTTTCACTCCAGTGGCCTGATCTCTTCTTCATGATTCCGTGTTTTTTATTGGCAGGATAAGTTGAGCATATTGAAATGCAAATAGCCCTTTCCACATTGAACCAAAATATAGAAGTTTTTGCTGTATGATTGATTGTATCCAGGGCACTTCAAAAGCAACAAAGAAAATACTTTTCTGCAGTGCTTCTGATTTCTTGACATTGCCAGGTTTTGACGGTTCCTGGTAGCAGTCATTGGTAGAAAGTGATTCTGTCTCACCTCTGCTTTCCCCCCACGTAAGGCCCACACTGATGCAGTTCACTGGTTCTGGGACCAGGGTGCGAGATCCTATTTGTCTGCACGGGCACATGAACAAGTTATTATCCCAGGTGCTGTGACAAATACATTCAATAGATATAATATAATTTCAGAGGTGTTTAATTCAAAGTCTACCAATATCACATACTGGCTTTCAGCTGGGTGTATAACTGTCCAGATACGGACATGGCTGATCAGATCTCAAATCCTAGGCACTGCCCGCTTAGATGAGTTTAGGATCATCTTTATCTCCAAAGCAATTCAACCTTTCTATTTTCTAGAACAGGCAATCCAGTTTCCACATTACTCAACCACACAATGGGTTAGTTAATGGTAGGTTTTCCTGCTGTGTAACTGGTATCATTATCCCTTATTTCAGAGAGCGCCTATTAAACCAATATCATGAGGCAAAGTTTTTCATTTCTTAATCCAAAAGCTAAGAACAAACTAACAATATATAATACTTCCGAGTAAAGGAGGTAATTTAGTATTATCTTCTTTTTTTTTTCTCTTTTTTTTTTTTTTTTTGGCATAATACCTTTCTAACATCAGGGGCAAGCTATATGAAAAATACTTTTTCTTTAGTACCGCAAAAATTTTTCCCCACCTGTTTTTCCACATTGATAACCCCTACCCTGCTAATATGAGTGCTGTCCTAGGAAGTGAGACCAAAAAAATGCCCCTTCTTTCAGGGACTTTTAAGGGTTATTCTGCTTTGTAGAAAAATGTGAGTATTCACTGAGTGTAAGTCTCTTGCCTCCCTGGTGAACACCTGCATTGGACTGCAGAGGTTCTCTGCTTTTCGGGTTTGGTGTAATTCTTTACACAAAACAGAACATTTCCAGCAGAAGAGGACAGAGATGGATTTTATTAGTTTAATATTGTGGCATTTGGCTGGGAGATGGTTCATAACTGGAACGTCAAAGAGAAGCTGGCACATTTTAAAGAGTTACCCTGAGACCCAGCTGTTGGCTGTCTCTACCTAACAAAACCTCTCTTAAAACTGGTGTGTTTTTGCACAGAGTTTTGCTTCTGGCACATCCTCTTGGATTCTCTGGGACAGGCAGATTCGGAGAGGGGATTTCATGTCGTGTGCTGTAGGGTGGAGCACATGAGGAGGAGGTGAGCGGGTACCTGGGCTCAGGGACCGACAGAGGAGGCAGCAGGGAGGGCGCTCCGCAGGGGCTGCTAGCCACAGCCCTCTCCTGGAGGGAACGGATGCGAGGGAGGGGATGAACCAGATTATAAGCTTTACATAATGGGATATTTTGAAAGTCGTTTAGTTGGTATTTGTACAACACTTTGAAATGTAAAGCTCTAAATTAGAGAGGAGATCAAGAATTACCACACTGTTCCTCAGGTGGGTGGCAATATGCCTGGCTGGGGACCCACAGAAGTTCACTGTCTTCATCGTCGACCTACAGAAATAATACACGAACCCAGCTTGTTCTTTATTCAATAGATTTCGAGGTCTCACCACAATTTAGTGCATCTATTTGTGACATTCATCTGCACCTAATTTCGTCAGCACTAGATGTGCTTCTGTGTATGGGTTGGGAATTTCACTGCTAGAAGAATGTGTCTGTTTCTGAGTGAGGACAGGAGTACCTTGACTGATAGGCCTCTTCAAATCCAGAGAATCCGTTTCATCAAATCCTGTGGCCTGTCAGCTGGGGGAGACTGCTTTGTAAAACAGCAGAAATGGTAAATCCCTCCATTCTTTGTGTAATAAACTGAAGTTGTTGGTATGAATAGCTGGTACAACTCAGCAGCTCTCCGAATTAGACACCGAGTGTTTTCCCAGATGGGAAATCAGCCCCCTTCATCTCTCATGTATTTTAGAATATCGAACCATGTAAGTTAAAACATGATGCATTATTCTCGATAACCACAGCAATCTAGCTCCTTCCTGCTGGATTTTTTTAAATATATTTCTCTCTCCCCACCTATTTCTGTAGCTCCTCGGTATTAAAAAAAACCCTGCAGCTTAGTTTACCAATATTTTCTCTGTGCTGAAGTCAGCATAGAATATTAGTGTCCAAAAAGTTGTAAAACAAAAGACTATCATATGTTGCACCTTTTAATCATGTAATTGCTGAGTGACATTTAACTCTGAGGCTTTAAGTTACTCCTTTGTCAGCCAGCCTTCTCCTTCTGCCCTTCGCATTCCTCCCTCCTCTCGAAGCAACCTGCTTTTGCAGAGTAGTGCTTTAACTACACTGAAGTTTGGCTGGGCTTCTACATATTACAGCAGCAACACGAAAGCAAACAATTGAAGTATTTGAGAACAATGAAATATGTATGGCTATCTGTGACAGCCCTATAAAGCAGAGCAATTAGCCGCGTAATCCGAGAAAGCCAAAGCGACCGGCAGCCCACGGTTCCCTATTAGTTAAATGCTTTTTGTACGTCCTCATCCCATCAAATCAACTAACACTTCCTTTAATTGGTTCATGAATTATACAGCTTGGCTGCATTATAATTTAATCACCAGTAAACATTCCTGGGGCCCGCTGTAAAGTGTATAGCGCTCATTAATTCCTTAATTTCAGCAGATGGAAGGGGAGATCGGATGAACGGTGGCAGTACAGAGCGCCTTGGGCAATGGAAGAAGGAAAAAAAGGTGGGGGGCCGTTTAGGTTTTTTAAGGGCTGTCAGAAACTCAATCTGTGAGCTGTCAGCAGCTTGGACCCGCTTCCCCCCGCCTCCCCCTGCCTTCACCCCACCTACTGCTGCAAGTGACTGACGGATTCATATGGAGGCTTGTCAACCCGTCTTTAAACATCAAGCCAGCGGGTAAACCAAGCCCAATGTAAATTAATTCTTGTCTTACGGGCCCCCCTTTCTCTGTCCCCATGAATATTTCATGGCGGGCAGCATAAATATTAATTCTAATAGCTCTGCACAGTGGTTATTATTTCTGTTTTATGACAAATATTCATAAAATATTCAGGACCCTTTTTTAGAACATTTACACACTTGATTGTGAAATTTTCCAGCTTCCTGGGGACACAGTAAACATATTGGGGTTCTCTTGATGGACTTTTTTCTCTCTTAATTAATACTACGCCACATTAATATTTAATCAGATTTAGTTTTCTTTTCCCCAGAAGTGAACCCTATTACATTTGAGGATTTATTTGACAGTATTTAAACAGGGAATTTTTATTCCCTATTATGAAATTGGTTTCCTTTGACACATATATAAAATGACACATTATAATCCATTCTTTTATTCCCTCCCCTTGCCCCCAAATCATACACTTTTTGGTGTCAGGTCTTTAATTTATCATATATACCAAATATCCTACCAACAACAAAAGTTAGTGTTTAAATGCTGGGAGTGGGGGGACTTTAATGTAGCATTTTACAAGAACACTTAAGTTTAAGCATCATTTACTATAAATTTGATTCCATTTATTTAAAAGGAAGAAAAGCATAGGTTTCCTTGTTGGAAACGGGAGGTACTAGAGAAAAAGCTGCAGGCAGATAGCAAAGGCATCCGTTCTGATATGAGTTTGCTAGTGCTTAACCCTGGAGTTCTTGCTCCACTCAAAATTTGCTCTGCAGAATCTCATTAATGCAGGGGAGGGTTGCGAGCATCTGAGGAAACACGTCTGCATTTGGGGGAGCAGATTCAGGTTCCTGACCTCGGGCCTCTGGGGCTGCAGAGGCTTTCGATTATCTGAGACCGAGTTTGATTAACCTTCCGGATTGTGGAAATCGTGCCAGCCACATTACTCTAAAGCAGTGCTGGCTGCCATCTTATTCTGTGATTCATAAAGCACCGCTGGAATGAACTCCAGGGGGAATGCAAAGATGCTAGAATAACAGCTGAGAGTAACAAGGAGGCAAAGAATAGAAATGAGGGGAGAAATGTAAAGCAGTTTTGCATGGAGGTAGTACTGCATTCAAGCCACTTATTACGTAGGGAAAGAGTTAATATTGCCTTAAAGAAGCGATTCAAAAGAAGCTGTAAAAATGCACCAAAGCCCCTAGCATGGGAACATTTGCTCTGCATACGTGTGCTTCTCGCCGCGCTTATGTAACGTTTACACAGCCGGTAGCTCTCCCGACCGCCGTTGCATGGAAGGGCTCTCGCTGCCAAAAGGCCTGGGGTTCTTCACTGCTGTGAGCCCGCGTGATGCCAGTGGAGCTACTTTGCTTTACCCCAGCTCCAGACCCGGCCCCTTGTTCTGTAAAGCAGGCAGGCAGCGCTACCCCGCCAGCCTGAGCCTGGTCCCTCCGTGTGAGCCACCGCGGCACCCGCTGCGATGCTGCTGGGGTGGGCTACGGGACGGACCCTGGCTGCAGAGCCCAAAAACATCTAACCACATCTGATCACATCTAACCACATCTAACCTGTGGGTGGGAAAAGTCTAAGAGAGTCAGGATTCTGCACCGGAGCGGCTACAGCTAAAAAGGATGCTGTTCATCCTCCCCTGGCCAAAAGCCACGTCCTGGGAATAGGGCCCCACTTAACTGCCTTTTGTCGTCACTCGACAGAAATGCAGCCCTTTGAAAAGTAAGATCCCATGCCCACAAATTGCTTGTCATCAAATGAATCCTTATAGGAACTCAGCGAGCAAAGCGCTCGTGCCGATTAACCTGTTTTAGTCTTTATGCAACGTATTTTCCCTTACGGTCGAAACCTAGAGGGTGAAATTACTTCCCAAAATAGAAGCAAGCATCTTTCCTCAGAAGATATCCCAGAACTTGAAAGACATTGGTGAATAAACCTCCCAACAGCTCCTTCCATAAATAAGAGATAAGGATCATTTCATCCATCGCAGAGAGATGCAGAAGCAGCATTTAGGGTAGGAAGTAAACTAAGATCTGTGTTCAGTCAGTTGTGCAGCCTTAGAAGATCATTTGTACTCTGGGTACCCATGGGCAAAATACCGGGTTTATAGCTACACTGAAAGACAGCTGAACGAGACTGGAGGAAAGGTAGATGGGATCTGTGTAACCAGTTTAATTTTTAAGAGGGAATTTGGGGGTGCAGAATGTAATTATGGAGATATAAGGTGCGCCGAATCCTGTGGCTGGGCTCCTCATTCTTGAGAAGAGACTTAGCCAAGGTTTCAGGTCCAAGATGTGTCTATACTACAAGAAAGGGAACATTTGTTAGCGGAACTGCTTGATCTGAATCAGGTGGCTGCCTAAATAGTCAATACAGACCTGGGTTTTAGCTGGGAACAGTCACTTGGATTCAATGCTGAACTCCCTTCTACCTGTCAGCTTGAACCAGTACCTTGTTGCTTTGCCATATCGCTGTGATAACTCAGTGGCTCTCAGGAAGAAGATCCTTGCCAGGCCTGCCATCTTACCTGTACTTGGCTTGCTGTTCTTCTGTGATAGAGAGGTTTGTAGTGTTATGCATTTTTGGAAACCTTTAAGACCAAAAAAATGTGGTCAATTTTAACAGAGGGTCTTATAGTTTAGACAAATTCAGGAAAGTTGTGAGAGATGCTGCTTGTCTCCCTGCCAGTTCAGTCCATAATGCCCCCCAAGGCTTTTTATCCTTTTGTGAGAACTGTCTTATTTCCTTCTCCACCTGCTTTGGCTCTGTTTTATGAGCCGAAAGGAGGAGCTTGCATTCGTGCCAGTGGTCACACAAGGATTTTACCTGTGGTAGCCCTTCAGAGAGCTACTGCATCCATGCACTTCAACAACCTCATTTCTTTTCCAATTACAAAAATTGTAACCACTGCATTGCCAGAGCTAAGTCCTCCAGGAGAGTTACTCTCCAGAGGGAACCACAGCATCAGATAACCCTGTATTGATGCCACCCTGCTGTCTAAGATGAGTTGTGCCCTTTCAAAGACTCCATTTTCTAGCCTTGAACTTGACATTTTCTACTTGTCTCTCTAGAAAAAGGGTAAACTTTGGCTTCTTCCCTCTCCTTCCTCTTCCTCTTTTACTCTCCCTCTCCCTCTCTCTTCCCGTTCTCTTTAGCTCACATTTACGGGCGGTTCTGTCAAAGTTCTGCCAGCAAAGTTTGCCGTAACTTTGAGATCACACAGGCATCTGATCCATTTTTTTTTCTTAAAGCAGGCTGATGTGGTATGTTGTAAACTGCCAGGAGCACTTGCTAATTTAGTAGTTAATGACAGTCACAGAGAGTGTTTTTCTTGCCCCTGGAGAGGCTTTAGACACAGCTGGGGTAGATTTGCCACTATCAATTATGCACAATTTTAAACAAGAATTGGCCAGCAGGGGCCTCTTTTTTTGCAGAGCGTGGAGCGTGAAGAATGGGAATATGGCAGCTGGTACCTGCCTACGAGGGGGAAGATATATAGGAGTCAAGAAAATAAGGGAAAGACTAATAGCTTACTATTTTTAAAGTTGCAGTTTCAACTCAAAAGTTTAAATGCTACATTAAAAGTGGCCCAGTGCTGTTTTTTGTTGTTGTTTGCATTTTTGTTGGATTATTATTTTTTTAATTCAAGCATCCAAACTTTACTGCAAGGCTTGATCTGGCCCTAGTGGAGCCACAAGCAAGCCAGGAATCTCCGTGTTTTAAAAGTCAGCTGGGGAATCAAGATCCTGCCTCAGATATTATGCCACATTCTCTTTTCATCCTTAAATGAAAACAAGGTATGAAGTCAATTAGATTTAACATTTTTGGTCAAATTTCACAGACAACAATTTTACAAAAACAGCTTGGCTTTGGGCTCCCCTCCACTAATGTCAATCCCAAATAGTTCCAGGTAATAGGAAATGCCAAGGATGAGAATCCGACCTAAGTAAATAGCTCAGGTCTAGAACAGTCAACATCTGTATCGTTCATCTAGGTCAGGCTCATAAAGCGGCGATGTTTAAATTACAGGACCAAAACCTGTGAAAGGCCACGGCCTGCAGGCAGAGTTTGGATCTCTTGAGATGTGAAGGCAGCTGGCAAGGCAGCAGAGCCATCCTGGAAGGTGACTTGGTACCTGTCTGGGGAGGAAAGCGTGCCTTAATCCCAGCTCAGTGACACAACACTTCTTTTTCTTTATGGCAACACATTTTTTCCATTATAGGTGCTTTGAGTCAGTGACATTATATCCGCAAAACAGGAAAACCACCTCCAAAAAATTCTCCGGAGGACAACTCTCAGCACTGACAGTTGTTAATAACTTGGATTAACTAGGTTGTTTGCCATCTGGAACAAATGCGGTGCTCAGGATTAGAGGAGTGCTGCTGTGGAGGTCAGTAAGCTTCCTTCGCTTGCTGTAGGGCTGTGACACATTTTTCCAAAAATGTCTCATGATCATGCTTGAAATAAAACTTACTTTTACCTTCTCCTCTCTCCATTTGCAAAGGGAAGCCACCACAGTGCCCTGGTGACCTCCAAGATGTTAGACAACACTGACTAGTCCAAAGCCAGAAGCAGTGGGAATGCTCTTTTGGAACACCAGGAGGCTGGTAGGAAAGCAGCATTATATTCCAGCTTTTAGACACCCTATGTATTTCATCGTCCTCCAAAGGCAGGCTAGTTCTCATAACAGGGCCTTTGACTAGGTACACAGTGAAGGTGTCATCAACATTATTAACTTGTTTAAATTGAATCTCTGTAATGTATCTGAAAGCTGTAATAGATTAGATAAGTGATATCAAGTAGAGTGGGAAAGAGGCAGGATTCTGACATGAGATTTTTTTCCCTTCAATATTTGTGTTCACAGTTTTATTACCTGTGAAAGCCAGCTGGCGGGCTGGACCTTCCCATCCCTCTCCTGGGAGGGCGAACAAAGAAGAGAGGACAGGGCTTTGCTTGTGAGTCGCTTGGCTTCACTCCTGCATCTAGCAGCGATGTTGCTGCTCAGTGGTGGCTTGGGGGACATTTGTCCCCAGAGACCTGGGCTGAGAGGCTCTACCAAGTTGCACCCCACAGAAAACACTAAATTGGAACTGGTTTCCAGTGATTTTTGGTTGGCACGAGGTAGGAGCTGAGCCCGTGATTTGGGGGTGAGGATTCTTGGTACATCTCTGCCCAGCCTCTCCAGTGAGCACCTCTCGGTGCTGCTGACTGACACCACTCACCTGTTGCAGAGCCGAACGATCGGCTTGCCAACTCTGAAAGAGAAGCTGCTAGATGCTAATCTAGCAGCATAATGTGGTATCCTTTGATATGAAGCTGTGTTTCCTTGCCTCCCTGTCTACCAATTCTGATGACATCTGTTTCATATTTCTCCTTGATAGAAGTTGTGACACATTACAACATACAAAGCCTGGCTGATTCCTAAAGCGAGCTTCACAGATGATGCATTTATGTGGGGGAAAAAAAAAAAATTACATTCTGTCTGTGAAAGGGGCCAACCTCTGCTTGAATCCAGTACTTGCAGGGAGTTGTTCCAGTTACTGCGCTAAATACTGGATCAAGGTTGTGGATGCAGTTCTCTTTCTTAGAGGATTTCCAAGAGAAATCCAGCAAAGGTGTTACCTGGACAGTTTGAGGGGCTGGTTTATGTGATCAGAATCACAGCAGCTGACAGGTGGGCACAGGAAATGTTGCTCAGAAATGCCTTGAAGCTACCAGAAATAGCAGAAGGCTGGCACTTCACGGAGTGCATGCATGTAAATGGGTTTACTCGTGTGAGTAAGCCTCCTGGGGCTGCATAATAGACTGTGTGTGTTACGTGGCTCCTTCAAAATGATCATAAAGCTTTCTAATTGGAAGTACTTTAAATCTACCTGATGGTTCTGTCTGTGTTTTCCCCCTTCATCTTTTTCCTGCTTCTGAACAATTTTACACTGACAGCCCCGGGGCGCGATGTTTTCTCTCATCTCCGGGGATGTGCAGTGCGGTGGGGTGAGGCGTCCCACCTCCAGCTGGAAGGACAGTAAGACGAGGAGTTTGTGCTGTATATCGTGCGTGCCTTCTTACAACCCATCCAGGGGAAAAAAATCCATATTAGCAGGGATGTCTATACTCTCCCACATCTTCCCCCTACACTTTTCTTTAATGGTGACACCAGACTGGATAATAAGAAGCGTCTCATATAAAAGAGAAGGGAAGCTCAGACAAGGCTTTCAGAGTTCATTTTGTTGGCAGCTTTTTAAGTGGAGTTTTTTAGGCTCTTCTGTTTCAAACACCGTAATACTTTCTGAGTTAGTAACTATGAATTACGACAACCTCTCTTGATATGCCAGGTTATAATCCTTTAGTGGTTTTGTTTATTTCAGAATATAATAGGGAGCCGTATCAATTATCATGACTGTATAAATGTTGTTCCTCTCTACTAGAATATTCATCTTGAGCTACATCATCAGATGTTACCTGTTCTGACAATCACGTTTTTGTGCCATTGTTGGGCAACAGAAACAAAGAAAAACAAAATGTTAAGAGTGTAAGGGATAAAAGAGTGTTGAAACTGTTGTTCTTTTCCTGTCTTTGGAATCTCCGAGATCTTGAATGTTTTATTCCTGGCTGTTATTTGTTACCACAGTGTGAATAGAAGTCATTATCTGTAAACATTTGAAAAGAGAGATGATTTTCATAACTTTAAATCCTACAAAGGATTCTAGTAATCTGCTATGTGCATGCCAAGGTAAAGCTCAGCCTTTCATCTGGTCTGATCCCACCCAGTCAGTGTAAAATGTTCCTTTGGTGAATGTCTAAAGCATACAGTATCTTTTGTGAGAGGCAGACAAAAACAAAAGTAGGAAGTCTGGCCTTGAAGGCAGCAGCAGGAGAAGGTGTATTATAAAGGAAGATATACTTACAGCCTTCAGGATTTGTGCAGTTGGTGAGAGTTTGTTTTCACGAGTTTTCAAAGGAAGCCTTGTTTTGAATTTTGCTGCAAATGAATCATTAAATGTGATCTTTGTCCTGAGCTGCTCTATTGCAGTGTTGTCTTCCAATGGCTGTGGGACTCTCTCTAGCCCAGGGGCTCACGTCCTCTCAGCCTCAGCAGTTTGTTGAGAATTTTCTGCTGACAAATTGTTGAACTGGAATATAAAATTAACAGAACTGTTGTTCTAGCAGTCTCAACAGCAAGGCTGATTGTCAAGTGGGTTATACCACCCTGGGCCTTCCATGCACCAGTGCTGTTTGCTGTAGATCAACGCTAACAGAAAGGACACGGGATTGTCAGCGCCATAATGTGACACGTATTAAATCTTATTACTCATTCTGCTTTAAAGGATGAACGATAGGAGTGTGAGACAGGAGGACTCACACTGTGGGGCTGTGTGGAGAGTAAAGGGTGAAAGAAGTGAAAGTGGGCTAAACGAGCAAGAGGGAAAATATTAATTGGCACCGAGTTGTGTTGTGCTGGTATTAGGGAAGGATCCATAACACTGGCACACCGGCGCTTTTTCTGTCCTATACAGGAACAGTAGCAATATTTTATTTACCTGATGCAGAATGTGATTGTGATCGTATTTTCAGTTGCATTGAGTAGCTGGATTCAGAGAAAGATCAGAGGTAGCTGCTGGATTGTGAGTGGTCCATGACAGACTCTGATATTGGCTCCGACTGCAATTCAGTCACTGGTGTCCAGCCTGTTTGTTAAGCCCTGCCACTCACAGAACCACTCATGTCGCATATCAAGGAGCTCCTGCCTTTAAAACACAATAACTGCTCTCCTGGTTTGAAGACTAAACAAGGTGGGAGAAGAGCCAGAGAACAGAGCTCCCGTGCTTGTGTTACCTTCTGATTCACTAAGGCCTGACGGACACTTCCATGTTTCTGTGTTCCTTTAGGATGAGGAGGAGCTCGTACTCCAAAGGTCACAAGTGCCGTTCTCAGGATGTTAATGCTCTTACTCATTGTGTTCTCCACAGGGTATTTTTCTTCAATCTTCCCTATGAATCCATCATGGAACGACTGTCTCAACGGAGGGTCGATCCAGTCACTGGGGAAAGGTTAGCACTGATGTCTCATGTATAACATTTTTTAAGACTGCCAGCAAGATGAAAGCACCAGGTAGACTTCATAGAAATCTAAGAAAAGTCAGGAATATTGTACTCATGTTAAAGGATTCCTTAAGAGAAAAGTTAAAATTTTCATAGCTACTCAAGTACCAACCCACCTACCGACTGCAGCAAGCTCCTGCTCTCAGAAAAGGGCATTTGAAAATCCCAAAGACTGAAATCTGCAGTAGCAAGTAGCTCAGCTCTTAACATTGTAATGGTAACTAAACTGGCTGGTAAAAATAATGCTGAGGGAAGATGTCTGAAACCTAGCCTAAATGCAGATGGTTTTCAGACATTCCCATGGGAATTTTGAAGGTTCCCCAGCTGGAGAAGATGGAAATCGTGCTGCATTTTACTTCCCCCACCTCCTGTGTTGGTTCTGTGTACTGTGAGATATTAACACATCTCTTTCTCAATAGAGCAAACTTGTTTGAGTCACAGAGTTAGTGTAAAATATGGTTCTCAGATGTGGCAGTTTGTCTTACTGGCAGTCCCATTGCCTTATTTCACCAGTGACCTTCAGGTTTACTGTTGTCCCCACCCTTGTTTTGGGGGGACCCAGTAACAGTGAAATACCATCCGAAATACCTGCTGGACTTGGAGCAGGAATTCCAACTTTCACCTGTCCTCTCTTTTTATGATTAACATCTTGAATGGAAATTACGCCACACTTACACTGTAAAGCACAATTTTATTTTCTTAATGTTTAAATGTATCCTGTTGAATCAAAGACAAATACTGAGCTCTCCAAGATTAAGTCCATCAATACTGGATTTGTGCCAAAGTGATACATGATTATTCAGACATCTCACTCTAGGTGTGACATTAACTGGTGACAGCAGCAGTGATTTGCTGTAAGTGTTCCCTTTGTTTTAGTAATAAGTGATGCAGTTGTTCAGAAGAAATGAACAGTACGAAGCAAATCATTCACACATCTTTGCATTTCTTATCATTAGGATTAGCCTGTTCAGTATCTGCTCCAGTTAACACGCTTTCTTCTTCCAAAGTCTGGGTTTTATTCCTTCCAAATTCATTGTGAATTGAATTGTTTTAGATGCTGTATCTAATCCTCGGCATTATATTAAACCTGCACCACTGGCTACAGTGCAGTGAAGAGGGTGGCCTTCAGCTGTGCTCTAAATAATCCTGATGTGGAATGAACTCTGTGTCCACATCATTGTACCATCTGGGGCTGTAATGCAGCTCTCTGCAGAGACATGGAGACTCTGCTTCTCTCCTTGTTTTTGCATGTATTGGCTTTACAGGGCGAGGGATAAACTGGTCTTGTGTCATCAGACACAAAGGGCACAGAAGACATTCAGTCAGAAGTAGAATTACTACAGCAGGAAATTTAAATACGTGTTTGCAAAAGAGCTTTTAGCAATTGCTGAAAGCCTCTGGCAGTACAGAAGCATTGCCAAAATACTTTTTGGTGTGAGCTGTCTGGGCAGATTGAGCTGGACTGCAGCAATGCTGCGGGGCTCTAGTGATGTAAATCCTCTGACTTGCTAAAGATTGCTGACTAAATGAATGAACCCACAACTGGGGATTCAGGGAAGCCAAATTCTGGCATCTTGGGAATCGGGAGTAACTAAAACCTATCTTGGATTGAGTTAACCACTTTTTATCTGCAGCTACTATAAAAAAACTGCTAAGAGTTACATTCTACCTGGTATCCTCCCAGAAACAGAGACTGAGGTAGGGTACGTGTGTCTTCTTAACTTCCTCCAGTGACCTGTGCTGACAGCATTAGCCCTACTGGCCAGTGGCTTATCAAGAGAAAACAGGTCTCTCTTTCACACTACAGCAGACCTGTCTTTCACACTCATGCCAGTGGTGATTTGGAGGCTGTGTCACATCAGGGCTGTGCTTCAGCTGCCCTTCTGCCATTTGCTGGAAACGCTCAGCCACATCCCTGCTAATAGGAAATACTTGTAAAGTGTAGTTTGGGTGACACCAGCCCTGTTCTTACACTTTTGAATCTTGCCAGGAAAGTCCCCAGTGTCTGAGACCCTTACACACATTTTAAGTGCAGGTCCCTCAGCAGTGCCTGGATGCAGGGCTACATTTGGACTCTGCTTCAGTGCAGAGAAAGCACTTAAAGTTCAGCAGATTTTTTTTCTAATTAATGTCCAGTGTCAGCATAACGGTGCACAGCTAAGATTTTTAACAGATTTTTAAGACCTAAGGTCAGGGATTTTGAGGTGCTATTTTCAGGTAAGAATTAAAGATTACAAGTAAAACATGATACATTGGGATTGGATCTGGAACAAATCCAGAAATGCTTCATGGGGCATGATAGGGACTTCTCCGCACCTGATGTGAAGTATTTAAACACTGCCCCCAGTCTGTCACCTCGAGAGATACTCTTGGCTCCTGAGCATCCAGCATTTCAAGGAGCAGGAATGCCAAATAACTCACCCTGCAATTTCCAATCATTGTTTTGAAACCCCAACCTAGAGCAGAAGGAGGCACTTCCAAGGAACTGGGATAGGCAAAACCCATGGAATATCTCAGGCATTGGCTGCTGTGCCCTCAGACTGAGCTGAAGCGGTGACATTTGTGTCTCATCTCCAGATACCACACGACATTCAGGCCAGCACCCACACCAGCGATCCAAGCCCGTCTCAGGCAGCACCCTAAGGACAAGGAAGAAAATATAGAGAAGCGTGTGGAGACCTACTACAGGAATGTCAAGGAGCTGGAGGAGTTTTATGAAGATGCCTTTTATGTCAATGCTGACCAAGATCCTCATGTTATCTTTGAGTTTATAGAAAGCTGTATCATTAAGCCCCTTCCATGCAAGAAGTTTAAATGCTTGTAATTGTTTCTTCGATAGCTGGTTTTAAATCTTTCCCTGTAATGTTTGCAGTCCAGCCACTGATGTGGCAAGTTCACAGGGGAACAGGAACTCAGTCAAGCTGTGTTAAATTTGAAGCTTCCCAAGGTTAGACGAAGTACGGAGTTTTGTTTTGTGCTCTAAGGTATGAAGCACTGCAGCTGGAAAAATTCCTGTGTTAATTAAAACATCCTTTTCTGAATCTGTGATGGAGCGAATAGTAGTTTTGTCTTAACTGTGTAATACCATGCAGCCAACTTGGATCATTAAAGCTATTAGACGTGTTTCTGTCTTACTGTACTCCGTGGTCTCCACCAGAACTACGTGGGACTGCCTGTCTGTCTCTGACAGTCTGCTGCAACCAAACACAACAGCAAATAGAAAAATGAAGCTTGCAGCTCTGCAGTGCACTTTTCCCAAATACAGCTGCAGTGTTTTGAGGCCAGGATGCCTTCTTAACTCAACTTGCTTGAAAAGTTCTGACAGAACAGCAGGACAGTCACGCTGTGGGTGCACCAGCCTTCCCCACCACCCTGTTCTGCAGTTCGCCCACCAGGCAGAAAGATACAGAACACCTGAAAATAATATCTAGAGCTATAGGAAACTAGGTGCAGGTTCATCACTTTCAGAGCCCAATTAAGGCCATAATGAGCTGCAGGAGCAGATAGGTTACTAAATTCTGTTTTCCTGGTGGAGGGAGGCTCTTAGCCTGTGCTGGAGGCTTTTCTGCAGCAGCCACGCACCCCCCCCCCTCTTATTTCCTGCTGACTGCAGCCGTGGCTGGTGTAGCTGAGCTGTGGCTGGGGAAGTTGGTGCTCACGTTCTTTTGCTCTGGCTGGAACTGGTTGCCCTAAATATGCAGGTAAGTCTTTCTCAAATGGAAAATCCTTGATGAAAAGTACTGCACTGTTAGCTTGCTTAGACTAGCTAGGGAAATGTGTGTCTTTAACGCTTCCTCAGGGAGGGGTGTTGTTTGTTGTGACTTGTAGCAGTGCTGAGTTTGATGCCTCTGTTATGTCTTCCTTTATTTCTTCTTTCTGTATGTAAGTGTGAATGAATTCCCTTTGACCTGTAGATGGGGAGGTGCCACAACTTTATTCTTGAAGCCTTCTTATCTGGGAAGATGTGGGAAACACGTGGAAATCACGTACCTCCTCCTTTTGGACAGTACAGGCCTCCAGGAGCCTTTTGGTTTTGTACAACTTTTCTGTTCCTATCTTTTATCGTGTGTGTCTAGGTCTACACGGAGTACTGTAAGGATGTACATGCCCAAATCCTTCCTTGTACCTGTAGAGTGAATTCAGGAGGGAAGGCCCTAGTTATCTAGGTGGCTCAGGGGATGTAGTTTTATTTTGGGGTTGGATAATGAGAGTTTAAGGTCAGGGTTTTCAAAACCTTGGGGAGGTTCGATGAATGGGAATTGGACTTTCCAGACTTGAGGATAGCCTTAAAAA
This sequence comes from Anas platyrhynchos, assembly GCF_047663525.1. Taxonomy (NCBI): domain Eukaryota; kingdom Metazoa; phylum Chordata; class Aves; order Anseriformes; family Anatidae; genus Anas; species Anas platyrhynchos. The sequence goes on from NC_092604.1 coordinate 9,482,387, forward strand.
TCTCAGAACAAATATCTTTAAAACCTAGGAAAACCAGCTCCCCTGGCACTGCCAGCACAAGTCGAATCCTCTGGGCCTCTTGTACTCGGAAACGCCAGGCTGAGGCCGTGGCTGCTCCCTCTGTGCAGGGCCCAAGCACACACCCTGGTGTAAAGCTGGGCCAGGGCATTTGTAAGGGTTTTACCTGTTACAAATGCGCTGTTTGGTAACCTACTCGGGCAGCTGTTTTTTATGCTATTGCTATAAAGATTTGCTGTAGCATTCACGCATAATTGGGAGCCCTTCTATTAATAATACATGGGAAGCTCATCTTGCTAATATCACCTTCATCTGAATGTTCCAACTAAATATTTTGATAGATGAAATGGATAGAGAGTGTATTTAAATACTGTTTGTACTGCAGCTAGGGTACAAAAGGGACAGTGCATCTTTAATTAGACAGGTACATCTGCTTAATTAATTTAGCTGTAAAGCCCTTTTTCCTCTTCATTCTTTCATCTATATGCGGATGCTATATTAGTTCCGCTCTGCTGGTTCCATAGAAACTGAGAAAAAGAGCTCGTCTCATTGAGATGCGCTTGGCATGTCTGGGTACGGAGTCTCAGGTCAATGGTCAACCCCCAAGGGTTTGCAGCAGGCCTGAAGTGCAGAACGTAAGGGTTAGCAGAACATGCTAATACTCATGTAGAACTCTCCCTCAGAAACAACTAAAACAATTGACATTCATTTAATTACTGTAAACGAAACAGCCCCTGCATCACTTTGCATAGTAAAGCCTGTTAATACCAAAAAGGTTCAGCGGATGGGAGGAGGAATTAGGCTTTTATAATTGGAACGCAACACTTAAAAACCAATTTGGTAACTATGCTTGATTTTATTAGCATCTTATTCTGGCAAAACAAATGTTAAGCAATGAGAAAAACAAGGTAAAGAGGAGGTGGTGAGAACGCAGCGGGGAGTAGACGTTACTGATTGTACAGCGTGCCCAGTGCTGAAATGGGCATCTTTTATCACTGTTTTTCGAAGACACTTTGCCGAGAGGGCTGTTTGGAGGTTGTGCTACACGCAATATGTTACGCTGTTAATTACGCAGTTCAGCACCAAGATGAACGCCTTCAGCTCTTCCACAAACTTTCACGTCCACCTGCTCCAGACAATGGATCCTTCGTGTGCTGTGGTGGAAGGATGCTGGAACGCCCCCAGGCAGGAATCCCAGTCCTCCAGCACCATCTCTGCAGGGCAGCCCTGGAGCTCTTGAGACCTTTCCCCTGCCTCCTTCTGGTTTCTCACCTTTCCTCTTAAGGCTTAGATGCATCTTGGGTGATGATGCCAGCACAGAAGCCTTAAGTGGAACTGGTTTTACAGTCCTCTCTCATGAGGTGTTGTAGGAGCTGTGACTGCAGGGAGGGAAGGGACAGGGAGGTGTTCTCACGGTTCCTGAAGGTTTGTTTTAGGCCAAAGGTGAGCTTGGCAGGTTCCTCTGCCTCAGGGTCTGCTTCTCAGAGGTGCAAACTGTGGTTATGACCCTCTAACTGCCCACATCCAAATCAGAACCTTAAAGGTGACTTTGCCTCGTTCTTAATTCGCACAGAAAAGCATCTGTGCCTCTCCACGAGCAGGCTTTCCTGGGTTACTTCCCTCTTTCTGCAACAAGAACCATTTGATTCTATGGAAGAAAAGGAAAGGTGATTGTCAGCTCCACTAAGAGCTGTGCTGCAGTGGGGAGGTCTCCTGCAGCATCGGTGACAGCTGGCAGTGCTGCTTGCCCTGTGAGATAAGGATGGAGTAAGCCAGTTTGGCACCTAGGAGTCAAACCTGCCAGTGCTGCAACTGGGAAGTCGCTGCCCAGGTCTATGAAAACGGGCTCGAAAGCGTGGTTACAGACCTCCTGCTTCGCCCTTCCTCCATGCATAGCCTCACAGGTAACTAGTGCTTATTCCTCTGCCCCAGCTACTTGGATACTTACAGACAGTGCCCAGTACTCATTACTTGCTTTAACCAAGCAGTTTCCATTGCAAATAACTCCTCAGAATTAATGAAATGAGGCACATTCATCTCACTTATCTAGAAAAGCACTTTATTAAATCTACAGAACAGCTAAAACTTTCTAAACTCTTCTCATATCTGGAAAGATTAAAATCAAGAGCTAATTTTTAATCTGGCTTTGGTCAGCTTAGGCTAAAAATCATTTATGCTTCTATTCTACAAATGAGGCCCAGGGCTACCATGGTCTCCGAGGAGCTGTCTGCCTGCAGCGTGCAACTTTCTTGAAACAAACAGCACCCGGCCCTGTGGGGGCCTTTCCCACAGCTCCTGCTTGAAGTCTTTGAGATACCGTTGCTGAGGAGTCTGACTTTCACAAGGCATGGGGTCTACTTTGCTGCTCTGTGTAGTCCTTCTGGAAGTGAAATTTCTATTATTAATTTTAAGCATGAAGGACTGAGTCCTGTTCTTTCTTACCAGTCTCAGCTCTTGACTCTGCATGTCCCTCCCAGGAATTCAGTCCCTTAAAATAGAGGTGTTACAAAACCAAACTTTATTTATTTAGAATAAAAAAGGAGCAGGATTACAATGCTACTGTCGCAGTATACGAAACATTCATCCAGGTTTGCTTCACATGTACAAAATGTGCCATATACACAGCATCAATATTCACAGCAGCTTTGTCAGACCCTCCATGAACTAAGTCTCAAAGGAAGAATTCAGGAAGTAAAGATTAAAACTCAGCTTTGCTTTTCATTCAGCCTGGTGACCACACGGTCTGCCAGCTACAACACTCGCACCCCAGAATTGAATTGAAGTAGCACGAAGAGATCAATTAGATTAGCAGAGCAATTAAATCAAACTTTTCTCTGAACAGTTCCATTTGAATGGCTCTTGACTCTTCCCTTTTCAGGACTGGCTTCCTAATTTTAGCATTAAATAAGAATGCTGCGGAGCTGGCATGGCCCTGTAACTCCTGCTGTAGGCTCTCAGCAGTGCGTGAGTCCTCCTGTGATGAAGATGCTCCAACTCAGATATTCACATTTGGATTGATTCGGCTGCAGCCTAAGACAGCACAGGGAATTACTCCACTTTCTGCTCTGAACTGTAGTGTAGTTAATGCTAATAAGTGCCCTGGGTACCTGCTGCGTTGCGACAATGAAAGCAGTCCTGGCTGGTCGTGCGGAGGCAGCTGTGACACTCCTGAGGTCACTACCCAGATCATGCACGCAGATGACAGACCAGCAGGAGTTCTAGGTCTTGCAAATTAAGAGAGCTAAAAACTGAATCAGCACTAATAAAATTTAGCGGTGGAATAAAATGTTCCAGCTGACACCAAGGGTCTGGGAACACCTCCAGTGTGAAGTATTAATGCATACCTTGTATGAGTTAGAGCGGAGTATCGCACAGACTAATTTAAGTGACAGTATGTGCACAAGGCCCTCCTTGTGAAAACAAAAGCTCTGTAGACATTGCTGTACATACACACCGGCCTCTACAAACTGAAAAACCATCCTGGACTGAGACTTCCAAGAGAAGGCAAAATTCTGTCTTGTCATGATTCCTCCAACTTCAGTAGGTAGGGCAGGAATCTAGGTGTACTTGAAGCTCAAGCTGTCCTTGTTTACCCACACGGAGGGAGGAAGCAGCTTTACCAGTGGAGCAGTAAACTAGCAGGCATCTCCACACAGAAGATGGTACCAGCTCTGGTTAAAGGATAAACCCCTGCCCTCATCAGTGTATGTCTAAAATGCAAGTGTAGTTTGTGTGTTTACAGGCCTGATAGAGAAAGCTCCAAAAGGGAACGCAAAAAGGGGGATGAGAACAGATAGCACTGATAACTACTTTGAGCATTTCACCTTTATTAGCTGAGATCCCCTAAGCTTTTTCTTCTGGTTAATTTTGGTACTCACTGTAAATCTGACTTTTGCCATGACCACCAATGCTCTGAGGATGGCTGCAAAAATAAGACAAGCTAGTGCTCTGTGGCACCAGATTTTGAAGTTTCCTATATTGCTACTATACTGACCTTGTGTGTTTTGCACCCAAAGATGTCAAATTGAGCAACAGCTGAAGTGATTACCCCCAGCCTGCTCTGTGGTGAGGGCTCTGAGGAGTGGGATGGGTTCTTCTCCTTGTTCTCTCTTCTGATGCCATACCCAGAGGTGGCAACTGAGGCTCCAGTAATTGTGCCTGCACAGCCGCCCGCTGTTTCACAGCCTGGGTAAGCAACAAGGCTTCATATTTGAGAAAAACTTGTAAAAACAGGTCTCCTATTAATGTTAGTTTAGGGTTTAACAGCACAAGTAGGGTTTATTAACCCTTAACTAGGACTATAAACATTTGCGTTCAGCTCTTTCATGTTGAGAATTCCTCAATGAGGCTAGAATAAATGGTGTTATGCTGCATAATCAAACCTAGTAAACTTAAGAAAATCAGGGAAATATTTATTTGCCTGTGTGTATCTACTAGCAACCACAGTATTTCCTCTCTAGAAATAGACAGTATGGACACTCAGGACACTGTCATAATGACCTCAAACTTTCACCTTAGTTCAGACAATGGCATTTGTAGCACCAAGGCACAAAAAAGCTATCCAAAACCAGCCCAGAGCTGTCCTGCTGATCTGTTGAACAGTTTGGATTTCTTCATACTAGGGGAAGAGTGACAGGCTTGTTGTCAGTACAAGAAACTCTTGAGTTTGCTACTAAATGGTCGGGCAACTGAGAGCTTTTAACTATTCACTCATTTATCTTGCAAAGCTTAGGGCAAAGACCTAGTGAGTAAATTGGTTTTGTGGGGCTTATTCTTCAAATACTTCGCTTTGTGTCTCAGACCAGACTGGGCCATAACATGGGACAGCTCAACTGTGTACTAGTTGGGAAGGCAGCTCTGTTCAGGGCAAAATAGTGCAAGGACCTGGCAGCAGGTGCTCGTACCACCCTCATCCACTTGCTTTCCCCATACACAGCATGAAAGCAAAGGTTTTGGTTAGGGAAAGCATGAGGGGTAACGCAGCAGGGTGCTGCTGTAGCTCTGCAGGCTGCTACTGAACACTAAGAGGAATGGGTCTAAACCCCACTAAACCCCAGAACTGAAGGCAGGAGTCCAAGACAAATTCAAGGTTTCTCCAAGGAAGTCTCAGCTGGTAGCTGGGCAGAAAAGTCCGGTAAGCCCAACATCAGAAGCTGAATGTTCCTGTTCTGAGGTGTGCTGCTCTATTCAAGTCTACACTGGTTAAAAATACTCTTAGGGACCAATGATTGTTCTAAAAATAAATAAATCACAATACCTCTTTACCTGTTGTGAATGGGTCAGGGTGAGAAGTGAAAGCTTTGTGCTAAAGGATCTCCACTGGCATGCAGACAAAGCCGACATCACTGGCTTTAAAATTCCATTCTCCCAGCAGTCATAAATCAGGTTAAATAAACGGGCAATGGTATACTGAGTATCTACTGCCTTGAAAGACAAGGGAAATAAACATTAATGCTGAAATATTAGTGCTAGGTGTACTAGCTTCTACGTGGCTAAAGCATTACATCTCTAGGGAAACTCAAGAGAACTGCTAGAAGTGAGCACCAGGATGTCATCTAGTGATAAGTGCATTGAGCCTTTTGGTCAGCTAGATGTTTCAGCAGACCAAGATGTTGTTATGGTCTCTAAACCAGTATCAAAAAAATTATATTTGACTTTAAAAAAATAAATAAATAACTTTTATACATGGCTCTGGAAAGTTCTCTTACCTCCAGAATCAGATGAATCTCTAAACTGGAACATTTACTCACTGAGAGAACTGGTCAGGACTGTCTGGATGAGGTCTTGGAGCTTCTACTCAGAATGGTTCCCCTACCACCACAAATTAACCCTTCTGTTCAGCTCGTGCTGAAAAATAGATGTTTTGTTTCCCCCAAGCCTCATTAACACTGGGAAGGAGAACAGAAATGCTGTCTCAGGTACATTGCCTGCCTCAGACTGCGCACAAATTAGGTACCAAGGTTACTCTGACTTTGTTTTACTAGATACTATCACAATCCACATTTTCTTTCCACCCGGACACACAATTTTCAGTGCATGGCAATAAAAAACTAAACATTTCTTTAATACAGTTATGGTATCACTTCCAAGGTTATTTACAAACAAGACTGATTATTTTACAGATGAATGTGCTTATGCTGCTCTAGTCTACCATATTAATATTATTCTGAGTAAAGCACTATCATGCTTAATGCATGAAACACTGGGTAGTAAGGACAGCTGACGTGTTCTAATGTTAGCTGAAAAAAAAAATTGCTCCTGCTAAAGGTTAAGGAACACTGAGAAAATATGCATAGTCATCAAATCAAGGAAACATAGGCACCAATCCACACATGCGTTGCTGGAGACTGATACTGTCGGGACAATTCCTTGATTTTTCCTCAAATAGCTACTGAGGACGTCACACACAGTCAGAAGTGTCATGAATCACAAACAGGGCAGCACATTGGAGTGTCCAAATTCGTATTCTGAGGAATGTAAATACATGAATTTTGTATTATTTGACAACATGTTTTTTAAGTTAACAAGACAACTGTACCATATAACCATACATATTTTAGAGGTATTATTCCTCTAACACTGCATAGGAAGTTGAAAAGGATTCTCCTGCTCCCCATATGAACTAGATGCCAAAGACAGAAAGAATCTTTTTCTGACAGGACAGTTAGAAAGCAGAATAAATTTCTGGGCTCAGCCATGCTACATCATTGGCATATTTATGAATCTCTTGAGAAAAAGCCAGGGTTATACGAGAGAAGCTTTACCAGGCTCCAAGACCAGCTGTGGAAACTTTGCCCCTAACATGTTAGCCATGTTGGGGTTTTTGTTTTGGTTTGCTTTTACTGCATTGTTATGAAACGAGAAACTGCCCACTGGGACTGATTAATTGTGTGTCCCATTTCTGTAAAGCAACATATCAGGGAGACTCAGTTCAATTGCAAGTACAGTAAATGGGTAATGGTTGTGGTACCGAGTTGCACTGGAAACGATTCTTGGTGGTAGAGGGTTAAGTGAAACAGAAGGTGTACTGGCAAAAGCTAGGAAGTGGTTAGAGCTTAGTTTGGAAAAAGAAAGTGGGGCAACAGACGTGAGCATTGGAAGTTATATATATATATATTAATGTTTAATCGAATTGCTAATAGTTTAATAATTATTACATTAAAAATTATTCTTACTGATCTGTATTTGACACAGGCAGCCAATTTGACCCTTCTGACTGCAATACTGTTACAATAGTTGAAAGGCAGTTAAGTCGTCTGGACTTTACATGGTCTGTTCTGAAAGTAGTAGGACTCATATAAAAAAAAGTTTATTTATGAGAATAGAACAAACGATTAGAATTTTTCAAAGTAGCACCCTTCCGCATCTACACACTGCTGCCAACGAGTTTTCCATTTTTCGTACACCTCCAGGAACGCCTGGACCTGAATGCTGTTTAGCTCCCTTGTCACGGCCTCTTGAAGCGCCTCTACTGATGAGTGATACTTCCCCTTGAGCGTCGATTTTATTCTCGGGAATAGAAAAAAATCTGGCGGGGCCAAGCCGGGGCTGGAGGGGGGCTGAGGCAGCGTTGCCACCTTGTGCTGGGCAAGATTCTCCGCTACACGGAACGCTGTGTGGCTCGGTGCATTGTCATGGTGCAGCCGCCAATTGTTGATGATGGGTGGGCGGACACGAGCAATGCGTTTTTGCAGTCTTGTGAGGACTTCCACGTAAAAAACTGCATTAACTGTTTGTCCGGGTGGTACAAACTCTTTGTGGATGACTCCATGTCAATCAAAAAAGCAAATGAGCATGGACTTTTGCTTGGATTTGCTCATTCGTGCTTTCTTGGGGCATGGGGAAGCAGGGGTGTGCCATGCTGTGCTCTGCTGCTTACTCTCCGGGTCGTATTCAAACACTCACATCTCATCACCGGTCACTACATTATCCAAAAAGTCGGGCTCCTCATTCACATGATGAAGATCCTGGCAGATGGCTTTCCGGCTGGCCTTTTGCTTCTCTGACAACACTCGCGGCACAAACTTGGCGCACACTTTCCTCATGGCTAAGTTTTCTTTCACCGTCTCAGAAACTTGGGTGTGAGGAATGCTCAAGTCATCGGCAATCATTCTGATACTCATCCTGTGATCACAGTTCAGTAAATTTTTCACTCGTGACACATTTTCATTGGTCTTGCTGGTTGAAGGGCGTCCGGAGCGGTCGTCATCTTCCACTCTTTCCCTACCTTCTCGTGATGAGGCGTTTCAACAGGTGCTCACAGTACAAGCCACCTGCTCTCTTCAACAGCTGACTGCCAGTTTTTCCCAGTGTTCCCAATATCCCCCTCCACTGATCCTGCACGTGCAGACCGCCTCTCGTCCGCCCAGGAAAAAGCCAGTCCTCCTACTTTCAGAACAGACCATGTAAGTGAAACTAATGTAATGGCCAATTTCTTTCATATGGCTGTAACTGGCATTTGCTTCACTCTGCAAGAAATTAGAGCCACAAATTATTTTGATAGTTTAATGTTCTGCAGCAAGTGCCAGTACTTGTTAAAAAGCAAACAAGCACTACAAGCTGAAGCCTTCTCTACCCACCAAGACTATTCAAGAGGCAGATCCGCTGTTCCCATCCTAGCTTTTGGGAAATCAGACAGTGTCCAGGCAGAAAGGACAGTTCACGCTGCAACCTTAAGACTTCAGCTTCTGTTCAATAAAAGGAAGTGTGTCCAGCTGCTGATACTTCAACGGGGTGTGTTTCCAAATTGCTTTATGAACTCAATCTTCCAGGTGTGCTCCTGGTTCTGGAGCATGGAATGGCCTCTGGACCCAAGGAGTTTCTAGAACCTCCAATGTTCTATTTACAGGGTCACAGACATTGTCTTCCCTTTCTGTAAAGTGTTTATTTCTGTGCCCACTATCCTTCTAGACTGAAGGGAGCTTATGTAGTAGTGAAAGTATTTTCAGTCTTTACATAGCTCTTCTCTAGAAGACCGGAGAATCACAGAACGTGCAAGGTCCTTGCAGTAACCTCTTGATCCACTCAGGATCTGCAAATAAGAAAAGTTGTTTAGAGCTGGAGGCAGAGATGAACACAGAAATGGTGCTGAAATGGACAAACTAAATAGTAAACCTCGAAGTCTGTGTATATTCACCACACAGGATTAACTGAGAGTTAATCAGCCTCTCTGTACAGAACCTTAAGTTCTGCAGTTGATCCTTAGTGATGACTGGAATACCTCAGGGGCAGTGAAAAAGTATCAATAGGATTCCCTTCCCCCCAGAACTGCATCAGTTTTTGCTGACATATGTTCTGGCAACAGCAGATGAGATAATGTCTTCCCAGAGAACACGGCTATTAATTGTTCGTCTCTTGGTGGCTCTTAGTATTCTGCCATCATCTACACTTTAAGACAAACTGTTAGACTACTCCATGATTTATTTCTTCAAATGTAGCAGTTAAGAAGAAAACCATTTTCTGGCACAGCTTGTCCTTCCTCTAACTGTGAAAACACAGAGCCCAAAGGCTGACTGGCCCCCGCAGCCTGCCCGGATGATGTTCCTACCACAGGTTTGGAGCCTAAGCCAGCAAGGTGCCAATTTTTTCTTAACCTGTGCTGGAGCAATACAGCTCTGAAATTGGATGTCAAATACGTTCAGCATTTGCAGACCTGGAAGCTAACTCATTTCTTTAACTTGAATATAAACTAACAGCTGTAGCTCTCCAGCACAGGCTGCGTGTTTACCAGCTGTCATAAAACACGGTATTTACGAGTTAATTTCTGTAGTCGCTATTTTGTAATTAACATATGCCATTAATGCATGGACAGCAGCAAGAGACCACGAAATGCATGACACTGGTACCTTCACATAGCTGCCTACAAGGGGAAAATCAATGAAACAAATTCAGGTCATTACGCTGATAAGAATACATAATCCTGCCCTTACAGGAGCAGTTTACCTTCTGGAGTTGGATGCCGTGCAATGCTGTCATGAAGCAAACACCTCCTGTACACCAAGCTCTGACAGGACTGGTAGGTTAGAAAGCACCTGTGAAAGGACAAGTCGTTTTATCACGAGGTTTGGGGTTTTACTGTTTTGTGACCTGCTCCTGTGTCCTGACTGGAGGCTGGATTCTGCTCCCAGCAGACCTTACTTTCCGAGTAGGGGCAGCTGTGAGCCACATCGAACAAAAATTAATGGTTTATTCATGCAGCTAAGTGAAACTTCCCAAGTGTACACATAAATGAAAAGGCCAAAACCCAAAATATTATGGAAAAGGTTTCATCGTTGGCCAAAGAACTTTAGCACACAGTAGAAGAGGTCAAGAGCTCGAGAGCTCCTGTGCAGCGGAGGAACCAAAGCATCATTACGTGAAAGTAATGACTACTTAACCAAAACAGCACACAGGATTAGGTGGTAAAAGTTTTTCTGAAGTGACAGACTACAGACTGGCTAAGTCTCTAGGGACAAACATCATATTCCAATACATTGATGTTGAAAAATTGCTTTTTCTAGATATTTCAGACTTCTCAGTGTAGTTGTTTCCAATCATTTCCTCTTAAATTACTTTGTTTTCAAATGCTGAAGTAGCTAGAACAAACTCTTTCATGTGCTGTTCAAAAGGATGACTGGTGCTTGATTTTTTTGTTTTTTTTTCCACTCTCTACTTTTTCGCTGCTCCCTCCCTCCCCTGGCTTGGTGAAAAAAATAGATGACCAAAAGCATTTTATTTTGAAAACAGTGTAAGTAAGAGAAGAGTCCAATCTACAGTGCCTTCCTTCTCAGGGAAGAGCCAGCAAAAAATGCAGTTAACTGCAGCATGGTAACGTGCTTCATGACTTTCTACTCCAACACTAGGAAATATTTTTAAGTTAGCTATTTAAACCATGTTAAATTTATGCAGAGGGGGCAAAAAAAACTCTTAAGAGCAGATTACCTGAGCCAAATATGTCCATTGGAGCAGACTGCCTGTTTGCGATCAGTGAATGGCAGGATCTCTTTACACAAGCTGCAGTGCTCTGGAAAAGTCTGTTTGTTCATTTTCTTTAAGATATGCCCAATCAGCACCTGGGAATACACAGCAGTCAGCATCGTTTATAGCGAGACAGCTGCCTACTGAAAGGTAGAAAAAGTCTCTCAGGATACTGTGATTTCAGAATGCGTTACAGGATGCAAAGACCTATCCGCTTCACCGAAATCATATAAAGAAATATAAATGTAAGGATGTCACAGGGATGTATTAATTTATTCTTGAAATATGATCACCTGGATTCATCTGTCCCATACCACAGGGATACAGAACTTAAGAGCAATCAGTCTTAGGTTAAGCTAATTGCAAATGTAAAATGAAGCAGAATATTTGATATCATACCACTTAGGGGATGCCAGTGATGGTTACAGCAGTGTTTTCAGTTCTTGTATGTATCACAGAAGATGTGCTAAAAAAAAAATCCTGTTCAAAAATTAGTGAGATGTATGTCTACAGCAGTCATCTTAGAGGATATGTAATGTTTATAGCAGAACATTTAGATGATAGAACTTATCCTTGACATTTCAGTAGATACAAACCACATCCCAAGAACCTTTAAAATGTGACAGCAAACTGGATAAAATAGTTCGGCAGGCAGCTTTTAATCACTATAGAATGAAGAATCTTGTTTACAAGGTAAGAAAAGCAATGTCTTGGGCCTCCAATTCATAGTAATTGGGCACCAGAAGAACACAGGAGTTCTCCCAGAATACTTTCCTACTGAATTATGAAGGCCACGCTGTGTGGCCTGCTGCCTTGCAAGTCCAGCAGAGAACACCACGTTACATCAGCAACAGAAACTGTGCTTGCTTCCTCTGTCTTTCTGAATGCAATGTAAAGGTTGATACTTAGAGTTCAAGTGATTTAAGGACGTAGGTACTGAAAAGAATTGTTCTCTGCTCAAAGAGGTACAGGCACATCTGAGACACTCTTGTCATCAAGTCTTAAGGCCTGGAGGCTGATGGCAGTGTTCCCACTGATGCTTTCTTTGTCTGCTGTCTATACTCAGAGAACTTCATTGCCCAGTGCAGGGCTCACTGATCACATATTTCCTGCCACATTTACTCTACACGTTGCAATAAATGCAAGCGTGTCTGAAGGTTCAGGCCATAAACATGGTATATTTAACTCACAAAACAGTTACTTTCAGAATCTCTTTAACTTATTTTCATGGAAGGTTTGTGGAGCACCGACAGGACCAGATGTACCACCTGAACAGTCACAGTACTTTGCATAATAATTACTTTAAGAAGTACTTTGCATAATAATTACTTTAAGAATAATTACTGCAACTCTGGAAAGTTAGAACTTCAGGTGTAATTTGCTAGAGGAAGAATCACCTAAGTTTAGTTTTGTAGAGATGCTAAATTAAGTAGATCTAGCCACAAAAACATTCTTCTCTCTTGGTGCATGTTCTAAACCCACTTAAAAGGGAACGAACTGTGATCCTCTTCCTTGTTTCACAAAAACTCAAGACACGTTTATTCCTTTTGTACCTGATCCAGATTTCAATGTCTGTTTTTACATTCCCTCCTATTCCACAATTCCAAGGCAGGGCAACTTACCATGGGTGCTCTACAGAAGCTGTCTAGCAAGGATTACATGATTACAGTTCTCTTTCCCACCCCTAAAGCTGCGTTTTCCTTTTAGGCTGTGGAGGGGGGTGAAAGAAGTAACACCGAATCCCCAGAGCATAGAGGTGCACTTACTCGTGCTGTTCTGTCCTCATATCCGTCATCGGACATTAAGAAGTCACAGACTCCTCTGGTGGGAATACTGGTGTTTTCTGTAATCCATGTGTGTAGATAAACTTCTCCCAACACCCGTTTCATGTGCTCTCGTGTCAAGTGCATTTCTACAGCCTCAATCTGTGCCTGTACTTCAAGCAGCTTTTCTTCCATTGGCTCGTGGCCTCCTATCTCACTTGACTGAGGAAGAGAATCATCGGCAGTGTCATCTATGTCCATACCTTTGCCCGTGTCACATAGGCTCTGCTTGCTGGCTCGTTTAGAAGTTCCTTCCTCTTGATCATCTTCAGTGCTGCCCATTCCGGGAGAATCAGATACCAGTATTTTTGTGTCCTCATGTGAAGGTCTCCACATGACCTCTGAGGGAGCTTTCTGCATTGACTGGTACAAAATCCTCAGGAGAAACAGCTTAAACCGCCAGAAGTAAGTAGAACCGCAGCTCTCAATCTTTTTATCCAGCGCTTCCTGTAAAAATTGAGGAATATGCTTCTCCTTCAAAATTTTCCAGCGTACGAGATCTGTCAAGTCCACTTGCCGGAAAAGGTTCTGAACAGAAGATTCCAGGAGCTGCGCGGCTGCCTCCTCAAAAGTCTTAAGAGTAACAAACTGAACTTGGTAGTTTTTGTTAACGGGGTGCAGACCGTTAGTCATGCCCTCTGTCGTAATAACTGCTAAGTACGCACCACAGGGGCTAACAGCTATTCCGTGAGTCCTCACAGAGCCAAACACTTCTGAGAGCTTAATCAGCTGGTGCTCGAACTTTAAAGCAACATCTGTGAATATAGGAATCAGCTGCCTTACCTTTCCGTCACTGGAGCACGTATACACTGTGCCGTTCTGTTTGTCCGCAGTCATAGACACAATTGGCAACGAATGAAGCCCTGTCACGTGGGAATTATGGACGTTCAGACCTGCCTTGGATATCAACAGAAGACACCAAAACACGTAAGATCCTCTTGCGGCCACCACTAAGCTACAGCTACATTTCTGGTAGGGATGGTAAAGTGGAATACATTTGATACTGTGCACTGGTAACTGGTCCATTTCTTGCCATAAGACTACGGGCTGTCTTAGTGTAAAGTAGCCTTTGACTGCTTTTAGATTGACAGGAAGAATTTTAACTGGCCCAAAAGCACTCCCTACGATAAGTCCACTCATCTTTCGGTTGTTATGTTCATATTCCCACCAAGACAGGACACTCGGAGAACTTATTCCAGACTCTATGGTATTGCAAGAAGTAATTGATTCCTTACCCAGAAACGGAAGCTGAAACTGCCAAACCGCAATGTTACTGTTTTCAAAGAGCACTGCTAAGAGCACGCTACCAACATCCCGGCACTCGTTGTTGTGTTTGACCTGCTGCGTGGTACAGATACCCGACCACTCCATGCGTACTGGGGTCTGCATGCTGTGCCGCCGCTGAAATTCAGCAAAGTCTTCTAGCTCTCCCCTGGGAGTGTCAGCCTTGGAAAGTTTGTAATTGGCTTCGTGCAAACGCTCGCCATAGATTTCCGTCAGGTCCACCAGCTGTACCCACTGCAGTCTGTTGAGGTTTGCGTGGATGGTCAATCGATTGTCCATGGTTAAAGCTGCCAGCAGGCATCGTCCGTTGGCGTCACAGCCCAGCGGTGACCAGCTGGAGTACTTGAAGCCTCGCATTGGCGGCAGCGACTTCCCCTCAGGATTGAACACTCGATCTAGCATAAATGTTTGACTGACCGTGGGATCCATCGAACTGGAGAACTTTTCCCTACATTCCACTACCTCTTTCTTTGGACCAACCTGAAAGATAACAAAAAAAACATTTAAATACATTTCAGAATGGTATTTTAAATAGAGTTTCTTGGATTTAATTCTCCCTTGAAATCAAGCACCCTATCACAACCTGTGTTACAGTGTTCAAATTAATTGTTAATTAACCTCAATCTTGAAGATTTAAGCCTCACTGGTGGCCTGAATTTGTATAGTTTTGACTTTCTGCTACTGGATCTTTGCTGAACCAATCTGTTTTCATACTTGTGCCCTGGAACAGGCTCCCCCAGGGCCGCAGTCACGGCACCAAGCCTGTCAGAGTTCAAGAAGCTTTTGGACTGTGCTCTGAGTCATATGGTCTGAGTTTTTGGGTTGACCTGTGGGGTGCCAGGAGTTGGACTTGACGATCCTTGTGGGTCCCTTCCAACTTGGGCTATTTTATCATTCTGTGATACTTCTGTTTTCAAATGTGTGCGTAAAGGTACACATTTAACAACTTGCAAAGCGCTCGGTATTCCAACTCCAGTCACTCCATATTCTCAACTTTGGGGGGAAAAAAAATAGATCTGTGGCAACAGAGTTATAATTTAACAAGACACGCAGCCAGACCTGATTCCTGTCTGTGCTGAGGCCTGTGAAATCAAGACACCCCACAGAAACCCAAAGCTGAAACCCTTCATCTCCGGCAGTAACCCAAGAACGATCTTTACCTAAAATCCTCCTGAAATCGTTACCGGAGGAACAGAACTGAAGCGATTCTTGCAAAAACAGCAAACTTTTCGAATCCCTTGAGCTTCCTTCCCACACAAAACACCTTCCCTGCACCCCCCCCCCCGGGGGCCGTTACCTTCCCCTCAGCTCACCTTGAGGTAACAGGCGGCGGCGGGCGCGGGCACGGCGGTTCGGTGGATCACCATCTCCTGCCCGCCTCCCTGCACATCGCTCAGCTGCTCCAGCACGGCGATGCTGCGGGCCGTGCTCACCGACACCCGGTGATCCTCCGACCAGGCCAGCGGCTCCAAGCCGCTGACGCCGTGCTGCAGCCTCACCGCCGGCTCCCTCCTCACGGCCGTCAGCCGAAACCCGGCGCTCGCCGCCGCCGCCGCTTCCTCCACCAGCGACTCGAGGCCCAGCGGCGGCTCCTCCTCCGCTGTCGCCACCGCCGGGCTGCCCCCGCTCGCCCCGGCCGCCGCTGCCGCCATTTTACCGCCGCCTCACGGCCGCTCCGCCCGCTGCGCGCTTGCGCCGCCGCCGAAGCCCTCGGCGGCCGCCGGCTGAGGCTGCCCCGCCGCTGCCTGAGGGGGCACCGGGAGCTCGGTTTCCCCCTCTTTTCCTCCGCTTCTCGCCTTTCAGCGGGGCTCCGGCCGCAGTTTCGGTTCCCTCGGTGGTTCCCGGAGCTGTGTGGAGGCGGCGGGGCATGGCGGAGGGAGGGGCGCTGCTCCTTAACCTGAGCTCTGGCAGGGTGAGTGGGGCTCCGGGGAGAAGCTCGCTGCGTGTGGGGTGTCCCGGCTGGTTCTTCCCGTCACGGGGATGGGTTTTGGGGTCGGGGATGGGTTTTGGGGTGGTGGGGAAGGGGCGCTTGTGCCCGGGTCGCCTGCTGGCCCCGGAGGCGCTCGGACACGTGTGAGGTGCTGTGAGGAAGATGATGATGAAGGGGTGGCGGAGGTGGTTTTGTGAGTTACAGAAACCCCCGCAGCGCTGCGAGGCGCTTTAGGTGCTCTTCTCCCCACAAGTTTTGGGGAAAAAAAGAGCGAGAATGGGTTCAGAGCGGCGTTTTCCAGTTGGGAAGCGGGACTTGAAGCGCCGGGCGGCCGGCAGCGGTGGGGCGGGGAAGGGCAGCGCCGCCGCCAGCTGCAAGGCAGGAGGGAGGTTTGGGGTGAATTGGGGGGTTTTGGTAAGCCAGGATGTTATTTTAAGGAGAGTGCCCCCACCAACTTCCCCAAAGTGTGCTCCAGGAGGGCCTGGAGAAGGCTGGGTTGTTTCAAGCAGGGTAAATGGAGCTGGGGAGAAAGCACAGAGGGGTAATGAAAATAGCCAAAGGGAGATTGCTGCCAAACCTGGCAAAGTTTGCCCAGCCACGCGTGAACGATGTCAGCTACGGTGCAGGGCCTCGGCTGGGTAAGCTGATGGAGTTCTTGGAACTCAGTGAAGCTTAATACGTTTTACAGCAACCGAGAATCACATCCGAGAAGTTCTTGAATGCCGACAATGTGAAGAAGCAAGTGGAAAAAGTAATAGAGCTTGAGAATAGTCTGGTTCATGAGGGGACAAAGAAAATTACAGTGCCCAGCTAAGACTGGGGAAGAGAGGGGAAAAAAGTGAAGTGAGATTGTGCAGGGATTTCACGTGTTTCAGGAGTTTTGCAAATGTGTCAAGGAAAACAAGTTCATTGAGAAACAGCTGGGGGATAGAAAGGAGCTTTGGGGACAAAGGAAGCTAAATTAATTTTCTTCTTCAGTGTTCACAGAGAGATATCGGGAAAGCAAAAAAAAAAAAATCTTCAGGTGGTTGGAAGATCAGTAAAAGAAATCAGTTTTGGTAAAAGAAGTAGTGGAAAGCTTAGAAATCCTGAAGCTGGCAGAAGCACAGGCTGGAGTGAAGGACAGGCCAATCTGCTTCCCAGAGAAAGAAAAGGCTATAGAGATGGCTTTAATATAAGAAGAAGGCTTGCAAAACTTTTGAGAGATACATTATTATTATATTTTGAAGCATTTTTGCTCAGATACAAGAGAAGCTAGACAAAATCGTTTTGTGATAAGCACCATATATGCCTTTAGATTTTTATTTGAATTTTAGTAGCATTCAGGGGTCTCAGGCATGATGTTGAATCTGTTAAACTAGGAACTGCTTAGCTGCAAAAATCAAACTTCACTTCTTTAGTCAAGGAGATTCTAAAAATAATGGTTCTGTTTTGGGGCTGATGTTTCTGTTCACCATGAGCAAAATAATGGTATTGTTTACTTAATTCCCATTCATTAATGTATTCTTGCTATCTGGTTTGTTTGTTAACATCAAAGCAGTCTAATGCTCTGAAAAGAAAGCTCCAGTCACCGCATGGAAACCCACCTTCGAAACGTAAGCCACCGATAAATGCCTTCAAGAAATGTGCTACAGAAGCCAACGTCAGGGAAAAGGGAAGCTTGCCACAAAAATCTCTTCCTAAGAAGCAGTTGACTGACAACCAAAATGAAAGCCAGAAAAGTAAACCTTTCGTTAAGACATCAAGCTTGTTTAGAAACAACCCTGATATCCCAAAAATTCACAGGTATTCACAAAGGGGAGAGGGGAAAAAAAAATCAATGCCTTGAAATTGAGTGTCTTGAATTCTAGCCCTTGCTTGGGCATAGTAATTGCCATTTTTTTTGTTTCCTTGCTGTTTACATAGATTACTAAAGTATAATTTGTAACCATACCATGTGCTTTGTTCTGTTCTGTTTCCCCAAACTCAGAAAAGCAGTGCAGCAGGTACAAGAAAGTATTTTCACTACAGATTCTTTTAGCCAGTTGGACCTCCATCCACACCTGGTGAGTGGCAGGAAGGCTCTGTGCCTTAACATGCTGTTTAAGGGGTGGTGTTTCTTAGAGGGATGAGAGGTGCACCTTTATTTATGGTACCTTGAACAGGCTCGCCAGTACTTTGTATCACAGTCTCTTAGCTCAGTGTGCTGGCCAGTATCCTAACCCAACCCAAAACACAGAGGCTCAGCACCTTTCACTGTATGCATCTGTAATACCAAAACCACAAAATGCTATTTAGGGGTGCAGTATTTTAATAAACCTGGTATTTCACAATGTACCAGCAATGTTATGATTCTGATAAGCTATTAGAAGGATTCTGAGGACATCGTAACTTTTCCATCTGTCTGCCGTGGACAAGTAATGTAGAGAAGAAATATCAGTCTTCTGTTTTTTGCTGTATCTTGTACTCTAAAAGTAAAAAATGAGACAGCTTGACAATGAAACCTGTTTATTCCTGTTAATTCTCTCCCTAGATATCCACAATAACCACTGTCCTGAAGATATGTAGTATGACCAAGTAAGTAAATCAGTATAAAAACTTTGCACTTCATTGATTGTTTATTATACTTAATTGGATTGTGAAGACCACAGTACTTGTTAGGCTATCCCACTTCCCATCAGGTTTATTTCTTTCAAAATCTGGGACAAGAAATAACTCATAAGTTACATAGCGAGTCATTGTCATAGCTGGAGACGAAACTTTGGAATCCTAGCTTCTAATTTGGTACTGGAATCATAAAATCACCTTTTTTTGATCTATCATATCTGATGTGTATCTGCAGACTTCCCTTAAAACTCATCTCTACTAATGTAGCTATACAGCAGAGGTGAACATGTGGAAATTGGGGTAAACAGTTCTGAAACAGTCAATGTATGTTTAAACCTTAAGTTTCTGTGCTGTGTTGCATCTGTATTTCCTGACTTGTTTGTTTGTTACACAGTGTTCAGAAAGAAACAATCCCTGTGCTCCTGCAAGGCAAAGATGCTCTAGTGAGATCTCAGACTGGTTCAGGTCAGTATCTAGTTGCCAGTTTCCCTTCCTACAGCATTTTAAACTGGATTCCAAATTAAAGAACCAAAACATCATGTTCCCAGTTCAGCTCACAAGAGTGACAGGCTCAGAACCCTGGCGTGGGACTGCCATGGCACAGACAGATGCTGTGCAAACTTCTGTGACAAGCCGGTGCTGGGACTGAATGTTGATGTGCAGCTGCCAGCCATTGCACATGGGCCTGTTCCAAGGCTCGTGCTGGGGATGCAGGGCCAGGAGGCCAGTGGAGCTAAGCAGCACACGCTCTCATCATACAAACTTGTGTGCTTGCTCTACAGTAAACTGTCTTGATGTCACATTTTCTTGGGTGGACAGAGCTATTTCTTTAGATGGATCTTAGTTGGGATACCACCACCTCTTCTTTTTAGTGTAAACCCTCAGAGAATAGTCTGTCAATCTTCCTTTTTGGAAACTTCTTACTTAATTAAAAAATTTCCAGGCTCTGGTTTCAGTTTAAGAATAGCGAGGTGAATGGTACTTTCATTTGCAGGAGTACTGCAATTTCCATTTATTTTTTTTTATTTTTTTGATGGAAACTCTTCCAATTTTCTCTCTTTAATGAAGGTAAAACTCTTGCCTATGGCATTCCGCTTGTACAGTCTTTACAAGGAATGAAGACCAAAATAAAGGTAGGTGCAACTAAATATATTTGCTCTTGATAGTAAGATTAATAAAAAAATAAATTCCAGCTGTTATCTTGTAGTCATCGGTGTCTGTCCTTAAAAAGGTCAAGCAATCTCTTCCTGTATTTGTGAATGTGACTTACATGATCCTCCTGTACCTTTGAGATAATTTAAGAACCATGCAAATATTCTTATATGTAAAATGTTGTACATTCCCCTTTACATCAGAAAAGAGATGGTGGTGCGGTGTTGATACTTGAAAAGACTGTTGATTTTTTTTTAAAAAAGGGGTGGGGAGTGCCTCAAACTGTGATGTACAGGCTTATAGTAAAACCCTTTAGAATTCACTTTGTCAGCTAATAGAAGTGGAAGTGGCCTGTGTATTAGCTTTTTGTTCTCTTAGCAGTCCTCTTGTCTTCTCTGTTTGCAGCGGAGTGATGGGCCGTATGCACTTATATTAGTCCCAACAAGAGAGGTAGGTGGCCCTTTTTCTTTCTGTTTCTGTCAGAAACTGATTGTGTGAACACTGATTTTTAGTAGATGTGGATCCACCAGGGACTGAAGACTGTCCTAGGAAGCATCTTTTTGCCCTGGCAGAGTGTTTGCTCTCTGAATGCATGTTGGTGTTTTTGTTTTCTGCCATACCAAAATAAGTCAGAAGACTTCTCTTAAGGTTTCCTCATGCAGCGAGATCTAATTTGGGAGAACTGGAGAAACTCTCTAGGTCAGTGCATGGGGGGAAGAAGCTTGCCTACTTCATACAGCAGGAGTAAGGAAAACCAATGAAATCAGCTTTGCAAGCGTGGAGGTTTATACAAACACTTTGCTTATAAAGCCCTTTTTTCAAATCCAGAAGTGAATGCTGAAGATGAGGCTACCAAGAGTTGGTTTCTCCACAGAACTCTTCTATTTGATTTATGTTATTTGCAATTGCAAAAGCAATTTCAGAGGAGGGTATCAACCTTTTTTGTGCATGTCAAATGATAATAACTTCAATGTAGAGAACTGATTGCAGGTATCTAGTTTGGGGCACAGTATTTCATGCAACCTGCAGTGCAACAATATCTCAGCTCAGTTCCATGAAAGGAGAAAGCTCTGAAGCTATTTAAATTTTTTACAGCAGCAAACTCAGTGCCTTGCTAGGATGCTGTGTGAATACTAAGCACGTAGGAAACTGTTCATAAGCTTGTTTAAAGAGCTGCCAATGAGTGTGCTTATCAAGATATCTTGTAATTACAGGTGGTATTACTTTTCTTTCTGTTGAAGGTAATAGGCTTTCTTGAGAGCTTGGCAAATAGTACGTAATGTGTAGTCAGAGCAATTAAAATAGTTTTATTCCCATAACTAAGCCCTGGTCACATACCCGTGTTCCATGAATGAGTCAGGGTGGCACCATTGCCTCTCAGTCTTCCTCATTGCCACAGCAGCAATGTCTGTTGGACAGCACATGAAACCCAACAGCTAAATGTTTCCTACTGACCAGACATTTACCTTTGCAAGCTTTGTATATCCCACCTCTGGTTTGCTGACTGGGAAACGGAGAGGTAGAAAGGTCCAGCGGCATGATCACTCTGTGGGTCAGGTGAGGGGATAATGTGGCACGCACCGACTGCCAGAAGATAGTGTTTTAACTGCTGGGCTGCATTTCCTTTTCATAGTGTTTCGTTTGGTTGGTTGCGTTGTGTTTTTTTTTCTGTTTTTTTTTTTTTTTTTTTTCTTCCAGAAACTGTGCAGTTTTCCTTTTTACTCTTCTAGTGGAGCAAAATCTTTTGTGGTTTCAGCGTATTTTTTTCCCTGGGGCATTCAAAGAGGCTTGCAGAAGTCTGTATTGTCCTGACAGCTGGCTTGTGGAGTTGAACCAATAGAGGGGTTTTTGAACAGGTCCAAATATAATAAAAGAAGGATTATTTAAGGGACTAAAATAATAGGCAGCTTGTAAAAGAACAGTTAGGGACATATTTAGGATTCTGACAATATGTGGAGCAGACATCCAGACATCTTACAGATTTTTGAGGCAAAGAGGGGATTGCTGTCCGTTAGTAGGCTTTCTCAGAACTCACTTTCTTGTGTTGAATTCCACAGCTTGCAATCCAGAGTTTTGATACAATACAGAAGCTACTCAAGGTAAGAATTCAGTTCAATTTTCTTTCTTTTTTTTTTTTTCCTTTGAGCCTCTTCCTGTAAGATGCTAAGCAATTTCAGTTCCTGTGAGTTCAACTGGGTGCTTAAGGAAATCCAGCATCTGTCAAGATCTATGGTCCTGCAAGATAAATCTGTCTGTCTTTAAACACATTTAAGTGTGATTTTCTCTGTGGCATGTTTTAAACTATTAAATGATCAATAAGCTGATTAATTCTGGCACCTTAATTACATAAGTTTTCAAAAACAAGTCTAGTGATCTTCATGCTAAGTTTTTAGAAATAGCTGCCATCATTTCAGTCTGAGTTATGAATGAAAACTCTCACGATGACAAGTACCATTTTACTGAAACTGTTACTAGACAGATGAATTTCAGATGGGGATTAGAATTTAGGTGAGCCACTTAGCCGTTTGAATGGCTGGAGAAATTAAAAGGCTTTTGAAGATCACTACATGATAATATATTACTTTTATCTGAGGCAGGGTATCTTAGCATGGAGCTAGAAGGGGTCTAAATGGTTTGTCTGATCCATCTTCCCACCCCATCTTCTGTTGTTCTTTGAAATAATAAGGCATCTTCCAAATCTTTGTAGTGCTGGAATTATCATGTCAAATTTTACTGTGTCGTGGTGAGGTTTAAAGTACTTGAGTCTTCTCGACTCTTGACCTGGAACTCCAATCTGTTAATATTGAGCAATAGTAGTCTGTCAAGACCTTGAGCAATTGAAGGTGGTCATCAAAGAATGAAGTCCAGATTGCTCCACACCCTTTAATTTTTCTCTTTGTTACCCGTAAATGTGTAGCAACCATCAATTGTTACAGTAACCCAAAAGAGACTATTTGGATCACAATCTGATTGGAGAGTGTAACTTGTGTAATTACTGAGGGAGAAAAAGGCTAGTTGAGCTCTTCTTGATGCAATTACTCTACTGCCAACTGCTGAGATTATATTGGATGGATCTTGCTAAGACATCTTTCTTATTTCAAACCTGTCCAAGGAGCACTTTTTGTTAGAAACTGTTTTGTTGGAGTATTTTTGGCAAGCGGTGACCCATGCAAACTTAAGCCTATTTACCAGTCACGCATTTGTGCAATCCTTGCAAGCTGTGCTCTGCGTCTGTCCTGCATTTCTTGTCAAGTGAGGCGATGACAGTCCTGTGCTTTGATTATCTCCCCTGTAAATATCGGGCAATATTGGACTCGGTGAAGAGTCAGGCCTCATTAAAGTAAATGGCAAAGACTCCTGCCAGTATCAATGAGACTGATATTTAATGTGCACATGGTGGCTGTGTGCCTGTAGATCTGTGTAGGTACAAATATACTTTATAGGTCTGGTGTGTTGGGTTTTTTTAATCTTTCTTGGCCACAGGAGGATATTGCTTAAAGGCAAGATGAAGGAATAGCGTTGTAGCTTGTCTTTGAACATTTAGGTTACATGGGGAGAAGGGAAAGAAATATTATTATGTGAGTGAAAGCGGTGCAAAAGTGATTGCATTTCTATTTTCTAGACAACGTGGGAAGCAAGTTACATGCCTACAACCAGAGGTGCCATTGATATTTATCTGTGGGTGAGAAAGGGCATATAGGCTGTATCTGTTAGATCAAATCAGGCACGCACTGCAGTCAGCTCTGGTCTTTTCTCTTTTTGCCCAGAAAAATCATTTGTTGGATTAGGCTCTGTCTATTTATTAAGAAGAATCTATGTTGGTCTTGCTTTTCCTTTCTGTAGCCGTTTACCTGGATTGTGCCTGGAGTGCTAATGGGGGGAGAAAAGAGAAAATCAGAAAAAGCCAGGTATGAAACCAACTTCTTAAATTGTATTTTGGGTTCTTCTGCTCTACAGCCTTTTTCTCTGCTACTCTTCTTTAGAGTACTTTTCTTGGTGGGAGAAAGGATTGTGAGTTTGGATCAAGCTGTGATCCCCCTGGATCTTACACAGATACAGTGACTGGGTCAGCAGGAAGTATTCACTTTCCTCAGTTGGATCTATTTCTAAAATGTTGATGAGCCTTTTGAGATGATGATTTCTCGTGTTGGTATTTTTTCTTTTCTGACAAACACCTGTATTTGCTTATCTCCAAGTGCCGTCTACAGTATTTGTTATGGGGGAAATTGCTTTTTGGAGAAGAGATTTCCTGGTGTTAAAAATCTTTCTTTTCTCTTTTCAAAAATTGATTTGTAAGCCAGTAAACCAAAATGGAATTTTCATTTGTCTGTGTATAAGCATCCACAAAAAGAAATTTATTCTATGCAGTAAAAAGTACTCAGTTAGAATAGAAAACTGAGCTTGCGTGTTTTTTGTTTTTTTTTTAATATTATTAATATTTCTTTCCACGTTGTCTGTATCGCTGAGTATGCCACTGTGAATATCAGTGATGATTAAGGGTAAAATTCAGCTGTGCAAGAAATTACAGTTTTAATCAATGAGAAAGTACTATTCCTGCTAATTTTACTATGTCCGTGATTTTTTTTTTTCCCTGTGTAGGTTCCAGCTCTTCATTCTGGTTTCCTATTCCACAGTCACTTGTAATATGTGTTTTTGTTTTTAATCAGATTACGTAAAGGGATAAATATCCTTATTTCAACTCCTGGTCGACTGGTTGATCACATCAAGTCCACAGAATGTATTCATTTCCGTCGCACTCAGTGGCTCATCATCGATGAAGCAGACAGGTAAACTTCCAGGTGTTCAGATATGGAAAAGAATAAAGACACTCTCTGCGTCTGCATTAGATAATACATTAAAAAAAAAGTTCTTAAGGCATTCATACTTAGTGGCCTCAGCTAAGCCGCAGATAGATGTCTGAGATTAGGAAGAAATATCCCCTTTGGACAGATTATTCTACAATTCAATTGCAGAGATTCGCTGAGTATTCTGACATGTTTCAGCCTGTCAAAAGTTGAAGGTAGAACATAAAGCTAGATGGGCCAAAGATCTGATCAGCTTTAGCACTTCTGCTGTTCTTAATTGGCTTATGTAGCCTTAAGACTTTCTTCTCATTCCTTAGAGCATCTTTCGTCATCTCGGTTGTTTTTGTAGGATCCTGGACCTGGGCTTTGAAAAGGATGTGACTGTGATACTTAATGCTTTAAATGCTGAGAAAGAGGCACGTCAGAATGTCCTGCTCTCAGCCACACTCACAGAAGGTAGGTTATAGACGTGTTGTATTTCTTTTAGCTGAAAAATTCACAGGGAACTGTGAAATAGCTTGTTGAGATTTATTATATTATGTCCCATTCTGAAGTCCTTTGCAGAAGTGGAATAATGCCTATTGATTTTTGTTGGGTTTATGGCACTTCTTCATTAATGGAATTTCTGTCAGGGTATATACTTACATATGTCACACACTGCAAAGTCACCATGAACCTGGGAAGCACTGTTTTTGTTTGGTGTTTGTTTTTTTCCCTTATGGATGCAGAATTAAGGCAGAACAGGGCAGCTGCTGTGTGATTTACTCAGTATTGTACAAGAAGTCAGTTGCTGAGGCAGGAGTTGAGCCAGGCCTAGTGACTCTTAGACTCTTTATAGAGCAGAGATCTGTTGTGTTTTTCCACACACATCATTAAAAAATGGAACTGCCAAATGCTGTCTATCTGGATGAGACATTTCTATCATGTAAAATAACAATTGGCTGAAGCAGGGCTTGTGTCGCTTTTGGTGGAGTCTGCAGCAACTAAACCTGGCTGAGCCCTGAAAAGTCTGTAGATGTGGAAGAGTTCTCTCAGTGTTTGAAGCATGGCTCATGAATTCCTTGTTTTTCCCAGGAATTGCATTAGCTGTTCTGTATGTGAATATATTGCCACCCCCTCCAGCAGCACTCCAGATTGGGCCTCATGTGTTTTTAATTTTCTGTGGTTTAGGTGTGACACGGCTGGCTGATATCAGTTTGAATGATCCCATCAGAATTTCCATAGCAGATGAAAACCAGAAGAGTCTCAAAGCAGCGTTACAAGCAGATAGTAGTCCGTCAAGCTGTATGGACCAGGAAAACTTTGCTGTTCCAGAGCAGCTCAAGCAGTATGTCATGATGGTCCCCGGCAAATTGAGGCTTGTCACGTTAGCAGCTTTTATCCTTGAGAAATGCAAGGTGAGACTCTGCTTGCATTTATATTACTAAGTAGCCCTTTGCACTTTTTCACTCCTACATCTCTTACTCTGTCAAGGATAGCCTGGATTAGATCTGAAGCTTTGAAGTGCATCTAGTGTAGAGGGAGCCACAGGAGAGCTGAGGTGTTCTTGCATCTTTCATGCTGACAGTGAGATAACTGCAGCATGTTCTTGTACTACTTCTGTGGGCTTAGCATTTGGTGTCAAACCTCTTAATATACCCCGTTCCTGGATAATTTTATCTACAGAAACAGAAGTCACAGAAGTATCATGAGATCAGGGAATTGGGAGAGGTGTGTGGGAAATGGACACATGCAATACTTTTTTTGTTTCCTTGCAGTTTGAAAAGCGACATAAGATGATCATCTTTTTCTCCAGCTGTGAACAAGTGGAATTCCACTACAATCTCCTTCTAAATGTCCTTTCAGGAGGGCTAGAGTCTGAACAACCTAAACATTCATCTGTCTCCTCTGTGCACTTAGAGTTTCTGCGACTGCACGGCAACATGGAACAGGAAGTAAGCACTATCAGAATGTCAGGATACCCGGTTTTGTTCCTTACTCCCTATGATTTATTTTGTGGTTATTTTGGGGTGGAGGGCAGAAGAGAGGACAGAGAGTCATTTCACCTCTGGGGGCCTCATTCTTCCATCTGTTAATGAGAATAAGAATATTGTCCTACTTCTGGAAAGTACTTTGGTAGCTATATCTGAAAAACACAGCTGAAGAGGCAAGAGGTGTTATTTCAGCAGGCTGAGGCAGCCGTTCAGTATTCCCAGTGGGCACGCTTAAACCATTTATGTATCCGTGGTTCTCTCTCATGCAGTCAAGAAAGGCTTTTAATGCCAGAGGCAAACCTCATCCCAGCCCCAAAATGTTACTACCCGAGAAGTTGACCCTACTGGCTTTAAAGAACGGTGTCTTGACAGCCTGTTCTTTTCCCTGAGATGGAATAATAGCAATATAACGGTGATTACCCCAAAAAATGAGTCTAGGTTTTAGCAGAGTGGGATAGGATGGAGAGCTTGGAGTCTGCTGCCAGGAGAACAGTGTCGAGTAAGCTGTCACTGCAGCTTTTCCCTCAGTAGCTGAGGGAGCTCCCTTGAAAATTCAGCCCCAGAACCTGCCCTTGGTCTGTGATGGAGAGAGCTGCTGCTTCACTCTCGAGCTGCACAGCAGAGATGGTAAATGAATAGATCTCTTCTGAGGAAGCAAGAGGTGAAGAGCCATTGTTTTTCTCACTCATTCCCATCCTGTGGAGACCAGAAACATGTGCTTTGCTGTCCCTGCATTCTGGCCTTTCCTCAACCTGCCTGCCTGAGTGAGCGAGCAGGCCTGGTCTGGCCCAACTCTACCCTGACCAGCTGTTAAGGCAACAGAACACCACTAAGTAGCTGGCACCAGGGGAAGGGTTTTGCCTTTTTAGTACCCAGTGTGTAATTAGTGCTTGATGTCTTCAAATTAAGAGCATTAATGGAGCTAAATTGTGGATCCCATATGGTACTGCTGAGCACGGCTGCTGTCATTGTCAACAAGATACAGCGTGCTCTCTTCTTTAATTTTTGTCAGCAGAGGGTTCAGTGTGTCGGCAAGGCCCAAGTTTCCCTTCTTTCCTAGAACAATTCGTCTAGCTGGGAGTCAAGTACATCAAGCTTCTCTATCATCAACATAGCAGCCTGTTTGCTTAACCTCTAGCTAGAACTCTGAGGAGGAAGGCTTGGAACATAGAGACAAGGTCATTTTGGCAGGAGGAGGAAAATGGGCCAGGAAGGAGACCGGGATCATGTGTCAGAGGCCGCAGACAGTCTGAGCTCTGAAAAGGAAAAGAACAAACGGAGTAAAATCAAGGAAGTGTGAGTGTCTGTAGGTGGATGGGTGTTACTGGCGAACGCTCAGACCAAATGCTACTGAGGCCTTTGGTTGCTGGTGCTCAGAGGTGGTGTAGTGTGACAGCAAAGGCGGTTGTATCGCCATGTGGGACCACCTGAATGAGACATAATTGTTTAATTGTTACATTAGATACTTCACTTTAGGATTGATTGTAATGTGTGTACACGCTTAATTTTTCTGCTCTAGGAAAGAACAGAGGTCTTCCAGGAGTTCCTAAAATCCAAGACCGGCATCTTGCTTTGCACTGTAAGTAACTTAGAGTCACTCTGCAGCTCCATGATAATGGGCCTGCCTGGTATCTAATGGTAGAACAGAGAACTTGGCACTGAGCTGTAATTCCAGCTCACTGTCTGACCTTGAGGAAAGTCGTCTCCTTTTTCTGTGTTTCACGTTAAATAAGGACTGGTGCCCTCTTTGCAAACTATTGTGTGATCTTTTGCTGTAAGACACCACAAGCAGAAAAAGTGAGTGTCATACACAAGAGCCTCTACGTGTTTTGCATGGCCTTATGTTTCTGCAAAAATCTGTTCATTTGAAGCTGGAACCTTGCCCTCTATGCGCAGTCAATAGAAAACAATCCTAATTTGTAGCATGCTCCGTAACTGCCAGGTAAATTGGATGCAATGTAATAATTCCCATCTTAATGACTACCCCAAGGTTAAAAACAAAAACCTGCGGGATTGGAAGGGAAGCCCAACCAGAGAACGGTGTCATTAGAAATGCACACGCTCTGCTGCTCTCCATGCTTTGCCCTTCAAGCTTCCTTCAAGGGTGCTGACGGAGAAATTCTTGTCCTCTACTGAAGTTTGCTGGCACCCTTGTGTTGTGGTGGCACCTTCCACTTCTCGTTTCTGACCTGTCGGTGCCACAGCTAGCCTGCTGCAGTGGTGCAGAAGGCTGCACGATTTGCTCTCTAATAGTGGCAGCTGTTGATCTGAAAATGTGTGAATCTTGGCGATTTCTACCCACCGCAAACTTGTAAATTACAGCGATCGGGAGTAATTAGAGCTGAGAAAACCTCTCTAGCTCTGAAATGACTCCTGTTCTTGCAGCACATTGTTCTTAAAGGAAACTAGTTGCAATTTTTTGCAGAAACTGGGGGCTGAATTTTATCTCAATTTCATGCCCACAGTATGAACTAGGACTGCCATGCATATAGGAGTGTTTGAGGTAGCATTGTCAATTTACATATTGTATCACCTGTAAAAATGCACTTCTTACCTTCTTGTCTTGGTCCTGCTTGTGTGTACGGTCTTTACAATGATTTGGTCAAGGTCAAAATGTATTTTTGCAATGCATAAGTGTAACTATAATTTGGTTTCCCTGTGTATGGAGATAATACTTCAATGTCTCAGTCAAGGAGGATAGCAAAGCTTAATCATTCACTGGTGCAGATGAAGTATTTTGAAGATAAAAAATGTCTGATAAATGCTGAATACTAAACAGCTAAGCTTTGTTATCCTTCATTCACGTTCTGTCTATAACTGAGAAATTTCAGGGACATCTCTTGTTACTGAAATTTCACTCAGTATCTTTCTAAACTCATTAAATTGCTCAGTTTTAGACAAAGATAAAATAGAATCATTGCAATTGCTCCTGTGTCTTTTATTGGGATACCAGTTCCTGGTTGAGACAATTTGGAGGGGAGATGCAGCCTGTAGCAGGAAAAATACAACAGGGTAGGAAGAAAGAGGAGTTAAATAAAGAAATCCCAGTGGATGGGATTCCCCTCTTGAGACACTGGAGATGTGGCGTGATTTCCTGCCGTGCCACAGACTCCGTACGAGTGGATGTGGAATTGTGATGACAAGGCAAGTAGTCACATCAGCTGAGCAGTGGTAGTTGTGTGTTTGCTCCTGACCTGCCATAAATAGGAGGTAACGTGAACTGGCCGTGCTCGTGGTGAGGAGAGTGGTGTAAGGCGATGCATTTATTGTCATCTGACTTCATTGCAGTCTGAGCTGTTTTGCATTTATTGCAAGGCAGGGATGCAAAGCCCGACAGTTACAGTTCCTGTGGCTCAGCTGGCGCATGGTTAGCATGTTAAGCGCAGTAAGTTGGATGTCGAAGTCCAAAATCTCTGTGCTTCAGCTCCCCATCAGTAAAATGGGGATAGTAGCACTGCTCTACCTTACAGAGATGTTGGGAGGACAAATGCATTGAAAGCAGGAGGTGGCCTGTTACCACAGTAATGGGGACCATATGGACACCTTAATATAGAGATACACTTTGCACTAGTCCCACATTACAGGTGCCTCCCCAACGCAGATGTCCAAAGGGCAGCCAGGCACTGTGACCACCTCCTGCCTCCGAGGGCATTGCTTTTTTCTGACACTTTTTTTTTTTATCATATCAGCAAAAACCTTCTGCGGTAAGATGGTTCCGTTCTCTTCGCTGCGAAACAGTGACTAGTGCCCACAAAATTTTGAAAGCTGGCTCACAAAAGAGCAACACAAATAATGTTACCGTCCTTTCCTTGTCCCTTATGCCATGTTCTCCACCCATCTTTCCGCTCTAGTAAGCAATGGGACCTGCTGTTCCTTTTATTAATTTGCTCCATGTCATATGTATATTAGTATATTGTATAAAGTATTTTTGCAGGCAAAATAAGCTGGCAGGCAAGAAAATAAAGAAGGGCTGTGTATCTCAGAGGGTCTCATCCAGATTTATTTCTCTCTCCTTCGCTGAAGTTCTTTGCGGCTTCCTTTGGGATGTGCCTTTTAAACAAGTTCATCTCTTCCAGGGAGAGAGGAAAGATCATTTGGAGATTGTTTGCTGTTTACTCAGTCACGCTAACTCATCTTGCCAGTTTTCTGGCGGCCCCAGCCAAGAGCTTTCGCCTCTGACAGCTTCTGTGCTCTCTCCTTCCTCCTCTGATTACGCAGCCCAATCTGTCACCCTGCCGACGGGGGTCTCTACCCTGCTGATGGCTTTCCACACTCGGCAGTAATGACTTTTGGCAGGCCGGGAAGGCGCGAGAGCTTCTTCCCCAGCTTGGAGAGCCGTTAGGCCCTCTCTGCCTGTTAGCTAAAGCACTTTGTGAGGTTCTTTGGTAAATAAATGAGTCATTTTAATCCAACTGACAGCCTGGCACCTGAGCAAGCTGCCTTCCATCTGTACTTCTAGGCCTCATGTAGGCAGCCAATTGTCAAGCTCAGGGCCTTCAAGACCTCACCATTGAGTGTCTTTCAAAAGCAACTTTAGCAATTTCCTTTGCCCTAATTAGATTGTGTGCGAGGGATTGTGTAAACTTACAAAAGTTTAGTGGCTGTGTTGGCTCTCATGTTCTGCAGCAACGTGCCTCACTTTAGGCATGGTGTTTTTGCCCTCTGTTCCCTTGCACCCACCCCTCTGTGCCTCACTACCCCCTTCCAGGCCACGAGGACAGGATGGTGACACCAGTTTTTAGGAACAAAGATTTCAGTGTTTCTGCAAGCCCTCAGGTAGATCAGGCTGTGATGCTGGGCCATTCTGTGACTTGCATTTGGGGTCAGGCCAGGAACGTGGTTAAGGCTTCAGATTATTGTTTGGTTGGCATTTGGGTTTTCTTTACAATTGCACTGCAGTGGTTTCTTTCTTCTTGCTCCTGTGAGATGGTCACTTAATCTTCGTTTTCCACAATCCATTGACTAGAATCGGCAGTGATCTGCGGAGGTGTCATATTCTTGATTTCCCTTTTATTGAGGAATGGTTGTGTAAGGTCACGTGTGGAAGGGGGAATGCTCTCTGGGGCAAAGGAAAAGGAGGGAGGGTAGTAAATTGGAAATCTGTTGGGCTTTCTGAAGGAGTGTTGGCAGCAGGTTAGTGCTTCTGCGTAGGGAATAAATGTAGCGCTAGCAAAACTGGGTAATTGTTGCTTGAGCTGTGTTCTGTTTCCTGGCACGGTGACCCAAAAGTATTTTTCTAAAGATCTGAGAAGCAAGAAGCTCTTGGGCTCTGCCAGCAGAGGAAGGCAAATCAGCTCAAACTTTTTATCCTAATTCTACCTTGCTGCTGCCTACCAGGGTCTTTGAGGAAAAGGAGCTACAGGAGACGCAGGTGGACTGATACTGAGGAATCTTTGAGAGTTTGCAAAACACTCCAATTACCAGTAAATCCCAAGATACTTCTGAAAGAAAGCCAAGCTAAACCCCAAGAGAACAGCTGCTGATATATGTCAGTAACAGCTGAATGGAGTTGGTGGCATTGTGAAAGCAGAAGTGAATACAGGGCTGGCGATGGGAGAGCCTCCTCCTGAAATGTCCCTGGCTGTTTGTTATGCTTTTGGTTAACCTTTCAACTTCCCTGCTTCCTTTGGCAAATGTACGTGTGAACAATGCTGTCTGTGGCGGTGGTTTCACAGCCAGAGGTATTAAGAAAAGTTATCTCAGAAGAGGAGGGAAATAGTCCTGATGGGTGAGGGATGGTTCCTTCACCTCCCTGTGCTGGTGGTGCCTGCTCGTGACCACAGGGACAGCTTAGCTAACTGCATATTTGGGGTAAACTGACCCTGCCCCAAGGCCAGAGCCCTCTGATCAGCCACAGCCCTGCCTAGACTGCTCGCTATGAGAAAGAGCACGGTGTAGGAAAAGACCAAAGACTTGTCAGCGTGGGAGCACATAACAGAACCAGCAAAAGCAGAATCAGGCGTCAGCACTCCTGTCTGATTGTGCTGTAGAGTTTATAATCTTGTTATCCTGGTAACTGCTGTACACATTCCCCGACTTCTCTAGATTTATTTTCTCCAACCTCCTTTAAATGGCTTTTTGTACATCTGTTCATCTGACTCTGGGAACAAGTCGATTCTTAATGAGCGTGCTGGAGCTAAAGTGTGTGTTATTTCAGAGTGGGCGCTGTGGAAAGTGTCTCCTCTTTTACTGCAGTTGGAGCCACAAAGCAACCTGGCTAGTGCTTATGAGAAGGCCTTTGCTGCCAAAACATCAGCTTCCTAGTCTTTTAACGTGTGTGGGAGTTGCATGAAAACACTTCAGTGGGTGGCTGACACATTTTTAGTACATTAAGCTCCTGCTTACGTTCTTAATATATTCTATTTTGCAACTAGCTAAAAGATACACGTGTTCCAAAACATTTCCTAACAGAGTTAAATCTGCACACCTGCTCTGTTATTGTGCGTGGTGAATGTAAAATCCAAGGAGTATGTGAGGACATTACTAATGAACAGAAAATCAAGAAGGGAGATCGAACCACGCTTGCACTCTCTCCATTTTGAATGCTATTTAAACTCTTTTCTCTTTGAAAGGATATATATTTTTTGAGCTGCACTGGCTGTAGATAACTAAAGGGTCTCGCTCAAGTCCTGCAAGTTGATGCATTTTCTCACCAGCTGGCACATGAAATAACTTGCCTGAGAGTAGCTTCAGACTGTTTTCTTCAGGGCTGAGTTTTGTTTCTCCAAATCAAAGCCAGACTGGTGAAAATCTAAGGGATAGCTGAAGTCCCCTTCCCTCGAGCTGTCCTTCAGCTTCCTGCAGGTTCTACTAAATTGTTTGGTGGCCTTTTATCACAGGGCCAGGTGACCTGCAAGTCTTCTGCTCCTCAACTTCAGACCATCGCCTAGGAAACAACTAATCAGTAGTGGTTGGAGATGAGCGTGTCTTTGGGCATTCTACTCAAGGCCGAGGGTCCTTGGTCATTGCTTCGTGGCCATTTTCCTCATGAGCAGCCTGGCTGTTCTTAGGCTCGCCGTAGAGGAGGTTACGCTGAGAAGTAACGTTGCCTTACAGGGGTTTGATTCTGCCTCTCTCATTGTTTGGGCAGTAGGTGCTACGAGCAGATCTGTTTTCAGCAGTGGTACAAACTGAAGAACTAAAGTATCACTATGGTATCACTTAGTGGTATCACTGCCGTGACGAAAGGTGACTCTGATATAATGCAAAGGGACCGGAGCAGACTGCCGTAATTCAACACCACTTTCTTGAAATTGATGTTTTTATATCCTCCAAGCTTTGGCCCATAGCAGTGGAACACTTTCTATTGTATTAGCCTGTTACCAATCTCCCTTGCATTTTAAACCCTTACCCTTATTTTTGACCTCAGTCCATCTCTCCCCAAACCAGGCACATAAAAATCCTACTTGCATAGCCAGTTGTCCCAGCATAATCACTACCCTAGGAGAGTTCTTAATTTGCTGATATCTGCAAAGCATTTTTACAGTAATTTCCTTATTAATTTTAAAGGATGTCGCAGCACGTGGGCTGGACCTGCCTCAAGTTACGTGGATCGTGCAGGTAGGTTTGCTGTGTTTGTGTATGCGTACGTATGTATTAAGCTCAGCCTTGCTCAGATGAAAACCCCCTTCCAGTCCACATCCTCTTTCTGCCGTTTTGCTTGCCTTTGTGCTGGTGCCTACAGGTGTGAGAGACCTGCGTGTTCCCGACGACAGGACCAGGAGTCAAGGCTGACAGTCTGTTTTCCTTCTCAATAACTTGAGTATTGTCAGCAGTGTAATAATGTTCTGCTGGCTGGGAGGAAACACCTCCTGCTCCCCCCCCCCCACGGGAAGCTAAATTCTGTGAAGCACTGGCCGTTTCTTTTGCAGTTCTGTGTTTCTGATTTTCTGAGATTGGTGGGGAGGCAGTTCCACGAGGAGTTTAAGTGCAGTCCTAATGTTAAACATTGAGTAGCCCAATCCTGCCTGTGCAATGACCTGAATGTTTCGGGTTAGGTTTTGCTGGGTTGGGACTGGGACTGGGTAGCTGTAAGCATTCAGCTTTCAGTAGAACTGCATAGTTCAGGTTTTTCCCTTTAAAACAAAAACAACCACCACCACCAAACAAACAAACAAAAAACCATGAACACTGCATTGCTGCTGACAGAAATACTCTCTTTGGGGAGGGGAAAAAAAACTAAGGGAGATGGATTGAACCTTAAAAATAGCAGCCTGTCATTTCAAATAGGAAGCTGGGGGCATGAAGCAGATTTCATTTTTGCAAAAGATTTATAATTAAAAGAAAGGTTAGTTGAATTCAGCAAAACTGATCTAGAGATTCTCCTCTATCAAGTGACACCTGGGTAGAAAGAACAGTGCACAAAGCCTCAACAAAACAGCCTTTTAATTTCTACCTCATCCCTTCAGGTAACAAATTTTATTTTAATTTTGTGTTTGTTTTTTTTTTTTTAAAGACGAAAGATTTTGTAGCAGCTAGCTAGTCAGAGAAGGCTGGGGAAGTGAAGTCTTTAATTCCCAGCTCTGTATATTAATATAATTTACCAAAGATACAGTTGCCAGTGTTAGAACGCAGTGCAAATTACCTCAAGCCCTGGGAGATTTCTGTGTGTCCAGAAGGCGAAATCTCAGCTGTCCTGAGAGCTGTGTCCAAGAGCAAGGACCTGCAGGGAGCAATTAGATTGCTCACAGCATCTTACTCACACCTCTAGCCAGTAGAAACTTTGCCAGAGGGCACAGGTATAAACACTAGAGTGGGCTTTGGTTGTTGGTTTTTTTCCAGTTAAACTGCTGAGGGCTCATTTCTAAGCAGTATCTCTGTGCATGTTCATTTTTTCCAGGAAAGAGGGGTAGGGGGAGAATAGGGGGAGGCTAAAGGGAGGGAAATAGGTCACCCTTTATCAGATCTTGCAAATGGCTGGGCATTTTTGATCCCCAGAGAAGTAAACGAGGGGCACCGCTATTTGGGGTGGGACGGAGCTTTAAGCAACGTTTCAATAGCGCCTCGTGGTTATGGGTGGAAAGACAACTGCTGCCTGAAGGACTTACTCCCCCATCTCTTTTAGGTTTCCTCTATCCAGTAATGTATCCAGTAACCTCTGATTTGGTTTAATTCAAACAAAGCAATTTAGCCCAACCCCAGGTTTAAATTTGTCATGTTTCATTTCGCCGCTTTTCTCCCAGAAGCAGGCAGCTTCTTGCTTCGGATGTATGGGCACTGCTGAGGGTTGTTTGGTTTGAGGTTTTTGTGTGTTTTTTCCTTTTCTTTTTTTTTTTTTTTTTGAGGGAAGCAAACAGGTTCCTGACGTGCCTGTATAGAAATAAAATGTAAAAGGCAAAGAGAGACACTGAGATGGGGAAAACTGTCCTATTATCTGAAAGTTGGCCAATGTGTCACATTCACATGTCAAAAAACTGCCGTGGCTGAGGGGGTTGAGTGATGGTTACAGGGATGAGTCCGATGGGCTCTTCCTAAACAGACTGATTCCGAGGCAAGTACAGCGTGTGGGTTTTGCCCAGATCCCCTTTGTTTCAGGCGAGCGGGCTGAGCGTCTCGTTTATAATTAACACGCCGTGTTCTGTTAATTCCTCCTTTCCCTTCTCGTGTTCCCTTTTTGAAGTATAACGCTCCGGCTTCACCTGCGGAATACATCCACCGGATCGGGAGGACGGCTCGGATTGGCTGTCACGGGAACAGCCTGCTTGTCCTGGCGCCTTCGGAGGCAGAATATGTCAGCTTGCTGGCTTCTCACAAGATTAAGTGAGTCAGAAACGCGAACAAAAGTTTCAGCTCATCCTTGCTAATTAACCTTCCGTGGCACTTTCAGCGGGACTGTAGCTCGCGCAGGTTTTAATAAGAATTTATTAATTCTTGTGATCCAGGACCAGCCCCAGACTAGCAAAAGGAGAGGAGGGGGAAAGCGTGCGAAAAATCATCAGCCTGACAGATTGTGTGCAGGCGAGTGTGTGCGGCGAGGGGCAGAGAGGAGATGGTAGTCGGAGATCCTTCGCACCCGGTTGTTATCTCTGTGGCCCTGGGTTCAAGCCGTGGCTATGCGGAGATCACAAGTCAAATGAGCCTGTCAAATGCTAACTGGCCATCTGCCTGCATAGCACCATATTGTCAGAGATTGTGCTTTCGCTTCAGGAGAGATCCGGCGGAGAAATAGCTAGGGAGCTGTGGGTCATAGCTGGCAGGTAATTGGCCCAGATAGGTTGTGTAAGTGGCTTGTGACAGAAATAGGAGAGGCTTTTGCGAGTGGTGAGGGCTCAGTGTGGTCCTGGAAGGCAAAGAGGGCAGTGGATTCAGCAGACCAGAACTGGGGTACGTTTCCTGGCTAGCTGAGAAAGCTGCTCTTACACCGGCTGTAGCTAGGGCAGGGGAATAGGCAGCAAGGAGCCAGGCTGGTGAAGGGCCAGCCCAAAGTGCAGTCAGCTCTGCTCGCACAGTTGTCCCTTTGTGGGGGGGGAAAAAAACCCTCAAACCCCTCAGCATTGCTATTCAGGAGCACTCTCAGGTCCCAAGCCTCCTCGGCAGTCAGCTGGAGATACGTGACTCCCCTTGCTCCCTGCTTTGCTGTCTCTTGGCTTTTCAGAACAGCAGCCGAGCGGAGTCCTTTTAGTGTTGTACTGGTGTTGATGGAGCCCTGTAAACTCGTGCACAAATTAGTTCCCTTTTATTTCTCGTGTTTATGTCGGGTGGAGCTGCTTGGAGCTGTATTTGGTTTTGCATCCTTGAAACAAACAAATGTTGGCAGTAAATACAGGCTTATTCTAGGCTGTGAGCCATTTAGTGGTCTAACAAAGAGCCATCCATCATCCCAGGTAACTATCTATTAAGCAGACACCAGCAAGACATGGAGGGCTAAGCTGACAGGGTTTTTTTTCATGTAACAAACAGCACTGACATTTAAAGGTGAAATCCCACATAATTGTGAATTTTTAGTTCCAACTAGAAAGTTTTATTTTTCTATTTTACAGCATTTGGGGAAGGCTTGGAGAAAGGAGACAGAATTTTCCCTCCTTTTTTTTTTTTCCCCCCAATTTTAAATGTTAATGCTTTTATCCGATTTTGTTGGTTTTTTTTAACAAGTTTAAGGAGCGGTGTCAGTCACCCACGCTGGTAATTATATCTGCTAAGGAGACCTGTTGTTGAGCCAGCCGCTGTTCGTCAGGCATCTGGAGAAGACTGTGCTCAGTGTGCGGAGGGAGGTTTATGTGGATATTTTTCCTCTACTTCTCAAATCACTACAGCCAAACAACTCTGGGGACTGTCTTTTCTTGTTTGGTTGGTTTATATTCTTCATAAAATGCGCTGCCCCAGAGAGAAGGGACTTCCCAAAAAAGGAGTGTAATTCCCCTCCTTTGACCCCTGGCTTCAGATGGAAGGAAATGAGTGGCTAATTGGCATGGGTGGGCGATTCGGCCTGGTTGCAGTCATGTGTCCTCTGCTCTTCCTGCATGGTGTGAGAAGGGGGCAGCGGAACAGAAGAGAGAGCTGATGAATTACAGAGAAGATGCGGGAAGGCAGCTTGAAGCTAAAGGCAGCAAGTGCCATCAGCACAAATTGCCGTTACCCTTCATAAACAGAGCATTACGCTGATAATCCTGACAATTTAATTCAGTGCGGTGGTGAAAGACAGCATGTGTCGGACGCTCTCCGATCCTCTTAAGCACTGATAATTTTTGTTTCTTTATCCTAAGTCTGTGTAGCTTTTGATTGGGACTGCACGAGTTACTGGACTTTGCATTTTGTTTTAATTCTTCGCTTCAATTTGAAGTCTGTTGTTTCTTACTGGGGATGAGTGTGTTGTGAATTGTTCTTTAATTTTTTTTTTTCTTTAAATGAAATTCCTGCTGGGTTTATTGAAATGTAAATACTTCATGAAATATGTATTTCTAAGAAGACAAAGCATGAGACAGGTCCTCACCGTCTTTGGTTGGTGTAAATGAGTAGTTCCAGTGCCGCACTGATTTGCGGTGGATGAGGATCAGACCCAGAGTTTTTTCTTAAACCCCTCCACCCACCCCAGCATGCTTGGGAGTAAGTCCAGAAATGTTGAGGGTTGGAAGTAATGAGAGCAGACGTGGCTTTGTTCCTGGATGAAAATCCACTTCGGAATTAGGGATGACTGCCTTTGAAATTGGAAATCGCTCGCAATTAATTTTCACCGGTACCTGAAGCCTCTCCTTGGCTTCCACTGTGGAAAAGCAGCATTAACCTTTGCCAAAGCGATCTCACTTTGGCTCTGCTGAGATCAGCAATCCCCGATGGGTCTCGAGAAAGCTGCGTGCCTCTCTGTAACTTTCTTTTCAATCTTTGTGCGGCTTGAAGTTGTGGCTCCTCTACCCAACTGTAACCGCGTATGTACACGCACACACACGCTGATGTTCAGTGTGCATTTTCCCACCCCCCCCCTTTTTTTTAAAGGTTAGACTCCAAAATGTTCTGTCTCACCTCTAAGCATAACTAACAGATTTTCCTTCAAAGGCAGAAGGTGAGGAGCAGTAGAAAGTCAGCGAGATTTACTTTTTTTTTCCTCCTTTTGCTTATGTCTCTTTCAGTTCCTTCAACTGCAATCTAGCAGCGCCTGCCTCGACAGCTATCAGATAATTTCTTTATCTCCTAACGGCGGCCTAACTAATTTATAAAGGCAAACCCATCACCGTGAAGGCACGAGTCATTTCTCTCCCCTCTCCGCGCTGTGCTCTTCTCTCCCCCCCTGCCTTCGCCCGCTCCCCTCGCCTGATGCTCCCCGCTGCGAACCAGGTTCACGGCTCTGTTCGGCTGCGAGCTGGCGGCGCGCCAGGAGCGGGGAGGATCGGCGAGGGGGTGACACATCAGACAAATCAATGTCAGGGGGTTGACGTTTTCATTCAGCGCCGTGTCAGGGCAGCCTTTTTGGTGGGGGGGGGGAAGGGGAGGGACGCTTCTTCGCTCGCTTAAGCGGTTGCCGTTTATGTTTTAATTTGCTGTTATACTTTTCACAAACAGAGAGACCCTCAGTTGTCTTTTTATGCTCCGTTTCCCTTTCTCCCCCATCACTCCCCCGCCTTTCTCGGCAGCCTCAGTGGAGGAATCTGCTCTGTGGAGTCCCAGCTGCACAAAGATGGGGCTTCTCTCCCACGTAGGGTATCTCTTGGCCACGCTGGCCTTTACCTTCCAGGCTGTGTGATCGCTTCTCTGGACCATCTCTTCCTTTCCTTGTGTTGTGACGAACTGGCTGAGGTTGAAAATGCAGATTGCAGGAAGAAAAGGTATCCGTTGCTTAAACTGGGAGGGGACAGGGAACAGGCCAGGATCACAGTATCCTGTAATGAAGAGTGTGGTGAAGAATCACCTGTTCCTCCTGGTCAGGGGTTTTGTGATCCCTGAGTGAAGAGGAAGGGGAGATCCTTGTTACAATCTCTTCCTACACTTCACAGAAAATCATCAGTGCCTCTTTTCAGAAGCCACGTACACCTGTCTGACCGTATGAGAGCTGGTAGGCCCCCAAGATGTACCTCTTCCTTAAACTGTTGTAAACCCAAATGAACGCCTTTGTTTCCATGCATTATTTATAATTGATTCTGGTATAAAAAGGCAAAGAATCTCTTTTCTAGAGATGACCTTTGCCCGTTGCTGAAATGCAGCAACTTGAAAATTTGGGCTCACAAACTTCAGCTTTTATTCTCTGAGTAATTCCCTTGGAAATGGGACCCAGTTTGGATGCAGCTGTAATATTAATTGCCTGAAGCTGCACAGCTGTTCCTGTGCTGTGTCACCTGGCGTGTGTGTGCCCCACAAGGCAGTGTTAAAGAGGACAAAGAATATCTAGTCTCGTGTAAAAGCATCTCTAAATGGGACCACTCGCATGCTTTAAAATGAATCGGGTTCTTAAGTGCTAGTGGTATCTGGGCCATAGCAGTACCCAGCAGCGTTCTGCAAGCTGGACTGGAGAATAAATCATCTGGTTGAATCTACAGGAAGAATGTGAGTCGACAGAATGAAAATAAATGCCCAGTGTGAAACCTGGCTAGGACAGCTGACTGAGTCGCCTGAGTTTAAAAAATAAATAAATAAATAAAATGTGTTGGGTCCCTGATGGGCAGGGCTTTGGCTTTGCACTTTAGAGGAGAAAGAAGGTGAGTTCTCAGAATGGGGAAGGAAATCAAGCCACTTATTTGGCATCAGAGGTGGCTTTTGAAGCTATAAATGAGTGGGAGAGCATGTCCGTCAGGTACTGTGTTTCTGAGCCCTCACCCAGACAATGTAGCAAGAGGTTGGGATGATGTAAAATGTTGCAGGAGAGAGGTGTGTGAGACTTGGCTTCATAGGAAAAGTTCCTTGGGATCCTGTTGTTTCAGTGTGAGAGGAAGGAGCTGTGTCTCTACACAGCTTTAGTTCTAGGTCTTCAGCTTTGTGAGCATGGCCACTAACGTGGGTGGAAAATATGGTGTGTAAACGTCAAAACTCTCTGTTCCTTTGGATGAGGGTTGAGCAATGTCTCTGATCTTTAAGAGAATCCAGCAGCTAAATCAGGGGAGATGAGATGTAGGAGAAGCAGAAAAGCAAACTTGTTCTGGCAGAGCTGAGAACTCAGCAAAGTGAGAGCAGCACATCTTTCTAGCCTGTATGTGCAGGTCAGGCTAGAGCCCAAGTCAGGCTCTTTCTCACGCTTGCACAAGCTACAAAATGCATCTGCTCCCTGCCCATGGCATATCATGGACAACGAAATGGGTGACATCCTTTGGGTTCAAAGTGGAGGTCACACCGTATTGTTATAAAGTAAACCTACATGAAACATTACTGTTACAAGCTGCTTGAACTCTACACCTAGAGTCTTTTACTGGAAAACCAGTAAAAGAAAACTAAATGTTTCCTGTTTGTCTTGTTGCGAGGAAAGAAAAATTAGGGAAACAGAAATATAATTAAAGGCCTGGAGTTTTTTGTTGGTTAGTTATGCTGGTTGAGAACCAAGGAGCCTTTCAGTGGACTGTTTTTGTTTGCCATCCTTGGCTATTCTGAAGCCTTGTTGGTACCAGATTCTGTGTTGGTGACTAGTAGTGATGACAAGATAGTTGGTAAAATGTTGTCTCTGTTCCAGTGAAAGCACCAGTTCAGCTGGGGCTGAGATTTCGTGTTGATGACATTTTTGAAGTTGCTGGGGGAGTCGCTAAGACCTCGTGTATTTCAGGGATAAATGCTTTAAGTTGAATATATAAATCTCAATCTTCTTGCAATCCATTATCAGCTTGAAGTTTGTTACATGCTATGTTTTAAAAAGTAGAAGAAATCATTGACTTTTTTTTTCTTTGTTGCTTCAGTGTCTCAGAGATAAAGATGGAGAAGGTATTATCCAGCCTGATGAAAGACGATCGCTTCAAGTTGCCCAGACCAAGAAGCAAGGTGAGTTATTTTGCTGATTTGGAATTGCTGCAATTTTCATTTACCAGTTAAGCATCATAAATATTCCTCCCTTAGCTTCCATCTTTATGGTATGATGGTTGGTCTGTCCATAGTGTCAGGCAATGCAAATAATCATAGAACCACCTTAGGTCACAGTTGCCCAGTCTTTAAACTGCTGTCCCCCAAAACCAGTTCCTTCTAACTCTTCAGCAAATATTTTTAGTAGACAGCAAAGGTTTCTAGCTGCAAAAGTTTTCTGTTTTTTTCCCGGTGTTTCTGTTCTCCTTGGGTTTTCTGTATTAAAATACTGTTGGAGATTACAAATAACACAAAACTTTTTGAAGGAATGAGCAAAATGTATTTGGTATTGTGCTCTGTAGGCTTTTTAATTATTATCTGTATTTACTTGGAGCCTGAAACAAAGCTCTCTGTGTTGACAGTCACCTTTTCATTGACTTTGGCAAATTTTGGGTCTGCCATCAGTTTGCTAATTCACAGAATTCAGTCATTTGCAGGTGACATCTTTGGTGTTTCTGCATTCTGGCAAATCACATCTTCCATGAACCCTCGCTCTGAATGGAAGTCAAGAGCACGTCAAGCATGATGCAGCATGTGTTGTTTTTTTTGGTTGGTTGTTTTTTGGTTGGTTGTTGTTATGTCTGCTTGTTCTTTGTTTTAACATGTATGAGCCTACAACCTGCCCAGTACCTTCTCAGATGACTGTTAAGAACTGCAGTGGTTTTATGTAAAGATACTTTTAAAGATGTTCAGTTTTCCTGCATGCTTCACAGAAAGCTGCATTTGTAGCTCATGTAAGATACAGCTGTATATAAAGGTCATAATTTTTCACTGAAATCAGCCTGTAGTGTTTATATTTTAAATGTTTGGAACTTGTTTAGGGTACAGCCTCTTATTTTTTTTAGCAAGTATGTAAAAGCGCAGTTATGCTGTTTTAATGCAGAAGTTATTTTAAATAGCTTTTTTTTGTGAATAAATACTTTCCTTTTCTCTTGAATGTGCTTATAGGCAGGTAACTGTGTTTACTTTGGAGAGTTTTTCAACAATTAAATCTGTGAAGTTACTGCACTTTAGATTTGTTACCAACATGGGACAGAACGTTACCTGTTCCAGTCTCAAGAACAAGTGTAATTTCACAGGAAGTGAGCAAAATAGAGAAGGTGGTTTGGTATTTTTATTTTTCTTCCTCTTCTCTGGAAATTGACAGTTTGGTTTTTGAAAGTGGCAGGACAAACTGCATGCTGAATGTTGTTGAATGTCAGAGCTCAATACTTGAGCAGGTACAAAATGATTGATCCACTTCCAAAATTCTCACCTAAACATCTCAGTGCCTTTGTATCCTTGCCTTTGGATCAGCAATATAAAGCTAGCAAACCTGTTACCAGGACTGATCAGGTTGGTATTTCTGCCACGCTTTCACATTGTAGAATACTCTCTACATTTAAATGTAGAATGGTTTGATTTAAATACTCGTATTCTGCCTTTCTTGCTTTACTCAAAACAACAACAAAACCCCACAGACAAACAAAAAACAACCCCGATTTGAAAAGTAGCTATGTTACTCTCATTTTTTTTGCTGGGTAGTGCTGCCTAGGCATGCCCTGCCATGCCAGCTGCTGTACGTGAGCACCAGTACAGAAGGAGCTGGTTCCTTTCACTTGCAGTCAAAGGTGGGATTGAACTCCTGTATTCCCTCTGCCTTCAAAGTGAATGGGATTTTGCTGTTGACTTCACTGGAGCTGAGGTACATCCACTCAGTCTGTAGGATAGTCTGAATCTGCTGCAGGGACTTAGAAATACAAAATTACCTATTTTTATGTGACTCAGAATCTTAAAGAATTGAGACTGAGAAATAGAGTTTCTCTTTCTGGAAAAAAAATAATTTCATCCCCATTATAGAGATTACCATAGGCCTGTCAATATCAAATAGATATCTTCAGGAATTACTTGAAAAATAAATTAAATGCAATCAAGAATTCATTTAATTTGTTAGATTTGTATTTTATTGCCATCAGAGGCTCTGTAAGTGGTCTGTAATGCTTCCTGAGATGCTGCAGGGACGTGTTTATGAGTTTTAAGGGAGGTTAATCTCTATTAAATTCCCTAAGTTTGCTGTAAAGCCAGTAGAATAAGCTGGGAATGCAACGGACACTGCATAGGACAGAGAGTGATTGAGGACTTGTTGTTACGAGGAGCTGAGCCTGATCCATTTGTGATGTTGCCGTTCGAGAGCGAGTTAGCTTTGCTTATCAGCTCTCGGTGCGTTGAGTCATGTATATATTATGGTGGTGCACACA
Source organism: Anas platyrhynchos (assembly GCF_047663525.1). Taxonomy (NCBI): domain Eukaryota; kingdom Metazoa; phylum Chordata; class Aves; order Anseriformes; family Anatidae; genus Anas; species Anas platyrhynchos. The sequence continues at coordinate 9,526,616 of NC_092604.1, forward strand.
GGAACCTCATTATAATGCTCTTCGGTTCTCATTGCCTCAACTGAAGTCCATTATAAGCACCCCGTTGGAACATGCATTTTTTGGGCTTCTGTGTGCAGCCAGGGAGCAAGCTGAAGTGCCTGTAAAATGTATATTTTATATTTAGGTGTATAAAATATATATGTGGCTATGTCTGGGTGTGTGAATGTTCACCTGCCTACAAAGAGAATAAATTTGATCTTTCAACTTTTATGGAGGGGGGCAGGGGGACTTGGCGAGTTCTAGAGAAGGTGTGTGGAGGTTAGTAAAAAGTTGTTATTAAAACAAAATCCTTCATTTTGTTTTGAAGTATAATGGAAGCAGGAGATGTTACAGCCTGTGCTTTTGGCTTTTCTTTTTTTTTTTCTGCTTTAGGAAAGAACTCCTCTACCTCAAGCCTAGTTTTATTGTGTCTCTATCCTTTCTCCCATTAACATACTCTCTTAATGAAATCAGAGACTTTGAGTACTTATCCCAGCCTCTCAAACCTAAAAGCTGCAGTCTTTATAATTCCATGTTTCTTTCTTCTGAACGAGGGAGGTATGTTTTCTCCTAGTGAGGCCGGTGGGAGGTCCCCTGGTGTCTTGAACCAGTGAAGTCACGTTGCAACCAGGCCCGTCTCTTCTTCTAGGTTATTGGCACTGTTATTGATTACAGATGATACTAGTGGTTAGGGATCTGCCAGAATTGACTCTTATTTTAAGCAAATACAGGGTAGAAAAAGCTCTTCTATCCCACTACTTCTCCATAATGGTAGTAATGCTTATTACCTAACAGATACAACGTTCATCTGTGTGGAGAGTAGATCAAGCAAGCCTCTGGGGCAGGCTTTTATCTTCTGGGCCTTAGAAAAATGTGGAAGGGTCTCAAATTAATTGTCCTGTTCATCTGAACCAGGATGCGAGCAGGATTAAAGCTGGCTTGTGTGAGTAAAGCACACAGGATGGCTTCCAGTACACTTCCAGTAGCACTCTTGTATTTGATCTGCCCAGATACTCGCATGGTGTGCTGGTTTTGTTTTCGCAGTTTGGCTCTGAGTCAGTTTTAAATTTATTTTATTTTTTTATTTTTTAAAGATGAACCTCCCTGGAAGGCAGGAATCAAACACAGATTTTTATTTTTTTTTTTCATGCCCATTAGGGGGCAATTTTAAAATGAGATCTGTCTCAAGAGGCTGAAGGGGATAAAAGACAAGGTGGAGATGGGAGGAGGGGAGAAGCTGTTTTCTGAGTACATTATGTTCCCTGCCATTTGCTTTTTTCATTTATTTCTCTCGGACTGACCTCACACTTTGGAAATTATGCACCTAGTTTTTTATCCCTCATTTTTGTCTTACTTTTTTTTTTTTTCCCCCAGCACCAGGAAGAAGAGATGCCTCATTTTGAAACCTAAAGGGGGGAATAAGAAAAGTCCTTTGTAATATATTGCCATATTATCACTAAATCCCCTGACAGTTGTGACACAGAAGCAAGTCACCTGTCACTTAAGCTTGAGGTCTCTTTAATTTTCTCCTGGAATTCGCACCAGGCTGTCTTTAATTTGAGGCCTTTATTGGAATTCTGAAACCTTTCTGCCTCCCCGGTGCTCAGATCTATTCTGAGTGCTGTTACAGAATGTATACAATAACCAACAGAGGGATTCAGAGGGGGCTGAAGCACTGTTTATTTAACACTCTGGAGGGATTTTCGTGCTTATTCGGTCCTGGCTACCCGGCTTTCAATATCGCTTTGACAACCGTTATGCCCTTCTCATTAATTTTAAACAGTTAAAACACAGGAAAAAGAGAAAAAGTTTTCATTATTAAAGTGCTTTACTTTTTAATAACAGAGGATTCTGTCCGCCAGGGGAAAGGGCAAACCTCACTAATTTCACATTCATATTAAAAAACGCTGGGAAGGTGACACTTTGTGCTGCCAGGAGGCTTAACAAAAGAAAAGTGATGGGGACTAGGAGGAGCGGGCGGGGTGGGAGAAAGTTTTATGTTTCACGTCAATGGAAACTTGTTAGTCGCAGCGCCGAGTGTCCACTTCAGGGAGGCAGCACCACTTGTAGTTTATTAAACCTTTACAGAGGCCCCTCGACTGGAGCCTGTCTCAGCTGATTAATAGGCGCACATGAAGTCAAACTCGGAGACAGCTCTGGAACGGGTGTGCTGTCAGTCTCTGGAGCGCACCGGGAGATGGATAGCAGAGCCCGGCAATCTGGGAGATGCCCCGGGTAGCCTTAAAACACCAACGTTGGCTTTGCTGGAGATGCAGCCAGACAGTCCAGGCAGCGGGTGAGCAGGACCTCGGGTCCCCACGTGCGTTTGCTTCGCTGAAGGATTACGCAGAGGGCTCCTGAGTTGCAAAGAGGGCGCTGTGCAGGGACTGGGCCTGCATTTGGGGTCGTGCTGGCGGTGGATTTGCTGTTAGGATGCAGAGGGGCAGATCTGGATCAGCAGAACGTTTTGGGGGGGGTGTCAGCAGCATCGCCTGGCTTCCCCACTCACTGGTCAATGTGATGTGGCTCCCCTGGACAGCAGCAGGGCAGAGGGGATGCTTGCAGGCTGAGGGAGGGAGGGTTGTGCAGCATTAGCATGCAAATCTCCTGGGGAGGAACAACGGGACTGTTGTGGTGGCACAGGCCTAGTTACAGGGTAGTGGGAGGTGGATGTTTGTTTTCAGTCAGCCCTGGGCAGGAAGGCGAGGGGTTGACCAGTAACAAATTGCTGCCTTGGATCTGGCACTGCTTCATGTCTGAATGGCTTTTGAGCTCTGTGGTCCTTTCTTGGGGGAGTTGCATATCCATGGATGCTTGGCTTTGCACTTTGCTATCAACTTGCCATCAGATCTCTTGTTCTCTTGTCCACATTTCTTCTATCTGCCTTGGTACTTTAGAGAGGCAGAGCCTCTTTTCTCCTCCCAGTAACAGCTTGCTCCCAGTAACATTTGCCTTCCGTTTCCTGCACTGGATCCTACAGTCTGAGCATGGAAAAGCTTTTGCACGTGCAAAACTGCTTTTTCAGCTCAAGGAAATTTCTTCTGTCGTGTCTTTGGTGCAAGGGCCTTGTCTTACTCTGGAGGAGCCACCGGCAGTTACGGTTACCTGTGATGTACCGACAGGGAGCAAACTTCATGTAGACAGCAGTACTGAGAGGGTCATTTCAGTCGGCTCTGTTCACAGGTGCTGAATTTTTGGTCCATTGTCTGGGGTGTGGAGATCTCCTGCAGATCTCCTGCCCCACGAGTGCCAAGAAGAGGCCAGGCGCTATGGGGAACTGCGCAGGGGAACCCACAACATCAGCCTGACTCCCGATAAAGAACCTGGGTCCAGCAGAGTCCGTGTAGAGCCTGGGGAGAGTAATTCCAAAAAACTGCAGTGGAAATAAGCACTGGTATCTGGCCTGTTGAATCTGAGGAGGAGAAAAAAAAAAAAAGCGAGGGGAAAAAGCTACGTGATAGATGTTAGAAAACACAAAATTAAAACTGATTTGCTCTCACCATGGAGTGCTTACTGGCTGCTTTGACTTTAACGTCTTTATCTATAATTTTTTTTTTCTCTAGTAATATTGAGAGGATTACCTTTGTTGGCCCCTGGGTGGTTACTGTGTGATTTTACTGTTATTAAATCTATTGTAAACTGCTTCATTATTCCTGACTCAAATTCTCTCTTTCCTCTAATCCTCCCACCGCCCTTGTAGAAATCCTGTGGTACGGACCCTCAGGAAGTCCGGGAGCGGGCCACGGTCTTGCAGACAAAATTTGAAAATTATGTTCACTCCAGTGAGGTGACCGTCCGGTGGGCAAAAAAAGGTCAGTGCTTTTCTTTTCAGCTTATTCCTGAAGGGCTCATTTATAATCTGTTTTCTTTAGGGGAAGGGCTTCAGGGAAAATGCCTGGAAGAAACATTTTGGGTACATCAGGCTCCGTAGGGGGGTTGAGATGGGCCCAGAAGGCTTTGTGATGATATTAAATGTTAATTTCTTGCATCCCCATATTAAGTGCAAATGAGGTTTAATCTCGACTTTGAGTAGGATTCACATCCAAGGACTCTGACCCAATCACAAGAGCAAATAGATGGCGTGTTACTCTGGGAAGGTTATGGGTGACCTGCCTAACCACGTTGTGGTACAACACTCACCGGCTGCTTTCAGTTCATGCCAGGGATGAATTTGAAGCCTGTGAGGCAGGATGTCCTGGGAGCAGCTCTTAACAGGCCAGGTTCTTAGGCTGGAGGTTGTTGTGTGGGATGGGAGAAAAATGAGAGAGAGCACAACTACTCAGAAAGGCAGGCAGGAAGAAGAAAAACCAGGATGGATTTAATAATAATTGTACCCAGGAACAAATCTGGGACTGTGTCCCTGTCCTTGCCAGGCAGGACACGCCGCCATTGTCACTGAGCAGTCAAAAAGCTTTTCCCTTCTGCTTCTCAGTTGGAAAAAGCCAGAAAGGTGGATTTGGGGGAAAAGATGGAGAACTTGACAGGGATATGGTAGGAAAATAAACACTAAGCAGTCTCCTGAGGGGAACCTAGGTGATGTTGCAGTGTAGGCACCCCTCTGCAAAGTATGATTCTGCTGCGCAGTGGGGCTGATCTGGGCGTGCCTGTAACTGAATAGCTGTTGTAAATCTAGTGCTGGAAGTCAGGCCCCAAAGATCCTTGACAACTAGTTGGAATTTGTACATTAAATAGTGAGACAAGTCCACTACAAGCAAACTCTTGATGCAAGAGGCTGAACCACTCTTGCTCAGAACATACACAACTAGAGCCTTTCCTTTTTTCCAAGTTTCCACTAGTCTTGTGTCTCTCTTCCTGATTGTTTTCTTTTTCACCTGTCATAGATTGTGTACGTGTCACTGCACTGTTTCTTACCACCACCACCCCACAAAGGTTGCAGTGTTGGTTGGAGTTCTGAAATACTTTTCTCCTACAATGGAAGTGTTAGAGACTTGCCACTTCAGCAGCTTGCTTGCACCCATTTTCAGGTGCGTTGTGCTACTTGACTGGTGTATTACTTTTACTAGGTGCTCTTGTAAGTCTGTGATCTTAAAACACCTTCCTAATGTGGTCAAATCCTTGCTCCTGCATGGATGACCTTCCTGATACTCCACTGGGATTCCTCATCCCCATGCGAACTTCTAACCTGAAATGACTGTGACGGGGAGAAGGAACAACTGAATGGCTTGGGTCACACTCAGAAAACCTCGGTGGTCTCTTTATGCAGCTCACTGTACGCGAGCTCCATACACACTTGTTGCTGACTTCAGCACCAATAACTTTTTTAGCTGCAAACAAGAAGTACAGAACATTTGTCAGGAAATTTGCCACGTTGTGCATCCCATTTATCTTGTACAGGAGTACTCCACCTCTTTCTCCTATTCCACTATCTACATATGCAAATTTTCCACTGCTGAGTGGCTTCCATAAACCCCCTCTTCCTCCCCTCTGCGCCAGGCATCATGAATAATTAACATGGCAGCTGGCTTTTGCTTTCATGGCAGACAATCAATTGGAAACCGTGCCAGCAATGCATTTGTTTCTCTCTCTTTTTCTCTTTTTCCCCATTTTCTGACCTAGTCAATGTTAATAAGCAATGTTTTGATTGCAGCCCGCTTTGAGAAGGCGAGTGGCTCTCTGCCCACTCATCCCTTCTGCCTCTCAGCCCTGTATTTTCCAAACTCCAATCAAATAGTTCAGGGAAGGTGCTGCCCTTCAAACTTGATTGACTGACCAGTGGTGAGAGTGTGGGAGGAGGGCTGTGGCTGAGCCCTGCTGCCTGAAGGACAAATCTCACGAAGAGGGGAGCCCCTTTTGGGAAACAGAGGCCCTCGCAGCTGAAGGGTTGCATACGAGTACTCTTGTTTTGGAGCTGCAGTGACACGAGGAGCTCAGGCAGGTGTCTTCTGATCCTTCGTGCCATTTTGGTTACAGAAAGGGGAGGGAAGCAAACCCTGTGTTTGTCCTCTGCGTTTCACTACCTTATGGCCAATAGTTGAGCAATTTGCCTCACCCCTAGTGTGGAAAGGGACAGCAGAGTTACAGGAGCCCTCTGCTGCTGCAGGGTGCTTGTGCTGGGGGGCATTTTGGTGCATTCTTCTTGCCATTCCCCTGAGCTCTGAACCCTGGCAGAAAGCCCCCAGCAGCTTATATGGCCGTGCGGCTGGGGCTGAGTTGGGGGACCTGCACTGAGAGCTGGCTGCCAGCGTGGAGAACAGGTTATGGCACCTGTCTCATACCTCAGTACCCTTTTGTACCCCCCAAATCAACATGTCTAACCCCCATCAGATGTATCTCTTTGTTGTTTTTTTTTTTTTCCTTTGTTTTTCCACAATTCCCCTAGAAAAGTGGGGCTGCACGTGGGCAGTGGATTGCACTGAATCCACTCTTACATCAGTGCAGATCTGAGTCTCCCCAGGCCAGCGTGGATTAAATTCGTGTTGGTGTGCAAAAGCTGGAACAGCTCAAGCAGCTTCCCTTGTGGCTTTAAGGTGATGTCCCCTTCACGTGAACTTTGGCCCAACCAGCACTGTTACCAGTCTTTTTGAAGTTGTTTTCTTAAAGCTCTATGTCTTTGATCACAAAATTATAGAGAATGGCAACTTCAATTTTTATTAAAAAAAAAAAAAAAAAAGCTTTTAATATCTGGCCACTCTAATTGCACATAAAAGCTGGAAAACATGGTGCTGACAGCACTGAAAGGTCTAAAGACCTGAGAGTAAGGATTAAAAAAAAAAGAATCCCACCCCAAAGGTCTTAATTTAGATTTCCTGAGCGCTGTGATGAACGTCAGCAGCTCTGAGCTCCTCAGAGTTGAGACAGTTACAGGAGCTGAGGTTTCGACCTGCTGGTACGGCAGGGCTGTTAGTTCAGTTTTGGAATAGTCTCTCGCAGCTCTCCCTGGTTTTGTGAGCTCTGACTCAGGCCTGGATCTGGCAGCTTTCTGTCAGGACTTTGGGAAGGGGGCCCTCTGACACTTTGATTCTCTAACTCTGATCTGGGGAGTTAGTTCCAGCAGCCTCTGCTATCTGAAGAACCGTGGGAGGTGAGCTCAGCCTTCATAATAACAGGATCTTTAGTATCAAACATTTCAAATGCTGCAAGAAAGACAGCTATATTAGCTCCGACGGGACCAGATTTGGAGCGAGAGCAGGTTCATATTGTTCCTTTTGAAGAGTTACACCTTTTCATAGCAGGTGAATTTGACCAATAACTTTATGCAAAAAAAAAAAAAGGCAACAGGAGGAGGTTGTTGAGTGCATTTGAGCTGGTTTATAAGCCCTCAGAGGGATGGCCTTCGGCTGAGACAGTGAGACTAGGTGTTTGGAATTTAACATTCTCTTTTTGGGAAAACACAGGTCTCTTGATGTTCAGATGCCTCTAAAAGAGTAACGTTGTGAAATTGGGAAGAAGGTGCAAAAAACTCAATCTTTTCTTCTCATCGATTGGGAAAAGGAGTTCGCTTTACTCAGTAAACAGAGCTTTGATGGATTCCCTGGGTCCTTCCAGGAGCTGATCTGCTAAAATGACATTTTTATTACTGTTCATAAACTCCAATCTCCTGCTGCTGCCAAGAGATTAGACATAAGCTGTGGGCAAACTTGCTGGTCCGGTGGCTCAACAGGCAAGGGCAGGAGAGGTTAGAGTTTAGAGCTTGCTGCTGCCAGGAGCTGAGAGGGAGAAAGAGATGAAGGTGGTGGTTGGAGTGAGGGCTGGGGGGGCACGGGAGGTTTAGCGAGCAGAGGAGCAGTCGGGGGATTGAAGGGAGGCATTTTCTGAGCTGTCAGGTTTCCTTGCTGAGAGTCCCCCCCTATTCCCTGTAGCAGGGAGGACAACCTGGGTGTAGTTAACGTGACGGGTGCATGGAGGAGCAGTGGTAGCGTTCGTATTAGTGGATGATTGTCTTTAGAGCAATGAGCCCTGAGGGAAGGGCATTACAGGAATATAAAGATGTGAAAGGAAATTTGCACGCTATTCTATTATTTTTCCCTTCTGAGAAGGTGAGCTCTGCTCTCAGTGTGATGATGAGTCAGGAAATCCATCTGGCTCTCAGATATTTATAAGGGACTATCTAGTAACTGGTGAAAAATGCATGGACTACTGGGATTGTAATATCAGAGGAGCCTTCCTATGCCACTTCCATGCTTCTATTTCCTTCTCTTCATCCCCGTATCCTGCTGTTCCCTCTCTCCTCCTTTCTGCTGCCATTTGATGTCAGCAACTCTTCTCGTGAGATGTGCTGCAAACATCACCCTTTCTGGCAGAAGGGGCATCCTTACAAGAGGCAGACCTAATGCAACTTCATGTAGCATTGTTTCAGCTCCTAACCCTTCTCCACCACCTTTCTTCTCCTTACGGACTTGTACCAGTACAGTGTACAACCTTCACAGGTTTTTAACGTGCCAACCTTATCCACCAGCTGCTGACCAGAAGGTGTCCCGGAGGACAAGACCGATGTCCTTTCAGCTGGAACAGCTGAATCTTTAAGTGTATATATATAAAGATGCAGTAGCAAACAGAATTCACTTTTTTTCTTTTTTTTTTTTTTTTTCCCCAGCACTGCAGTCTTTCGTTTGTGCCTACGCTGCCTATCCCAGAAACCTCAAGCATATCTTCCACATCAAATCTATCCACCTGGGTCACATGGCCAAGAGCTTTGGCCTGAGGGATGCCCCCCAGAACCTGACTGCTCTTCCAAGCACTGGCTCAAAGAAGAAAACCAAACTGAGACCAAAAAGGTAGGCCAGCTTGACATTCTCAAGCCAAGGGATGCCACGTGTCAATCCGTGGTACACTTTGCTCCCCAGTGTTCTTGTGGTTGCTCCGTGTGATTGTTCCTGAGAGCCTAAATCATGTTGAGCAAGGCTTAGTTTGCATTGTGCTCTGAGCTGTTGTTTAATTCTTCTTTTTTTTTCCTGAACGGCTTTAGAGAGCCTAAAAATTACATTTATTAAACCAACTTGGTTGAAGATTTGAGTGGGAATTCAGTTAAAAAAAAAAAAAAAAAAAAAAAAAAAGAAGAAACAAGCAGCTCACTTTGTAGTTTGACTTCTGATAAGATGCTCTGTTTTTGAAGTAAGCTGTTAAGAGTGGAGAAGCGCCTACATGCACTAGCCTGGGTTTTACTGCACCTTTACCAATTTCTGTGTACTTGAAACACACCAGTTCCTACAAGCAGAAACAGCCTAATTCTTATTTATTTGTACTTCAGAGCTACCTTGAAGGATATAAAAGGGCACAGGCAGTGTTCCAGAGTGAAGCATGAGACTTGCTCTATATTGGAGTGGTTCTCTGTCTTGCACAGGTCTTGGTTGCTGTAGAGCTTCAACAGCAGACTTGTGGCCCAGCACTTCCACAGTAGAAGCTGCCAGGTTTTTCCATTCCTATTCCCAATTGCACAGACCTACACAGCACTGTGATCCCTGTCTCAGGAACAACTGCAGCAGCAACTCTTCACCCTCAACCCCGCTGAGGGGAAAAAGGCTCACAGATAGGGCTGTGTGTGTAATTGCTTGATGTTGGTTTATGGCATGGGGCGATAAAAGCATCAAGAAAATAGAAGAGAAATGAGTATTTTTCACTCCTCAAATTTGAATTTGACCATCCTACCTATTCGTACCTATTATGAACGAGGTACTGTGGCTGTTATTTTATCTCACAATGTAGTTTCTCCCTTCCCTCCGGGCCTTGACAAATACCAGTTCTTCTCCCCTCTTTCTTACATCTGTTCCAGTCTCCTGGGTGCTCCTTTCCTGCATCAGGAAACTGAAATTCCCTGACAAATCTGGAGGAGTAGAGCCCCAAATGCTCTCCTCTGCCTGAAATGGAGCTGAAGATGCTCAGTACCTCTGATCCTAGGTGCTTGGAGTTGCTTCCACAAGATAGATAGTCCTCCCTTTTGAGATTTTATCTTCTGTAGCACAACGGCAGACTACAAACTTCTGGCTTGCCTGTAAAATCGCTGCAATAATTCAAAGAAGGAAAGATCTTTCTTCTGTTCTGGTAGCAGTTGTTATTCTTGCCATGTAATTGTTGCCGCAAACTCCATTAGCAAATGTTAACCATGCAATTAAAGCACTAATCCACGTAATTGTTCCAGGCTGGTGACATCTCTTGCACATGTATGTATTTGGGGAGGGGAAAAGAAAATAGGCAAGGGGAAGGGGTTTTAAAATAAGAAGTTGGAGACAGCATTGTCCTGCTCTGCGAAGCCACCAGGGACAGAGCACTGATCTGCCTCCTGCTTCAGCTGACCCTCACCAGCAGATGGGCAACAGGATGGGAATGCCCCTGTGAGCGGGGGATTTAACGGAGCTTTATTTCAGGAAGAATAGCCTGATTAGCCGATAAAGAGCATGTAAGATGGTATGGGGTGAGCTTTGATGTCTTGCTGGCCCAGCAGGGTGTCAAGCTATGACTGACAGTAGCGTGTCACAGGATTACTTGGCCTGCAACAATGCCTCTCTCTGTTCCTATGATGTTGCTACTCTGTTAGAGCTACTTTTTCCCTTGTTATGCACCTCTTTTAGACAGCGTTCCTCCTCCCCAAGTCTTCATCCTATTATAGTACCGACAAGCTCAAGATACAGTAGGGCGTTTATGCACAGAACGCGTGGGGTTGGGGGATGTGGAGGTGTTAGAACAAATGGCCAGAGAGTGATTTCAAAGCTCATTTGCACGTGGATCACAGAGTCGCGGCTCAGGGAAAGTGGGCAGACTTTGCACAGGTTTGTCACGGCTCAGGCTCCATGTTTCAAATCCGAGAGCATCTGGAAAGTTAAGACCCAGCAGAAATACCCAAAGTTGTCTTCTGTGACAATTGTTCCTGCCTGTGACACTTGTTTCTAATTTACTTCATCTGCGTGTGCTTAAAAAAAAAAAAGAGAGGATATAGTAGTATTCATCTGCTAGCTCAGAGAAAAGTGAATATAGATTCAAATTCAGTATCTGCTAGCATAAATTCAAGATAGTGCTGTTAATTTACAGAGAATTGCTCTTGATTTCACAATGACGAGGCAGAGAGCAGAATTTAGCTTGCTACTAAAAGACAAATGGCCTTTAATTGTAAAATGTGAGGCTTGAAATGATAGGAGCATAGTCACAGAGCAATCTTTTTAATTATATTTCTCACGTGATACCATGAGTGTTGGTTGTCGTATTACACATTGTCTCCAAACATCTGATACTTGTTTTTAATCAGGCTGCTCACTAAAGCCTCATCTCTCAGCACCTGCCCAGAGAATAAAGAGCAGGCCATCCAGGTTGAAAGCAGGGGTAAAGGTGATCATTAAACGTTTCCTTAAGAGGACAAAGAAAACTTTTCATTTCTTTTGAAGTCTCCTTTTGTGCTTAGTGCTTCCTCAGAGAGCCTGCTTGGAGAAGGTGAGGCAGGAAGATGTAGCAGCCAGGTGCGTGGTGACAAGCCCTGAGACGTGGACGCAGCCCTCTCCTGAATGCACACGTAAAACTTTCACAGATTTTTTAAACCTCTTAGTGCAAACCAGCTGCCCCCCCAGCTATAGCAGTTACTGCAAAACCCGATCAGAAGATGGCAAAATCCTCTGCTCATGACTTTCTTGAAAGTTGAAATGCCGTATTTATATAAGAGGGGCACATCAACCAGATCCTGGATATTAAATTACACTACATTAGCTTAGTAAGTGCCTGGGCTCATGCTTTTACAGCCGGGTAGATGTAAGGAAGCTGATCCCACTTCCACTGAGGGATTAACTGTCTTTGGGTCGCTGCAGAGAAGCAGCATGCCCAGGAAGTCGCTGACACGCCAGACAGACATTTCTTTTGAGTCTTTCACAATGCAGACGCCAAAAACCTATTGCTGTTCCACCCAGCCTCCCCGTGCTACTCAGCCTTTCGCACTGTGGATCAGCAGGGTTTTATGAGATTCTGTGGGGTGCTAATGGTCTGGTTTTTCCTTATTGATCTCTCTGGAAGGCTGGTGTTTGTCCCCGAAGGGTTTCACCGTAATGGGGAGTCACAACTTAATTTTCCTTGTTTGTGAACTCATGCTGTTACAAAGAAAGAGAGAAATCCTGAAGTTCAGTGGATCCTGTGGAACTCATTGCTGCAGGATGTCTCTGAAGCCAGAAAGGCTCAGAAAGATGATGTTTATGTAGGGGTATCAAATCTAGTCATTGCTGCTACAGCATGTGCAAAAAATAAGAATAAAAATTAAGGTGAAAAGCCCCTCAGCCTTCAGAGGTGAAGTCAAACCTTAACTGATACAGGATCAAGGTAAGGTGTACAGGGTGCTTCTGTTTGAGGGGCTTGATTTACATCATTATTAACCCGGCATTGCTCTGAATATGAATATCATTATGCCTTTAAGGCTTTGGCTGCAAGATTATTGTACTGATGCATTCTTCAGCATTAGTCATACAGGTCGCTGGGAAATCTACCTTGTAAACCAGGCTCATCCTCTGTGTGGCTGGGTCAGCAGTCTGCTTTGGGTGAAAGCGAGTAGCCCTTCACTTTGTCCCCCTAGCCCACATGCCTGATGACATTTCTGAACTTCCTGGCGTTGACAATCTCGAAAAGACTGATGCTTCTGCTGACAGGGCTCGTGAACCAAGGCTGCAGCTGGGTCTCCCTGCACAGCAATTGTCTAATTATTAGAAGTAGTTTGCCTGCCAGTTTTTGCGTGCTGTTTACAGCTTTCCTAATATCACTTAATTAGTCAAAATACAGTTTTGGAATTCTGCCCAGTAGGAATTTCACTTGGTTTTGGGCAGCCTGCTCTGGAAAGCCAGGCTGGAGCCCAGGTAAGAGCATGGATTCCTGCACTGGAATGCAAACAGACCAGAAATTAGAGAAAGAAGTAAGGCTGCTCCGAAAGGAGAGCTTGCCCTCACTCAGCGTGAAGGCAGTGCAAGGACACTGATGAGATGTAACACCTCACGATGTTACAGAAAGTCCTCTTATGAAGTTAAAGTTTTATAGTTGTAAAATCCACGTCACTGTTATCTGCATATAGCAATGCCCTTTGTTACTGTCCCATCCTACCATGGCTGCAGCACGGAGCCTTTGCTCCATCTTACAGGGAGCAAATAGAGCTTACACATGGAGCTGGAAAACCTCAGTGTCCTTTAGTACACACCAAGAAATGAGCAGCTTTCTCTAAGTGAAATATATTCTGGCCTTTTGGCTGGGACAGAGCCTGAGCAAGAGTCGTGGGAGGCTCCCAGTGGTGCTTTGATCCTTATTCCATGGGGTGAAGACCAAGGTATTACAGTGGAAGTGAGGCTGTGGGGTTTTGTCTCTCTGTATAGCTGAAATACAGCTGACTTCAGGAGGTGTACGGTGAGCATTACTGTTTAGCTTGTCCTGGCATGAATGCTTTGCTCTGACTACTGGAATAGCACTTGATGCTCGATATGACTGGGAAATAATTATCCTCGTTCTTCTCAACCAGTGTTTACATCAGCTGATAAGAGTACCTAGGCCATCTGTTGACTTGTCGAGTGAAGTATAGGATTGCTGATGAATTTCTTGCCTCCACTCCACAAAAAACAGCAACGGAAAAACCAGCCCAAATAGGGTTGCGTTGGCTGCAGATGGTTCATCTAACGCTGTAAGTAGACAAAGCAGGTGTTGCAGCAGCCTTGGCCCAGAGGTAACCCAGCTCTGGTGCTGGCACAATTTCAAAGCTGTTGGAGATGCTGTCAGGCAGATTGATAGCGAGATCCATGATGAAATGCTTTCTGATAAATGGAGCAACCTACCTCAGTCTCCTCCAAAGACACACCGTGAGTTCTGGGAGCGTGCAGCAGAACTTTCTGCTGCCTTCCGCAGCTGGAGCAATTTGAGAACCTTTGGTTGCTGCAGCTGCTGCACGTTGGTTAAAGGTTATCACGCTTGCTGCGCTGCATCGCAGCAGCATTTCACACAGCTCAAGACAAAGGAACAGCCAAGGAGAAGTCTTTAGGAAAAACCGTGCTGACCGTTTAGGGAAAAAGAGTAGCAGAGATCTTCTGAGCCATCGTATGACATCTGAGAAGCCACGCGTGTGTGTACAGTCCTCTGGGATGTAGGAGCTTTGAGCTCAGAGGTCAGTAAAGACCAGTCCAGAAGCATTTGGGTTTCCTTGTGAGGTGAAGGTTTGGGCAGCACCCCTGCTGATCGCTGCATAGGAGGAGGGATGGGGAGCGGTGCTCTGGGAGTGGCTCTGCAGAGGGAGGGAGAAGGAAACTGAAGCAGAAAAAACAGGGAAAAAGAATGTTATTCCTTTCCTTTGCTGGACACTTTTCTCTCTCTTGTTTGTTCAAGAGGCTTCTCTCCTGCCTTTTCATCTTCCAGTGCTGTATTTAGCAAAATTGACAAGTTTCTGGTTGTGCTTGGAAGAGCAAATAAAATCATTCCTTTTCTTTTTTGAGAAGGGCAGAGGTTTTATGTCTTTAAAAGTTTGACTCTGGGCTGGTCTTTCGCAGTCTTTGAGGATATAACAAAGTCATCTGAGGACAGTTCCTCTGTTTCCTTGTTGTCTCTCTGCTGAGGCTCTCGGTACCAGCTTTTCTGAGGTTGCGACTTAATTACAGGTGTGCGCAGGCAGCTGTAAGCTTGGGTCTTTCCTTCCTTCCTGTGCCTCCCTGAGGAGGAGGGGAGCTTCTTCAGACCGTACTGAGCAATTGCTGGGTGCTCTGCCTTCCCTCTGTCGCTGTACAGTTCACCTTTCTTACCTAGGTGATGAGGTGATCTGAGAGACCTTGGGGTGACCTGGTGTCATCCTATACCTGGGGCAGAAAGTCCGAAGCAGCATCTGGGTCTAGGGCTAAGCACTGGGCTTGCAAATTCATCTCAGTCAGCTCCTCTGACTGCTTACCAATTCTGCCTGGCTTTTATGGAAGTGCAGGTACCCCATACCTCGTGTAAAGGAGTATTCATTGGTACCTCTGCCTGGCATCCAGTACGTGCCAGCTCCGAATGCCCAGTGTGCTGGTCAGTAACGCAGAGAAGTGAAATAACTTGTGTTCGGGGTCAGCTTCCTCCTGACGTGCATCGGGGCTGTTTAATTTTCTGAGTTATGATTCCTCTATTCCTGTCTTGTTTTCCCCTAGCCGATAAAACTGGCCATTTTCTCCTCCATTTGAACATTTCCTTTCTCCTTGAGGCCCCGCTGAAGCCTTGGCGCTGTAGCACATGGGGATGGTCAATCATTAATGAATCTTTTTTTTTCCCCGCGAGTTCCCCTTCGCTGCAGTGTTTTGTAGTTCCCCACCAAAACGCCGCCTGTTGTGTTTGGAGGGAGGGATTTAAAGGGCTGTGGATTTCTCTGCCCGGTATCAACATGATGTGTTCTCATTAGGGCTCAATGCAGCACGATACCTAGACATGAGATCACAGAAGGAGATGCTGACAATCCGGGTGTTTATCCACTGATGGGAACATGGGTTCTGTCTAGGCTGCAGATGTCTTATGTTTACAGCCTTCCTCTGAAGCTTTTTGCCACCATACCCGGTATTGCCACTCAGCTCTCCTCAATTAGCATCGCAGCAGCCTTGGGCAGCAGGGAAATACAGTCATGGGGGTCAGGAGGTGGGAGGATGGACACGGAGGACAAAGAGGTTAAACACTTCGCCCAAGGATGCTCACAGTGTGAGTAGCGAGGTCTCAGCTCTCCTGGGCTTTGTCTCATAACCCCAGGGCGCCTTCCCTTGTCATTGTTAGCTTGGTTCCTCTGGCAGGGCCCTAGAGACTCTCCCCAGTTGAGCAAAGCGGGGAATTTACAGCTTTACAGCAGCACAGCAAGAAGAATCTGGGCAGGGATCCTGACCTGGCGTGCTGTCACTACAGGCTGTCGCTGTTGCCTGTGGCTCTTGCACCTCGTGGTTAAGCAGGGCCTCGACAGCTGTGATCAGCACAGGTTTCGCAGCACAGCTCCATTGATTTTTGTGGCCCTTGTTAGAGGGAGAAACCTCTCCTTTCCCTCCATCCTTCTTTTCCCGTGTACAGCCGATCACCACGCCAGGGGGTATTGATTTACTAATTGGGCAATGATTTCACCTGATTGATAATAAAGCATTGGACAACCTCCCTGCTGAGCCCAAGCTCAGCCCAGCAGCTACGGGTGGATTACGGGTCCTTTCCCTGTTGTTAATAAACTGATCTGTTGCTTGGTAACCCTCGAATTACTGTAGTAAATGCTTGGAGACACAAGGAAAGTGTCAGATAGAAACTTGGCCGAGTGATGGAGGGGACTGAGCGGAGAATACAGCTGAAGATCTACACCACAAAGAGCCTGGATCCTAAATTAGTGAGGGAATGGAGACCACACCAAAGGAAGCAGAGTTTTCTTCTGCTTGTCTTGAAGGCTTAATCTTCCAGGAAAACCATCGTACAGAGGTGATCATCACACCATTCTTCCCATCCTTCTGCACCTTCCTTCCAAACCCACTGCAGCCGTGAGACCTGCACGGGGATGGAAAGCAAACTATGGGAAAGGGGGCAAGCAAATATGCCAGGGAGCCAAGAGTTTGCTTCCCTTCCTTCTTTGCACGTTTGGCCTAAGGAATGACTTCATCTGTTGCTGCAGCCAAGAGTGCTTTCTTCTGTGGTCCCCAGCACAGTCATGGGCACCTGAAGGAGCCGTGAAAGGCTGTGCTGTGAGGCTGCAACCTTTAGGACTCCTGAGGCACATAAATTACCAGAACTGCGTGCTGGAATGGATATGGGGCTTCTGGTGTACTCCTTCATTGTATTTAGAGGGTCAGATAGATTTCTGGTCACGTCTGTGGAAAATCTTGATGTCTGTTACTGGTCTTTGCAATAAACTGGTGAGCGGGGTGTGCAGACACCAGTAGCTGTGGATGCTCCCAGGGCTACGGGGACACTGTAGGGAACAACGGGTCCTGCACTCAGGAGACTGCAGGTCAAGCAGTTAAGAGAGGGTGACAGCAGCAACAAGGATGAGATTTGCCCAAGGTCACAGCGCAGGACAGTGGCAGAACCTGGGGTGGAAAAATGCTGAGTGGGTTTTTATATTTATAGCTGGCAGTTTCGGGCTGCAGGGAGATCCATGTTGGAGTTCCGTGGCTGGGCAGAATGCAGCTTTGCAAAAACTGGTCTCTGGAGGGGGGCTGCAAGGTGCATGGGATGTCTGCAGGACAGTGCAAGAAACGAGTCTGCTGGTTTTATGCTCGTGAAATATTTTTTTGTTGATCGCTTGTTTGGGGTTTTTGTGTTTTCAAGGTCTGGATTTAAGCTCTGTTTATAAAACGTTTCCATTGTTCAATGTCTTAGGGCTCTTAGGCTTTTTTCTATTATTATTATAATTTTCAAACTGCTGTGTCACCTAATTCATCAGCCTTCAGCACACAACCTTTCCTCATTCTCCCCACCACCTCTGCAAGAGCATTTGTACAGAACAAAGGCTTGCTTTTAAAAACGGCATGATATTTTGCCACCTTTGCGAAAACCTGTCACAACAATATCTAATTTTGCATGAGACAGAATTTCAAATCAAGCCTCAAGAAAAGGAAGCTGTTCTCCTGCTAATGCGCAAATGTCACTTTCCGCAGCTGTAAAATAAGTAACCCACCTAGCAGCGATTCAGAGAGGAGGAAATCTAATGCCTGTTCTCTTCCCCCTGCCCAGGTCTGACCTTCTCAAGAAGACCCACAGCAAACATCGCCTTGCTGAGATCTTGCGATCTGAATATTCCAGTGGGATGGACACTGGTGTATCCAAGGTCAAGAAGAGGAAGAAAAAACAGAGGAAACCTGGCAACCAGCAGATTCCAACATAAGCCGGGACCTTCCACTCATTTGCTGCAAAACCTGCTTGAGTGCCTCAGCCGGGGGTCAGGGTGACCTGCCAAACCGACTGACGAGCGTTTCAATTTATCAGGCAAATATGGGAGGGATCTTGGGGATCCTGGCCTCCTCCCTCTCACTCCATTCGCCCAAATGGAATGGAATCCAGGCGTGTCCTGTCGCACTGCTGCAATTAAATGTAGCTTCCTGACGATGCATTGTGTTTCTAAGGTGTATTTTGCAAGAAAAATAAAAGAGGTTAAATACGGTTTTCAGAAAAATGTGATGTCTGTGTAACCTTGAAGTGAGATGTGGATGCTTTGCTGTCTGAAAGACCTGCAGAAACACTCTATGCTGTGTTTGCTTACTTATTTTTAATCAGCAGAGCAGTGGCAGAGGTGTTCCAGGTGCAGGTTTCAGAGGAGGCTGCTGCTTCCCGTGTCGCTATTCAGGGAGGCACTTCTGCTCCTGCTGCAGGTAACAGCCAAGCTGCTGCCACCCTGTCCTTTGTGCAGTGGGGCAGGATCTGTCCCTGGACACTGATCGTTAGTCAAATGTTGCCAGCTGGAAGGAGTCTCCCTGATTTCCGTGAAATCAGTAGGGCTCTGGAGAACTCCTCGGTGTAGTGACACATGGTCCCTTTGGGACAGAGCTCATGGGCACAAAACTTCATGTCAAAACTCCTCCGAGTTTGGGAACAAACGTTGTCACTGGGGGAAGGAGCCAGAGTGGAATCCAGCAATCTCCAAACTTCTCCTTGCCTGCAGCGTATTGTCATACCTAATTATGAAATGCAGAATATGTATGAAATGTCTCACCTCTCTGAACATTAAAGCCTTTGCAGAGCCTTGCTAACGTTTGCCGGTAGTCACCCAGGCTTTCAAGGTTCTCCCTGCGTTAGCTTGGCCTCGCGCAGAGCTTTTTTCAGTACGTCGTGAGCTAATGGCTTTCACTTTGTGCTTTTCCCTGTTCTTCCTTCTCATCAGAGAATTTCCACCGCTGAGAAAAGGAGGCAGCGTGATGCCCCGTGTGCCGAGCTGGGCACTCACTCACCACTGCCCAGCACGTGAAGTGAAAGCTGAACTCGAGTGGGGTCGGTGGCAGAGCTGAGTTAGCAGCACGTGGAGCCTGGGGGGGAGAGCGGGTGCCCTGAAGGCCTGTGGATGACCTACAGAGCCCCCCAGGACCTCCAGGTGGGCACCCACCTCCCCGTACCTCCTCCAGTCCCCTAAAGGCTCTGGGTCTTCCTCCAGGGAAGGCACAAAGAGCAGCCCGCCTGCAGCCCAGCTTGGGCACATTATTTAACACCAGAAAGGGCTCAGATCCCGTAGAATCATGAGGTGGTGGAAGGGGGAAAAGTGGAGTGTAAAAAAAAAAAATTAAGAAAGAAGTGGAGGTGAAGACAAAATCCACTTTGTGAGTACAGAATTAGGGGCACCGAGTAATGGGTTGTAGTGAGTCATGCCAAGGGCTGTAGGAGGGAAGCAATCAGTCCAAAAGTATTTAATTTCTCGAGTGAATGCAGCTCTTGAGAACCAAAATGATTTTTTTTTCCTCCCAAGCAATTACCAAGCAGAATGCTGATTTTCCTGCAGTACTTTTTTGACTGATTAAGAAAGAAAGAAGTTTAAAGGGATCCAGTATAAAATTAACCATGATTTTGCAGAGAGAGTGAAGTTAATAAAATTTATTAGATTAAGATTTAAAAACAAAAAGCAAAGCCCACCTGATTTGATGATTACTGTTTGGAAGAGCAATCAGGTTTAAGGCAAAATGTCAACTTTAAAAAAAAAAAAATGAACCCCCTGAGGATGAAAATGACTCAGAGAGAGCGATGCAAGGAGGGTAAGTTTGGAAGAACGATTTTGTGCATGAGGGGAAAAAAATTGACCTTCTCTTGGCTGACTGTCACGTAGGAATTAATAGGGACTAGTGGTAAATTCTCAATAACAGGAATAAAGGGCCAGCGGCGCATCAGCGAGGCGTCGGGAAATCTCGTTGCTGTCTGTATTAATTGGGCATGGAAAGTTACGGGCCTTATGGTGGACAATGTGATTATTAAAAAAATAATAATAATAAAAAAACAACTTTCAGAGCTATCTTTCAGCAGACAGATCATTGAGTGATTAGGGAGAGGAGGAGATCGTTAAGCAGGAAAATGAAAGTGTTAAAGGAAGTGCTCACACACCTGAAGCTAACAGTTTGCTTTAATAAACTTCGAAGTGCAAAAGGTATTTAAGTTGTAGCTGGCTCAGCAGGAGGCAAATTCTGCCCTTATTGACACCTCTAGCGGGGCTGGGAGCTGGCTTCATCCTTGCTCCTCACCTGGCTCAGGAAGCACTTAATAGGTTTGGAGTTAATTGGGTCTTAATTAGAAGCACCCCTGTAACGAGGCAGGGCACCCAGGTATTTATTTTAGCCTGGCATGGAGCAGGTGGATGTGGTGCTGAGCTGCTCCTGAGTTTGTCCCCACAAGGTAGGTGGTGAGCACCGTGGGGGTCCTGGCTGGGTGGGAGCAGCTCAGAGGGGCAGGGAGCTGGGGGATGCTGTAGCCTTGTTTTACTGTGCTGATGTTGCCTTTGGCCAGGTTTGGCTTTTTATTTTGGTTGGGGTGAGTGGTGGGGGTGTCGTTGCCCTGCAGCTTGAAGGCAGCTCTGCGAGGAGCTCCTGTACAAAGTTCCCATGCAGGCTCAGGTTCGCCTTCCTTGCTGCTCTTCGTTCTCAAAGCTGGGAGTCGTGGCTCTCCCGTACTTTCTCTTGCTCTTTGCTCTGCTCTCTCCTGGCTCTGTCTCCTTCCCTGTATGAGGAGCCCGCATCCTTTGGGTGGCCGGGAAGGGCTGAAAGGCCGCACTGAGCCTCTGCACATCCCTCCCTGCCTGCAGCTGGAACTTCTGAGTTCGTGCTTTCAGGGCTTTAGGGGAGGAAAAAGCAAGGAGGTGACCTCTGTACCAAGGTCGCAGATGGGCACCCACTTTCAGAGCATCGTGGTCACACACCCGACACCTTAACCCCAGAGCCCTCGGTGCTGAGCTGCACTGAGAACCGATCAGGAGAGAAACCGACCCTATTCTTGTGGGTTTATTTTCCCCATAAGCCTGGGGAGAGAGGACAGGAGAAGCTCTGAGCTCTCCGATTTGGCCTAACTTTGTGTGGTGTTGAGACAGAAAGGTAAAAGAGCTTCAAAACCCTTCTGCTGGTTTTCTTCTCCCCTCTGCTCCTAGCCCCTTGCAGCAGGCCTTGGGGGGGGGTTCCTCGGGCCCTGCCCCGCTGCCCCCTGTATTTTTGGGGACAAACCAGCCCCGTATGGCCACGCTGCCTCGGCCCCGCTCATAGAGCGGAGTGCCAGCTTCTGCCAGATGTGGAATGGCAAATTTAAATATTGCAATTACCGACGTGTAACGAAGCCTTGTACTTCATTAATGTAAGAGGAGGAATCTGCTACGGCTACAAGGACAATTAAATATTAGAGAATGTCTTTGATTCCCGTTCCCGCTGTGTAAATGGGAGGAAGGTTGCTGTCTGCTCCTTGCCTGGGCGCTCGCGAAATGAAAAGCACACCCACTGCAAGTTGTCCTTTGATAGATTTTTAATATGATTTTAAAGAGTTTTGTTTGGCCTCATTCTTATTCAATGAGATTAAATTAAAGCACTTATCCCCTGGGTTTAAGTCAATCCATGTAGGATTTGGGACGGGGTTTGTTGCCCGGGGAGGGGGGTTGTTTGCAGGCCTCTCTGAAAGACTCCTTTCCCACTTCATTAACCCGAGCTGGGAGCGACCCCCCCCCCCCCCCCCCCTTCCTCCTCCTCCTCCTCCTCGCCCCGACCGAGGATTTACCCAATTCCCCATTCACATGCAAAGGACCCCGCGGCGGCCCCACAAAGGCCGGGGGCTCTCCTCGAAGCGGGCACCCCCCCAGGCCTCACCATCGGGGCAGGGCTGGGGGCATCGGGCTGGGCTTCGGTCCGCAGCCTCCCTTTTTATTTTATTTCATTTTTATTTTTATGGGGGGTGTCCAAAGGGCCGGGGGAGAGGCGGAGGCGGCCCGAAGGAAGGGGAGAGCTGAGGAGGGGGGAGGCCCTTGGGCGGCACGGGGGTGCCGGGGGAAGGGGAGGAGGCCTTTGGGCAGCCGGGGGGAGGCTTGAGGGAGGCCGGGGGGGGCCGGGGCCTCAGCCCGCAGCCCATCTGTCGGCTCCCCGAGCCGGAGAGCCGCTGCCCGGCTGTCCCGGGGAGCAGCTGCCGGGCTTCGGCCGAGCCCCAGCGCCACTTTTCAAGGCCGGGGGGGGGAAACAATCCATTTTGCCAAGCGCTCATTTAAAGCACTTAGGCAATTATACACTTAAGATTAGCGTTAATAATTCACCAGCCCGGCGGCTGGCCTCACCCCCCCCAACCCCCCCCCGCCCGCCCCGCGGATGCCGGCGGTGGGGCCGGGCCCTGAGTGTGGGGGGGGAACCGAGCCCCAGCCCTGGGGTCTCCCCATAGGGACCCCCCCTTCGCCTCCTCCCCCTGCCCTCGGAGGGGAAGAAAGGGCCGGCGGAGGCGTTCAGTTTGTAAAGAAGTTTATTTCCACATTTAAAAAAGGGGGAGAGCGGGGAGCCCGAGAGCCGCCCCCCCCTTACACCCCACCACCGGACCCCCCCCTCCCTACCCCGGCCGGGCCGGCCCCGGGATACAGACTGACAAGCATCACTTACACAAATACGCCCTCAGGGTTCACAAATAAATAATTCATATACATTTTGCGCACGGTATTTACAGTTCGCCGCTTTTTTGCGGGTGCGGACGGCCCAAAACCCGCTGCCCCCCCCCCACCACCCCCGCCCAGCCCAAGGGTCCATTCCCGGCTGTGGGGCCGGGGGAGGCGAGGAGGGGGCTCTCCGGAGCCGGGGTGGGGGGGGGGGCTCAGGGGAAAGGCAAAGCCCCCCCCCAGTCCGGGAAGTCCCCCCCCGGGCACCCCCTGCCCGTGTTCCCGGTGCGGGTCGGGGTGGGGGGGGGGAACAGCAGAGCCCCCCCCCTGCCCCTGGGGGGCCCAAGGGGGCAAAGCGGGGCGGGGGCAGCTCTGGCAGCCCCCAGCCCTGCTCCTTGCATTCTTCGCGTATTAAAAAAGTGGTGGTGGGGGGCGAGGGGGAGGGAGGGAGTCTCCTTTATATATATATATATTTATATTTGTCGCTTGCTCGTGGCCCCAGGGGTGGGCTGGCCCCCTCCGGTCCCCCCCCCCCGGACCGGGGTTTGCGGCGGAGGGGGGCGGGGGGGGGGTCCCGGGAGGCCGGGGCTCACCGGGGCTGCGCGGCCCGGGGCAGGACGCCGGGCAGGGGGGGCAGGGGTGGGGGGGGCTCGCTGCCGCCCTGCAGTCCGTGGATGAGGATGCGGGGCACCAGGGGTCTCTGGAGGGCCGGGGGCGGCGCGCTGGGTCCGCGGTACAGGTAGAGGGCAGCGCCGGGGTCCAGGTTGGAGACCAGGCTCTGCGGGTAGAAGTAGGGCGAGGGGAACATCCTCTGCAGGGCTGAGTAGTTGCCGGCCTCGGCCAGCAGCTCCAGGCCCACCGCCGTCTGCCTTTTCCACTTGGTCCTGGGGGGGGACAAGCCGAGACAGGGGGGCGAGGGTGGTGGGGGATGCTCCAAAGGGCGCGCACGGGGTTTTGGTGAGCCCCCCTCCTCCCGGCCCCCTTGCGCAGTCCCGGTGCGCGCTGCTGGACCTCGGGGATGGGCTGGGCTGGGATGAGATGGGATGGGACAGGGCCATCGCCCCCATTAGCGGGGCAGCAGGACTTGGCTCCCCGGTGTCCCCACACAGCCCTGGGTTTGGGTTTTCCCGGCGGCCACTTATTGGGGCCCGACCCTTGGGCACCTTCCGAGCCCCTTCCCGGGCCGGGAGATGCAGGTTGCGAATCCCAAATCCCAAACTCTCACTCGTGGACGCACAGCTCCGCAGGGCAGCCCCCCCCCCCCCAGCCCGTGCTGGTCCTGAGCCGGGACCCCCCTCCCCGGGCCGGGACTGCCGCGGGGGGCAGCGCTGAGGGGCTTTCGTTTGAGGTTTATGGGGTGGAGGGGGCTGTGTCTGTATTCCTCTGTATCTATCTCTATTTCCCTGTATCTGTATTTCCCTCTATCCATATTATTCTCTATCTGTATTTCCCTGTATCTATATTCTTCTGTATCTATATTCCTTGGTATCTCTATTTCCTTGTATCTCTATTTCTCTGTATTTGTATTTCTCTCTCTATTTCTCTCTCTCTATATTTCTGTCTATCTCTATTTCTCTGTACCTATATTTCTCCGTGTCTATATTTCTCTATATCTATACTTCTACCTATATTTCTCCGTGTATATATTTTATATCTATTTCTGTGTCTGTATTTGTACCTGTTTGTGTGCACACACACAGAGCCCCCGCCACCCCCAAACCGCCCCGCAGAGCGCTGGCGGAGCGGCCGGGTTTTACAGCCCGGGAACGGGGCTGGAAATCGGGGTGGGGGGCGAGGGTTCAAACCGGGGGGGGAAAAAAGGAGAGGGCCGTGGGGGTGCTGCCATCCGCTGCCCCCGGTCCGCAGGGGGCAATGGTCGGCTGTGGGCACCCCCGGCTGAATCAATCGAAGCCACCAAACGGCTCCGGCCCTTTTTGCTGTTTTGTCGCTGAAGCGCTAAACCTATTTCCCCCAGTAAATTATTCATCATAATAATAATTGTGTAATTACTGTAAAGGCCGTTAATTATTGATGCCCAACGCAGTAATTGGTATCTATTATTAATGGCCCGATGTGTTATGCTGCTGTGTTTAGCTGGATGCCCGGTGCTCCCCTTGCTCGCTGGGGCTGGGGAGCACCGATCGTCCCCTGGCCCGGCCCCGTGTCCCCCCCCTGGAATTTGGGATGGGGGAGAAAAGCCCCGGGGGGGGCTGCAGGAAGCTGGGAACGGGAGAAACGGAGAGGATCGGGGGGGCCCGGAGCGGGGCTGCGGGGACAGGATGGGACCGGGCGCTGCGGGCAGGAGGGTGGGGGGAATTTTTACCTTCTGTTCTGGTACCAGGTTTTCACCTGCGTGTCGGTGAGGTTGAGGGAGGCCGCCAGCTCCATCCTGTCCTGCACGCTCAGGTATTTTTGCCTCTCGAAGCTGCGCTCCAGCTGGGCCAGCTGATGGTCGGTGAAGGCGGTGCGGGCTTTGCGCGGTTTTTTCAGCCGCACCGGGGGGCTGTCCCGGGAGCTGGAGATCTCCCGGTCCCCTTCTTCTTTCACTGGGCCGACAGGGAGGAAGAGAGGCCAGGTCAGGGCAGGCAGGGAAAGGGAAAGGCTCAAAAAGGGGCCGAGCCCCCGCCGCAATAAGCCGGAGGAGAGGGGCACGGGCACCAAATCGGATTCACGGCGTGGTCGCTCCGCACCCCGATGTGGTTTAACTCGGGGGGGGCTCGCAGGGACCCTCGCTCGGACCCGGCCCTTTTCACCCCGACGGCTGCAGGGGGGCAGGATCCGACCCCTGCGCGTCCCCCCTGCTCTTTCCCTGAGCCTCCTGCCTGGCTTTGCACCCCCGACACCCCACAGCTTTCTTGGTGCCCGGGCATTTCGTTTAGTTTAGGGTTTGTTTTTCCCTCTTTTTACTTTCTCCCCCCACCCTCTCTCTCTTTTTTTTTTTTTTTTTTTTTCCTTGTTTAAACCCAAAACAAAACCAACCCCAAATAAAGACGGGGAGGCCGAGTTTTTGGAGAGGAAAGCCGCCGGGCTTGGTGCCTCTTCTTCCCCCGTGCGGAAAAGTCTCCGTCCTCCCGGGCTGCTGCCGGGGCCGGGACTCAGCCTCCTTCTCCCGAGGTTCTCAACGAAATCCTGGGGAAGCGGCCCCGACCGGGCCGGGTTTGGGCTTCAAAGCCGGCGGCGGAGGCTGGGGGCGGCGGTGCGGAGCCTGCCTGCGCCCTCCGTACCCACGCACCGGCGGAGCGACACCGGGATTTACACCGCGAAACATCGGAGGGGTGAAGAGCCGAGAGGAGGAAAAAAAAAAAGAATATATAGGAAAAAAAAAAAAAAAAGAAAAAGAAATTTATATATATTTAAAAAGAAAAATATAGGGAAAAAAAGAAAATTATAGAAAAAAATGAAAGAAAAGCAACCTAAAACAAACCCAAACAAATCAAAACAAACCAAAACAAAAGCGCCAAAATAAAAAGGAAAAGGAGCCTGGCGGTGCTCGCCTTCCCCACCCTCGTGGAGGAGAGGAGGAGGCAGAAAGGCTCCGGCTCGAGCCATTTTCGGCGCTGGGGCTTTGCGGGCTTTATGCTAAATTTCCCGGGGCCGGGTGTTAGCGGGGCCGGGGCCGCGTTGAACGCGAGCTGATTTCTCTCTGTAGGAAGACAATAATCCGGTTAATTGAGCCACCGGGGAGAGAAACCCTTCAACCGGAAAGCTCCGGCCGAGGAGGCAGAGCCGGGGCCGGGGGGAGGCCGCCAGCACCGGGACGGCTCCGCCCGGGGGGGGCAGCAGCGACCCCGGCCTGGGAGGACGGGGGGTGTCCGGCCGGCCCCGGGAGATGCCCGAAAGTTTTGGGGAGCTTTCTGCTCCCGGGGCAGAGGCAAAGTCAGGTTTCGCAGCCCTGGAAGAAGAAAATTCCCTCCTCCGGCCTCTCTCTTCCCCCCCCCCCGGAGGCTCAGCCTCGGCTCCCCCCAGAGGGGTCCCGGTGGCCGCGGGGCTGCGCTCGGTGCGGCGGCGGCTTCCCCGTCCTGCTCCGCAGCTGTGCCCCGGCCAGTCCTGGCGTAAAACGAGAAAACAAAAACAAAACCAAAACAAAAATATCAAAAATCGATATTGCGGGGTTTCGGCATTTCGGCTCGGGCCGAATCCCGCCGGTTAGGCCCTGCCGCGCAGCCCCCAGGCAGTGTAAATTGGGGGCATTTCGCCCCCAAAAAGGCTCTTCCCAAAGCAGCAAAAAAAGGCGCTGCTGGGCGCGGGGACCCGCTTCTGCCCCCCCGGTACGCGGGGATTTTAAAGCCCGTTTGCGCAGTGATTTTTCCCCCTATTTCAGGCAGTGTTTTTCCCCCTATTTACGCAGTGATTTTTTCCCTCCTTTCAGGCGGTGTTTTTGCCTCCCTTAAGCGGTGTTTTTGCCTCCTCTAAGCAATGTTTTTCCCCTCTTTAAGCAGCGTTTTCCCCCGTTTTAGGAGGAATTTCGGCGCTGGCTGCGGTGCCCTGAACTGAGCTGAGCGCTCCCGCTCCGTCCCTGCCTCCCTTCTCCCAGCTCCGGGCGGTTTTGGGAAGGGGACAAAGGCGAGAGAATTAGGGGAGGATGTTCAGGAACCGAAAATAAAACCCGAAGAGAGGAAGCGCGGCTGTTTTCGATCCCAGCCCTTCCAAACGGCGGAGCCGAGCCCCGCGGTTCTCTCCCCGCATCCTCCCGCAGAGGCCGGGGCCTCCCGCGGGGCGCGGAGGCTTTTTTTGGGGCAGTTTTCCTCCCTCTTCAACCCGTTCAGAGGCTGCTCCGAGAGGTCCTGGGGGGGAGGGAGGGAACGGGGACATTTGCCCTATCCCGTTCCCCAGTTCCTGCCAGCACCCCAAAATCCAGCGGCCCCGCGAGGAGCCACGGCCTCCCCTTTCTCCCCCAGCCTCGGCAGCCTCGCCTCCCCCTGCAAACAGTTTTTTTCCTGGGTGAAAGTTATTATTATATTTTTTTTTCGGGCATGTTGAAAGCGGGATGGACGAAAGCTGCCGGGATAACCTGCTCCGGGCTGGGGGGAGAGCCCCAAACCCCAAACCTCCCGTGCTGCTCCCCTGCCTCCTCCCGGCCCGGCTGCCCGAGGGGAGGCCGGGCAGAGGCTGCGAGGGGCCGGGGAGGCCGAAACCCCGGCCCGGGGCGAGCCGCAGCCCTTTCAGCCCCGTTCCCCGCCGCGGCTTCAGCCCGGGGCTCGAAATAATCCGAAATAATAACCGGGCTAATAACGCTGAGACGAACCCAATCAATTCCCGCCGACTTTTCTCTTTCGTTTGTTACCGGAGCAGGGGAAATACCGGGTAAAATCCGTGTTGATTTTATTATCGTTTCTATATTTTTTTTTTCCTTGTGTTTTGCCCAGGCAGAAATCCGCCCCCGGCTCTCGGCTCCGCTTTCCCCGCGGGCAGGCGCGGAGCACCCGGAGCATCCCCCGGGCGTTTTTTTGGAGAAAGCACGAAGCGCCCCGGCCCCTGCCACCGCACCCAGCCCCTCCGACCTTTTCCTCTCCAAAGTTTTCCCGACTTGGTGCCGACCCCGCGCTCATTTCGGGAGCCACCGCTGCCGCCACCCCCCCGGCCCCGGGGCGCTCCCGGCGCGTTTTGAGGTTTCGGGGCCAGGCTGCCCTGAAACACCCCCCCCAGGGCCAGCGGCTTTTTCTTACCTTTGTACTCGGAATCCGAGGAGGAGCTGCTGGTGGTTTTTTCCATTTTCTCCCTAAAGTCCTCGCCGGGTTTGGTGGGGATCCTGCCCGCCGGCTCCTGCCCGCCGTGAGGTCCATTGGTACTGGAGTAAGGGGCGCAGGCTGCCAGGGGCTTGCAGTCGGCCAGGATGTCTCTGATGAGGAAGGACGAGGTGACGGTCCGGGATTGGGAGGGAGCCGAGCCCTGGCCGGGCTGCAGATGCGGCCCCGCCGCCTCCAGGCACTCGCGGCCGGGCGAGCGGGGCGAGGGGCACCCGCTGCTGCCCTCCGAGCGGGGGCTCAGCTCCAGCGGGGACCTCCCGTCGCCCCCCAGAGGGTCCCCCTTGGGCCCTGCCGGGCTCCCGGCTCGGTGCGAGAGGATGGAGTCGATCCCGAAGCCGGTGGAGCCCTCCATGGCCCCCGCAGGTGCTGGCGCTCACACGGGCATCGGCGGGGAGGGCGCGGCGGAAGAGGGTTGGTAACGATAATTAACGGTGAGAGCAACAACAACAACAAAAGGGGAAAAAAAAAAAAAAAGGAAAAAAAAAAAAAAAAGGAAAAAATAAAAAGGTGAAAGGAAAAAAAAAAAAAAAAAAAAAGAGCAAAGTTCAGCCTGGGATCCGGGCTCTCCGAGGCGCCGCGCGTTACATCCAGGGCTGCTCCGTCTTCAGCATCGCGCCCAGCTGCACTCAGACAGACAGACAGGAGGGGGAGAGGGAGGCAGAGTCAAACTTTGGCCGCCGAGGGGGTGGTGGAGGTGGAGGGGGGGACGGACCCCAACCTCAGCCGGGGGTCCCGGCCCCTGCCCGGCCACCCCAGCGCTGCGCGGAGCCGCGGGGCTGGGGGCAGCCCGGGGGCTGGCAGCCGGAGGAGGGGAGGCAGCGATCGATAGTGAGGCTTCGCAGCGCCCTAAGCGCTTAATGATCCCCAAATCAACTCAGCGGGGAGGGCGAGGGGAGGGCGGAGGGGGTGGGCAGCCGTCGGGCCGCCGCGGCGCCCCCCTTCCCCGCCAGCACCTCGGACAACGCCGGGGGAGGCGACGGTGGCGGCGGGAGGAGGGGGAAAACCGGAGTCAAACCGGAGCCGGCGAGTCAGCACCTCGAACAGCTGCCGGGAGCCGGAGTCACTCCGGAGCCGGCACCGCTTTCAGCACCTCGGACAGCGGTGGGAGCCCCGCGCTTCCCCGAGGGGGGGGGAAATTACAAAATAAAATAAAAAAAAAAAAAAAAGGAGGGGGGAGAAGAACTTGTGCCACTCCGGCTCGGCCCCCCCCCCCCCGCACCCCAGCCGTGTGAACGCGCCCATTGGCCGCCAGGCGTTTTGGGGGATGTCACTCCCCGGCGGCGACACCTTGCAGCTTGATTACCGGGAATTAATTGCCGCCCGCAGCCCCGCGCTTGCCGGGCGGTTTCCGCCCCTCTCTGCTGTCATCATCCCGCTGATGGGGCTCGTAATGGGGTGATTAGCCGCGGGGGGGCGGGGGGGGGGCTGCTGCTCTCTGCTCGCCTCCCCCCCAATTAGCCGATCCGAGTGGGGAAAGTTTTTTGCTGGGCATTGGGAATTAAAAAAAAAAAAAAAAAAAGGGAAAGGGAAAGAAAAGGAGAAAAGGCAGAGCACCGGCACCCTCCGCCGAGCCGGCGGCTCCGAGCCCGAGCCGAGCCTCGGGGCTGCGAATTTCGTTGCATCCTCTGGCAATGGGCTGCGGGAGGGGGGGGGGGGCGCAGCGCTTTTTGCAGCGCTCCTTCGGCAAAAAAGCAGGGGGAAAGCACCGGGAAACTGCCCGGGCATCGCCTCCGCGATCTGCTGGGAAGGGACCGAGCTCGGGGGGGGAATTTTCCTACTCTCGATCCCGATTTTTATTTGAAATAACGCCGACCTGCGCGCCCTGCCCGCCGCCGGCCCGTTCCCCCCGCAGCCTCCCTTCCCTTCCCCTCCCTGCCCTTCCCTCCCCTCCCGCCCCGTCGGGGCGTTTCGGTGCCGGGGGAGGGCTCACGCCCGGCTCCCACCTTCCTCCTTGGGGGGCCGGATCCTGCTCCTCCGGGGCTCCCTCGGGGGCTTTTCCTGGGGGCCGAGCCCTCGCCGTGGAGCTGGGGAGAGAAAAAAAAAAATAAAAAAAAATCCCGTCCCCAAACCGTGGGCGTGCGGCCGCGCCGTGCCTGGTTCTTTCTCAAATCCTCGATTTCTTCCTTTTTTTTTTTTCCCCCCTCGCGGGCCAGGCAGCTGCATCTTGTCCCCCTTCCAAAGCCGCCCTCGGCCGGCAGCTTGGAGGCGGTGGGAGCGGGGAGAGCCCCCCCCGGCCGCCCGGCTGCCAGCTGTCGGGCAGCGGCGCAGGCAGGGCCCCAGCACCTCGGCCCCGAAGGGCTCGGGGCTCTCCGGGCTCGGGGCAGGGAACAAAAGGAGCCGCCGGGGGGACAAACCCCGGGACAAAATCAGCCTCGGCCCCTGCCCTTGCTTGCCCCCAGCCTGGAGGCGCAGCGCAGCCGGTGTGGGGGGGGAATGGTGGGGCTGGGGGGGGACGGGGGGGCTGCTCGTCCCTCCCTGTCCTGTCTGCTGGGGGCTCTGGGGGCTGTTTTGGGCTGGTTTTGCAGCATCCGT
This sequence comes from Anas platyrhynchos, assembly GCF_047663525.1. Classification (NCBI taxonomy): domain Eukaryota; kingdom Metazoa; phylum Chordata; class Aves; order Anseriformes; family Anatidae; genus Anas; species Anas platyrhynchos. The sequence continues at coordinate 9,557,345 of NC_092604.1, forward strand.
GTCTCCCGGTGGGGCTGGAGCAGAGCAACAGATGCAGGAACTGGTCCCAGTGGGAAATGGGGCAGGGACCCACTGGGGTCCCAGCTCCGCAGTGGGACTGGGCTGGCTGCCGGGGTCTGGTGCTCCCCCCACCCCATCCGAGCAGCACAGCCCGTATGGGATGGAGAGCGGCTCTGGGATCAGGACCGGCACCGGTTTGGGGCCAGGAATGGGACCGGGATGGAGTTGGGAGTGGGGTTGGATTCAGGATTTGGATGAGCCATGCCCAAGGACCAGGTTGGGCTGATGGCTCTGCTGCTCCGCTTCCTCCCCTTGAACCATGCACCTGCCTTCAAGCAATCACGAGAAATGTTACCGATCAGACTCACTCTGATGCTGTGCAAGGTTTTGGGGCACAGGGAGGGGCCCAATCCTCACCCCAAGCAGACCCTGCGTTGTGCTGTCCCTAGCCAAGGCCCTGGGGACAGGGACTCACTGCAGGGCCACGTGTGGGGTCCCAGCAGCTACAGGGGCACCCGCACCTCTTGTCCCCGTGCTAGTGTGGATGACATTAATCAATATGATTTCTAAATATTATTTTATATTATTATTAATAATATTTTAATATATTACTTAATATTATTATTTAATATTATTATTAAATCATTTTAGAACAGAACGCCTCAAGGCAGAAGCACGCCCCATTTTAACCATACACAGAGCCCCCCTCTATCAGTTCAAAACTCATTAATTCCGGTTGTCACTTTGGGTGACTTTGGTCACACAGTTCTGGTGTCTACACTGGGCGCAAGTTTCCTCCCTTGGTCAATCTGAACTCTGCACAAACCCTGGGGTGCGTGAGGATGTGTTGGGCCTCGAAGGGGCAAAACCCCATGCCACACCACACAGCTTCATCCTGCCAGCCCCAATTTAGGAGCAACCCCGTGCACAAGAGCTGGGCTGATGGAGCACTGGGGCAGGCTGCCTCCATGTCCCACTGGCCGTGTGCCCCAGGTGATGCCTGCTGCTCCCACCCCAAGCCCTTTCCTCCCACCCCAGCTCCTCCAGAGCCGTGTCCATGAGGGCTTCCCAGTTTCTGAGCCGGCTCCATCCTGGAGGAGGGGCTGCTTGTTCCTGGGAGGGAGCAGAGCCCGCAGCGTGAACGGGGTGGGCTCCACGCTGCCCTGCACACATGGCCCCGCTGCACCTCGTTCTGTGGGGGGGTGTCCCAGGAAGGATGGGGCCTGCTGGCCACGGCGGTGCCTTGGTGCTGTGGGCAGGGAACCAGAAACAGGGCAGGGAACCAGAGGTGTGGTGCTCCACTCGTGTGTTTGCAGGATTCGGCTCTTCCAGCCCCAACAATGTCTCGTTTTGATACAAAACAAACGTAGCTGCCCTTAAACCCATGTCCTAGACCACTTCTGTTCACAAACACATGAAGGCATGGGGGGGAGCTCCCTGATGCTGTGGTCATCTCTGGGGTGCTGGTGCCTTTGGGGTCAGCAGGACACCCCAGCTTGTGGGGCGCTGCTGGCAGTGGGGTGAGGCTCTGCTGGCACCTGACACATCCCTGGGGTTGATTTTGGGGGCTCAGGGTGCAGGCAGAGCCCCGACAGGGCCAGGACCTCCAGGGGTCGGAGGGAAAGGATTGCTGGGCTGCAGCCCTGGCTGTGGCAAGGGTAAGCCTTGAAATATCTGGTAGGGGCAAAGCAGTACCCAGAGAGGGTCTGGTGGAGGAAGGAAAATGCCTGGGGGCTGTGCTGGGCTCTGTTCCGAATTCCCGTCCCAGCCCAGCCGGGGCGCACGGCGAAGGAGGGCGCAGGGAGGGATGCGCGGCAGCGCCCGGCCCCGGTGGGATGCTGCGGGAAGCGAGTGAGCGTCCCCGGGGAGAGGATAGGGGGGAAAAGGGGGCAGAAAAGGGGAAGACCGGCGGCCTGAGGCTGCGGCGAGCGGGGCCGGGCGGCGGGGAGGCTGCAGCAGCGCTAAAAGCCCGTTACCAGTGGGTGTCACTGCAGGACAAGCAGCGTCCGGACCCGGGGGCGGCGGGGCCGTGCTGGGGCCGAGTCCCGGCGGCCCCGGGATGAGGACAGGGACCGGGATCGGCCCTCACCGAGGCCGCCCAGGCCCGAGGCTGCGAGGTTCGGCCCTCCTGGGGTCCCAGCACCGGGTTTTGGGGCGCTGCGGGGCCGTTCGCCAGCCCCTGTTGCAGTCTGGCTTTGTGGTCTCTGCTGCTTTTTTGGACCTGTCCTGGAGAAGCAGCAGCTCTGCGTGGGCTTGGTTGCAGCGTGCTCGTTTGGCAGCCACGCAAGTGGCAAAAATAAAAAAAAAAACCCAAAGCCCATCTCGCTGCGATGCTCCCTGCCCTGCGCACAGCCCCAGGGACCCGCAGGGCTGCCGCAGGAGGGCTCGGCTGCTGCTGGAGCTGAGCTGGCAGCGAGGGAGACCTCGTGCCTGGGTTGCTCGCCCACTCCTAACCAGTGCCATTTTTAGCAGGACACGGAATTTAAAGCCCGTCTCTCTCTCCCTGGGGAGGACAGAAAGGTCTCCTGTCATAATCCACTTCTGCCAGCATGGCAAACCCTGCTGTTACCCTCCTAGTTATTTCACACGGGTTTTATTTAGATGCCTGTGCTAAAAAGAGGGAACCACCTAGCAGGGTTTCCCTGTGTGGAGCAGGTGACTTCTGTCCTCCCTCAGCTCAGGTGCAGGCAGGGAGGAGTTCGCTGCAGCTGCTCTCCCTTCAAAAGGGCAGGGTGAGCCTCAAACTGCCCTAAGGAGGGTGCTGGGGATGCCCGAGCAGTTGGTGTGGAGCCCTGTGTGTCCTGGGAAAGGTAAGAAAAGCTGCTCCTGCAGCCTGCTTTGTTCTTGTGTTTCAAGCAACACCATTTAACGTCATGAAGGGCTCTGCTCCTTGAGGTCTGGGTCTGAAAGTTTGGCTGGAGATTGGGTGCGGGGAGAGCCCTGGGCTCAGGAAAGTTTCTGGAGCCTTTTGTGCCCCCCTGGCTGATGCGGGTCTGTGTAGGAGCATGTAGGATGCTGGGCTGAGGTGTGCAGGACAAGGTCACGTCCACCTCCTCCTGCAGTGCTTGATGCTGTGCTTGGGGTGGTCTGGGACAGGGGATCTCACCTTGTGGCATGGCCCTGAGGTGCTCAGCCTGTTCTGGGGTGACCATGGCTGAGCTCTCTGAGTGAGAACAGGGTGCTGAATGCAAATGCTGAAAGCTAATGTTAGACTTAAATGTCTCCTGGTATAATCTGGGACATGATAACAGATGTGAGAAGCATAGGGATAGCTGATTATTCCTCTAGTAATCTTGGAGATGCACAATTGAAGTAATTGTGGTTAATACCAGCTGGTATTTTCTTAAGGTGCACTGACCTTTTGGGAGCAGACCACTTTTAAACACGCTAATACCTGCCTGAGCCGTGTGGGGCTGGGCCTCTACCATCACCTGTGGGTGCCCAGGCTGGGGTTTGGGAGCTGTGCTGGTGCTGGGAGGTTTGGGTCTGTTCTGCAGCTGCTTGGAGAGGAGCAGCAGCAGCATTCAGGTGTGAGCATGGGGCTGGCAGAGGCTGCCTTCATGCAGCAAGGCCTCAGTTTGGCAGAGGGCTTAAGGCAGGTTTTGGGATGCCTTCATGCAGGCAGACAAGCACTTTGTGAAATGGACAGTCATGGGCAGCTTGCTTGGCTTGAGAAGGGCTGATGAGAAGGGCGGATGCGTTATGGAGCTGTTGTAGACTTGATATTGGTGAGGATATGGTTGAATTGAATATATAGACCCCTCTGCTTTCTCTGTGGGGTTATACTGGTGCAGACTGGAGCATGAGACTGGTGGTGGTCAGACTGGGCAAAGTGTTGTGCATCTGATGTGAAGCAATGAACAGGCTGAGACAGGATTTTCCTTACATGTTAATGGTTTATTTGGCTATATCTGCATTATCTTAACTTCTAACAACCTGAGAGAAAGCCATTATGGCCAGAACAGGGGTCTGGGGGCTGCAGTGCCCAGCACAGGGCTCTGCTCTGGGCTTCAGCTCACTGCTGGGATGTCCTGGGGAAGGGGACCACGTCTCGCAGGCACTTCTCGATGGGCGGCACTGAACGCCTTTTCACGAGCATCGCGGTCTGGAAAAGTACTGAGATGAGGCCCAACCTATAAGGAAAGGAGCAGATAGGAGATTGGTTACAGGGAGCAGCTGGCCGAGGAGAACAGGGTGTAGCACAGGCAGGGAAGGGACTGCAGATCAGTGCAAGGGTTTTTGACTGCTTGGGAAAACATCGCTTCAGCTGCAGTTAACTAATTAACATGTTTGAAATGGGGGCTGATTTTCTGATCAACTTCAGGATATTTTTACTCTGCTCCAGTGACAAAATCCTGTAGTCTTATCACTGTCTGAAAATGTCCGATGACTTAAGATGGACTCTGAAATAAACACGATTTATTTTCCATAACACAGGGTGTAGGTGCCTCACTGAGGGGGGGGGGTGGGATGGGTTCAGAGCTCCCAATGGGGTCAGGGACCTGTGTGTGACCTGCCCAACAAAACACACAAGCAGTTTTCTCCTGGGAATCCCATTTGAGGTGGGGATGTGGTGAATAAATGACCATGACAAGGGGCAAGACACTTGGTGGAGTTAAGTTCCAGGGCCCTTTCTGGGTGAGCTGTACCAGAGGTGTGGTTTACACAGTTGTGTGCAGCAGATGCTGGGTTTACTGTGATGTGAGCGTGTCTTCATGTACAGGGTGGATTTACTGTGCGAGGCCATGGGCTTCACCTGCCCTGACCCAGTTCCTTGTGCCATATCTCTGCCTTGTGTGGATGTGCAGAGCTTTCTCCTGCCTCCCCCACCCTGCTCAGGCTGGATGGATGTCAGGTTTTGCATATGTAATAATGCACAGCAGTCTCTGCCCTGAAAAGCTTGCTAGTGATCTCATTAATCAAGACAAACAAAGCGTATTTAGCTATTCCCCCTCACTGGAGGAAGGTGTTCAGGTGCTTAAATATGCATTTGAGTGCCTAACTTCAGACAGTTGCTCTGGATGTTCTTGCTTTCCCACAAGTAGCAGCGGAGACATAACCCCCGTTGGGGTGGGGAGGCAGATCCAAGGCTGCTGAAAGGGGCGGGTGGCCCCTGGGAGCCCTCCGGAGCTGGCAGGGACAGTCCCCAGCCAGGCTGAGTCCGACATCCCATTAAAGATGCAGGAGATTTTCCTCTGACCTGCATGGAGACAGCTGGGATTGTTAGGAAAATCCACTGCGAGGACAAGCTGAGCTGCTTTTCTCTTCTTGCCTCTGTTTCCAGCTGTGCTCCCTGCCCAGTGCCACCAGGAATGGGGCAGGGTGAAATTTCTGTGTGGGATTGGGTTGAAGCCATGGGGGAGGAAAAAGCAGTTGGTTTGTTCCAGTCTTGGTACAAAGCTCCTGGGTGAGAAATGTCACACTGAGCCACTACCGACTGTAATTAAAATTAGTGGAGTCCTTGACAAAGTTGAGTGATGCCAGCTTCTGCCCTCAGCATGAGTAAGTGGGAAGCACCAGGTGTAAGACAGGGGACAAGTGTTGCTAAAAAATGAGAAACCCCCTGGTAATGAGGGATACCTGAGAAGTATGGATTAGTCCCAGGCCAATAATTAGGGACAAGATAAGGGTGTCCTTGGGTCAAAGGTCTTATTATGACAGACTGGTGTGAGAAGTCAGTGTCAGTGATGAATCCCCATATCTGATTCTTCTAATTCATATTTTAAATGATGAACCCAAAGGTACTTTCTCTAGAGACAGCTGATGATCTTTACCATTACTCTGATGTGGTTATGGGCTGCTACACCAGGATTTTGTCTGAATCACAGATTTGGAGCATAGGCTGTAGAAGAATAGGAATGTAGTTTGTAGGCACCAGCTTGGCAGCGTTCTCTGCAGGATGATAGAGCTGCAACTGTTTTCCTCTGCTCATTAGAAGCGATGTTTTGCTCCTTCATTGCGTATTTTATTGACAAATTAAAACATGCAGGGCACTTGCAGCTAGGATATTGTAACACCTTGCTTCAAAGAATTAGAGGGGCAATAAACTTATCCCTCCTAAAGCTTCAATATGTATTTGGGGGACCATTTTCACTTGGGTTTCTCAGTTAATGTTCTAAATTGGAGGACTGCAGGTGACCACTTGCCAAGCATTAGTGCAACCATTTGCATGCTACAAGCAGAGATCAGCCTGTTAAAGGAGGGCTAATAAATTCTGGGTGAGATACAAAAGCAGCTCAGCTGGTACAGGGAAGGCAGAACTCCCCCGAGGCAGCACAGTACATGCCCCAGAGACTGTTTTTTTTTTTTTTTTTTTGGGTGCTGTTGGAGTGGGGCCTGTGCACCTTGAGGTGGGTGCTGGGGTGCGTGGCAGTGGCTCTGCACTGTGAGCACCCTTGGGAACTCGGCCAGGTTAGCTTCTGGGGGGGAGTAAATGGGCTTTGCAAGGGGGTGGGGGGATTAATTGAGATAGCTGGATTAAAGGGTTTGAGGTGACTTGTGGGAGGTGTTGAGAAGAAACCCGTGGACAGGACCAGAGCAGCGCTGGGCTCTCCTGCTGGGGAAGGATCCATGCGCGGCGGCACCCACTCCTCTCCCGGCACCTGCCTGGCTCTGCGTGCTCAAAGGCAGCCTCCCAGCCTCGTACGATTTTTCACTTTAACAACAAAGCCGCCCCTAGACTCAGCCTGGTTTTTCCATCATCCATTTGATTGAATCCTTTTAGTGGGTGACAAAACACTTTCTTGAGCTCTCTTTACAGGAAACCAATCTCTCTTCCTTTTTCAAAACCTCCCTCATTTACAGGAGTCTAACAAATCCCGGGCCTTTTAAGTCCTTTCCCGTTTTTTTTTTTTTTTCCCCAAAACAACACAAAACAACAGCGTCACGTTTGTAGATTTTTCGGTGGGGAGGAGGGAATAAAATCCACAATACGGGAGATGGGTGCTGTACGTGCACTGCACCGAGCATCCCTGTGCAGACAAAAACGCGCGCGCGCATCGAGATGCAAATGATTTCCGTGAAGCTATCACTTGTAAAGCTTGACAGAAAATAATGAGAAACACTAAATCTTTTATAAGGTCAACACTCAAGCAGCTGTCAAACAAGAAAAGAATTTAGCGAAAGATCCGCAAAAACTTCCATCGCCTCATTAAATCCAACAGGGCCGGGGCCCGGCGTGGTGAGGAGGCACCGGGGCGCCTCCGTTTTGTGTCAGTAATTTGCGGCGGAGGAAGAGGGAAGACGAAACAGCCAGCGCCGAAGGGGCCTTGGGGGAGGCTGGGGAATCGTTAGTGCGCCAGGAGCGGCCTCGGCTCCTAATTGGAAGCATTGGGCATTATCAACGGAGGATTTGCCTCGGCTCCCTGACAGCTCTCTAGGCCTGGAATGATAGCCCACTTGTCAGTGTAAAAGACCATTAAAAACAAACCATTTTGATTTAATTGGAGGCGGTGCGCTGGGGGCCCAGGTGAGGCGCTTCATCAGCTGATGTTGGCTGCTGATGCCTTTTTCCCCCTGTATTGATGGCTTTTTTTTCCCCTCCCTTTCAAAAACTGTCTAGGAAAGAGAAAGAGGTGCTGAAAGATCCTTCACAGCTGCACCGAGAGTGGCTTTCAATAGGGTTGTCAACAAATGCCATGACAAGTTAGGGAGAGGCAGGTATTTTTAAAACAGACGTTATTCTGTCCAAGCTGAGCTGCGCTGGGAGGTGGCTGCTGGATTATTAGGGTTACAAATACCGTGGCTTTTCCTGGCAGTAGCGTGCGTAACCTGCTTAATGAATGGGCTGGATGGCTTCTCCCCACCTTTCTAATTTCAAGAAGGTGAGGAAATCCAGGACAAAGGGATCTGGGCTAAACGGTCCTTATGTAGCAAAAACGGGAAGGATTCAGACTGTGCGCAGTAATTTTTGGCTGCTGTGTTTAATGCCCCACTGAGACTTTCCTTTTTTTTTTTTTTTTCCTGCTTCCTGAAAATGGAGGCCATGTGTGTTTGCTGGACCACACTGGTCACTCGGTCTGGGTGATAGTGCAAGTAAAGGAGAATTCAGGCACTCGAGCTGGAACCTGGCGTGTCGCCTGCTCGGCAGATGTCCCAGGGCTGGAGCAGAGCAGGCAGCTTTCACACCAACTGTGGGTTTTTGAGATTTGTAACTCAGACCCCTTTTGTGCCAGGCAAGAGTTTTACTCCAAGCGAAGTTGTTGGTTGGCAAACGGTGCCTCCACAGAAGGCAGAATTCCCTGAACAAAAACCTCCAGGCCATTTAAAAAGCAAATCTGGGAATCTGTATGGAGTGGAAGCAGTGGTTGGGGCTTACCTGAAAACAACACAGCATGTGAGGCTGCAAGTGCCCCAGATCTGTTCCTTCATGGGTGAATATCTCTACCGGCAACAGGCACTGGTTGCCAGCCGTTGCTGCCTTTGGACACGGGGGCTTGGATGCAGGTGGAGCCTGTCCTGGAGATGGCCCAGGCTGTAAGGCTGCGTAGGGAGTGGTGGTGGTGGTGTGAGCTGTGCCTTGTGCTGCAGAGATGCTTGGTTCATCGTGGTCCTGGGGCTTCTGGAGTGGGGTTTCTGTTAGAGGCCAGATCTAAATATCTCCCCCCTTTTATTTTTTTTTTTTAAAAAAGGGCTTTTGTGGTTGTTTATGTTTGGTTTACTGGTGCCAACCAGGAGATGTTGGAGAGCAGAGAATGAAGGGCTACTGCATCTGTGAGGGGAAGGAAGGACCGAGCATGGGAGAGGGGAGTGCAGGGTGGTGCAATGAGGAGGTTGAGTGTGAAGCGATAGTGGCAGAGACTGGACAACAGAAATGCCTTGCTGTGACTTGAGTGATTATGTTGTAGTTCTAGCTGTTGGGCAAAACAAGAAAACCCAAAGAATCTCCAAAAAACAAGATAATTTATAGCTGGTTATCAGGGCCCGGAGTGTGCATTTACTTACAGATGGCCACAATCTGGTAGGTGACACCTACGTTGTTGCCCCAGTGGAGAAGTGCAGGGATCAGGACCTGGGTAGCAAGGTTTTGACCTATTTGGGACCTTGTAGGGTTTTGTATTTAATTTGAGTTGTGCCTGTTGCAGGCAGGGCAACCCTGAAGGCCCATGGAGCTGCTCCGGGTTGGACTGGGACCCACTGATTCATTTCGCTTGGGCCACTGATCAGCCATCTGGTGCCACTGATTTTTAGTCAGCCAAAATCCCAGCTGAAGAGAGGCTTGATCTGGTACCATGGTGACAGCAAGCTCTTGAACTCATTGCGCTGGTCTTCAAGTGCTATCAAGGCCACAGGAGACAAGTTTTCTAACACTCCAGCTCCATGAAGTCCTGTTGTCCTCCTCAAGCCTGGGAGGGTAAATGGTGCCGCGGAAAAGCCAGCCCAGTGTGTGCTGTGCGCATCAAGCACAGGTTAGTGTAGCACAGTCTGTGGCTTTTCTGACAACAATTGCAGGATTACATGAGCTGTGCTTGTCAGTTCAGCTCTTCAGACAAAAATAGAGGTAAGGCATTAAAAAAAAATGCACAACATTTTTTTGTGTGTGTGTTAAACCTCAACTGTTAATCCTGATGAAGGATCAGGCTGTGAGCACATATCGGATCCCTGGTGAGAATCAAATTCTGGAGCCCAGAATTTTGCTGCAAAGTTTATACAGTGGGGATTCCTCTAATTACTTTCACTGGAAATTTACCTGACAGAGCTTTCCCAGGTAATGCAAGGCATACGCGGGAGAGCCGCTCAGCCGTTGACAGAGCCTTTGATTTTGTGCCAGGTTGCAAATTAAGTCTTTTGCCAAGGTACCCGAACACTTGCTCGTCAATTGCTTATCGCTTATTCATATCGCGCATCGAGCGTAGCTCGTTTCATCTGCTGGGGAAGGCAATGCGTGTTGACAAAAGTGTTGTCCAAAGTTGCTGCATTTTTCTTTCCTCCCTCTGTCTGGTCAAGTAAACAAGAATATTCTCCCTGGAAAGCCACCTTGAACGTCTGTGCAAGTTGGAATTCTCTAATGAGCGAAGAAAAAAATAAACCTCGTGTGTGTCACTGACACATGGTGTGCAGAGCTGCTTTGACACACGGGCAGATTCTGTCCTTTTACATCACTGCTGCGTGAGGTGTTGCTACCAAAATAAATGCCCTTCTGAGCTGACTTCACAGAGCCCTGAAAATCTATTGTCGAGTGGCCGGTGCTGAGCACTGGTTTGGATTATGACTATTAAAAATTCAGATGGAGGCAGCTGAAGCTCACCCTGGACTGCCTCTCTGCAGACGGCAAGGCTGTGGGGATGCTGTATTTTGGCAGCAACACATTTTCCAGAATTTGATGCTGAGGATGCCGTTCTGCTCAGACCAACACAATGCTAGTGATGGGTGATGTGAGGACAGGGCACATGGCATGAGCTGGGGGCAGGAGGATTTCTCTGTGCTGGGTGTCTGAGCTCTTTTGGTCCCCCAAGAATGTAGTCCTACATCGACAAAAAATAATCTTGGTGCACAGTTCTAGCTGTGATCACAAAACCTGAGCCCAGGAATCTGGTCACTGCAGGCAGAGCAAGGCAGAGGCCTTTGCCTTGGGGAGTGACTGAGGAAGAAGGGGAGTAGAAACATCTTGCTGAGGTGAATAAGGAGTTAACTTCTGCTGGGATTTGTAATAAATTAAAAAAAACCTTTCCCTAATGAAGTGCCCGCCAGGATGTGACTGGCTCCCCACGACCTGCTTGTCTCAGTGAGCTGGGGGCCCAGGAGACCCGGCGGCAGGTCAGTCCTCCAGAGCGAGACGCGGAGCAGGAGCACGCGCCCCTGGTGCGCCAGAGCCTGTAACCCACACGGTTGGCTTAATAGCCTGGGCCATTATTCTAAAGCAGTGGGGCTGAAACCTAAATCCAAATGAAAACATAGTCAATTTGTCTGTACTTTAGCGACTGAATGGCTGGGTAATGCCATGCAGCCCTGGCAATGTAGGGAGCAGGCGGAGGCAATTAGCGGGGAGGGCAGAGCTCCTTTGTTTTCTCTTCTGCTTGCTCTGAGCTCTAGCACGGTGCCAGGTCTTGCATGGACCTAGTGATAAGTCCAGCTTAACAGGCACTTGGCTGTCTGCAAGGGGAGACGATGGGAGCAGAAAAATCCTCCTTGATGATCTTTATGGGTTTAGAAGGAACAACATTTTCCTGTTGCACCCTGCTTTGGATTACAGCCACCTCGCTAACAGGTTGTTCTGCAGGCTCAGAGCAAGCCAGGCTGTGAAAGGCATCTTGTAGCTGACAGGCAATGTTAGAGGGAGCACAAGGATGAGTAGCTTGAGGACATGTTGCACCCCTGTGCCTTGCACCAGCCTCAGGTCACATGGAAAATAGCATAAATAATGGCTGTGGGGATGGGGGCAAGGGATTCTTTCAATGTTCTTGCCAAGAGTTAAGTTCTTCCCAGGCCATGAGCACCTTGTCTAATGGCCAGAGCGGGACAATCTCACCGACAGACAGTAGGAAATATGCAGATGGAGTCTGCTAATGAGCTTGACTTCAGCTTAATTCTTCTGAAAACTACAAGATCTGTTTTAGTCAGGTGTTTTTGCTTGGACAGTGAATTGACTTTTCTGCAGCTCCTCAGCTATCAAAGTGACTTTCACAGTGCAGCATTTTGGTAGAGAAAGCAAGACACCTGGTCAGATGGAAGCCTTGCCTTTATTGCTATCAGCTTTTGGTGATCCTGAGGAGGCCTTGTAGGGGCGGTGGGGAGTCTGAGAAACGGGAGCAGCTCTAAGAGGCCTTGTAATTCAAAGCAGTTGCCAGTGGTGAGCTTTCTGCCATTTCATGTACAACTTTGCCCTATTCAGAAACTTCTCTTGCCTCTGTAAATTGGAGGACAGAAGAGCACCTGAGACCTGTACTGACTGTACTGGGTGGTTGTTTTTTTAGTGGTGTAGACTAAATACAGTGTTTTGGTAAATTACCTACAGTAGCCGATGCTGACAACTGTCTTCCCCAGGTCACTGAGTTGGTTCTAGGAAAGCTATAAGTTAGTTATCCCCCACCATGTTAAGGCCTGAGAAAAATTTAATGAGAATAAAGCTGGCATAGGAAAAAACTTCCTTGCCTCTTTGGAGCATTGCTCTTTTTTGTCATCCCTGTAAGCGGAGGGGATAGTAGCGAGTGACTGCTGGAGTCCCTGGGTTTGGCTGAGTTTGGATGAAAGGCCAGCTTGTCTTTCAAGGCTATTGCACCACCACTCATGTCAAAAAACTGATAAGGATGGTTAAGGCACAGTTTAGAGACTATTAAATGCTTTTTGAAGCCATCAACTTTCTTTGTGGTGTTGCTGCTTATAACTGGGCGAACTCTTATGGATGTTTGAGATCATTTTTCCATGGAGAAAACCATGTACTGAAACTCAACCAAGCAATGAACTTCCTAATCCAAGTTCTAACATGAATAGTGCATGTTAGATCTGCAGCTGGGGAAAGGTAAACTGTCCAGGTTAATGCAATGAGAAAGGAATGAGGAAAATCTGTAGATGCCAGGCAAAACAAGATGCTCCTCCTCCCCTAGATGCTGTTCCTAAGAAGGAAAGGAAGAGGAAAGAGGAGAAAGACTCAAGTGGTGTCTGAGACCTGTGGCTGGGGGAAGAACCCAAGCGCAGTCCTGGATGAAACAAAAGGGAAAGCATGAAGAAAAACAGAAGCTGAAAAATGAATAGTGATGGAAAGGTCTGGGGTGAGAGGAGCTCTAAAGAGGAGGCTTGCCCCAGTATCTCGTGTGACTTACACAATCTGTTTAACAGCGATCGGTCATGTTCTTTCCCTGACACTAGCCGCAGCAGCAGCTTTGTGCTGACAGGCAGCTGGGATAAATGATTACTGACATATGCTAATCGGACAGTCTTAGACAGGATGTAAAAGGAATACATCAAGGTGGTGCAAAACATATTTCTTGGTTGAAACTCTCCAACTTGTACAAGTAAATTAGCTTCAGGAAGTCACAAGGCTCCTTCATTGTTTTAAACTGCAGTTAAAAATCAACAGCAGAGCAAACAAAAATAAATAAATTAAAATAAGATAAAATCCCAGAACTATCAGAACAGGGGCTAGGGCAGAGGGCTGAGAGACTCTTTGCAGTGGTATCCATCAATGCCAGATATGATTTTGGCCATGTAAACTCCCTCCAGGGCTTTGATGCTTTCAGACTTTCTGGTGTCTTTCTATTTCCCCTGCCCAGTTCTTCTCCCTTCCTTTGTAAAATGCCCCCTAGCTCTTCACTTGAAGTTTCCCTGTAATTTACACCACAAACAAAGCTAACAGAATTTGAACAAGTACCCCAGAGCACAGCAAGATGCACAGATGAGTTCAGGGAGATGTTCAGATCCCATTGCTAAAGCAAGAAATCTTCACCCTGGCTCTTATTTGGATCAATTAAAGGAAGTGTCATGCACATCTGTAGCCTGGCTAGGCCCTCTGCTTGGTCACAGGGTGAATATTGTTAATCAGGTAGTTTAGATAGGTGTCAAGAGCAGGTATCATGAAACTTGTAGTTCTTGGGGTGAAAATGCTTCTTGAGACACATTAATCTGGTGTGGCTTGAATTAGTTATGCTGAGAGGTAATAAAATGTCAGACTACCTAAAAGTAGGTTTGATTGTTTCACTCAGGTAGGGCAGTTGCAGAAATACCAGGAGGGAACAAAGGTCATGCCAACACTAATGGGGAAGTATAGCAAGATGCTTCTGATCTGGTAAAGATCACAGAAGAGTACACATCTTAGAAAATAAATCATTAAGCCCTTCGTCTGGTCAACTGCTGATTCTCTTCCAGGCCTGATGTCTGCAGAAAGCATCCTACCCTGAAGTCCGATAGGGGCTGGAGTTTAAGCACATCCAGTGTGGGAACACTTTAGGGTCTGAGTTTCAGGGAGCTCTGGAGTAAGAACTTCATGTCTACCCTCACGTGATAAGGGTATTACTGGGAACACGGGCAAGTTTAGAAAGTGTCTCTGAGTTCAACCAAGTACTCCATACCTTCTCCAGGTGGGGCAGGTGCCAGAAGGACTCCTCCTTCACAGGTACTGGCTGTTTTCGGAGAATTGTGGTACGAGTTTCACGCAATTTGTCTTTCTGTAATCAAAGATACACCAGAACAGGCTGAAATGGCACAGCTACATGCATCAGGTTGGTGTCTTGTAACATAATGATGCTGGGATGAACTAGTCTAAAAGTCACTTTGGACTGATGATTGCTAGTTCCTGGTCTGGGTGGTCTTTCATGTCCATGCAGCTAATGCTGATATCTACAGCTCACTGAGGAAAATGTGGGCAGCTGCCAACTCTGAGCTTTATGTGGCATCTCAGCGAGGTGACCACTGCCTGCTAGGAGCCCTGAGCTACAGCCCTGGCTCATCACTAGCTGGGAGAGTTGTTTCCACCACTGCAACCGCAGGGAAGGTTTCTTGACTGATGTGTTTCTCTCGTGATTAATTGCAATGTACAGTACTTGATGGTCCCAGTACAAGCCAGTGCAGGTACCTGGTGAATGTCTTGGCAAAAAACATTCTGTGCAACTGCACAAAACCCTGGGGAATCTGTTTGCTTTGTGCTCTGGTTTGTAGGTCTGTGTTACTTAACCCAGTAATTGGGGGCTGCAAGCTTCAGGAACTTGATGGAGAGAACTTAGTGATTAAAACATCAGTCATTACTAGATAAGTTAGGGATGCATTTTTCCAACATCCTGGGCTTGTGCGTTCATAAAATAGCTGCTAATTAAGAACACTGTATTGCACTTCCACTATAAAGCATACTTTGTGATGGCAGTAAGCCCATTGAAATTGGTCATTACCATATTAGCTCGACTCTTCCTTGAGTCATTAACTAATAAAACAGTCATTGGCTGCTTTTAAATGTTATTACAATATTGCTATGTTTAACAGCTCTAACAACTGCTCAGGGTGTGTGCATCCACTGTGACAGGCCAGGATCAAGGCTGGTGCTGGTCCTTCCAACATTTGGCTGCTCCATCCTTTTGTCCACTGCTGCAGGTAACCTGAGCAGAGCTGATGCTGTCCAAGGACAATCTGCAAAGCTTCTGGCAAGAGGATGGCATTAAATACCAAAGATAACTTGAAACCTAATGCTTTGCAGCAGAGCTTTTAGTATTGTGGTGATGCAAAAAGAACTAGAGCCTCCATTTTAATTGATAACAGGAGTTTAGCTGGGCACCCTGTGACCAGGGACATATTGATGCAGACAGATGCTTAATGATAGCTAAAACGGTGTCTCTGTGGGACAGGTGCCTAAGCCTTTTGGAAGGCTTTGACCAAAGCACCACTGCCCTGAGCTTGCTCAGCTCCTGTGTATACCTTCAGATACAACAATACTTTAAAATAAACCTTTCCTTTTGTCTCCAGTGCACTTTCGGGCATGCACACTGCAATTTTCACATCTGGTGCTCACTCCCACAGCATTACCTTGCAGGATATGCTCTGGCTGGAGCCAGGCCCATCTTTGCTCAGAAGCAGCTGATTTTTTTTTTTATTAGGCTTTGCCAGCCTTCTAGCAGTCAGGGAAAATGGTTTCTCAGCTGGGACTGCTCACTGTGATGGACAGAAAGAAGCCCATCTATTGTGGGGTGGGATGGGGAGTTCATGGCTGGTAGCAAGCAGCAGTGCTGTTGGAGTATTATTACCTTTTTCTTTTCCACTCGCAGGGCTGCTGTCAGTGCTCTCTGCTGCTCCATCCACAGCTCCTTGTATTTGTGTTGGAAGACGTCAAAAAAGGGAGTGGAAGGCCTGGAAAAAATGTTCAAAGTACAATCATATAATCTCCAGGGTTAATGCCTCTCTCTACCTCCTTGTGCTGATTCCCTTCCCTGCTCCTGGAAAATGTGAGTGGTGAGAATGTGAAAATGTGACTGCTGTGGTGTACAAAGAAGCCCAAACAGATGCACTGGGTGAGAGGACAACTGACAATCTGAGTCTGGAATTAAAACAGACTGAGACATTGTCAGGTGTCTGCAGCACAAAGGGGAGCTGAATGACTGAGCCCCTCTGGTGCCCCAGTTGCACAGAGCAGATTTATTAGCCTCTTGAAACAGGGCACCAGCGAGTGTCCCAGCCAGTGGGGGCAGCAGCAGGGGGACTGCAGATGACTACAACTCTAGATAAATGGTAAAATTAAGAAGTCAATTGCTTTTTGGTCAGTTTACCTACACTAAGCTGGCATTAACCTGACCAAGTTGCAGCAAAGCTGTGGCCCAGACTTGCTGAGCCTTGCTTTTGCCAAGGAAGGAGGATGCTTTAACTTCATCAGCCACCGTGGGAGGTAGAATTGGCAGTGGCAGCAGTGGAACAGCAGGGCTCTTGCCTTGAGGACAGCATATCACTTATCACTGTGGTTGTGGTGCTGTTCCTCTCCCCCAGAAGCAAACATTAGAAATCCCAAGGGAGAAAGTGATGGAGGACCTGCAGCTGAAATTTTATTGGTCTTTGTCCTTGCACACCCTGCTGGGGAGGGACTTTTTCTATCTCAGCAGCAACCAACGACACTGTGGAGCCACCAGCTTTGCTCACACTTGTAGCTTGCCGTGCCTTCAGCTGCTGCTCCTGGAGCAGCAAGGCAAGGGCTTTCCCTGCCTGAGCAGGGATCTGAGCTGGGCTAAACGCTGGGTGGTTCTGGGCCACCAGAAAGTGGCTTTCTGGAGAGAGCTCGTGCACCAGGCCACAAGTGAGCTTGTGCTTCAATGGTTTTGTCAGGGATTGGCCTGAAATCATCATCAGCCAGCTTTTAGCGGTCTGGAGGATCCTTGACAGTAGCGGAAGGCGCCAGCAGGGCATATGCAAATAGTAACTCTTCTGTTTCTTGTTCCTTCACCCCTGTGGTGACTTTTATTACTTAATTATTGCACACCACATGCTTCAAAACAGCCTAATCTATGGTCGTGTTTTCTAATGATACTAGATGTGCAATCCAGCAATATACATCCCAAGGGGGCATTCATATCAGAGGAGACATCCTTCTGCGGACCGCCCGTTTCATAGATCACATGCTGCAGGGCTTTTCAAGGCTTTGCCTACAAAAGAGCTGCTCCAGACTGTCATCTGGGGACACCTTGTGCCAAAGGGGACACTGACATTTACCCTCGGCCTCCCTTACGGTTTGGTATTTCGTGCTGATCACAGCTGGGCTAAAATATCTACAAAGGATTAAAAGATGTGGCATAGCTGTGGTTGAGCACCTCATTGTATGGTGTAAATTTGGTAGTCCTTGCACATGCTTGTGGTGAGCCTTGTGGGCTTGTTTCCTTGGTCTGACCCTTTGCTTTTCAAAGCAGGAACTTTCCTGGGGTGTGTGAATAGCAGGGAGGGATGCAGGAGAACACGGAGACTTTGTGTGTGGTGTTTGATTATTGATTTTTGTGATGGCTGAGTGTTTTCACCTCTCCATGGAGGTGACTTTTACCATCTCTGGTGGACCAGCCAGTTGGTGACTGATTAGTCCACAGCTGGCTTGTAAGTAAATGCTTGAAAGGACACATTTGGGTTGATGCTCTTCAGAGACTCTTCCCTGCCGTGTGATTAATCGCATTTAAATCCTGATCCAGCAAAGTATAGAACCATGCCTGGAATAATACATGCATGAACTGTCTCTGGGAAATTAGTAGGGATGACTCGTGTGCTTAGTTACATGCACGGGTTCTGGTGGGCTGTAAGATGCAGTGCTTGATCTGGCTTTTCCTCCCTCCTTAGAGAGAAACATTGAGAAAGTGGGGCAGGGAGCAGGGGATATCAGGCAACACTTTGACTAAGGTTACTGGAGAAATTTTAGCGAGGCAGCTTTTTCTTTGTAGGTCAAATGCTGCTACCGTTGGGGTGGATGGGGAGTTTTGGCCCTGATATCGGTGTCGTTTGGTGGTATGGCTCAGTGCAGCTGGCCTAGGGGAAAATGTCCTCTCACCTTAATGTTACTTGAGGACAGGAATGAACTGCTTGTGTGCTCCGTTTCCCTCTGTCACCCTGCCCAGATGTCGCTGCTCTGAGCTGGGAGGATTTTGCTGTTACCGTCTGGGGCTGCTGGTTTTTGGGGGTGGGGGTGTAGGCAGAGAGCCATCTGCTGAAAGTGCTTATTGTGGATTAAAACCTGTCTCATTCAGAGCAACTCAGATCTCCTTGTTTTGGCACAAGCATCCTGCCACAGAAAGGGAAGGGAAAGAAAGTTCTGATAGGATGTAACAAATTATTTATAATTGTCGGAAAAAATAATCAGCCGCTTCCTTTTATAGTCAAATAGTTGGAGCCACTTCTAATGTTGACATTTCCTAAATATTTTAGAATTTATCTATGCACATTTTCAAAACTATTATCCCTGAAACAGTCCCTGTCTCTTTAATAGACTCTCTAATTTACTTTCAAGAGTGAGGCTATAGACCTATTTTCAACTGAAATGACAAGCGCCTGCTTACTTGGTTATACAATGTGGTGTGCTAGTCTGCCAGAAATCTCCTGGAAACGAAGCTGCAGCTGTTCTAATAGGCTATTTTACTGTGAAAACAATGTTAAAAAGTATAATAAAGTATTAACAATATTAAAATAAAACAGTGTAGGCCTTAAATGAGCTACAAACTAGTTAAATCTATTCTATTCAATATGAGCCTTCAGTGCTTTGCAGCTGATACCTCAGAGCTGGGATTTATCTAAAATGAAGGCACCAGGGACATGCAAGGGAAATGGTAATTATAATTTGCAAACATTAGGCTGACACTTTTTTGTGTATGTGTGTATAAATTCTGACAGCTGTGATTTGTGCGGCGTGCCAAATAGTGTACCACCAAGCCGGGAAGGGCTCCCTTTCTGGCAGGCCATCCTCAGAGCAGCAGCTCATTAAAACTTTGGAGAAGGAGAAGTTGCCGAAAACAGGAAGGCGTCAGAACCATCTGAGGGACTTTTGGTACACGCTTGTTGAAAGGTGTTTGAGAAGAGAGCCTTGGGTCTGACAAACTGGAATTTTAGTACGCCTCTCCGTTCACAGTGGGGCAAAATAATTGGTCATCAGTGACTACTAATTTGGTTTAGTAGCCAGAGGCATTTTTTTTCTTCCCAGAAAATCAATGACAGTGCCGAGGTCTGTTCAACGTGATTCAGCTCAAGACGGGTCCTCATTTAGCTCTTGATGCTTCTTCCACTGGAGACAGCTATTTTGTTAAAATGAAATTAAAATCTATCTATAATGCTCAGCTCTGAGAGCGGCACCCGTCAATGCCATGCTGCTCTTGAGGTTTCAAGGTTGTCAGTCTCCCCTCAAACTTATTTTCAAAGGTTTATACATCAGCGGGGGAAAAAAAAAAAGGTACTTGGCAAAAGTGGATACAAAGGACTTGTGCTCAGGAAGGGTTTTTATACTGGCTTAAAAGATGCAATCAATTTTATTGCTGTATTGTAAAAGGGTAAAAACTTGACTTGAGATTGCTTTTTTTTTTCTTGTATTATTCAAAAGCACAAGGGCTCATAAATATTTTAGCACAAACTACAGCCCTTGGATTTTCCTGGTAGCCCTCCAGCCAGTGCAGCACAGCTCCTGCCTTACTCTGCCCGCTGATGGTCAGGACAGGCTCTGGTGGGGAGCAGAGGACACTTGCATGGGCATTGACTCCCTGGTGGCTGCGTGGTTTTGGGGCTGCACCAAAAGCCCTGCTCCCACGTGTGACCCTCTAATTTCAAGGGCAGCTTAGTGGCAGCAGGCTCTGGCACTGCATGGGTGCCTATACAGTAGATAAATCATACCACTGGTATTTTTACAGTTGTGATATCAAAGCTGTGTTACAACACCAACAGCTATCCTGAAACTTTAACCCTTTCTTGAAAGGTTAATGAGGCTTCATTTTCTTAGAGTCAGCCCTTGCTAGTGTCTTTCAATCTGAGATCATTTTATCTTGGTGTACAGCCAGGATCCACATTTGGGGTCTTCAGCCCACAGAGCTGTAAGAGGCACAGCCTTTGTACCCCTTCCTCATGTGCACTGTGATGTGAAGGATTTATCCTGTGATGGGACTGTCCATACAGAGCTCTCTGTCCTGTCTTGTGGCTGGGGCTTGGATGGCCAAGCTGGCGCTCTCACCAGCACAGATCAGTTTCTTGCTGGGAACCAGTTTGGTATCCAGTGTGGGGCTCCTCGGTGCAGCCAGCATAGATTATCTTCAGCAAATAAAGCACAAGCTGGGGTCTGTGATTCTGCTTGGGGCCTTGGGGTACCACCAATGCACACAGCACTGAGGCATTAATGCTGTGGTCCCTCTGCCCTGAAAGGGTGTTTATAGTACAGGAAAACTCTGATTACAGTTCCCTTGTACTGCTATATTGTCTCCCTTCCTCCCTTGTTACTGATGGGCTAGAGCTAGCAATCTATCTACCATTAATTTGTCTCTGTGTAGCCCAGCAGGAATCTGGGGCATGATTACAGCTCTGGCCCTTGTGTGAGAGCCGGCACGGCCCCGGCATCCCCTTGCAAACTGCCTGGCTCTGCCTTGCCTTAATTGTTCCCCTTTGGCCAGTGGACCTGTCTGCTCTAACAAGGGCAGCGAGGAGGGCCGAGGTAATTGAAGCACTTAGCCACCCTCCCCAGCATTGCCTCCTGCAGCTAATTAGGAAAGAGGGCCGCTGGGCTCTTCGTTATTTCTTCTAATTGTTTGTGGGTTTTGCATAACAGTGAATGGCAGAAGAGGGATGTTCAGTTAGCGGCGGATTCTTGACTTTGAAATTTGTATAAAAGGTCACTTACAATTTGTTAACACTTTCACAAAAGTGAATTCAATTAGCGGCTCCAGAAGTCCCTGCACACATGTGCATGTGTTCGTAAGAGGGAGAGATGGAAAAACATGCAGAGCGTGGATGTAAAGGCTCTTCGCTTTCCTAGGAAGCTTGTGGACTATACAGCAAAGTTATAGGCCCCTTACAGCTTTATGGTCCTCTAAATAGGTCCTGGCAATAAACCCATGGAGAGGCCTGAAAGATCATTTTTAAATGATCTCCACTTGTCCTCACTTTCCATTAACCACTGAAGAAAATAACAAGAGAAAAATTGGTAGAAAACACTCGGGGACCAATTTTTTTTGCAGTCTTTCCACTGGCAAAACTCCCAGTTGAAATAGTGGGTCTTTCACCCGTGTGGCAGCTTCAGGATCCGTGCCGTCAAAGCACTGATTACTCCGAATTTCTGAAGCTTCTTTACAGTCCTTGTAATTTGGATGAGGAAATAACAATATAAGTTATTTCACCGTGGGCAGCCAATGAGGCAGTGGCTTCTCCTAAGTGTCAGAGGATCTGTTATTTTGCTCAGAGGGCTCGTATGTATGGAACAGTAAAAAGAATAAAATCCATTGTAAACATGTACTTTAAAAGATTTATCAGATGCTCATAGCTGTACTTAGGAGCACACATGGTTACAAGAACACCAATTTGCTTTACTATTCCCTTCCAGGCCAAGAGTGAGATGTACACTTGTAACAATCCTAAATGCACACATGGAAACTCATATCTTGCAGCAAAGACACCAAGACAGCTCTTACCTATTCAATAACTGGCTTCACAAGCTGGGATCTGCATGTTAACGCTGGTCTTTTGGGTTGGAGATGCCATGTGGCTTACTTAGTTGAAGGTTATTTAAATTTTTCTTCAACAAATTTATTTCTACTCACTGGAAAGCCTCTTATCCTCTGAGAAACTCAGGAATCTCAGGTGGGATGTGGTTAGGGGACAGAGCTATTCTAGCCTGGCAGCCTCAAACTATGGCTGAGAGTGAACACTGCACAGTCTGCAGCCACCAACACCTACAAATGCAAACCGTCCTGATCAGTGTGCTGCTCTGCTTTCATTTGGAAGAAAAGACCCCCTCCCCCCCCAAAAAAAAAACAAAAACAAAAACAAACTAACACTGAACAGAACAAATCAGAGTCAGATCTTCCTCTTGACCTCTGGTTCATGCTTAAATCTCTGGCTAGGTGGGGATATTATTTCATTTAAAAGGAAAAGATGCCAGTAAGGGGTAGAGATCTTTGCTTTCACATACAAAAAAAAAAAAAGGATTCTGTGGTTATTTCCCTCTGAACTAGGTTTTCATTGTACAAATTGCAAAAGCAGAAGTTTGCAGGGGGGAAAAGTCTACTTGTGGCAAGAGGTAGTTTTAAATGGTAATAGTTCTGGTAGAAATTCTTTAGCCAGCTCTGATCCACAGAAATAACTTTCCTATTCAGTGAAATTCAGTGAATACCAATTCAGCATTGGGTAATAAAGGATCTAAATCTTTACCCCTTTTTTCCCTATCTTGTGGCTGATGTTCAGGACATGAACCTTATGCCAAAACATGTCTATTTTCCATTCATGTGAGAGCCTGAAGCAGTCAGACTGTTACAGCTGCGGGGAATAACAATGCTGATGGAGAACCAGCACCTTCACAGTGCACTTGAGATTGTGTACGGACCTGTTACCCCTTCAAACAGAGCTTTGCCTACCTGGCACAAGGCAGTGCACTCCAGGCAGACGTGGTTGGGAGCTATGCAGTAGCGATACATGTGCAGCGATGTGAACACAGCCAGCCTGCTGCGTGTCCAATACAAGAGAATGATTCTTGAAATAGAAATTCTTATCTTAGCAACACGAGGATGGTGGCAGAGGCACAAAGTGTCTTTTGCTGTGGAGCTGGATAGGACGTGCAATTATCTGAACTGATGGGAGACCTATTTTTTTTAACTTGGCTGTATGTTTTTATCTTCATGGTGGTTCCAGTCTCTATGTAATATTTTTATAGTTCTTGTGTCTGATTTTTTTCTCTCAAACTTTGGTTTGCCCCAGTCTTTTGGGGGCCTTGTGGCTTTACACACATTTGTTCTGCTTCCAATGATCATGGATCAAGTGTGGGCTTCCTGTAATCTTTCTTTCTTGCCTGTCCAGCTTTCCCTTTTTTTTTTTTCTGGAACACCCTCTACTCTTCAGCATTGTTTCTTTACAGCTGGACTTTTTTTTACTTCTCCCTTCTTCCTGGGCCATATACTAATGGCCTGAAATGTTCTTTAAGTGTTTCAAAAATAGATTTACTAAAGCACTCTCTGTGCCAAAGAGTTTCTGGAAATATCAAAACAGCATTTGGGCAGCCTTTTGCACTTCGTTTTGGCTGCGTGCAAACATCATGGATGCTTTGGGTGGAAAAGCCATTTGCAAAGCACAAGTATGAACACTGAAAGCTCCCTTTTTGGGGAAGGTGAAAGATAAGGACAGAGCAATCAGTTAAGCCAGGAAGCTGCAGGAGAAGCCAATGTAACAGCTGAGCTGTTAAAGGCCAGCGAGACGATTGTCAGCAGCGCATTAGGACAACTGCAAATGATACAAAGAAAAGAGGAGGTGCTGGAAAACCAAAGCCTTTGGCCAGTTGTAACAGTTCGTAGAGGAGAGACTGCAGTGAACAAATGCTTCAGA
This sequence comes from Anas platyrhynchos, assembly GCF_047663525.1. Lineage (NCBI taxonomy): Eukaryota > Metazoa > Chordata > Aves > Anseriformes > Anatidae > Anas > Anas platyrhynchos. The sequence continues at coordinate 9,580,781 of NC_092604.1, forward strand.
GGTGAGTCTGCAGAAGCATGGTGAAAGCAGCTGCTCAAGGACTAAGACCAGTGTTAGAGAATGAGAGGTAGAGTGATGGGCGGAGATGAAGTTAGAAGGAAAATGGAATGTGAAATTCAGGAAAGGGACGATTGAAGCGAAGGCAGGCAGTAGGGGGGACCCGGCAGGAGACGTGGGGATGACAGAGTGCCAGGGAAATCCTGCCAGCACACCCAAGGTCAGCCCAACCTACAGGCCAACTGCCAAGTGGATGGCAGCATGTCTGAGGCAGGGTTATGGCCATGCAGGGTTTGAAGGAGGTACAGGTGTGGGATGGCAGAGAAAGGCACGTCTGTGCAGTCCTTGTGCCCAGGAACACGATCAGGGATGTAGAAGGCAGAATTAGCAAACTTGCATTAGTGAAAGAGAAGCAAATGAAAACTTTTAGGATCAGCCCTGGAAATGTTAGCCTGTGATCATACTGAGGACGTACTCTGTGCTGCTGTAATGTCTTTAGCTCCTGGGGATAAAACTTGTGCTTGGGCTACCGTGTGCTAGTGGGTTTTGCCTTCAGACTCCTAGTGTGACCTTGTGTAAATCAAAATCTAAAATCTAGCTGTAGACAGCATCCATGTATTTGTGCTTGTTTCTAGTTCCAAGATCAATGATTTAATACCTGCTAATTTCAATGCATGGTAATTTCAATGACAGAAGGTGCTTAGGAGGCTAAATATGGGCTTGGGACTCTTTTGGGAGTTTTCAAATGCATCCAAATACCAAGCTGTATTGACACCAGCGATGATCCTGGAGGTCTTCACAGATCCTTTGTGTCCTTAGTTCCAGTCTCATCAAGACTCAGGCCCCTCAGTGCCTTGCATTCTCCGTTTTGTACACAAGGTCATTACACAAGGAGGATGGGGATTGAACACACCTGCATGTAGCACTGTGTAGAGTTACTTTAAATGAAAGGAGAGAGGACTTGGGTCCAGGAGATCAGCAGCCCTAAATGGCAGACTTCTTTCAGCTGTGTAACTTGCCATGCACAAAGAGCCTGTGTGGATGGGATGGGTTGGGTTGGCCACCTGGGGGAGGTACTACAAACTCTGAGTATTTTCCTTGAAAGAAAATCTGTAGACCTATTTGCAGCAGGGATGAGGACTGAGGCAGGTAAAGCTGAGTGTGCTCGCACTGCAGTGTGGTCATTACTGCAGTGCCTGGGCCCAGTGGGCACACACTCTTGCAAATTGTGGCTTGCACAAGGCAGCTCTTGTAGAGATCAGAAGCTGGAGCATGAATCAGAGGAGCCCAACCGGAGGGTGCCCCATGGGGGAGGCTGGGACCCTACCACATCCTCGTTACTGTTGACCTTGGCACGAGTGCTGCCTGCTGATGGATCGGTTACGGAGCTGGACAAGACCCTGGGGAACCACTGTATTATCTATTATCGTCCCATCAGTGCCTCCCCTGACCCCTCCCAGCTCCGCATGCCACAGGCATCAGGGAGGGAATAAATCTTTGTCTGATACTGAGAGAGAGAGGAAGCGAGAGCAGGAAAAAGGAGAGATGAAAAATGTCCTTTTTATGACTCTCACAACAAAGCTGGCCACATGATTCGTAGCAAACACCTCTCTGGGAAGAGGGAGGGAGAGAATGGGGGGAATCAGCAAAAAAGCAGAGCTGCTTCTCTCCCCTGGAAGATGCCCCTGGGGAATTAATAGAGAGGGGGCACGGGTGACCTTTGAAGGTAAATATATTGTGGAAGGAAAAAGGCCCTGGAGCTTCAGAAAACTCACACCAGTGTCTGTGAGGCTGCCTTGTGAAATGCCCTGTGCAGCACACATCCAACATTAACGGGAAATGAAGGCATAAGTGATCTGCTGTGCTAGAGGGAGCAGCAGGGCCAGGACATGATTAATAAGGCACTAATAGCAAACCCAGCATTTATCTGTGTTCTTTTCTATTTGGGATGATCTAGGAGAGCTTGTACTTGTGAGCCTGGGGACAACTCCTGACCTTGGTGTCTTTAGGACACTTTAAGTGCCTTTAGCACTGCAGCCTAGGGCCTGGGAAGGGACCGGAGAAATGATGCCAGCTGTCCAAAGAAACTGCGCCGAGGCTCTGGGTGCAGATGGGGAAGGTTTGCATTGGCACTTTGGGAGGCTCACAGAGCTCTGGGGATTGTCCCAGAGCATTGCACTGATCAGTACAGATGAATTCAGTGCAATGGGAAGGCGCTGTAGCTCCTTGGCTGTACCATTTGTGCTGTGCCTTGAGCAGGGGAGCATCATGCAGGCTCTGTTCTCGGAGAAAAAACTTTGATAAAGATCTCAGTTGCAGCAAAGTGGATGCTTTTAGAGGCAACTGAGTTCTTGGAGTCACGGAAAAGGACTGCCTGCCACTGTTCTCTCCCCTTCTGTCCCCAGACAAGCACTTATCTTACAGCAAATGTGTTCCTAATTAGGAGCACTAAGAACCCAGTTACGCAGGGCTTAGAGTCCAAAAGCAGAAACAACTTAAATCCACTGACAAGCATGTCATTTTTAACAGGGAGCATCGTGTTAAAACTGGTCCACTGTGACTAGGAACGGACCTGGGCTGGGGAGCGCTCACCCATGCGGCTGTCTTTAACTTGCCAGTCATGAAAACTGAGTTAAATTCCCCACTTTTACCCAAATGGCTGTAACAACTCCTCGGTAATCCCAGTAATTTGATTTTGTCTATAACGTGCTTTTAAAGTAAAGGGATAAATACAATCAGTCTGCATAAAAGGTAGCTATTAGGGAGAAGACAAGTTGTACAATAATAACTTTAAATTAAAAGCCCTTTCCCACTACTTCTGCTGTTGTGGGGTCTGCAGATTTTCCTTAAAACTTTTGAAACGTGCCTAGACTTCTTGTAGGCAGCCATTTAACCTCCGTTTATGAAGAAATAAAGCAAAATTGATGTTGATTTTGGTCTACATTGGGGGATACTTTTGCAACATAAAAGCCCTTTTGCCTGCAATTTACAGAGCAGCCCTGTCACATTGGTGAGGGCTGATACTGATAAAGATAAAGCTTTATAGCTGGGGCATTTGCAGCTAACAGCAAGCTAATGCTGCATTTTCATTTTGATGCAATTAATGTTAATGTCTGCTACGAAAATTGTCATTAAATACCATTTTAAAATCCATTCAATTTGCATATGCAAAGCCCATTTACTATCATGTAAAATACATAGTGCCGTTCATCATGTCTTTTCTCTAGAATTTGTAGCTGTTATTTTTCTGGTAGTGATTATTATCCAGCTCTTAAAATGAAACCTAATGTCTAGTCCAGACCTGTACAGAGCATGAAAACTGTGCTCCAGCAGCATCAGGGCTGCTTTGGAGTTCTTTTCAGAGGTTTAAGCGCTTGTTTGCATTGGGCTTACGCTGGCTTTTCCAGACCACCATGCGCCCTCCAGCCTCCCGTGTGCTGCTGTAGAGGACAGGCAGGCAGCCTAAGCAAGGTGCTGATGTTCTCCCCTGCAGACTGCCCTGTTCATAACTACTCAGGAGAAATCAGCATGGCAGATAGCTGGGAGCTGGTATGTGAGGGATATGTTAAATGGGTCACTTTTACCACTTCTAAATACTCTTTCTTTGAACCTCAGGTGGGGCTCGTGTATGCTAGGTGCTTTTTAAAAATCTTTTAAGACACTGCACTGCAACCCAACTCAGTGTGAAGCTTTAAATATCCCACTGTGCTGCAAAGCAGGAATGGGTAGGCTTCTGACCTGCTAGAGGGGTTGCTGGGGGAGCAGCCCTTGGGCTGCGATTTTAAAAAAAAAAAAAAAAAAGCCCCTGGAAGCAGAAGGGAGAGCAGGGAAAAGCTGCTTTGTGTTCATTCTGACTTACTGGAAGTTTCTGCCTGATGATGCAGGGTGGTGAACAAACAAATGGGAGAGAGTGGAATAAAGAACTTGAACTGATCCTTAATTGCAACAGAGTACGAACACACAGAAATGCTTTTTGCTCTGACTCAGTATCACTTTCTGACCTGGGGAGGCAATTATTCTGGCTTGCAGATCTCCGCACTCCTTTAAAGTCAAAGGACTGGCATTGAAAATATTTTTAAATGGTTCCAAGCACTTGGTGACAGAGGTAAAATGGGGATGTGCTGTGGCATGCAGACTAGATTCAGGTAGCTGTTTGTGACATGTAGGTGGAATCAGGTGGCAAAACACAGAAGCGATGCTATGATTCATTTGCTGCATGTCCAGGTTCAGGACACTTCTCTTTTGGGGACTGTACTGGCTGAGAGCCAGGGGAAGATGCAGATGAGAGAGTAGAAAGGGATAGTTCCCTTCTGAGAAGGGCCCCAATTCTTGCCCCTTACCGTGCTGGCATGCCGTAAGTCATGTCTGCAGGTACTTTGGGAGGAGATCTCCTGAAGCGACTGTATTCATCGTCTTTGCGCCGTATGTCCTTGGCCTTGTAGTACAAGTTAAATTCACGGGCTGTGGTGTAACCGGCTTTCAGAGCACCGCGGTTCATGGTGATGAAGTCCCGGGGCATGTTCCGAGTTAAACCAGTCCTGGGCTTTATTGTGTTCCAGTGGCCTATTGCTGGAGATGGAAGAAGACGTGAAGCAAAGAAAAAGATTAGGGTGAGCTTCTGTTTGGGGAAGCAGGCTGATGCAAGCTTTGTGCGTTGTACGTGAGGGCCTTGTGTGGCTTGTATGCATTTTTGCCACAGCTTCACTGTGGTGTGACTTTCAACATACCTCGCCCCAATTATTTTCAGTTGGGGACCTACCCCATCTGAATTAGCTGTCTTCTCACTCTCCACCCTGACTTGCTCAGCAAGTCTGATTTCATGGGGGAAATAATCTGAGAGTGAGAGCTCTTCTGAGTTATGTAGCCACGTGTATTGCCCTTTGCAGATGCCGTACCCTGTTCTGTTTGGGCTCTGTGTGATCCTATAAAAGTTTCCAAGATGCTAGGGAAGCGTTAGTGGTCACCAAGCATTTGTTGTGATATTAATGAAAGTGGGTGAATGTTGGATTTCTTCACCTCCAGCTTGGCAAGAAGTAATGAGGAGCACTGGGAAGGAGAGTCCCTATTAGCATTAGGACATCGTTGCAGGTCTATGTTTTAGTGGCGTTGTCATACCTTCAGGGACTCCTCCATCTGTCCTTTCGATGTACAGCCCGTATGCAAAATCAAAGCCTGGCAGGGTATAGCAGTTTCTCTGGGGCTTTCCCAGTTCTGCCTGCAGAAGAATGAAGTTAAAGGAGAAGCATAAAGACCTTGTTTGATGAGCTAAACCTCCTGAAAATAAAAATATGTAACAGAATGTGACCATGAGTGTCAGCAGTGGTTCTGGCTCCACTTGGCACGGGTTGGGATCCCACTGCCTGGACACAAGGGAGTGCCACAGTGCAAGGGGGACTCACAGCCATGAGGCTTCACCACTGCTGAAGCATGAGGGATGCTGAAGTTCACACAAGTTCATACCACAGTTAGTTAGAAAGTGACCTAGCCCTGCTGGAAACAGGGATCTTGATTTAATATACATGGACTTGAAGTCTCCTTGTTTGGCTGATTTCTCCCTTGGCTTGGGTGCCCAGCTGTGATGTCTACAGGCGGAGACTGCAGCTAGACTTGACTTTCCTTTAAGTTGCTTCATTTCCAACTTGTTCATCTTCTTAGAAAGCTGGCACAAACTCCCCCAAATGCAGTCACACAACCACTTCTGCCTGGGAATAATCAAGACGCAAGGCATATTGTGGGTGGGATAAGGAAGATGAAGGGGGAGCAGATCCCAGGGTTTATAGCACAGAAAAGAGAACTTGAGCTCAATAACCTCATTTCTATTTAGTTTTAAAATGAACTCTTCCCCAGCCCATGTGTACCCCAGCCTGGTGTTGTCTGTGGGATTAACTGACCTCCCTTCACCCCTTTGTCTTTACCCTCCCATCTCCATGGTGAAGTCACTGCAGGATGTGTGTGTCTTGAAACCTTATTGCTGCTTGAAAGGGAGGCGGTGGAGGAGGGAAGGGGTGAGAGCCTGGCAGCTTGGGGCTGTGTTCCTGCTGGGGAGGCTGCAGCAGGGTCAGAGGACAAGCTCTGTGCAGCCATGTGGCATGGCATGGGTGCTTCGGACGGGTTATTTTCCATGGGAAGCCTGTTGGGGAGGATGGAGGGTTGCGGAAGCAGGGTTGGCAGATCTTTTGGGGAAAATGGAAATGTTGAAATAGTACTCTAGTGCTGCACACCGGTGCATCATTGAACGCTGGCATAGAAGTGACTGTTATTACGCTCCAGAGTGAACACTGGATCAGGAGGTGTTGAATCAAACGCAGTGCTTCCTGCAGGGACAGATTTTAACTGAAAATTATCCACTTCAAACACTTCAAATTCGTCGCTATGGCAGGCCAAGGCTGGACAACAGCTGGTAAGGGATGCAGCTGCCTACTGGAGCTCCTTGTACAGGAACGTTGTCCAAACCCAAATTTATATTCTGCTTCCAGCCAGCCTTGCACAAACCCTGGCTGGGGCCTTGGACCATCCCCAGTTCACCTGGCTGCTGCCAGCCTGGTGGCCCCTTTGCAGTGTGCCATAAAGGGCACTCACTGTTCACAATGCTGCAGTGCAGCTTGAGCTCTTTCTGCATCACCCTCAGCTCAGGTGAAGCTCTCGCTGAGCTTGTTTTGCCTGAATAGCAAGGGCTAAATGCCTGCCCAAACAGGCACCTGTCCAGAGGGCTTTGTGCTGAGGTCTCCAGAAGTTGCTCATAATTCCTCCAACTTTTTGCCTGGAGCCATTTTTTGTATGTTGTCTGTTTGGTATTTCTCAGCTCCCACCTCTATGTGCAGCTACACAAAGACTTAAAAGCACGCAGGGGCTGCAGACATCGTGCTGTGGGCACTGAGCTCCTCACCAGCATGTCCAGGGGTGAGCTGGTGCCTGCTTCAGGGACTTGTCCAGGCTGCAGCAACAGCTCTGCTGCTGCAGATCCTGGAAAATTGGCTCTCATCTTTGCCAGTTTCAGATCACTGGGATGAAATCCTCTGTGCCATATACCAGGGCCTTCAGGTAAATCTGGGTGTTTGCTTCCCAGGTCTGTGAGGGAGGTGCTTCACCTCGGTCCCATTAAACCCACCTGCCTGTGATACTAGGCAGTGGGACACCACTAGGTGTGGTGTCCCTGTGACTTCAGGAGCATAAGTTCACCAGAAAATTAGTTTTCTGGACTTGCATAGACTTAAACTCCATCAGCTTCCTCGCCCTGCATGAGCCTACAGATCTTTTGATGTAAGCAGACATTAGTAATGAGCTTTTTGGAAGCAATCAAATGAGCTACCTGAAAGAATCTGTGTGTAAAGTGGTTGCTTCTCCCCGGCTACCTCCTGCAAACCTCCAGCAGGGGAAGGGGACCGTCCCTTGCAGATGTGTCCAGCGCTGAGCACAATGGGAGCGAGTGGGCTTTTAGTGCTACTGCAATTGAAATATCACATGGCAGCGCTAAACCATATGTGCATGCTGCGTGTGAGTTAGGGAGCTCACGTAAAATGCATAAACTGGTGCCAAAAATGATAAAGGAGCTTTCACTGTTGATCTATTTCTCCTGTTTTTACAGACATTTGTACAGGAGCTATTTTTAGGTGGGTTGTTGCTGATGTACCAGAGAAATCGTACAGTGCTTTTCAGAGGCATGAGGAAAAGCTGTTTCCAGGGGTCATGTTCTGATACTGGATCAGCTAAGCGAGGCCAGAAATCTGCTACTATGCTGAGGGTAGGAGAAAATCTCTAAGAAACTGCAGGAAAGGAGAGGTTTGTAATCTGTGGGAAGTGGCTTCCAGACCTTTGAACACAGAACTGTGTAGAACGGAAGAAATTACAGCATTTAAAGGTTCCCTTTTGCACAGCACCTGAAGTTAACACAGTTGGGTATTTACTCCATTGCAAAATTAAGGCATGCTGTTTCGTTTTTATGATTGGGTGGTGCTGAATAAATAATGCCAAAGGTGCTGGGTAATTAATTAAAGGAGAAAAAAATCTGGTCCAATATGTTGAACGTGGAGGGAACCTGTGACTGAAGCAAACCAATAGGCTCAGAGGACTGATGATGCCAAGATTTTTTTTTTTTAACCTACAAAGGCAAAGAATGGGAAGGATGTAGCAGGAATGAATCTTGTTGAGTGTAATCAAAGCTTACTCTCTCATTCATAAATTAGCAAAATGCTGCTGCAGCCTCACAGGCTGGTTCCATTTGTTTGTCCTCAGGCAGTGTCGGTGTGCTGTGCCACAGAGCAGTGGTGGGAGACAGCCAAAGTTGGTGCAGAAGGTCCTTTTTCCTTCCCCAGCTCCAGCACTGTTTGCTGTGTTCAGGTTTAGACTGTCACAAAGCTGCTTGGCTGGAATACAGATCTGTCTGACAGCTGTGCCCATCAGCAGACAACTTCATTAAACCTCATTAAGATGTCATTTCTCTGCCTTATTTCCCACCTCTTGGCTCTAATTAAAACCGTCTCTCTCTGCATCCCAGGCGGTCCTAATTTTCTCTGGGTACCTTCTGCAAGTCTTCTCCCTTTACGACCTCAGTGAGGAAAACCAGGCATCTTAAATACTGTTTATCTAGCTCATTCAGAAAAGACAACTCCAGGCTTTCTCCTGGAGCATTCCCAGCGTATCCTGCAGAGATCACCACCTCCCAGGGCTGCAAGAGATGTGTGCTGAGGCTTTGTTTGCTCTCTAAAACTGTCTTTAAGGACTCAGCTAGTGCCTCCTTTCCCCTTGAGCAGGGTAATTCTCATTTTTGAACCAGGTGTGTGTGTCTTGTGCTTGGAGAGTGCTGCTCCCAGCCTGGCTGCGGTGCGGTGCTGGTGTTTGGGCAGTGGGATGCCCTGCTTGGCTGAAGAGCAGCGCTGGGTGCATCAAGCTCTCTGGCCCTTCCTGTGTAGGCTTTGATTTCTGCAGTCTCAGATTTGAGTGTTTAATGGTATCGGAAAATGTTTCTGCAGAGGAAAAGGAGGGCTTGAAAATGGGTCCCTTTGTAAAAGGCAGGTGAGTTGCAAAGGTGCAGCAAAGGACAAAAATTTTAAGGATTACAGGTTTTGTTGCAAGCCTCATGTTTTGTCCTCTGGTATTTATGATCGTCAACACACTTCATTAATTTTCTACAGATGACTGAGACTCTGAGAGGGGTGAGACACCTGTCTGTGTACAGAGGGGTACAGCAAGAGATGCAGACGTGGATTTTTAATCCCTGCATCTCACGCAGCCCTTTGCTGGGAGGGGATGCTGGGCAGATCCGTGAATCCCTTCTGCTCCAGTTCATCCAGGGCTGCCCTGTCCCTCCTCCGTGGCTCTGTCCTGCGGATGCCTGCAAACCCTATACCGGTGCATTTTCAACCCACCAGGCCTTGCTTCCTTCCCTACCTTCTGTTCCACTTTTCATTATACCCCCTTGTACAGTAAAGCCTCCCGTCACGCTGCCATTACTATTATTATTGCAGATTTACTGCACTTGCAGAGTGAAGTGATTGCGGTGACAAGGCCCAGCATTTTTCCCTCCTTCCCCCCGCGACAGCTTGAAATCAAGCCCTTCATTTGCATTTACATGATCTTGCTGTGCAGCTTATGAGATCGGGAGATTTATTTGCTACTTAGCTTGATGTTTGATTACACTCTAAGAAGGCAGTGAGCTACAAAGTGCAGGGATACATCAGAACTGAGCTACTGAAAGCCTCTGGGGGACAGTAACTCAACATCAGGTTTAGGTAGATGAGAAAGGGAATGTTCAGTGTTTTGAGAAAGGCAAATTTGATCAGTTTTTTAAAGGTGGAGGGGAAAAAAAAAAACTTATTTTCCATCTCTCTCAGAAACGGTTGGGAAAATAAGAATATTAAAAACATGTGAAAATCTGCATTTGTTAGTGCAGAAGAAATCCTAGCAGGGGCTGGTGGCTGCTGGGTGGTATGCCGCTAACCGCCTGTAACTTCCACTCCCAAGAAGATTATTAATAATAAGTTGGCACTTATCTTCGAAGCTTTTCATAAACATTAAAGGTCAAAGTCAAAGGAAGTCGTGATTGATGAAGGACCACAAGATCTGGCCCTGATTTATTAAACTCCAGAATGCGCTACTGAGCAATAATCCTGCCGTAGTAGCTGGGGAAACTGAGGCAGGGGATTAATGTGCCCATGGCTGACAGCAGAGGAAATGGTGCTTGGACTGGGGAGAACAGGGCTTTGGCTGGTGCCTTGTGTTCAGAGGGGGAGACCAAATTATTAGTCTCCCACAATGGTGTGTGGGCCTTTCAGAGAAAAGGGCAATGCTTGGGCAAAAAGCTTTAATTGGAATCATCTGGGGGTGAAGCCCAGGGATCTGATATCAAGACTCCTTTCACTACAAGTACTCCAGATAGGGTAGAGATGCTGCTAATCCAGAATACATCTACACATGCAGTGTGCATTAATCTGTGCTCCTGACAGATCCACACTGGGAGCACCAGCCTTACTAGACAAAAACCTTCTTGTCTCTGGTCTAAATGTGAAAGATTTTCCCCTCCAGAAACTGTTTTGCACAAGGCTGACAGCAGGAGCTTGTGGATGGATGGGACACAGGTGCCCCTGTGCTGGGTTAGGCACCAGTGGCACAAAGGGGCTGCCGTGGGCACTGCCACCCCAGGGTTTTACCCACACGACACCAGCCAGCCCCATCCCCTCTTCTTTTGCTCCCCTGCTCGAGGGCAGAACCCAGCCCAGCGGGGTGGAATCACCAAAAACCAAGGGTTGTCCGTGAGGGTTCCCGATACAGAAGAACAGATCTGAGGAAAGACACCCGCTCTCTGGTACAGTATCTTCACATGTGATCTGTTTGTAGTTCGCTTTGTCTTGAAAATTGCCATGAGATGTGCTATTACAATTAATCATTAAAGACTTAAGAAAGAGTATACCCCATTACATAAAAGACTCCGGCGATGATCTTTATCCAACTTGTAAAATGGGCAGACTTGATGCGACTGAATAATTTTCCTCTCATCTGCACAAAATCATGAATGCTAGTCATACTTTGAGCCTGAAGTGAACACTGTGAGACCAGCCTATAATTACCAAAATAGAAAAAAAGAACAGCGTTTCCTAATGAATGACAAGCCACTAGGTGGAAATCTAATTTGGTCTAATTAAGCAGCCTTTGTGAGGATTTGTCTTTAGATGAAAAGAGGGAGCCAAAGAGATCTAAATGCAAATGAACTCTATCATTTTGGTTTTAAAGGGACAGACAGATATAAAAGTATTCGCGTGCACAATACTTTCACTTGTCTCCATGGGCGTATTCACCTTCTAGGTTTCCCCCTGAAAAATCCTGTTTGCCCCCCAATTCTGGGACTCTGAGCACTAGTTGCTGCTTGAGTTAGAATACAAAGTGCTGTTAGGGGGATAGTTTTAACAGTAGGGTATGAAAAATGCTAAAATTTTCCTTCTCTGTAACAGGGTTGCTTCTTTCTGCTACTTGAAAATGGTTCTGGAAAAAAGCATCCTCTTTGAGATCCCAGGTCTGCCACTTTTGGTGTGTGGCACAATATAATTCTGGGGTCTTTGGGGGCACCTACTGGACCCTGAGCTCTTCCTCGGTGCGTCTGTGTCAGTATGAATTACTTCAGCACTGATAAATCACCGCCACCTTGCCCAGTTGTGCTATTTCTGCTGATTCTGCTGACAGTCTCAACACTGGGAGCAGGCAGCCCAGGTACAGCCCCAAAGGCTGAGACTTGCTGAGGTGTTTGACTGTAATTGAGATGGAAATATTGAAAACGATCTTCTCCTGCTCTATTAAATCTGCTCCTGACTTAAAGACAAATTTGTGTCTGTGTAAGGTTTCATGCCAGCGCTGAAGGTCAAAGAAGCATACGTGTTTCTGCAGTGGGTGTCACCGCTTGTGAAGTTCACATCAGCCTCTGCTTGCTCGCAAGCCCCAAAGAAGCAACGTGCTCTGTAGTCATAAGACAAAAGCTGCTGGCAGGAAGGATGCATTATTTGGGCTAAGTGAATATGGGTGCAGCTCCTGATTGCTAGACTAGATTGCTAGATTTTACCCTCTTTGCATTTGACTTTCCAGAGAGATGTGGGGCCTCCAGACAGTGGATGGAAAGGATGTATTGGCTTGTCTCTTCCTGCAGGACCACAGCCTTGGAGATCTTCTTGGAGATCTTTGTATTGTAACTGAGATCAAATTCTGGCAGAGAACGCTTTTGCTCAGGTTCTGTTGGCTTTAGTGGGAGCACTGGGGTTTAGATGAGAACAGCATTTGGGTGATTTGGCTGAGAGAACATCCTGTAAATGTTAAAGAGATGGGATGGCATGTTAAATGAAAACTTTCCTTCTCCTTCAATCAGTTACGACCTTTTCTCTGTGCTTTCTCCTTAGTAATATCTATTCCATAAGCCTCCCCATCTGCTACTCTGAGAAAAAATCCCTTTATGTTCTCAAGGCCAGATGTTTGAGTTTGTCCAGCACAACTCAACTCAGTGAAGCTGTTCCTTCAACTCCATACAGGTAGCTTTAAATTTTTTTCTCCTGAATTTCTTTGGTTTCTATCGAGCACATTAGGCAAAGTGCTGCCAGCGTAGCATCCACATTAAAGGAGTTGAATGCAAATGAGAGTTTGACTCTGGGCCTTCTGCAGCGGAACAAACATGGCCAAATTCCAAGTATAGCAGCATAGTTCCTCTGTGGCATAGATATCTGATCTTAGGACCAAATTTAATCCCTGGCTGCAAATGAGATGTTGGCTGCCTTGAGAGCTACCTGTCACTTCACAGCAGAATTTGCCTGAAGTTAATGTACTTGTGGTTCCACCCAGGACAAAATATTGAAGTATTTCAGGCTAACAGACAACTTGTAAAATTTGGGCAAACCCTTGTTTTTAGGAATCTGCTTTCACTGAAGGAGAAACTCTAATCTCTGATCATAGATGCAGGAACTTCCCACCTTGTCACCTCATGTACAGAATAATCTCCATTTTCATTAGAGAATAGGTAAAAGTTTTTGCTGTTTAAAAAAAGGATGCTGTTTCTTTAATGTAATAAAACCTCAGCAGGACAGAATGTCTTTACTAGACTATCCCCCAGTATTCCCATAAGAAATCAAATATAATCCTATTTAAGAAGCTTTAAATAATTTTGAGCTTTCATATTGACTTATTAAAATGCAGCTTAAAAAACGCCTTCCTTGCAATCCCTTTACAAGGGTCAGGGATATAAAATTTGAAGAAATATGATTAGTAGATCAGTTGGAAAGATATATGCAGCCGCTTCCAATTTTATTATTTAAAATGCCCTTTTAGAAAAAAAGGTGATTCAGTAAAAAGTGGCACCATCTCACTGAAGGGATGAGTCCTTGGCTTTTCCAGCCCTATCTCCTGTCTACAGTGCCCAAAACATTTGCTTGGCTTTTCTGAGACCTGAAAAGCACTTGCAGCTGAGTGTGAGGAGATGGTTTGTGTCCTCGTATTGCAGCAAAATAGGGGCTTATCAGGCTCTAAGCACAGCAGTAGCACTTGTGCCCATCCACTGTTTAGTGCAGAAGACAGTGAAGGTAATAAAGAAGCAAATATGCCCCAAAGGCAGAGCTGTTGTGAGCATGGGTACAGTTTGGCCCATGTTGCCTTTTTATTGCCTGGAAACTTTAAATCGAGAAGAGCTCCTGTAAACTTTCAGATTTTGGTTCGAGTGGGATGCGCCCCTTCACTTTCTAAACGTTGCATGCTCACATAGAAAATCAGAGCATCAAACAGATGTTGTTCTGCTGACCCAAACTCTTTGCAGTGTGAACTGTGTTTTGTCAGAGCGGTGACTGCAGACTCAACCAGTATGTCCCTGGGATCCTGGCACAAATCTCCTTACAACAGTTTTCAGTTCCCCATGTTCAGTTCTGTTGACTTGGGAAGAACGTGAATTGTAACCGAGAGCATTTTGGGCGCATTGCTAGAAAAAAATTAGCTTAAAGGTGCTAAGCAGAGAAAATTGAGTCAGTTACAAGTTGTCCTGAGCTTCGGCTCCACAGGTCTCCTGGGATTAGCAGGGTTGTACGGATGTAGATGATGAGACAATTTGACCCCCCACTCTTGAAGTATATTAAATACAATGAAGACCCAAATTGTGCTGTCAGTTAGACAGAACTCCTATTAAGCACGGAGGGTCTTGTGCTACTGCAAGAATCTGCCCAAGTCATTTGCTCTGTCCTACAGCAAAATGTATTCAACATGCTGAAATTAAACCGCAAAACCTAGTGAGCAAAATCACACCCTGCCCATTACACTTACAGCCAGTTACTGTGAAATTCTAATGTGTCAGACTCTTTCTCTGGGAAATAAGGTAGCTAATAACTTTACTCCTGCCTAAGGCTGGACTTTGGTCAAGGCTGTCAAGGCTTCTATGATTTTCATGTGTTTTTGAAAAAATACCCGTGATTCTGACACATTGGGACTTGCGTGTGAGCAGGCAGGGAGCTGTAATAGCTCAACTTCCCCAAGAGCTGCAGCGTTCAACCTTGGGCTCTCTGCATGACGAATACCAGAGGGTCCTGAGCCCACAAGCGCCTCAAGGTCTTCAGCTCCCAATGAAGTCAATGGCAGTCAAGTGTGATCGGCTGCTGGTAGGATCTTGGCCAGAGTTTTCTCTTGTGGCAGGAAAAGCAGTGACACCAAAGGCAAGACCAGCAAATGCTGGTGAGAGCCTTAGTGCCCTAAGGAGTTGTTATCAGTTTTTTTTTCTTGCCCAGATTCCTAATTTTCTCCATTTATGACAATAATAGTTAAACTAGGCTGAAGCAAGCAGCACTGGGAACTTGCTGCTGGTTAAGGAGTTATTGTTGCCCATGGGCTGGTCTTATCAATGGCACTGAAAATATGGCAAAAGTTGTTTGGTTTACAAATTAGTGTTCATCTTTTATATATATATATATATGGATTTTCACAAAATTCCCTTTAATTCTATATCTGATTCCTTGACTGTTTTCCCCACCAAATCTTCTCAACACGATCTCAGCTCTGCTCTGTTGTTCTCAATCCTGTACTTTTTTGCAAGGCTGCAACATAAGGGGTCAGATATGGCTCAGGCAATGTACACAAGTAGCCCAATTACTTTCAAAGGGGCTACTCTTGTGAGGCAAGAAAGAGTTGGCTCTGAAAATTCACTTCATAATTGCACCATATTTGCTAAATCAGATGTTTTATGTGCTTAAGAATTCTCTATGTTCCCTTCTTACTCAGCCATTACAAAAGGATCCTGCTCTGCTGGAGTTCTGACCCATATTTTCACTGCTGCAGTCCAAATTTGGCTGCTAAAAGGTAAAGGCAAAAATCTGTCTCATCACATCTCTCCCAACCCCTGTTCAGCTGCTGTGGTATTTCCCTTCATTATGCTGCTGCCTCAGACTGTAAACCTCTCTAATTTCCTACATCGCAGCTATTTATTTAAATGCTAACTCGCATTATGAAGTGATAATCCACAAGCGCAGGAGATAATTTATGAAGCATTTAAATTAAGAGGAGCAGCTAATTGGGAGCATGTGTCTTATAAGCCTTGCTAACACCAGAAAACTACAAATTAGGGAGAAAATGGAAGATATTTTTATCTTGCTTTTCTTTTGTAATGCACTGAGGAAAAATATTACCATACATCACACAAACACTGCCGTTCACAGAAGTCTTCTTTTCTGTTGTTAGCTTCGTAGCTAGTGTAACGCACAATGCTCTCGTTATTACAAATTCCTCATTATAACACAAAATAATCTTTGCTCTCAGAGAAGGTGGAATGAGGTGGGGTTGTCTGTCTCCAAATAAAGTGGAATAAATTTCCTAAGGAAGGTCCCTTCCCAGCTACACATGTTAATTTAAAAGAGCAAAGACTCCCTTGTTATATAGGGATGTTAAAATGCATTTAATTTAGGACTGCGTCACGCTGGAAGCTTTATAGGTTTGTGTTGAAATGAGAATGAGCATAAATGGCTGTGAATCAGGGAAAAGAAAGTCTGCTACGGCCACAGGGCCATGGAGAATGTACTTGGGATGGTCTGTGCGGATTTCTGTGCCAAAGTCACAAACTTCAATTTTTTTTAGTGGTGTTTTAGTCATAAAAAAAAAAACCATAGTCATGGTTTTTTGGTGCTCCCCAAAGAGCATCCAGATGATTGTGCTAACGCAGTCAGGAGAGAACTCGAGATATTTAGAAAGCTGTCAGTAAGGACTGGCTTAATATACAGTTGCTGAAGGGTGGGAGAGAACAACTTTAGAGTAGTTTCCAGTACAACTGTGTTAGATGTTTAGTTAGGATGCTCCTTTACTAGGCAACCGATTCTTGTGGGTCCCTTGAGTGGCTACTGGAGACAGATTTGCTGTTAGAGTAAAATATTGTGCACACCCTGCCTTGCAGGGTGCCTGTGAGTGGCGGCGAGGTCCCTGCATGGTGGGATGCTCTGCAAGTGTGTGAGAATTCAGCCCCCACGTGCGACTGCAGGAGTCTGCTGTGTGGCTAGAAAATGCCCCGCTTTAATATCTGCATTTGTGTTTCTGCTCTTACAAATCTCCCTTTACGGATATCCTGTCAGAAGCAGTCAGCAAACAGGCTCTGGCATTATTGGAGTTGCTCCTCAATTCGGAGGAAACCGTAAATCTGAAACTTCAATCATATCTTTATGATCATTCAGCAAACAGAGATGGAGGATTTATTCAACATGGGATAGCAAAGGGGAAACTGCAGGGGGTTATTGCAGGAGATATTGGTTTAGCTAAGGCAGAACTGCTCCCTCGGGCCTCTCTACGGCCGAGCCAATGAACAATGGCACCAATGACAATAACAAGGCAATTATGGGGAAGAGGGTGAGGAGGGGGTAATGCTTTGTTAAAGATATAGGTAAGATTCCAGCATGGTGTCTCTTTTGTGTGCTTTCAAAACTAAAGGATGGCGTGTCTGCCTGGGGTGGTCCTATTAGGAGCTGGTGATCCTAAAAACACAGCAAGTGCTTAAAAGAGCTCCTAGCTTGTGCATGATTGTGCTGCTGTTAGGAGGTTATGAAGATTTCTTCCCTAATCAAATAAGGCTGGCAATAGGTTCCTGTAATCCATCCTGCACCCCAGGGCAGGAGATAAGTACCTAAATCTCTGCTGGCAGAGGTTAGTCTCTCTGGCCATAGTTAATGTTGGGTGTTCTGCATTTAGGACTAATGCTTGTTCCTGGGAGGGGGTTCAGGGCACCTCCCCTTGCTGGGGGGATGCTCAGGCTTTCACCCCAGGCTGGCTTTGGTGTCGTGCCACAAATACTACAGCAGCCCTTCGACCAACATGACCTGGTAGGGCTGTTTTGAGATTGCTCGATGACCTGCTGCCCAGCCTTGCACTGCTCTCAGCTTTATACTTTTTTTTTTTTTTTTTAATTGATATAGCCAACATTTAAAAGCCTGTCTAGAAAATGAAGCCCAGTCCTTAAGGCTCAAATACAAAATGACTTTGCCATGAGATGTTGTGGCGGTACTGGTTCTCATGGGGTTCAAGTTGGGGCAGCACCAGAAAGGGATCCTGTGGTGTAACCTGTCCTCAATGCACGGTGATGCTGGGGTTGGCCGTGAGCATGGGCCTCCAGCAAAGTTGTCCAGTGCAAACTGGAAACACAAAAGCTTTGGCACCTAGGGGTGGAAATGTTCATGGGAGAGATGGATCTTGCTGCTGCCAATAGGTGAGACTTGCATGAAATCTGCATCTTTGCAGAGTGTTAGTGTCTTAAAAAAAAAAAATAAATAAAAATGCAGTGGTGCAAAAGCAGGAAATAAGTGATCCATCCCACCTGTCCTGCCTTCCCTCCCCTTCTGCTGGCAATTTTTCCTCCCCCCCCTTCCCTTGTGAGCCCCTGAGCAGTTTGTTTTTGCCTGCAGAAGGAAGCTTGAAATATTGCAGAGGGGGTACAGGCAGCGCTCCCTGCGGCCTTGCCCCTGATGGCACGAATGCAGACATAAAATAACCCAGCGCCATCAGTAACCTGTCGCCAAAGCCCCACTACGAGGTGAGAGTTTTCCTCCCTGCCGTGGCTGTTAGCTGCAATGTATTTCTCCCTGCACTAAGCACCGTCTTTCCCAGGGCTGCATTACAATGATTTATAAACCCCATTTCTGTGGAAAACTAATAGATCAAAGTGAGGAGAAGGAAAAGGAGACATGAGCAGCTGGAAGAAGATATTGAAGCATGAAACAAAAACAGAAATGAAAAACTAGTTTGTGGCACTAGTGAGTTGTTCTGTGCTGCGCTTCTATTATTGAAAAATAATAGGGGAATCTGTATTTTAATCCATTTTTTTAAGAGCCATTCAAGTAATCTGACTAGGTCTTCCTAGAGCCAGCTTGCTTTTGTATATTTGTACATCTCTTACAGAACCAAGCACGTCTTGCTGTTTAGCCCTTCTATGTTTTGATCAGTCTCTGGATTTTCTAAGAGGTTAGAAAGCTCCGCCTGGGGAATTGATGCTTGGCTGGACCTCAGCCTGGGATGTGCTTGATCCTGAGCTGGGTTTTACAAAGGGACATCATGGGCTGGGACTGGGGCAGCCAGTAAGGTGCTCAGCCTTTGTTTTGGTTTCCTCTGCTGTGCACTGGGGATAAACAGATGAGATTTCAAGTGTAATTCTCAGTATCAGTCAAGTAGCATCCTGTCTGAATTGAGCCAGGAGTACAGACCCATGCTCATCCTAGTTTTACAATGATTAATGCATTAGTGTTTGTAAGAGCTTTTGAGATAGGAAGCTAATTGGGCTTTTGCGTATGTTCTGCTTGTCTGCTTCAGCCACCAGGCATCCCTGACTTCAGACACTGGCAGTGGTGGAGAATTATTATGAAAACAACCATAATCCTTAGTATTTGTGCAGCACTTAGTATATGAAGTGCAGCACGAACCTTATATCTACAATTTCTGCACATGATGCATATATGTGAAAATGTTACACGCAGTAGATGAAATGCACTGAATAAGCCAAAAACCAGATTTGGTGGAAAACAGACTTGTGTGGTAAGACTGCAGGGGCTTTTGTAAAAGGCTGTACAGAGCCAGGAGATAGAAGCTGCTGAATTATCCTTAGGTATGCTCAAAACTTAGGAGGTTTGCAGGTTTCCATTCAAAGTATTTTCTCTATGTTCCTAGTGCTTGTTTTGTTTTCACCTTCTGTGGCAAATTTCTGTTGCCAGTTAATGCTGCAGTGTCGTGTTAACTTTAGGCTGGCTGGTTTATCTTGGTTCCTGATTTCTGTTGTATCCTTTGGTGCTGGTAAAACTGTTCCTGGGGGAAAGCAGCTGCAAGGATATGTTCATGGCCATGTATAATTGATACTTCTCGCAGATAACAGAGGAAGCAAGCATGTATTAAATGGGCTAATGTGACTGCTCTGCACAGGGAAACTGCAGTTGTTCACCCAAGAATGGCACGGGCAATGAGGTGTTGTATTTTCCTTTTGGTGACTTGCAAAAACATGGCCTGGAGAAGAAATGCCTAGGATGGAGTTTAGGAATGAACATCCATGATGTGATCTGCTTTCAGCTACACTTCATGACTACTGATAAGTGAGCTAAATGCTGCTGTTTGCAAGTTCAGCACTGGCCCATTAAATCAGCATGAGATGACCAACATCCACACAGCTTAGACTGACTTTTGGCTCAAGGCTCTGATTGGTAAAAAGCTGAGTGAGTTAACATGAAAATACTGCTCTTGATTTTTTTGCTCGCACCCCCCTGTGATGCAACTTAACACCATCCTCAAAAAACATTTCAAACCAGAGGTCATCTTATTAAGACATTTGTTCCCTTCCACCTTTTGGCTACGCAGCTGCAAGCAAACGCTTCACTGAGCTGTGAGGCCCATTCTGGTGTTGTAGCTGGTGCCTGGCACAGTGGCACACCAGGCAGATGCTGAAGTCTTTTTTTTTTCACTGCCTGGATCCTGTCTTTCTGTGCCCAGAGTCTATAATGCAGCTGCATCTTCCCTAGACCTTGCATTGGTAGCTGCAGACTGCATTCCCAGTTACAACAGGCAGAAAAAGCTGTCCGTGCTCTAACAGCTATTGTAACCATCCTCAAACTCTGACAACATCTTTCTTCTGACTCCCTATGGCCTAGCCAGTCTTTACTCTTCTGTTCCCTGTCTGCAGAGAGAGCTCGCAAGATGAAAGACAGCCAGGAAGGTAGGGAGAGCTGAATGTGGACTAAGAGCTGCCAGAGGAATATGAGAGGAGAATTTTGCCCTATAAGCTTTAATAAGGTGGTGGGTTAAGAGAAATGCAGCTAGGGAGAAAAATGGGGAATTTTCTTTCTCCAAATGGGCACTGCTTCAGTTTGTAAAAGCACCAGGGATTCCCCATGTGGCTTAATTTATTATTTTCCCACTCGTTAAATGCCAAAACAATAAAGCAAAATCTATTGTTAGCTTTAAAATGCAGATGATTTGCATATGGCTGTGATAGTCCTACTGCTGCCTTCATTTAAACTCAGTAAGCCAAGGTACCTTTAAAAATTATGACTTGTTTTACATTTAATATACTGAACTATGTTAACATAATATTAAGGGGCTGACTTCACAGCTTAATTGCTGATCACGTAGAAGGCTGCTTTAGCAGAAGCATTAGCCTAGCAGTGCGGTAAGGCCTGATGTGGCAGGCTGGAACAGCAGGCTGCACAAAGGGGCTGCAAGCTGCTCTTTTCCTGGTGTGATACCCTCCGGAGAGCACCTTAGAAACCCAGAATATCTGCTCCAGATATCTACTCCAGTCTTGGTTCACTCACTTGTGCTGGAAGGTGTTTGGTGACCTATTGCAGAGCAGTGCCTGCACGACGCAAACAGGATGCAACTGTACCTCTAAAAAGTCTTACTGGAAAATCAATTTTCTGTTCAGTAAAGTTTTGTAGAAGGGAATGAAAATCCTATTTTCTGGCAGACCTGAATGCGTACTTTACTTTCCAGCCCTGGGTCTCCAAGGTTGCTGTAAAGAGATGGTGCAGTTCTAGTGTTGTATATTCTCACTATTTTTTTTTCCCCTGCATTGTTTGACCCTTGCTCACATCAGGCCGAATGCAGACAGGGTAGGGACTGGGAAAGGGAACCTGGTCTACAAAGGCTCTTAACCCTTGCCTGAATTCAGAGACCCTGTGACTGTGTTTTGGTCAACGTGGTTGGCTACTTGCAAAGACTGCAAGCTGGTGCTTGGGAAGAGACCCCTATGCTGTTTCTTTAAACTTTCCCTATTTTCAGCATGCTGAGCCTGTGGGTCAGCACACGTGGCAGGGCATCACCTTTCAGGAGGGAAATTCTGCAAGTGGCTGACTCGTAGCTGATCACCTCCAGCAGCAAAGTGGCACGCAGTGCTACCCTTCTTGTCCAAAGTCAAAAATATAATTGATTACAGACAAAAATACAGCTCTGAGATGTGTCCAAAATAAGAGGCACTCATGGGCTTTTCAGGAGCTGAAGAGGTATCCAAGCATTACCAGCCACTCATATTTGTGTGCCTCTGACTTTTGTACATGGCTCCAGTATGGGCTCCTTAAAGATCTTGTCTTTTTTTTCCTCGGTTAAAAAAATTGTATAGATTGACAGAGATGTACACCAAGTTCTAGCACTCTGATTTAAAAGAGCAAAGTTATAGGCTCTTGGAAATAGAGGTTTATAATAGAGAAGCACTGGCAAACCCTTAACTACAGAGAAGCTACCAGGCGTTGCAACCATAATTGGGAAGGGAGGGAAAAAAAATCACACTGTGTTTTTCAGTGCTTAGCTAAGAAATACAACAAGAGAGTTTATTGCTTGCAAAACACAGCTGCACTGCCTCAAATTGGATGGAAAAACGAACCCTGATAATTTATTACACCCCTAAAGTCACAAGAATGTACCCATAAATTACTTTTTTGGAGGGGGAGGGAAGTGGTACCACTGTAGTCCATTCTGCACAACCTACTTATTAGTATCATAATTTATTATTATTATGCCCTGCTGCAAATAGAGAGGCAGATAAAACTCAAATCTATTAAAACAACCGCTCCACTTTCTCTGAGCCACTGAGGGACACCATTCCAAAGGAAATGAGATAAATTACAAAGACGAATGTATGAGTCTTGCATTACAGCACATAGCTTGTATATATGCAAGAGCAGGAGGATAATTCAAGGAAAAAAGAATCGTGTTAAGTTTTGCCATTCAGGATTCAACACAGAGGGACTGGAATAATATCAAGTGGTCAATTAAATATTTTAAATGTATTGAATTTTTTTCTTCCAGAAGATCCTATACGTTAACTCTGAACAAATGAATGTGTAGATGTGAAATAACTGCCCTGCTTCTATTTTAAATATACTTGAACCAACGTGCATTTTAAATACTTTTTATCCAGCTATGCTGGGGAAGCAGCTACTATAGTGACAAGTGTGAAAATTGTATTGATAGAATACATCTATCCTTGTGGTGATGGTTAATTGCAGGGCTGAAGGGAATTTAAGGTTGGTGAAAGATGCTGTTTTGCAGTCCCAAAAGGGCAAAGTGGTGCAGCCAAAAATACAGTTATGAAGTTCTCCACGTGCCTCTGCTAATGGGTTTCAGATAAGCCAGCTGGAATTTTGTGATATTTTTTCTTCCCTTCATTTCCTCCTGGGGTATTTAGCCGGACCCGCAGTTCTTAATGGCATCCTCCCCTTCCTTGCTACTTGGATGGATGGAATAACAAACAATAATTGTATGGGGAGGTTATTGCTCATTGCTCTTCTCAGGACAGGAGTCAAATGCTTATTAGGTTATGATAAAGTTGGGATGTTTGGTGCTCTGGGCCAGGTGTACTGGACCCCTGATTCTGGCTGAAAGGAGGCTGCTGGACCAGAATGGCTTTGGGTATGGTAAAAGCCAGGTCTAAGGAGAGACCTAGCAGTAATCTCCTTTCTACATAGCCAATTTGTGCTTTCCAGTTTGTTTTTAAAAAGACAATGATGCATACGTGATAACAAATCACACTGGACTTTCCTAAGCAATATAAGAATTGTGGAGGTTTAGCTGGCTTCGCTTTTATGAATGCTGGGGATTCTCAAAGCAAGAGTACAGGAGACAAAGCCAGAAAAACCTCAATGGTCCACAACATAAACAAACTTAATGAGAAGAAAAGAGTCAGCAATCATTTCATCTTCCCTGCAAAGCCTGCTGCTCTGATCGGGAAAACAACATCCAGGCCACGCAGTAAGACTCCAAGACTTTGTGCTGCTGCTACAGAGATTGGGGGAATGAGAGGGATTGTCTAAGGAAGGAAATGAGGCCACTTTCTTGCTGTGACACTGCAGATTTTTGTCTTCACAGACAGCTGGTGATGTGCACCGATCTCTACTTCAGACTGTTACTTCTATACTCTTGCATACTTGTAGTAATTGCATGCGTTTCTGTCTCAAATGATTCTCCATCTTTTCATATTCCATGTGTTGGCCTTCTTTGTGTAGAGATTAGCTCTCGTGCTGAAGGTTGTAATACATAGAGTGAATAGAATTATTTACTTTGAGCTAAAAGAGCTATGAAATACATTCACAAAGTGATACTTAATATTGCTTCAGGTTTGGGCTTGGACGCATGTTCCTGCAACTTATTCCTTAGAGTGTTTACATAAGGACACGAGGGAAGAGAAGGCAGGAACACGTCCCACCTTCACTTGAATGTTAGTTGCCAAATCCAAAGATCTGCAGCTTGTTTCTTTTTTCCCTGGGTGTTTGTTCAGATCATACATGAAGCTCCCAGTGAAACCTGAACTCCTTTTCAAATGACAAGCTGTGCTTTGTAAGGGTTTTCCTTCAGATGGGCTATTTGCTTCTCTGGCCAAGTGCATGGTTGCTCCTTAGGTTCTTTTGGCACCTCTTCCTCTTCTTTTTGCCTCTGCCTCATGGTAATGCTCCTTCTGTGTGGCCTGGGCAGTTTCTAGCACTTAGTTCAGTAGTTGGTTACCTTCTACATGAAGTTCTGGCACTATGTGCTTCTAAGTGGGAAGGAAAAGGGGGGCCAAGATAGAACGCCACCTTTCAAGCTCAGACTTGGGCATAATATACAGTGCTTAGTGCCTATGGTATATTGATTTACAGCTTTTGCATAAAAGAAACCTGTGGTTTCCCTGTATCGGAAGCTGTGAGTAAATTTCAACTATTTTACATGATCATAGACAAGCCCTGGGACCAGCTGTGATGTTACATTTTTAAGATAGCAGCAAACCAAACGCATTTCTCTGAGCAACAGCTGCTTTCCTGATGGTGGAATGTGAAAGACTTCCTGCACTGGGGCTCTGAGATCCACTTGTTATGGCTGACCTACAGGATTGACTGGAAGCCTTGGGATAATGCCACCTCTACTGAAATAGTGAAATACGGTATTATCATCAAATGAAAACTGATTGCATTTCCAGGAGGGTTGTGTAGATTTACCTGGACAGGAAAATCATATCCATGTTTGACTGAGAGACATCAGATGGGTGACATTCACCTGCCTTTTCCACGTGCTGTAGGGGCTCCTCTATATCAATGAATTGTGGCTGTGTTTTCCATGATGACTGGATTTGGGAGATCAAGGGCCACAGCAAGGCAGATGCTTCATAGAGTATAAAACAGCTCATTGCTGCTTGTCACAGCAGTAACGTTCTTATTTCCTAATTTGCTGTGTTCCACACTACCAGTGATATTGGGCAGCTCTTGTTTGAGCTTGGCAAGGATTTCTGAGAGTTAAAAGGTGTGCTGCATGTACCGAGAGACAGGAGTGCCTCAGCCTTGGACAATCTGGCATCCTCAGACTGGGGAGGTCTGACCCCAGCCTGTACACGGAGAGGGGACTTGCTTGGAGAGGTCAGCTAGGAATAAGGGAAGTTTCATCTCAGCAAGCCATTTTGTGTTGCTCTGTGATGCTCATTACTGTTGAAACCAAGTTTCCAAGCCACTGTTTTCCTCTACAAAAGGGAAGAAGCTGATAGGAGCCTAAGCGGAGCGAGGATAGTGAATTTTAAAGTATTATGACATACATACATTTAATAGTACATCACATGTAAGGAAACAAGCACATATGATTGCAGTATTACAAGATGGATATAGGTCCTACAACATTAAATTTAGTGCCTTGTGATTGATGATCCTTTGTTTGCAGGTTTTCTTTTATGTATATGTTATTTCCGTAGGATAAGCATCTTACCAGCTGGAAGAAACATACAACTTTTTTATTTTCTAGCATGTAATTTCTGTTTGATTCACAGCTAATAAATAGGTCATCTTGTACTTTTGAAATGCCAACATGCAGTAATTCAGTGAAATAGAGACTCTACATTAAAAACCTGTCAACCTCAGTGCAATTTTCCTGCACCCTGCGCTCTGGAAAGATACCTTGTCACTCATGGTTCAGCTCCGTTTCCCTGAAATATCTCTTCTTCTGCATAAGTAATGAATACAGTTGCATGAAAATATCTGGCACAATGTCTGTTCTTCCTCCCACTCTAAGGAGCTGTGGTACAGAGGCTGTATTTATTGGTTGATCTTACCACACCTGTGACTTCAGGAAGATTTGTCGGGAATATTGTGGCCCCCTCCCACCTGCAGGCAGGTGTTCTCAGCTGTGCTAACCACACGGAAGTCACGGAGATGCTGCTTTAAAAAAAATCCTCTGTTATTTAGCTGCTTCTCAAACTGTAAAGGCTACACGATACAGAAGAGTTTTAAATTCTTATTTGCTTTGTCTTTCCCTTTCCAATGTGTCACGGAAGTCTTGCACAAAAAAGAGCATTGGGCTGAAGTAGATCCAGTTTAGGAGTTTTTTAAAAAGATTTCTGTTCTTTAAAAAAGAGCTATACACAAAACATCAGCTTGCTAAGCTTGTCTTCTATTTCACATAATCTGAAATACACAATTTGCGCTTTTTTTTTTTTTGTGGTTTTCTCCTCCATAGCCCTCAGAGCTGACAAAAAGATGGCAAAACGTTCAGTTCTACATCTCTGATCTGAATCAGCACAAAATTGTCAAGCTGGGCTGCTGTGGCATTGCTGCTAGTGACATGGGAGAGAGGGCAGTTCTGTTTATTCATAGACTTAAGGCCAGAAGGAGTCCCATGATTTTCTAGTCTGTTCTGAAAAAACAGTGAATTCATGGGACCCCACTTTCAGAGACCCTTTTCAGATGCAATACAGGGAAATTTCTGCAGTGGTGGTTCCAAAATCTGTGTACAGAGAACCCACCGCCCCAGAACAGATGAAGCTTCAAGCCAGAGATTTAATCCTGCAGGTGTTACTCACATGAACAGTTTCCCCCTGACCCTAAGTTGGATAATGTGGTGTGAGGAAGGACAAATGCTGTTTCAATGAAAAAGCAGACCAACTCCAACCATGAAAAATTTGGCGGTGCCTTTTGTGTTTTTACATCAATAGCAAGTTGAAACTCGTAAGATGTCAGCCCTATAAAAATGGGAAAAGCAGGGTGTGCTCACCCCCTGTGAACTGAGTTTTACAAGGGATAAAGCTACTGAATCCTCACAGTGAGGTCCAAAAGTAATTTAAATCTCTTCCCCTCTCTCTTTGCTCCCAATTTCCCCATCCCAGTTGTTGTTTGATGCATCAGCTGAGAAGGAAAGTTAGAGAGTGACACTAATAAGGAGGGCTCAGACTCACTAAGAGTATTAAAAGGTTAGGTCATGGTGTGTTCTATTAAATAGAATATTAATTGAATTCTTGACATCTGAGGTGAACTGTGACATGCTCATGGGATAAATATTGCATTTAACAGAGCATCATGACCCGAAGCTCTAAATACTATTGAGCATCAGCGCCAATCCCTCACAATAGATCTTAGCCTCGGTCCTCAGGGTACGAATGCTCCCTTGGAGTTTTGGAAGCAGAGCTTAAAAACAGATTTCACATTTCTTGTTTCTGTTCTCGGTTAAGTCCAAAATTGGTTCTTCCATCTCAAGACATTCACACACTCAGGCTCAGACTTAGCTTCTCAATATATCAAGAAAAGCACATTTCAAAAGCCATGCATTACAATCTCATCGGGCTTGGTACAAGAGAGGTTGAAAGAGAATTTCTCCATTTCCACCCCCGCACCATAAAGGAGATTAAAACATTAAAAAGGCCAATTAAAAATAGGGAATCTCATGGCAACATTTTCATTAACCCTCCCCAGTTCTTCTTTCTGTCTCATTAGTCATCACAGGGAGAGGAAGGATCATTTTAATTAGCAGCATTGTAAAGCTTTATTTAAGACAACTGCCCCTCCTGCTGCTCTCTGGATTACCCTGCCAGCTTATAAATACAATACCAAATCATTAACAGCCCAAACCACCACCACCGAAAGGTTTGGAAGAAAGAAGATCCACTACGGTCAATGTTTAGGGCTCTTTAACAATGTCTTTTCTCCTTATTCAGGCATAATTCAAGCGTAATATTGGGCTTGATGAAACAACTCAATATCCTCTTACAGCAAGGTCCTTTCTAGTCGAGGATACCATGTGTTCAACTTTATCCCCCTTTGTTTTCAGGGCAATGAAAGCAGGGTCGCATCTGACAGGATAGACACGGTAGATAGGATCACAGGTTTTCCGATGTCCCAATTTGGAATTAGTTGTTAAATTCTCAAATTAAGGGACTGCTGCATGCTGACAGCCTCGCAGGAGGGAGGTGAGGGACCAGACCCCTCCCACGGGAGGCTGGTGGAGCGTTTTAGAAAGAGGTTCCTGTGAATTTAGGTTAAAAAAAAAATGAGCACCCATCTTTCATGAAAAGAGAACTGCTTTTTCCAACCATTGCTTGCATGAATTTCAAAGTTTGAGTTTGGGGCTGCTCAGCCCCTCTGAACCCATCTCAGCTCATCTCCGCTCGCTGTGGTGGGCTCTAGAGACAGGCTGAGCAGGTCGCAGAGCGGAGCTTCTGTCACTGAATGCTCCTTGTCAGAACTGGGGGAGGCTTCTCAAGGCCAAAGTGCTGCCAGTGCCCAAGCTGGAGAACCGAAATTCCAAGGGATATCAGTCTGGAGATCACGGATGCTAAACTCACTTAAAACCAGGCAGTGACGGTAGTCTGAGTAACAGTCCTTGTAAAAGTTTATATACAAGCTGCTTTGTTTCCTATTTATAGCTTCACTGTATTTTTCTTATAATACATTTTTAATGACTTATAAGGCCTAGTTATTTATTCTCCAGAAGCCAAATACTTTTTCTCCCTCATAATGTGAGTAGATGAGCTTTGCACAGAAGAGCTGTATGGAAGCAGGGCAGCAGGCGGGGGGCATCGCATGGATCTAAGGAGCCCCACAACACCCGAGGTGCTGGTGCAGTGGGTGCCCAAGTGTGCAGTTCCCTTTTTCCTCTCTGCTGAGCGACTGCCTGCATGGAGGGCCCTTCCTGGGCCACAATAGCTCCAAATTACTAATTATTTAATTATTCTGTCTACACGTAAGGGAGTCACTTTCTGTGATTGCTTAGCTCTACATTTCCTACTCCAACAGTAATCTTAATTAAAAACCCACCCCATAAACCTGCAGTGCCATGCGTGCAGATCCCCTTCTATCTATATGTTGAGAAGTTAAGCAGCATGAACAGTGGAGCAAACAAAAGCTGAAGATGGGATGCTTTGGTAGTTTTTTGCAAGAAATGTAATTAATCTGTTAAACCACCCTCCATCTCCAAGCACAAACATTGATTGCTTCATGATGACTTTAACCAGTGTGGTATTAAGTCTATCATATTTTTTAAATTGGTATATAGCCAATATTTTCTTTATATTTAGATGAATAACTATGTAATCACTTCATTAGTTTATTTAGATTATATCGTTTTTAGGAAATTATTGTTTAGATCAGCCTTGTCCTTCCCTTCTATCTGTGCCTTCCCAGAATTAAGTGGTATCAGAAGAAACCAATTAATTGCAACGCGACTGCTGTAATGGGGTCTGCTCTACAATGTGGCAACATCTAATGGAGTTTTAATTTCCCCGTGGTGAGCCAACATTTTCTTAAAGAGAGACTCAGAGCAAACTGCTGCCCCAAGACACGTGGCTTCTTGAAGTCTGTGGGGTTGAACAGGCATGTTGGAGGTGCTGCTGCTTTTGCTGTTGGTAAAATTCACAGGAGACCATAGCTGGGGCATGAGAGAGCATCCCGACCCCGTTGTGGGCTGTGATTTCCTGTGGACTTGCAGAACACGGGGGACATACAACCCTGCACAGCTTATACTGCACCTCCTGACCTTGCAGGGATCCTGGGTGCCAAAATGAACTCCATCACCTACTGAAGGTTTTACAGTGCTTTTTTAACATATGGCCTTCCTTAATAAATACTTATTTAACCTTTGGGGGTCCTCGCTGTGCAGTTGCACCAGAAAGTCCTTGTCGGGGAGTAGGAGCCCATTGTGATGGGGCTGAACAGAACCACAAAAAAAGAAGAGCCTCTTCCTAGGGAGGCTGCCGTACCTGTGTAACTTGCAACACAGGATGCACAGACAAGAGAGAGCAGGAAACGGAGACAACTGAATTTCTAATGAGATTTTTTTCCATTAATTGGATTGTTCAGAGTTTTTAGTATGACCAGAAGTTACAACGGGGATTCTAGAGGGAGGCGAAGCACCCAGCTCCCTTTGAAATTCAGCAAGATGTAGCCCCCTACCCTGCTTAGGCTCTGGGTGTCTTTGAAAATCTCAGCCTACGCTGCTGTTGACTAATGACTGTTTTGCTTGGTGAACGCTGACAAACTTCTAAAGTCGGTCTGCCTTTCCCAATCTTCTGACAGCTTAAGAGATTTGAAACAAAGCTACATTATGATGCAACCAATTTCAGCAGCATCTGATTAACAAAAAGGAGGCCACAGCTACCTGACAGCAGCTGGTGGTTATTTTTTATTTCTAAAACAAACTGATGGCCTCAAACATTCATACATGTATTTATTTTTTTTTTGTTTAAATGTCTCATTTCCAGGCTTTTTTTTCGGGGGATCATGCAGGGAAATAAAGTTTTGCAATTCTTCTTCTCATAATAAGTCTGTCTAAAAATGATGTTGCTCATTCTGTTGAAAGATGGTTTCATTTTCTACTCAAAATTGGTATGAAAAATTTGCCTTGCCAAATGAACATTGTATACTGAACTTGTCAAATCCTCTCTCCTGACACAAATAAAAGATAACATTGGGTGGCAGCATGTAAAACAGCACTGACAAGACAGCTAGGATGGAAGCAAAGAAATACATATTTTCTTCATTCTCTTTTCCTAAGAAGGGTGAGGGAAAGATCCAGGTGAGTGAATGCTGCTGTGTTACAAGGGAAAATACACTGTCTAAAGGCTTAACAAGCCATTTCAATGCAAGTTTTAAGAGGAACATAAGCGATTCTGTCTCTGATTAGTAAAATCATGACGAAAGTCTCGACTTTTTCGAGGCAACCAAGAGAGCTGCTAAGCAGAAAGGGCGGCTGAATGAAAGGGGCGTTCGGTGCAAAGTTCACAGCTCCGCTGTGCGGGCTGGGAGGGCTACTTCTAACATTGCTGGGAATTATTCCTAGTATATTTAAAAATAAAGAAGGCAATGATAGCGCTTTCATTAGATCTGCAGTCACATCATGTAAGTGAATTTTTTTTTTCCTATTAAAATTGTTGATTGAAGGCCGTTAGCTATTTATCAGCCCAAAATTACATTTCTCCTCTCCTAGGGGTTGCCTCTGTTAAAAATCACAACAACTGCCTAGTTAGGAACAAGAAAAGACTACTAAAACTGCAGTTTCGGACTGGGAGGGAGGAATACAGGCATGAAACACAGATTGCACCTTCAAATCCCCAATGGCATCACGCTTCTTTGTTCTGCTAAGAAAAATTAACCTCAATCTCGGCTCAAGGTCCCCCGATTGATTATCATAGTCATTTAAATACTGTAATCTCATTTTCAGCATCAGGGAAAGGGAGCGAAAAGAAGAAAAAGAGAAAGAGGTGGGGAAGTGAGGGGGAGAGAAGGAGAAAACAGAATAAATTATCTGACAAAAGGAAAAAGGGCCTTTCTGCTTACGGAGCCTATTTCAGATCCTTCCACTTGATTGGAAAAGTTGATGAAGTTTAAATGAAGCAGAATTAGAGGCTCAGGCCACTGAGTATTGACAGGGGCCCATGGAAGAATGTGCAATTCAATAGGCCTGATTTCTGTGGAAAACAGGGGAAAGGCCTAAATGGTATAATCTTCAATCAAATCTAACATCGACACTGACAAGGCAGGGTAATGAGATAGGCCAGATCAGGCATGTTGGTTAAAGAAATTAATCCCTCTTGCTGCACCAAGAGTTCAGCTTTGATGCCTATTGTACGGACCCCTGTCCCAGCCTATCTAAATGCTAACTAACTGCGAGTGTGATCCGGGACTGTGCTTTTCATTGCTGGGGCTAATCTGATAACAATTTTATCTCCCTGATTATGGAGGCAGAGAGAGCAAGGAAGCCCCTCGTGGTGGCACCGCGCGGAGTGGGAAGAGGAGAGGGGCAGAGCCTGGCGATGGATGCGGTGGTGTCGGTGTGGGTGTGTAGGAAAACTTGCGTTTCAGCATGTATTAGTGCTTTAACACACCGTAATACATGGTAATTATTGTCGTTACAGTTGCCTCCTGACCAGCTGATTGGTGTCTCCTGGGAACCACCACGGGGGACACGCGGCAGCCACGAAGGTGATCTGAGGGAGCAAATGCAAAGGGCGTTGTGAAGTTAAAAAAGCACACTGCACACAAAGGGTCTCCTCTACCTGGGCAAGCAGCCCGAAGCCTGTGATGAAAATGATTTTTATTTCTCTGGCTAGCTTGCTCTTCACTAAGTAGTACAAGGCTCACTGTGTTTGCTTTTCCTTTTTTTTTTTTTTTCTGGGGCATTACACTATCATTTTTAATCAGGTTTGACTTGTAAGTTTTTTAGGCACAAATCAGCACATAGATTTACTTAAAAAAAAAAAAAAATCAAACTGCAGCGATTTCTCTGATACTGAGATTTTCTGTTATAGGAAACCTAGTAATAGGGCCCCACTTTCACTTGTCTGTGTCACTTCAAACGCAGGCAAGTTGCAAAGTTATACTCTAATTTATTTTAAGTATAAATGGTTAAAAAAGAAAATATCCTTAGAAATTCAGGTTCTGTCTAATTGCACAACGTGAGCAACAAGCAAGAACAAAACAATCCCTGAAAGATGACAAAGGCTTCT
The DNA here is from genome assembly GCF_047663525.1 of Anas platyrhynchos. Classification (NCBI taxonomy): domain Eukaryota; kingdom Metazoa; phylum Chordata; class Aves; order Anseriformes; family Anatidae; genus Anas; species Anas platyrhynchos. Next base: position 9,612,951 of record NC_092604.1, read on the forward strand.
CCAATTCGATAATTAAGCGTAAGAGCATCTCTAAGAATTTGCGTGGAAAGCAATCTGCCCTTGGGGAAAGTGTGGCTAAAAACTTGCAAACATGTGGAATGGAAAACCTTGGTCCCTGTGATCACTGGGAATGTGCTTTGTTTGCTCTATATTCTGCTATGCAGCACTTAAAAAGAGGGGAAAATGATTTTAGTAAAGGTTTAAAAATGAAGAAGCAGTTGCCTGCCCAATGCCCCCCTGCCCAGCAGGGTCCTTACTGAGCCTCTTCCAGCTTCTCCTGTATGCTCGGGACATTTGCTTGTGCTCCTTCCAGAAAAGGAGGGGTATTTATTGTGGGTGGGAAGGAAATAAGGCAGAGATGTTCCTGTGCTCTTAAAAGTTTCAGTGGGGTCTGCGGTGCTGTTCTCAGCCCGATGGGTTCAGTGTCTCTGGGGAACAGCTTGTGAAGAAGGGCGCGTTATCAGGTTTTTGGTTGAAATGGCAGAATGGAATAACCTCTGAAAAGAACAGAGAGATATGTGTGGTTTGAGCCTTGGGGATTATTACAAACGTTTCCCCTCTGTTTGACAGGGACTCAAATGTCCCCGATATTTTGCATGGTGTCTTGGATTTGAATTAGCCTGAAAATCATCTTTTGGCTTAATGGTTCGGGGCCAGCACCATAAAGTGGCGTTGGCTCTCCCTCAAAGTTTCTTAAATCTCTCAGACAGTAAAGTCTGAGTTCTAGGTTCATCACAAAATATTACAGCTGACGCAGCTCTTGGTGCTCTGCGAGTAAGGCAGCCTCATTTTATGAGTGGACACATTTGTGACCTTTTTTGTCATTTTATTTTTTTCCTTTTCTGCCTACATTCTTTCCTCTTTTAGCTTGATTTCTGATTTTATATCGCCAACAACTCACACGAGGGGCCGTACAGATATTCTCTGCTGTTAGGGTCATAATGGAACAATTCGGTCTAATGGTTATTATCGTGCTGGCTGACTTCAATAATGCACTTTTAAATCAAAGGCCCTTTGAAGCTTTATTTCCATTGTATTAGACAAATAAACATAGAAGATTTTCACGAACATAAAAGGCATTCACCTTGTAATGTTTTGGGGGCCTATTAATCTCACCAATTTGCATTGTTTTGTTCACATAAAGGATCAAAATGCCCTTTTGCTTGCTTTGCATCCTGCATGCCTGTCTTTGGGGTGAGCAGCTCTGAACGCCCGGTGCTGCTGCTGCCGCCCCTCTGCCCGCTGAATCACCGCTGTCACTTTGCAGCCTAAATCCCATCTTCAAATAACCAGGCAAAAAAAAATAATCCACTATTTTCACTCGTGCAGAATGTTTACTTGCCTCTTGGAAATGCCTTATTTATTCCAGCGGTTTCTGTGCAGGATGTGGGAGGGTACTAAAGCTCACGAGGAGTTTAATTTTTAGTGTACCAAATAATTCATTTAAAATCTTAAATGAGTTCATGCTGAGAAGAAAACCCTTAGAAGTCAGAGCATTGGCAAAACAAAGCTCAGAACCAAATCTAATGATTATTTGACTAACCAGCCCTTCATTAGTTTATTTCTCTAATGAATTATTGAGCTGTACTGGGTAGACGTTTCAGAATACATTTTAAAAGCACAATACTGGCCTTAGATTGCAAAAATATAATAGTACTAGTGGTATAATAATAATAATAAGCACACAAAATGCTGCATAAACACTAATTAATCCTCAGCGTCCCTGAGCAGCAAGCACAGAAGGCAGAACACTCAGCACACGTAGTGATTTGAGGTAAATAGTATAATTAACAGCGAATAAAAGGCAGCCCTATTCCAAACACAGCTCCCAGCACTTGTGGCTACTCTCCTCCGTGTTGCAGGGGTTATTCACCTGAGGCAGGCAAATTAAAATTTGGTTCCTGACCAAGTTTTAAATAGATGCATTGAGTCCAAACAGCTGAGAGCGTTAGGAAAGAGAATGGTTATTTAAAGCTACAAAGCCAACACCTGAGAGAAGTTCTCTGAATGCCTGCAGAAGCTGCTTTGCTGGGCAGTGATGCTGTTGGTGTTTGCCACGTCTGAGGCTCTTCCTGGCTGCTCTCGACCAGCCCTGCTGCAGCTTTGGGGTCTCTGCTGCTGCCTGAAGCCCTGGATCAGCTGGGCAGAGCAGGGGCACACCGTGGGGACAGAGGAGGTTGTGGGGACCTGTGCCATCTCGGTGTTTCTGGGGAGAGGGAATGATTTTGCTTTCTGTCAGTCCCACCTGCAGACAGTGCACCTGCATGGTTTCTGCCAGCTCGTACAGCTCTGAGCATCCAGCTGTGGGTGTATTTTTAGGGAAGCCTTCATTTTATCAACTCCTCTTCCTGCACAGGTTAGCCGTCCTTGCGCAAAGGGGGACGAGGATGACAGAGGTGAGTGGCACATCGGGGCTTGATGAGTTAGGAGCAGCAGCACAGGTTCACCTTGCCTCATCGTACGTCTGTGTGGGGAGAGCTTAAGAAGATGCATGGACTGGGAGAGAAGGCTTAAAAAAAAAAAAAAGAGTAAGGTGAAGGTTAAAGGCTCAAAGATTGAGCACAACATTCAGGCACATAAAAGCCCTGTTACTGCCACAATGCAGGTCTATTAATAAAAGCTTCAGCTCCGGAGTGATGGAAAACCTGCCCTTTCAATAATTACTGTTGCAAGAGATGTTTTTGATAGTGGCGGTTTGCAACTTGAAGTAAATATCCTTTTTCATACCCCGCACCTGTCCATGGTTGTCTCTCACATCAGTAGAGCTTTTTTTTTTTCATGACGTGACACAATTTTAGTTTGATAAAATGCCACCAGTTCCTTTTCTTAGCTGTCCTTTCTATGAATGTCTCCAGAAAACAAAATGAGTTTGCAACAACTCTCAGCAGTGCCTTGCTCTGTAAGAAGTCCGATGGCTGACAAATATTTCATGATAAGGTTCAACGGGCATTAAAGGAAAAGGTAAAATGTGGTGAGTGATTTCTGCCTTTACTTGGTACCCAATTTCCAGCCCTTAGGACTGAAGAGAAAAGCTTAGGAAAATGAACCCTAAATAGTCTGGCATTTAGACCAATAAAATGAGCCTGGCAGCAGTTGTTATGTAAATAACAAGCTTTTAAAACAAATATTTTGTTCTGTTTGTTAAATCGGGTTCTCTTGCAGCGCGGATGAGTGGGACTGAGCCCTCCTGGCCACAGCCTGGCCCTTCTCACAGGTGCCAGCCTTTCTTAGCATCCAAAGCCCCTTTCCTCCTCCTTGGAACTGCTGATTCTGAAGCAGCTCGTCTTTTTCTTCTTCTGAGACTCAGTTTAGGCTTCTGAATGCAAGCTGGGTGTTACTCGGCTCTGAAGCTGTTTCAGCTCCCAGCCCCTGCTCCCTGCATGCCCCCTGGACACACCTGAGCAGGTAAGAGCATGCTTTGATGGCTGGTCCCGCAGCTGTGATTTCACATTTACCTCCACGTACCGGGGGTACGGCCTGTTACAGGCTGGCGATGCAATGACTTTGGCAGCCCTGTCGAGGTTAATTATGTTCTGCTGGGTGTTAAGCGTAGTGAAGTCTTGTTTCCTGCCCAGAGCTGAATTATTTTTGTACCACAGAGTGGTTTTCAGTAAGTTTTTACTGAGAAAAGTGCTTTGCTAAGGCTTTCACCGGTAAAAACAAAGAACCCAAAAGTGCTTTGCTCAGATTTTTACTGGCACTACTAGATGAAATACTTCCCTCAGCTTTATGCTGCAAGAAAACATATGTTGCTAAACTAAACTAATTCCTTGACCAACTAAAAGCTACTCTATATTCTACGAGAGGATAAGACGGTCTCCATTCCTTAGAAGGCTGTATGTGAAAAGATGCTGTGTTTGTGCTGAGATAGCTGCTGTGTGTGGACACGTCCTGGAGGAGGGTGGGCTGTGCAGCACTGGGGCAGGAGGGTCAGACAGAAACACGGCCAGTCGGCTGTGCCGCGGCCTCTGTTTGGGGACGTGGAGCCTCATTTGGAGGATGAGCGAGAGAAATGGAGAGAAGGATGGGGATCCTGTAGTTAGCTGCTGCAAAGTAGGAGGACTGTCACATTTCCACTGCCTGTGCTCACTGCTCGGAGCACCGAGGGTGTCAGGGACTGAATGCTGGTTGCAAGAAGGCTGGGGAGCAAGCATCCTATCCATGACTCCTGGGCCTCAGGTTCTTCTGTATTTGTAGCTTGGTGAACCTCAATGCTGGCTGGGCATTCTTCAGGGCCCTCCCTTGGCTATTAGAAGCACTCATCCAAGCAGCAGTTGTCTCAAAAGCTTTTGTCCCCTCCTTTACACCATCTTTGTGTCTTTGGTTTTCAGGTGGCAGCACACAGCGTGAGGGTTGGGACGTGCTGGCCAACCCTTTGGGCAGCTGTTTGCAAAATGCCGAGTCTGCAGGGCTCCCCTGGAGGAAAAAGGGATCCAGGCCTGCAGCTGGAAGCACGAAGAGGAGACGTGGCAGAGGGCTGGTGCTGTGAGCATGTACCACCAGTGCATCTGCCACAGCTGCCATCCCATCGCAGCAGAATTTGCTGCCTGCGCTTTTTGTAATTTACTGTCATGTGGAATTACTGCAGATTCCAAGTGTAGAAGTGTCGCTGTTAGCAGCCCAGTTACTTCATGCATGAGGGAGGATTGCAACGGGTGCCTGCAGATCTCTGTACATCCTTACCAGCTGGCTTACTGTGAAGGAAACTCTCTTGCAAGGAAGCTCTGAGAGAAGTTGTCCAGAATGCTAAAACTTATTACAACTTTTCTCCAAAACTAGGTCCAGTTTTAATTTCACCTGGCTAGATAGCTGAAATCCTGTTTGAATCTTTTTAAAACATCCCATGGTTTATAACTGCTCAGCAATCTCATAGCCAAGGTGCTCTGCAACAGTTGTGCAGGACAAGAACTCAAGCCCTAGAGCTAGGGTTGGGCAAAGTGCTGCAAACAAGGGGAGGAGGCAACAGTGAACCCTATGGACAGGCAGCGCTTAGCTGAGTGCTCCAGTCCAGGTGGACAAATCTCTCCCAAACCGACATAATCTTCACGACTGCATACAATTTACCTGCCCTGTATGCACTACAGAAGAAGAGCCACTCTTAGCAGCATTACCCCAGTTATAAATTCTTAGACCTAGAATTTTACAGTGCTGACTGGTGGTTGTACATATTTCAGCTTCAGGAATGTGAATGCATTGTGACAAGCAGGATCAGCCCTTGCAATTATGCCTTAACTTACCTTAAATATCATATAAGTATATACGCCTCTGATTTATATTTATGTATTATCTAAAAATGTATTTAGTAGCCTGTTTTTCTAGGAAAGGCAGAGATGGTTGGGAGTGATTGAGAGTGTGCTGCGCTGCCTCCTCTCCTTCCCCAGCCACCAGAGGAGCTGCTTCCATCCCCAGGGACATCACCGCAAGCACAAAATGAGTTTGGGTGCCTTGCTCACACCTGGGTCTGCCACATCCTTCTGGGGCAGGTAGCTAGGCAAGGAAATACTGCCCTAATTTCACTTTAACCAAAGTTAGTCACTCCCGGTCAAATTTACAGGATCCAGAGGGAATAAACCACGTAGAAGCTTTGGATTAATCATGATGATAATCACTTTTGAGTCATAGCACAGAACTCACTTGTTTTCTTTGCCCTCCTACCATCATTTCCAAATTAAGATCTTAAGTTTCACGAGAAAGAGCAGATAGCAAGTGTTGCAGGACTCCCGTTTTCTGTGCTATTCCACAGTTTTACAGCTGACTTCCAGGCCTGACAGTACCGAGTGTGTGTGTGCGATAACCATGGGAGCTCAAGACAGCCACAGCGCAGGCTGGGCAGCAGCAGCTTAAATGTCACCGCTGTCCCATGAGGGGGTAAGAAACCCCCCCCCCCCCCCAAAAAACCCCTAAGCCAGGCGTTTTTGAGCAGAAGCGGCTGCCCTCCCAAGGAGAAGAGGCAGCGGCCGGGACCCCCTTAAACCTCCCCAACCCCGGAGCCCCCCAGCCCTGAGAACACGGCCCCAGCCCGGCGAGGGGGGTGCAGCAGCTGCCGGGAGCGGTGGAAGCTTTTCGGCTGCTGCCACCCAGGGGCCAGGAGCTGAGCTGCAGCCGGCTCTGAGCAGGGGAGGTGGCTCCGGGCTGGGGGCTGCGATCCCCGGGGCTGGGACCGGGACCAGGAGCAGGGAGTGTGGGGGGGAGGGATTGGGACCGGGACTGGGATCAGGACCGGGACCAGGGCAGGGGGGAGCCGGAATCGGGACCGGGATCAGGGCGGGGGTGGGATCGGGACCAGGACCGGGACCGGGGGGGTTCTGGTGCAGGGAGGGGATCAGGGCAGGGACCGGGACCGGGACCAGAGCAGAGGGGAGCAGAGACCGGGGGGGGTACCAGGGTGGGGGGCGGATCGGGGTAGGGCTCGGGACCAGGACCAGGGCAGGGGGGAGCCGGGATCAGGACCGGGCCCGGGGGGGTACCGGTGCAGGGAGGAGATGGGGGCAGGGCCCGGGCCCGGGATCAGCCCCTGGGGGTCCCGTGCCCGTGCCGGGGGGGTCCCGGGGCTCACCTTGAGGATGCGGGGGTTGCGCAGCATGCTGTCCCGGGCCACCCCCAGCCTCTCGTTGTCGCTGCCCGCCTCCACCTCAGCCAAGCACAGCGGCCTCCGCGGGGGCCCCCCCCCTCCGCCTCCTCCTCCTCCTCCTCCTCCCGCCATAGCGGAGAACGAATTCCGCCGCCGTTCGCGGTCAACCAGACTCTCGCGGACCGAGGGCGCGTCCAAAGGCAACAAAAAAAGGGGAAAAGAGTCAGAAAAATAATAAAAAAGAGGCCGCCACCCGCCCTGAGGGGCGGATTCGGGGGGGGGGGAACCGGAGCGGCGGCGGCCCCGTCTCCTAGCAACCGCCGCGGTCCGCGCCGGGGCGGCTCCGGCCGGGGACGCTTCCGGCAACGGGAACGAAGCGGGCGGGGAGCGGGGGCCGGGGGGGAGCCGCTGAGGGGAGGACGCGGTGGGGCCGCGTGGGGCGCTGAGGCCCGGCGGGAGGCGCTGAGGGGCCTCGGGGGCCTTCAGGGGGTATTTAAGGGGCTGCAGGGGGGCGTGAGGGGGCTCTGAGGGGGTCTCAAGGGGGTCCTCAGGGGGGTCTCGGGGGTGTTTTTGGGGGGGTCTTTCCCTTCCCGGTGCCCCCCTCCCGGGAGGCTGAGGGCGGTGGTGGGGCTGTGGTGGAGCGGGGCGAGGCCCCGCTGAGGAGGGAACGTGGAGGGGGGGGGGTCGTGGGGAGGTGGCGGGGCCGTGCTGGGGCTGGAGGAGGCTTTGTGGGGGGGTCTGCGCGTGCTGGTGGCGAAAAATGTCCTAAAACGTGCTAAAACATGCCTGCCCGCGCTGAGTAATTGGAGTTTTCGGGGTTGGTTCCCGTCAAGGGGTCGGTGCGGGCTCGGCGTGGAGCGGCTCGAGCACAGGCAGAGCCGGCGCTGGGTCACAGCCCGGTCAGAAGCTGCTGGTGCTGTGATTCTGCCACCAGAGCTGGGTTGCAGCACTGCTGGGTTTAATGCTTTATTATTTTTAACTTGTCGCTATTTCAAGGCTGGAAGAAGAACTGAATACTTCAGCCTATTACCGTGTAGTTATTGTAGCTCAACTTAACGTTAATAGTTATTGAAGTGTGTCTCTGTTGTTCCAGGAAGGCATTTTTAAAGCTGAATACAGCTGTGATGCACATCTGTTTGATGAAGAGGGCATCGTTTCGGTCCGGTCACTTCGCACAATTTGCTGTGTTGAAAAGCAAGTATCTTTTTTATATGTTTCGAAGTTAATACTGAATTGTTCTACAGTAGTTTTCTAGTAACTTTTTTTTTACTGTTCAATAGTATATAAAGGTGCTTATATTACGGTGCTTGAGTAAACTCATATTTTCTTTAAGGTAAGAAAAAATATGACAGAAGAAGCAAGTGCAGAGGATTTTCAAGTTCGGGAACATCTCAAGAAGAAAAAGAAAAAACGCAAAGAACGCGACACAAGACAGGAAGATGATGAAAAAGAAACTATACAAGATGCAGAGCTTTTTGAAGATGAAGCAGCACAGGGCAGTGAAGTCTATAAAAAGAAAAAGAAGAAGAAAAAGAAAAAGAAAGAAAGAGAGGAGGAGGAGGAACAGCTTTCATTAGCTGAATCTCATGTAGTCCTGGAACCTGAAGTTATTGATGAAGCTGTGATGGATGTTCCCAAAAAGAAAAAGAAAAAAAAGAAGCATAAACATGATGATAGCACAGATGGCCAAAGTGACGTAACTTGCATCTCAGTAAATCAGCATTGCATTGGCAGTTGTCAGGAGGATGAAGCTGATTACATTTATATAAAAAAGTCTGCTAAGAAGAAAAAAAAAAAAAAACATCCAGAAGAGGATGAAGTAAGCGAGCAGCCTACCTCAGAGATACAAGATAGGAGTGATGATGAAAAACCAGCGAAGAAGAAGAAGAAAAAGAAGAAGAAAAGAAGAGCCAGTATTACCGAAGATACGCAAGAGGACGCAGCTGTATCTGTTGACCAGTCACTTTTGCCATCTCCAGAACAAAATAGGCAAGAGGAGGACACGGTGTTGCCATCACCCAGAGGAGAGGGGGGTGTGGCAGTGTCCAAGCCATGCCATGAAGATGGTGACTGTGATGCTTCTCCTGCTGCGTGTGAAGCTTCTGTGAATGCACCCGCTAATTCTTCAAAACCTACTGGAAAGACTAATCAGTCTTCCACAAGAACTCCAGCAAGGCCCATAAAGATTAAAAGCAAAGCTTATATCACAGATGAAAGCTCTTCAGACTCTGACACAACGTAAGTTTAGATTTTTTTCTACCCCACTGTTCATATCACATAATTTGAGTCCCAGATTCTTTTTCAGTTTGTTTTATATGTATTTTTAAAAACAGCTTAAAAATCCTAAATGTTAAGATATTACAGACCTACTTTTAGAGCTTAGTTATTTTATGAATGTACTGTGTAAGTTTATTTGCATTGAGTGAGAATAAATAAGATTCCTTCTGTTTAAAAAATGTAGGTATGGAAATAAATTATGTGCAAAAAAAAAAAAAGGGGGGTGTGGGAAGGAAGGGGGAATAGATTCCAGTTGTTAAGTTTGGTCTTTATATTGTGCATTTTTACCAAAAAAAAACCCCACAGAGATCAACTAAAGAATATAAAGGTCTGTGCAAATGCTTGTGTAAATAGCAGTTGGTACTTTTACAGTGTCTAGAACCCACGGTTTTAAGTACTGTGAGTAATAGAAGTTTTTTCTTTTTTTTTTTTTAAAATATGCTTGAGTATTTCAGTTATAAGCATTGTTTCTGTCCAAGTAAAAACTAGATGAGTCTCTCCACTAGTCGGTATGCTATCATATGGTGTAGGATCAGAGCCAGAACGTGAAGTTAATCCATTTTCAAGCTTAATGGACTGAAGCTGACAGTTAAAAATAAAAAATGATGTTAAAAGTGTCCTTTAGCTCTCGCTAATAAGAAAAAGAAGGAAAAGTTCTGTGTTGCCGCTGGGGTAGTGAGGGACAGCGTTTCTTCTGCATATCCATGTGTGAGAGTTCTTGGGAAAGCTGGGGCTTTCTAGACTTCAGAAACTTTGAATACTGTGAATATTGAAATCCCAAATTTCACATGTGTTTAAAGGCTTATGCTGGGCTGGGGTGCATGGATGTGGGAAGTATTCCTTGTTATTTAATTAGCGAACATGTTCATGTAGATGCTCAACATGTAGAGATACGATCAAAACCCCTGTTTTTAAAGCTCTATTTTTGTATTTTAGTTTACTTTTTAAAATTATTTTTTAATCAGGACACCAAAACCCAAAGTGTCAAAGAAGGCCCGGAGTAGTACGTGTACTGAAACCGTAACTTCTGGCGATGTCAGCCTGGATGGCGATGAGTCTCTGGACTCTGTATCATTTTCATTATTCGATTTAGATGCTGCAAAACAAGAATTGGAGGAGTTTATTCCTCACGTGAGGCAAATATCAGAAGATTCAATCAGGAAGATGGCTGGAAGAGATCTAATGAGATTTAAAGAGTTTAAAAAACAAGGTGAGACCCCCAAAGAATGCTGCAGGGAGGAGGAAGTGTGGAGCTGTGCTAATGTTTTGACAGAGCGGAAGCAGCTTGCTTTTGTGTCTTGTCACATCCAAGCTCAATTAGTTTCAATTCAGCAATAGTTCATGAATTTATTTAGTGACAGGCTTGTATACGTAAAACATGCATTTTTCTAGTAGGCTTTTGTTGTAATATATTTAATTGCAGTTAGTGTGGTTTCTGTTTTGTAGCATCTACAACCTCATCATCAAATTATAGTCCAAAGTACATGCGTAGGTTACCTGCTCCCAGCTCTTGTTTAGTTTCTCTTCATTTGCCTTTTTACCTTTTGCATCTGTTGATCTTCCATTATACATTTACTAAAACATCTCTGTAAACCTGAAATGTAATGTGTGAAAGATAAAAGATAATTTTTTAATAATACTTTCTGTATATTTTAGGTATTCCTATCAAGTTTGGCAGATTTTCCCAGAAGGAAAATGATCAAATCAGGAAAAACATTGAAGAGTTCATGGCACTGACTGGAATAGACAGTGCTGAAAAGCTCCTGTTTACTTCAAGGTATCCAGAAGAGAAACACACTATCAATCGCCTAAAAGCACGACATCTCTTCTGTGAAAAACTTGGTAAGCATAAAGTCCCATTTCAAATAGGTGAACCTTACATTCCACAAACTGCTGATACCACTATATTCACAAATGTTTTTTAATTGAAGAGCACAAATGTTGGTAAAGCTGGCAGAAAAAAGGAACATGCTGCTGAGGTTATGTAGTTGATAATCTCTACAGTATACTGTTATTTTTTGTTCTAGGTCATGAAAATGTTAGAGATTAAAAAGCCTGTAAGTGCTGCTGGTCACAATGAAATCTTATACTTGCATTTGAATTTTATGGCTTAAGGTTCATTATTTGCTAGGCCGTAACTAAGTTCAGTGATTTATTAATGGCAGGCATGATTAAATATTGTCTTTAATTTAACTGTTCCTTGAGCACATAAATAGAGTGCAGATTCAAGACCCAGTGATGGCATAAACTGGAAGGAATTAGGTCATGATCTGAAGTAGTTAGTTTTCCAAAATGCTAGGGAAGCAAATAAAATTGCAGCTACTAAGATCCTGTTTGTGGGAGGTACAGTCTTCCTCCTTCCTCATTTTACTTGTTAGACTTCTCTCTTGGTTAAAAGACTTCCTTGCTTCATACAAGAAATATGTTCATCTTGTAACATCTGCGATGAAGCTGCTTAGTGGATCTCCAATTGATGTTGGCTCTTTACTGTTATTACGGTCAAGACAGTGAGTGACAACCTGTAATGGGTTTGGATACGTATTTAACGTCCAGGGAGGCTGCAGACTTGATCCTCTTTGAGTTTTACATGCTCAGTCATTCCACTTGCATTGTCACGTCTGCATCAGTGAGGTCATTTCTGTTCTGGAAACTCCCTCACTTTAAGGATCTTTTCTTCAGCCAAGATCTTTGCTTTCTTTTCACTGGATGCCTCCATTCTGTGCTTTTCCTAACTGAAATACTCTGCATGCAAGAGCGCGATATGTCGTCAGCCTCCTAATAGCTGGCTGTCTTATGTCTCTTTATAGCTGGGAGCATTCGGTACATTACTTGCACTTAATTCAAATGTTATTTAAAAAAAACAAACACAGCACCAAACAGCCTACACCCAGTCCATGCAAACTGTAGCTATAGAGTAGTAGGTTTGTGCTTCAGAGTTCAGAGGTTCGGTTTTGGATATTCAAGCACAAAGGTACACAATTATTTACCAGCTGTCAGTGTTCACAATCTTACCATGGTCATAGAAATTATCTCTCTGCAAGTCTTCAGGAGATCCTATCCAGACTTTCCTGTGCAGTTCCTGAGTTGTAGAGTGCTTTATCTTGAATGGAGAGAATTTATCATTTATAACACAATTGTGAAAAATTCTTTTTTTTTTTAAGTGGCCTCACCAGTGTAAAAAATGTCTCTTAAAATTGAATCATTTTCCTTCTAGCTGAGGGCATACCACGAGCCTGGCGGCTGATATATTACCGAGCAAGGAAGATGTTTGACTCGAATAATTATAAAGGGAGGTAAGCCAGTAATTCGAAGGAGTTTAAGAGAAGGTTAATATAATTCTGTGGTGTTTGTATCCATATTTAGTTTTCAAATAATGAAAATAATTTTTTGGGTTTGTGCTAGTTCCTGTGACTTAATTGGCAGTTTATTTTTCTGACTAGTTCTTGTAAATCTCTGATATATAGATTGAAATTGTAGTCATGAGTAACATTGAAACATCTGTGAAGAGTACAGCTTTCTTAAGGCATTGCAGGGGTTTGAATTTGTGTCTGAGGCAGTGCCTATTTTTTCTACCAGGTATACCAAAGAAGAAAAAGAAAAACTAAAGAAGTATCATGCTCTCCATGGCAATGATTGGAAGAAGATTTCTGAGATGATGTCCCGTTCTAACCTCTCAGTTGCTATGAAATACTCTGAAATTAAGTCCCGTACGTAATTGTTAAGAAAAGCAATTAAGTCTGTGTATTACAGAAACTCTTGAAAAATCGCTGGAGTGAGTTTGTTTGCTTGTTCTTTAACTAATTGGTGGTGGTGGTGGTTCCTTTTTTGTAAACCGTTGTTTGTGATTTCAGACAAAGGATAAGAACAGTCTCCAACTAGGAAAAAAAAAAAAAGAAGGGTGGGGTCTGGAGAAGGGTGGGGTCTGGAGAATAGGACATGGGATTAATGCAATTCTTTTTTAAATGGAACCGACACTTCTGCTGTCTAAACAGAAGCTTTTGTGGGAAGAGTGAGAGGAGTTTGAGAGCTAGGTCTTAAGATAGAAACTAGGAGCTTGTGCTATTATTTAGGCTGAACTCCTATCATTAGAGTGAATTTCCCTTTCAAATCTGGTATGCAGAAGAGTGTCCAGGGAGCATGTAAGAAACTGATCCTGTAAATAAAAATAAGGCAAAGTGAAGCATTCGCGGTTTTGCTTTTTTTTTTTCTTAGTAATTTATGATGAATTTTACCTTAACTGTGAATATTTTTCCATTTTAGCAATTAATTATGGTCCCTGGTCAAAGGAAGAGACCCAGAAGTTAATGCGTGCAGTGGAGGAGGTGTTTCTAAAAGGAATGGAGTCAGAAGATGCAAAATCTGTTTCATCATCTGAAAAGTCACGTAGAAATTTCTTGATAGAACGTGAGAAACTTCTCCAGAAATTGCCATGGAATGAAATTGAAGCTAAAGTGGGAACTAGGTATTGGAGACAATGTAAACAGAAATGGTAAGGTTTTATACTAAATAGAGATAGTTAAGTACTCTCCCCAACAGATTTCACTTCTTTCTGAAGAACAGTTTCAAACTTGATGTTTGTTTGGCAGGATAGGTAATAGGTTGTAGACTACAAAAGAGGTATTGCAAATATGTCTGAAACAAATAACTCCATGCCAGCTGTAGTGAGTTTTCTGTACGCTGTGATCATGAAGCCTGATAGCTGCTGCATCGTTGCTGTAACAAAGGCACCTTGAAGTTGCTTCCTTTTGATGCTTGGGATTTCGTGAAATGACAGCAGCCTTTTTTGTGTGTTTTCAAAGGACTTCGATTGTAACAAACAAGATAACCAAAGGGCAGCAGTTATATAGGGGGACCAGAGGACTACAGGCCAAGATCAATCTTATTAAAAGGTACAGTTCAGAGTTGCTGAAATGTTTTTGTATCTCTTACTGTTCCAAACTGTGTTTATAAAAGTGTGCTGGTTGTGAACAGTATACCTGCAGTTTCAGACAGGCTTGCAATCACATTTTTTGGACAAAAAATCCTGTAATTTTGACTAGGGAAGCTGTGAACGTTATTAAATTATGTCTTGAATTTTGCCTGCAAACTGCCTCTGTGTTACGTTCACAGGTTGTATGAAATGAAAGTGGAGGATGCCGATGAAGTAAACTGGGAAGAACTCAGTGACATTGTTGGGTAAAAACTTTTTTTTTTTAAATGAATAGAAAAGATAGTTGAAGCAGACTGTCTTAAAATCCCCAAAGGAATCAACATTCTTAGGTCTCTGCAACCATAAAAAACACTATTTAGTGTGATATTATACAACTGTATATCCTGGCATGATAAATCATACCTAGCAACATTTAAACTTTATTTTAACTATTTCAGGCAACCCTCGTTGTATTCCCAAAGTTGTCTATGTATTAAAACTGTTACATAATCTGTGCTATAGTCTTTGAAAAAGGATTTTTCCAAATGCTAATGAACGAATAGTGGAAGGGATAATTACTGCAATGTGTGATACAGTATTATAGTCTTCTTCCAGGCAGTTAGTGCTGAATGTGAAGTTACCAATTCTAGACTTTCTGTGTAGTGCTTTTTTTCTTTTTCCACATTTTTTCAGCTCTGTTTCTTTCTTTTTACTAAATGTATAATACATGCATGTAATGATATGGTTTTGGTGCTTAACTTAAGGGGAATTACTATGTTGAAAAAGCTGTTTTAATTAGGTTGCACAATCTGTCTCTTCTGCCTGAAACGAAGGTATTGTTGGACTGGCGTCATTCTCAGGAAATCGTAACTCAGCTACAAGTAGGCTGTACTAGTTTGTTGCATCACTAATCTTTTGAATTCTGTTTTCAGAGGTGTTCCTAAAGACTATGTTCGAGCTAGATTTTACAAGCTGAAAGTCTCCTATGTTCCTTTATGGCAAAAAAAGACGTTTTCTGGTCAGTATTACAGCTGTTTTTATCTACTCCTTAATGTTTTTGTTAGAATCTAAGAGGACACATATTCTACTTTGGAGTTTTCTTTTCTTAATTTTTCTCCCTAAGTAAATTGCCTAAAATACATACTTCATACTTTATACACACTTATGTATATACTTATTTATACTTTGTAAATATATACTTTATACTTATTTTCCTAAGTGCTTTTATTTGTAACACTTTACTTTCAATTGTATCTTCGTACAATATTTATCAATCCCTTTTCTTTAGTACCTTGGCTTTAAAAGCTTTGCCTGTGCTTTTTCATTGTATCTTTTTATGTACTTTTATGTGTGTGGTCTACTCTGCAATCAGTATGATTACCATGGAATAGTAAGATCTTTGTAGTTAGAACTGATGAAATAATTTCTGCCTGTGGGATCCTGTTTCCTCATGGCATCCAGTTCCCCTGCAGGTCCAGTTAAGACAACTTTTTTTTTTCTTTTTTTCAAAGAAATTATCGATTATCTTTTTGAAGAGAAGCTTCCGGAATTTGAAGAAAAGTTAGAAAGTAGAAAAGGAAAACAGCTCAGTTCTGCTGATTCAACAGACAATCAACAGAAAAAGGTTTTCCGATTCAGTGATGTTTTTGATTCCAGTGAAGAGAGTGATGACAGCCTTAAAAACAATTAAGAGTCTGCAAATTTAACTGTGAAAGGGATCTGTTTGAAAGTGGGTGCAGATCAACAACTGCAGGTACATGAGCTATGAAATAATGGAAAAAGCAAAGAAAAGCATGTTGTCTTCCCCTGTTTTATATTGAAGACTGAGATAAAGACTTTTTTTTGGGCCACCTTTTCTTACCTTAACTTAGCTTTGATTTTATAAATCTTTTTTTATTGCAACCAGATTTTTCTAAAAGCTTCAAAATATTTATTTTTTTTCTCATTGCTTAAGTTTCTGTGGAGTTGGAAACTGCTGTTTACTCTTTGTGTGAGAATTTGATTTTCAGTACTTAAAAATTAAATCCCTTAAAAGAAGACTTTCAATGCACTGTTAAATCATTAACATAAACAAAACTTCAGACATCTGCATTGATTGAAGCAGTACAACCTTGAGGGTTTTTTGACCAGTATTCTTAAAAGCAATTCATTTTTATTTTTGTTGTAGATTTCTTAACTCTTTCAGAAAAAAGGGAGTTTTCTCAATTATATTCATAAGTTGTACTATCATTTCATGCAAACAAGAACAATGTGTTTAAAATGTTTTTGTTAATATTTGGAGTACAGAGAGAAAAGACTGTATATATATGCACATAAATATTTTTTTATTGTGCCAAGGAGAATTTTTTACATTTTAATATGAAAATAGAGGGGTAAGATGGAGGTTGTACTTCTGTCTTTGTATGATGTTTTATTAATTTGCCTAAAATTACTATTTATAAATTGACTTGAATGTAAAATAATCTTACTGTGTAAAGTATTTGTATGGCTTGTTTATATTTCACATATGCTGCATTAGAAAGTAATAGAAAAGAGTTGGTTCTGACGGTACTTTTTGTTGTTCATTTTGATAAGAATTTCCTTCATCAGTAACCGTTACTGAAAATGCAGAATTTCAAAAGGCTTTTGAAATAAAGGCCGTGTTTGAGGTTCTTCTTGACTGTGTAGCGAAGGATGTTGTATGAGAATGTTCTGTGTTAACCATGGGTTGGCTGTAGTCTCTCTGAAGATAGAAAATGGTGTGATTGAGTGAGACAGGCAGGAAGCACATGATATCAGCCACTTCTATAAAGTTAAGTTTTCCTGCTAAGCTTGCCTTACGCATTTGAAGGTTAAAAGTTGAAGAACTTGAGTTTTTAAATATAAATAGTTTGGTTTTTTTTTCTTTATTTTTAAAAATATCCTGGAAGCTGGAGGTCCTCTGAATTTTCTGCAGGTTAGAGCACAAAATGCTGTATAGTCACAGATTTTGCAGAGTAGATCTCAACAGAAACAAACTTCTACCTCCATAACAAGATTGATTTTGTCACCTGTGTTTTTAAAGGGAACCTTCTAAACAAAGGGTTTTGCTGATACATTCTTTCACAGAGAAGCTGCATTTAACAAGGGAGTAAGCCAGCAAAAACTGTCAACTTGGGGTCTTTGCTACACTTGGCTGCTTTGGGGGGAAAAACAAGACACTACAGCACAGTGGGGTGACTCTTGTGTCCATCCTCCCTGTGGGCATTGGGAAAAGAGACAGGAAACACTTCTGTACCGCTGTTGTCTTAATTTGTTGGTCATAACCATTGTGTGCAGGGACAAACAATGCAAGGAGGAGAGGGTTTCTGGATCATTTCACATTCCCTGGCTCCTGGCATGTGAGAGCAGAAGCAAGTATCTTTTCTGTGTGTGTTCCTCTTACAAAGGAGCATGGGTGTACCGGAGGGAAAGGGAGGGGTTTCACGTGCATATCTGAATATTACTAAAAACTGAGTAACTCCAGGGAGAGATTTAGAAAATAAAACTCTGCAAAAGGAAAATAGTAGTGACACTTATGCAACAGCCTGAGCCCCATCCTTTGAGTCAAAAAAACACCATGGGTTGCTAAAAAGCACCCTAAAACCAGTGGTGATTCTAAAAACACTGCCAGTGTTTTCCTTGTGTAATAAGGAAAAAAAAACAAACATCTTGATGCTGGGGGTGATGAGACAGTTGGGCTACCAGCCTTGTGGCTGCAGCACAGCTGCAGTTCGGAGTTGAGAAGCATCACCACAGCTGCAGGTGAAGACCAAAGCGAGCTGTGCCTTCACCCAACCATCTGCCAAGACCTAAAGAAGTGGCGTGGGGAGGCTGAAGCGAAAATCCTACAGACCCTGAGCAGCTGCTGGGGACCCTGGGGCTCCTTCCCTGGCCCTCCCTGGCGCTGAGGGCTGAGGGAGAAGGGGGCGGGGCCTGTGGGAAAAGGGGCGGGGCCTCGCGGGAAGCCCGCTCCTACCCCGCGCGCCCGGGTTTCCCAGCGCCCACTTCCGGTGGCAGCCCGGAAGTGCCGGGGGGTGGCGGCGGCGGCGGGCGGCAGATGGCGGGGGGCGGCGGCGGCTGAGGGGAGCGGAGGTGAGGTGAGGGCAGGGAGCTGCGGCCCGGACCGGCCTCGGTGCCTCGGTGGCCCCGCGGGCTGGGCTCCGGGCTCCGTTCGGCTCCTGGGGAGCTGCAGCCGGGCCCGGCGTGGCCTCTGGCACCGCTCGCTGGGGACCCTCTTGAGGCCTGTGAGGGGCTTCGGGCGGCGCCGTGCCGGGGGGAGGCCGCCCCCGGGTCCTGTCAGGGCCGCGCCGGGCGGGTGCTTTGGCGGGCGGCCGTTACGGCGTGTCTGTGAGGCGGGGGGGTTCCGCCTGGAACGCCGCTGCCCCTCCGGGCCGTATCCCAGCGGCTGTTGTTTCCCGGGTCCGCTGGAACAAAGCCGGGGGGGGGGGGGGGGCAGCGCCCTGCCCGCCTCTCAGGGGGGCGGCTGAGGCGTGGAGGGCGCTCAGCGGCTCAAAGGGTTGGTTTAACGCGAGGATAAAGCTATTAAATCCATACCGCAGCGAGCTGAGCCAATTTCTGATGGTTACCGTTCCCTTCGAGGTCTCCGAAGTAGAGTTGTTACGGTTACCCGGGACACGGATGGCCGAAGGCGTCAACCCCCGTCACTAGCTGCAGGGCAGCGCGGTTTTTTTCCATCATGTGACCGGAGAACACCTGCACAGCAAGTCCCATCATTTTCCAAAGGTAAACAACCACATGGCTTTTTTGTGCTGTTTTATTTTCCTTTGGGTGTGTTCCGCATGAGGACACGCATCTTTCAGCTTTATCTTGATCCCTCTTTTGCATTCCTTGTTGTGTGAAGTACCAGTGAGTTGCCACTGTTCAGTTTTTACAGTCACTCCAAGCGGTCATACTTTTACGGTATTCCATTGAGGTTTTTAGACTGGTGTGACCTGGGATTCCTGTAGTGCTTCTTGGTGAAGAAACTGTGTTTTTGAAGAATGCAGGTTGTGAGGATTTTATGATGCTTTCTCACCATAATAATAAAGATAGGAAAGTCCTCCATAAATATCCTTTCCTTTTTGACAATAGGGATTTGTTGACCTATAATTTTTAGCAGGAGACTAAGAAAAAAGCCAATTAAACGTGCTACATATTAGACCTAGGTTTCATAGGTATCAGCAAAGCGACAGATTAAAATTTAGCATTGTGCTTCTTGAAAGTGCACAAGCTTGAGCAAGGGCTTTCTGGTACGTAAAGCAAATTTTCATGCATTGCTGTTCAGTAGTTTGAAAGTTATGTAATGCAACTTCTTCACAGTGCTGTGTTTATAATGTTTGCCATGCGGCAGGATGGCAACTTTTGTGTAATGCTTTAGTCTCTATTTCTTTGTTTAATTGCATTTTCTTGTGTGATATAAAAGCAGTTGAGAGCATAAGCAGGTGCATAGGTAATGAATTGTATGAATCACTCCATCACTTGTTACGTTTGGAAATGAGGTTCTGTTGTGACTGAAAGGAAATGCTTGGCTGCTCGCTCTGAAGTCTTCTGTCGATCTTTTTCTTTCCATCTAAAGAATGAGCACATGTCGATGGTGTACGCCGAGTGGTCCCGACGCCACTGAGTACCTGAGGAGCTATGCTTCTGGACGGCTGTCCCCGGAAGATCTTGAAGGATCCAACGATGACCTCTGTTACTGCTTGGAGTGTGTGGTTGAATACCACAAAGCAAGGGAGAAATTGCCAAGCTTGCATGAGGTAATTAAGTGTTTTCACTCCTGCGCTTGACTGAGCAAGGAGAACTTGGAAGTGAAGGAGAATTTCAGGAGGGGTTTCTGTGGCCTGGCATCAGTGTACGGAGGAGGTTTGTGCAGGGGTTGTCTTACTAGTTTGGGGGAATACAGTATCTTGCATTTTAACCGTGCTTCTCTTGTAACCCAGTACAAAAAAAAGACCTGCTTGTTTTGCATATATTCAAATTAGCAATAACTAAAAGAGTATTGGCGAGTTTCTGACTAGACATTACAGTTTGAACTTCATGGTGTGGTGATTTGAGGTCTGAAAGAAGAGACCAGCTGCCAAACGAACTGCTCTACTTGTGAGGTGTTCTCTTTCTTCCTGCTTTCAGTTTCTGTTCAGTTTCAGATTTGTTCCTTTTCCAGTTTAGTTTTCATTTCTCATTCATGGTTACGACAATGAATTTCAGAGCTGTGATCATGCAAGCATGCAAGACTTTAATTTAAAAACAATCAAAAACGTTCCAAAATTCTTATTTTATTATAAGCTGTTCATTAGCATTAAGTTACATATTTTGGAAAGCTTATTTTCATGTGTATGGGGTGTGTATATATACGTCTGTAAAATGAATGTTCATAGCTAAGTAATCGTAGTGCAGGTGTCTAAACAATTGCTCTTCAGATTAAACTAGATTTCTCTGAAGTCCACAATCATGCATACCACTGAAGGGCAATCCCACCTGAGCAAAGACTGGAAATAAATGGGGCAACTGGACCACTGATGGTGCCTTTTTGTTTGTATTGATTGTAGGAAATAACTCGATTTCTAATTGGAGCACTTGCTTTAGATGGCTAATACTATGCGAGAAGAATCCTGTACAAATATTCAGCAAGTCAGTCAGTCTGCTTTTGTTGGTTACACCTTTCCACTGATACATTGCAAAATACACGAGAAGACAATATTTTAAAATCATCGTTTCCCTGTTTTGGAGTATGACTGTTTTTTGTACTGTGAGCTTCTTTATGTTGGCCAATAGAACAAATTTTTTTTGTGTAATCTATGGCCTGAAATATTTATCAAAGCTGTTTAAGAGATACAAAAAAGCTTGAAGTTTGACTGCCACTCTCTTTTTCTTTAATCACTTTATAATCTTATTTCTGACGCGAGAATGTTGTGATTTATGCAACCTGAATTCTGTGTCAAAACTTTTTCACAGCATGCTTGGAAAGAAACTTTTCAAAATGAAATTGTACATTTTGGAAATTGAGTCAGGGTTTCTGCATATAATAATAAATGTACTTAATTGCTTTCCTTAAAAAAGAAAACGTTATACTTTTTTTTTTTTAACCCTTTCTGAATAGGTTTTGTGGGAATTGGAAACCTCCCGTCTCATAGCCCACATAGGAAAATCCATGGAAGAAGAAGCTGGAGAAGATGATGAGTTATTTATAGTGGATGAGAATGGAGAGACACAGCTGTCCGGTTACATAGGTCCAGATTTTGAGAATAACCTGCGAGTGCCCCTTCTAGAAATACTGAAATACCCGTATCTGCTGCTGCATGAGAAAGTCAGTATGTATCTTGTAGCATATAGTTGGAAGGCATGCTGCTGTTTGTATTGTAGGAGATTTAAAAAAAAATAATAAAAATGGCTAAATCAAAGTACCTTTTTTTTTTAATCAAGTAGTTGAATTTGTTTTTTGTTATGTGAGCTTATAAATGAGTTCTTACTGTAACTGTGTTTCTCCTTTTAGGTGAGCTTTGTGTAGAAGTGCTCTGTAGAATGGAACATAGTCATGACTCCTTTCAGGTCTTTGAAAAATATCCAGGAATTTATCTCTTCTTGGTACACCCAAATGAAGTGGTAAGTTACATTTTCTGTTCCGCTAAAAGTTAGTTTTAAATAACATCAGAACAAGTTCTTATTTTTAACAAAAAGATGAGAAAGTGTTTGCATTCAGAATGTTAAGTGTTTGATCTGCCTTTTTTTTTTTTTTTTAAGAATATAAACAAAAATGAGATTTCAGTAGGAGTGCAGTTACTCTTCCTGAAATAGTGAAGACTCTTGTACTTCTTATAAGATTATCTTGGACACCAATGTGAAGTAGAGAATTTCAGGTTGCCCTTAGAAATGGTAAAAGATTTAGTAATATTGTACTTCAGTTTCAGCAAGTTCAGCAACTTGACTGTTGTTGTATACGGTTATGCAGATAATAAATATTGGTTTAAAAAATACGGTGTCCTGTTTGTAGTAGCAGTGACTGTTAATTGTGCAGCATTGCGATCTTAATTTGTACTTGATTTATATTTTTTGCTTTAATTCTTAGATTCGTCGCTGGGCCATTCTAACAGCAAGGAATTTAGGGAAGGTTGACAGGGATGACTACTATGACTTACAGGAAGTGTTGGCTTGCTTGTTTAAAGTCATTGAGTTGGGGCTTTTTGAAAGTCCAGATATTTACAGCTCTTCAATGATTGAAAAGGGTAAACTCATCCTTCTGCCAGCTCATTTATATGATACTACCAACTACAAGAACTATTGGCTAGGTGAGTATTTCTGATCAGAAATGAACTAATACCTGTAATCACTCTCATCTGGTAAGCACTTCAAGTCAGAGCTCTACTATTTCAAGTAGATGCTGTTTATTTCGGGGAGTGTCAAATGGCAAAACCGAACATTGCACAACTTCACTAGTGAGGTGATGAGTTTCACACTGCTGCTGATCTCTTCGATCAAGTGTTATGCTGGTAGTGATGTTTGGAAAGTAGTGGTGCTTTGATTTGATGAAAGTTGGACAGATTTTCAGAAATAGGTTGTTTGTTTCTTTTTCAGGGATTTGTATGTTGCTCACAGTGCTGGAAGAACAAGCTATGGACTCCTTGTTGCTGGGCCCAGACAAACAGAATGATTTCATGCAGTCAATACTTCACACCATGGAGAAAGAAGCAGATGGTAACTAATTCTGGCTGCTGAGATTAAGGCAGTTCCTGGTCTATTTTTCATCTTTATCATTTAGTTGAGGACATTTTTAGTAGTGTAGTGCTGATGTGATAAAAATCTCAGCCATGAGGCTTATTTCTCTTCTGGGAGATGGTTAATATTTTGGAATATTTGGACAATCCTTAAAAATACTGTAAAGCTACGTTCAATACAAACTCCTTGTTGGAGAGAGGATGGTAGTGCTTTGAGAGGACAAATCAATCATTTCTACCACGTCATTTTCATGTAATATACAGGTTGTGTGGGAGCAAACATTTCACTGTGGTGCAAAGTTTAAATTTTGAGCCCTAAAGTAGAGAAACACCTTCTTTTGACTTGTTTGAACTGGCTTAAAGAACTGACTTTTCTGTCCATCTTGTTCATCCTTCCATTTTGTTGTGTCCCTCTCCCCAAATGTTTGCAATGTATTATGGAAAAACTGAAGACTTTTTGTTTTTAACAGCTTATTCAGAAACTTTGAGATTTTATTTTTTGTATGTATATCTTGATTTCAAGCTGTGATTGTTTTTGCATTTTTTATCATCTTTTTTCCAACATAGACCTTTCAAATTAAGAAATAATTAGTGATGGTAACAAAAGGAGGATGATCCTATAAGTTCCCTAGCAAATGTTAATAGTGACAAAACTGCAAGACATTTACCACGTACCTTACATGTCAGGAAAGTTCTTAGAGTCGTTTGTTGGCAGATGATGATGAGTCTTCCAGAGCTTTACTGCAAGCCCAGGTTGAATAGGCATATGATTTTGAGGGAACCGATTTTACAGATGGGAATGTAGACTTCAGAATTCAGACTGGTAGCCCTTGTGCTGTCCTTGTAGCCTGTGTGCCATAGCATAGCTTTAGAACAGCACATGAACTCTTGAGTGGCAATGCCACTCTTGGACTGTGCACTTAGTGCGTGGACTGTGCACTTAGTCACATGGTCTGAACTTTTGGGTAGACCTGTGCGGTGTCAAGAGTTGGACTTGATGATCCTTAAGGGTCCCTTCCAACTCAGGATATTCTATGATTCTATGATTCTCTCAGAGAAAATAAGTAGGTCTTCAAAAGCTTAGTATGTCTGAGGATATGATATCATCTCACCTTATATGAAGAAGGAATAACACAGATGAAGGACAGTGAATTGGTTCTATCTTAAATTTGAAACATAAACTGTCACAGCATTTAAGTAGCACTCGCTTCTTAGAATAACGCTACAAAAAATAGCCTGGAACAATCAGTTTTACAATCTGTTTTACAGAGTAGGGAAATCCTAACGAGTTATCCAGGTTCCTGTTGATTAATTACGACATAAGCACCAGTGTCTGTACGGATAAGTGATTTTTTTTCCTCCTCCTTTTGCTTTCTCTGGGTTAAAAAGCATAGTTGAAACTTACATACTTACATAGATATTAGTGTTTAGTAAAAAAACAAAACAAAACAAAAAAAAACTAACCAGTGAAAAACTACTAATTTCCAAATTTCAAAAGCTACTAATAGTCCAAGAATGGGCAGGCCTCTTGCATTTCAATTCTTTCCAATATTATTTGTATGTTTCAGATGATTCTACTGACCCCTTCTGGCCAGCGCTTCATTGTTTCATGGTTATTTTGGATCAGCTCGGATCTAAAGTATGGGGTCAGCTTATTGATCCCGTCCAAGCCTTTCAAACCATTATCAACAGTGTGAGCTACAACAACGAAATAAAAAATATACGCAATAGCTTTAAGAGGTCAGTTTTATTAAGATACTAGGACAGATTTTATGATTTTGATTTATGATTTTAATATCGGGTAGCATAGCAGCTTGGTCTTGGTTTCCTTGTTGGTGCTGCCTTAATTTATGCTGGGGGGAGGGAAGTGGCAAGGAGGAAAATCAGGTCATGCCAACTTCAAGCAGTGAAAAGTTGAGGTAGGGCCAATAAAACTCTTGAGATTACTTCAACAAGTACGCTTACTTCCTTTTGACTAATTGATGCCTGGTATACTTTTCAGGATTTTTTCCTGAATCAGGAGGGTTGCTAACTGTTTAGTGTTTAATATTATAACCAACTTGCACTTGAGTTTAAAGAAGACTGCCATGTATGAGACTCTTGACAGAATTATGAGAATTCCAGAATTTTCCGTGAAATGATATAGTTACATTTTTTTTTGTATTTCTTCTTAGGACAAAACCTGAACCGGAGCCAGACTATGATGATGAAATGGTTACTTGCAGTCAGATCGTATATAATTATAACACAGAAAAGCCTCAAAAGGTATTAAAAATCTGATTGCCTTCCTTTTAACTCTGATCACTGAATGACACTGACAATTTAAATAATCTATAATACATAGAAGGGAGTATGTTCGCTTTCTACTGGTAATGTTCATAATGTTGCAAATCAAGAATATTAAATCATTATTGTGTGATTTTGTGGAGAGTTTTAAATTATTTTTAAAGTAAATCCAACCCTGCACTTACTTCATAGGTTACTCTGTAAGAACTGATTTCTATTATCTGTGTGTTTTCCATCTTATTTTCTTGTCTTCCATTTAATTTTGATTTATGATATGAGATCTGCTATCAGTTAACATGTTTGAGAGAAAGTAACATGGTTAAGAAACAAAAAGGCAGATCAAACTGTGCAGATATGAACAACGATGCATGGTAACTTTTTTTTTTTTTTTCAGGATACTGGGTGGAAAACTGCCATTTGTCCAGACTACTGCCCTAATATGTATGAAGATATGCAAACACTGGCTAGCGTGCTTCAGTCTGATATTGGCAGAGATATGCGTGTTCATCACAGCACATTTCTGTGGTTCATCCCATTTGTTCAGTCACTTATGGATCTCAAGGACTTGGGTGTAGCATATATAGTAGAGGTCATTCACTACCTCTGCTCGGAAATCAAAGATATTCTCAATGAAAGAATCCGGCAGTGCGACAAAGTCTCTGAATTTTTTCTCTTGATCCTGGTGTCAATTATTGAACTGCACAGAAATAAGAAGTGCCTGCATTTGCTGTGGATTAGCTCACAAGAATGGGTGGAGGCAGTGGTGAGATGTGCTAAGCTTCCAGCAATAGCATTCACACGGTGCTCTGAAAAAGCATCTGGAAACCACACGAGAAGTCCATCTTTACAGGCTTCTAACTCTGTGCAGCACGCTTGCGTCCAGTTGATACGCAGCCTTCTTAGAGAAGGCTATCAAATCGGTCAGCATGCTCTCTGCAAGAAATACCTAGACAAACTCAATCTCCTTCTGCGAGGAAATCTATCTTTAGGTTGGCAGCTGAACATCCAAGAAACACAGGAATTGCAAATGTGTTTAAAGCAGGTTATAAGAAGCATGAAGGGCAGAGCACTAAATGCCTCTGTACCTGTGGAAAACAATATAAACTCTACAAATTCGCCTACTGTTTCTGTGAAGCAAGAGAAGTCTGTACCCGGTGATGGATATAAGATGGGTGTACGCGGCAGAGATGGCCTTTGTTCACCATTTGCCTTCACAGCAAAGGAAGGTGGGGATGAAGATTGTCAAGAGAACTCTTTTGCTAGAAGAACTAGTGCATGGGAAGAGGAATGTAAAGATGCACCTAAAAATTCAAGATCTTGGACATCTGTGAACTGCCTCTCGGTGAATATTAAAAAGGAACCTAATGACACAGCACCTCAGGAATGCAAACAGAACTCTTTCACAACAGAAATGTATGGGAAAGTTAAGGAAAATAGGAACAATGATCTTGTGTCAGGGAACTGTGGTATGGATATTCAGTGTTTTAATCCAAATGCCCAGTGTTCGGATTTCAGAAGACGTGGAGAATTGGAAAACAAATGTGAAGCAGAACCTGTAACACCAATGCATCTGTCTGCTCAAACTAGTTTTGGTTCTCCAGAATGTGTTTACAGTTCAGATGTAAAGGAGAAAAATGTGTCTCCTGGTTCCTCATCAAAGTTTAAAGTAGATGCACATAAACTCAAGAGTTTGAAAATAAAGTTAGAGAAAATTGAATGGCCTTCAGGACAGGTGCCACCAGAGCCATCACATGATTTGAAAAGCTGCAGTTCAGCAAGTGCAGCAGAAGCAGACCAACGTGTATGTTGCACAGGAAAAGACTGTTTTAAACATCAGGGAGTGAATACCGTGTATGGAGATGGAAAATCAGCAGATAATTCAAGGAGTTTTGAAAGTATGCAGGAGAAAAGTGCTTTTCAATACAGAATGGTTCCTGTTAAACAGGAACCAAAAGAGATGCCATTAGACTGCCTCAGCTCCTCTAAAAATGAGCCTGGCTTGCAAGAAAACAAAAGTGTCAGTGCTTTGCTTTCAGGGATTAGTGACAAATTAACACAGAAAGTATCCACTCAAGAAAAATCAAGTTCATTTTTGACATCTGTGTTTAAGAAAGACCCTACCATGCAAGCTTCAGACCAGGGACAGGCTAACTTAGGTAATTTAGTTAACTATGACTGCAATGGTCAAATTTCAAAGACATGCTGTATAGGTAAAAATTCAGCAAGTGGTCTTGTTCCATCTAGCTCTGAAAATAAGGGGGATGTATCCAACGCTCCTCTAATCAGTCCACTAGCGATAAAGAGTGAATCAAGTGACAAGTTAGTATTTTCAAAATATTTCAAGAGAGACAGTGATTCAGCGGGGAAGAAAGAGAAGGATTTTGCGAGGATGGTTTCTGAGGATACTTTAACAGACTCACAGCTTGATACAGATCTTAGTAAATTATCTTTAGCTGCATATGCAAAAAGTGTCAATTTTCCCTTAGATTCAAGTCAGGAAAGCTCAATACATCACAATGTATGTGAAATTAAAAGGAAAGTGAAAGGTGCTGTAAGATCTTCCGACAGTGCCCAGAGTAACAAGTCTCCCTGCTATGCAGAGTGCCTTGACAATGAAGTCATTATAATTTCAGACTCTTCTGATGAAGAAAAAGGTGTCACTGCCCAAGAGGAAACAAAGAATGAAAATGTATGTCCTGAAAAACAGCCCTTATCAGAAGTGCAGTGTGATGTTAAAGATACTACGTTAGAATCAAAGATGCCAAGCTCTCCCTTGCCACTTGAAGACTGTGACTCTCAGTACTTTGAGTTTGAAACAGAAGCTGATGTCTTTTCAGTCTGGCAGGATACTCAAGCGTATAGCATGGAAGAAACTCAAGAGTATAAACAGGACTGTGCTTCAGCATCGGTTGGTAATAGTCATTCAGATAGCTCACCGAAGGATCACACAAATGAATGGGGTTATGATACAGATTATGTAAGTGATGGTGATACGGAACAAGCAGACTCAACAGAAAAGCAGATAAATAATATTTCTTGTCAGAAAGAAGCTGATAATACAGAAGAAGTAGCTAATTCAACATTGCAAGAATCTTCTAGTAAAGAAGATGCAAAAGATCAACTGGAGAATTCTACAGAAAAAAGCACTGTTGATAAAGGCTTTGGTCTGAATGCAGAATCAACTGAACCCAGAGCATCTACTTCTAACATCACTTTAGCTTCGAAGTTGGCACTTAAGAAAAATACTCTGAGCCCACGTAAGAATACAGCAAAATCTAAGGTGGCAAGAACCATTCAAAGAAGTCCTAAAACAAAGTTTCTTAAAGCAGCACAAACTAAAAAACTGCTTCAAATTACATCAAAAAGTGCTCAACCTGGCAGGACGTCACCAGCTGTGGTTCCTCCGAAGAAAGTTCATCAGTGTCCTGCACCAACGTCAACTGTAGAAAAACTTGGGCTGAAAAAGGCACCCCGCAAAGCGTTTGAGTTATCCCAGCGCTCCTTAGAGAGTCTAGCTCAATTGCGTAGCTATGGTAAAGCTGCGGGGAAAGTTGGAATTACAATGAAACAGAAGGCTAAACTAATTGCACCTCAGAGTTTGTCTATAAAGAATAACAAAAAAATGCTGGCCTGCCAAGATCTTCAGTTTTTAAGGCAGACGAGGCCCAACAAAAATGTTAGAGTGAAAAATTTTGCCCGAAGTTCTGAGAGTAAAAGCAAAAAAGTTAGCTCAACGGATACAAAGTCTGTGAAGCAAAAGGCTAATTTTTTTGATGGGGCATCTATTGAAGGAGCTGTTGACAAGCAAAGAGAAAAAAAAATGGAGCAGACCTGTTGTCCATCTGCCAGTGAGAAAGAACAAATCAAAAGTGTCTCTGGGAAGAAGGAGGCTGTGCAAACCACGCATGTCTCTAAAATGCCTGGTTCTTCAGACTCAAACAGAAAAACAAAGGATAGCAATGTGATGGTTCCTCTGGTACCTGTGGCTTCAAGTGTGTGTTCTGCTGCAGCTGTTGGAGATAAAGATAGCTCTTCAGAAAGAGGTTGCATTGTCCAGCCTGAGTTGGAGATGGTAACATCAAATGAAAATGGATGTAAGCCAAGTGAAAACAGTGAGGAGGAGGATGATGATTTATTTTTAACTCAGTTAGATCCTGTGGATATGGAATTGTGTTCCCAGGAGGAAGATTTCAAAGATACTTCTATTGCTAGTAAAAATACAGAGGAAATGGAAGTAGAAACTGCTGAACAGCTTCATCAAAATGAACCCTTGACTATTGTGAAATGCAAATACAAAGACTGTATGGAAAAAGTGGAGAAAACGGGAGAGTACTGTAGTAAACATTCATCCACCAATTCGGAATCAGATCACTTGTTTGCCAAGCCTTCTGCCTTGCCACCTTCTAAAACAAGAAAGCCTTCCACTACCAAAATTTTCAGTTCAGTAAGTTCTTCGCGGAATGCGGCCTTCAGTAAGGATCTTGAAGATGTTAAAAAACAGCCACCAACACCAAAAAGCAAAGTGAACACAGCAAAACCTGTGGTAAGACCACCAAATGGAAAGGCTCTACCAACAGGAAATCAAACGCACAAAACTCCAAGTTCTAGTAATACTCCTCAACCCTGTGTTTCTAGAAACGTTCTCCAGTCACGAAATGAGCTTATTAACAATGCTTCAAACATACCTAGAAGGCCTGTCCGAGAAGAACGTGTTTCCTTTCTTGGCGCTCAGCAGCGTGATCACAGTATTTTTGTTACGGAAGTCTTGAAGTGGACCTACGAAATGTTTGTGAACTCCAGCCAGTTTGGACCTCCAAGTAATCTCGTGCAATCCATAGTGGCCTCTGTTCCTGTCAGATTTCAGGGATACAATGACTACTTTAATACATTTTTCCCCTTGATGATGCTAAATGCCTTTGAAACAGTAAGTAGTTATCTAGTTCTTAATTTCTTTTCATTAAACCTAGTAAAATTTGGAAAGAGATAAACAGAGAATGTAAAACATTTCTTTATGTTCTGAAAATGATGTCACCTGATCGGTTCAGATATGGATCTGAATAGAGCAATGATTTAGGGCAAATAGTAAGGGCTTTTTTTGTACCCGTCCACAGTAACATGTGAAAGGAGGAGAAAAGAAAGTTGTTCCTCTTCATAGCATTTAAAGCTTGAAACAGCAATTTTTGTTCTAGAAACAGAGGTTTTTCAATTACAGCTTCTGTAAAAGAGTAAGAATTTAACGTTTGGATTCATGTTGAGAACTTATGTGGGAGGGTAGGTTAATCTAAGTAATATTGTTTTTCGAAACAATTTAATTTTATAGTTTAATAGAAAGCACTGTTTCTTCAATTAAAAGCTGTATGCTTTTAAGCTCAGTCATCGTATTACTTTTCCAGTAGAAATATGTTAAAAAATGAAGTCAGTATCAGGATGATGCTGGTATTAAAGGTGACAATGCAAGGCAGTGAAAACCCATGTTTGTTTTGAAGGGATTTGTAAGAAAGGTATATTCAAAATGACAGGAAAAATAAAATCATTTTGCTTGCTGTGTATGTGTTCATATGTAATGTGTATGCATATGCTAAAAAGAAACAGTAAGACTTTTCTATGTCTTAGTATGTTAGCTTTAATTTATTTCTTCCTAGTATTTTTACTTGGAGTCATGATAAGCTATGCTTCTGAATTGCTAAACCCTTCTAAGTATTTTATGGCCTTTTACTTTCTAATATGCAGCTGGCACAAGAGTGGGTAGAAAACCATAAGACAAGGGAGAAGAGTTACTACTTCCACTTACAGAACTTCTCTGCGGACATGAATACAGCGGATTTTATAGGTGAGTGTGTTATTTTTTCTTTATTTTTTAATTATTATTTTAATTAAGACACTGTTTTTGTTTTCAAGTAGACAGTGCCTATTAATGAGCCAGAACACATAGGTAGAAATAAGTACATAACATAAGCATGAGTGCCTTTTGCAATTTTCTTACGTGAATTTAGAAGAGTTTTAGGAGGATTGGGTGACAGTTTTTTTGCCCTGCTATTTAATTTTTCTTTTTAAAATACAGGTAAAGATTCACTGGATGAATTTAAGGTGCATTTCCTGGCACCTGATACATTTTGTTTGCTGCTACAGTTCTTCAGCTCTGAAAGTGGTGTCTTGAGTC
This sequence comes from Anas platyrhynchos, assembly GCF_047663525.1. Classification (NCBI taxonomy): domain Eukaryota; kingdom Metazoa; phylum Chordata; class Aves; order Anseriformes; family Anatidae; genus Anas; species Anas platyrhynchos. Next base: position 9,643,862 of record NC_092604.1, read on the forward strand.
ATAGAATTGGAGCAGCATTGTAGTAGGAATCTGGGTGGTACTATCTCCTGGTTTTATACCCACCTCACCATGTAACTTCTTTTAGTAAATAAAATAGTCCTTGACTTGCTCTGTCTTTACCCAGTTCAAGCTTTAAGGGTGCAGGATTAAGTTAATAAGGATTTTCCTATAGCTTTTAGAAGTTATCAGGTGTAGGTATTACATAATTATTACATAATAACACGTTAATTGTAGCTTTTTACTAGTCAAGGAGTAGTTGTAAAAGGAAAACGGGCACTGTTCTAACTTTTAAATGTGTTTTGGGTAGCTCATTTTCGAGAAAGTGATTTGGCAAAGCAGCTTCATCCAAAGGAGGATGACGTAATCTTTTTGGTGGTCCGAAAGGCCAAAGACGCCTTTGGGGAAGACGGTGAGATGGAGGACCATCTAGTGAATCACGTTGGTCTTGTGACGCGATTTTCCCGTGCATCTGGCTGTTTAACTAGTAAGTAAACGGGCTAGCGTTTCATGGTACAATTCTTATTTTTGTTAAATCTGGCTGAAGAGGCTTGTAGTATAGCACATACTTGGGGGAAATAGATTGTTTTTTGTTTTTGTTTTTTTTTTTCACTGCAGCATGCCTATTTTGTACTAGAAGCTTTGTTAAAAGTAAAAAAAAAAAAAAAAAAAAAAAAAGCAACTGAGGCTGCAGACCAGGTCTTCATGCATTTTGTATGGACTTCAATGCAGATGTTCATTCTTTGTGTTACAGCAGAAACTAATGAGTAAGTGCTGTGCATGCATCTTCAGGAGTGCAGTACTGTACGATACAAAGTGCCATGAATTGCTGTGACGTAATTGCATAAAACCTTCACACTCTTCTCTAACTGGCATTGTGAACTACCAAGTTTCCTAAGTATTATGATCAGTGCTACCTGATGAAAACAGCGATGGTCTGGCTTAATGGAATGACTGATATGATCAGAGCCGTTTTAGAGAGTAGTATTTTCCCCCCAAGAATTAGTTGTTTCTATCTAATAGAAGGCAGCACCTGATTCTCTGTATAGCCTGTTTGAATATCTTCCAGTTAACATTCTGAATATTTGTTGAATTAACGTGTTGTCATTTTTCCCCACTTTTAATAGGACAAAAGGAACAGCATACTGTCTGTCATCTTTCTGTGCAAACTCGAGGCAATTTGTCGTTCTTCATAAATACACAAGTGAAGTGCATAGTGGTTGGCTCCCTAGTGACTGCACAACGGATGTTCAAAGGTCTACTACTATTGAGCCGGAGTCCCTTGGCTAAACCCATCTTAGAACCAAATTACAACGATTTCTGTCCAAGAGACTTGCCTGTAGCTTCAGAAAGTGCTGTAAGTTCTAGTTCTGGACCTAGGAGAAGCGATAGTTAAAAATGGCAAGTGGGCACTTCGCTTCTGAGAGTTCGGCAAAACTGGTTTTGCATGCTAATTTTGGAGACAACCAAGTGCAAATAGTCCAGTTTAAAGAAGCACTGAGTCAGTCTGGTTTTCAGAGTTGGTTGATTGGTTAGATAGAGAAGGAGGCTGAACTTATTCTGGTGTTTCTGTTGCACTGTAACCAGCTTTCTCTTTTTTTTCCCCTCCCTTGCTAGAGGTAGTGGTGTCTGTTCAGGAAATAAGGCTTCGTATGGGGAAGGTAATGCAAATTAAAGTCTTGTAGAGGAGACAAAATCTTCATCACCGCTTTTGAGTCAGAATCAGATATACATCTAGAGGAAACGTGGAATCAAAAGCTTTGTCCTTTGCTTTTTTGAGTCTTAGCTAGGGGGTGGGGAACATTCTGAAGATAGATAGAATGAGCGTGGAGGGTTTAGTCATATTAGTTATGTAATTCGTTATTTTTCTTTCTTGTCTGTTCCTTCAGGCATTTTATATGAATGAATACAATGAAGATCAAAAGAGAGCCATTGAGACAGCTTATGCCATGGTAAAACAACATCCAGGGCTTCCCAAGATCTGCCTCATTCATGGACCACCTGGAACCGGGAAATCAAAAACCATAGTTGGACTTCTGTGTCGTGTCTTGAGAGGGGTAGGTGAATATGGTGTGATCGTCGTGTTGGTGTCTGGTTTCCCAATAGAAGTCAGTGATAGCTGAGTTGAAGTGTAACACTGGTAATTGCTAGTGGTGTAATTCATTAAGCTGAATGAAAACCAGCACTGAATAAGCTGTAATGGTGGAAATAACACCTTTTGGACATTTTGGAAAACGCTTGTTTTACGGAACTTAGAAGGTAAAATTAGAAGAAAACATACTTGCTGAACATGTAAATTGGTAGTAAACATTTACTCATTATTATATCAAAATACTAAGGTGTTTTTAAGAGTGTTATTTGATGTGTCCAATTTAGTTGTTTTCACATTAGCATTCAATGGATTCATCAAGTAGATAATTGTTGAAAGGAATTTGTGCATATAGTATTTATGTGTTTGACTTGCCTTACACTGAATAACAACAGGTATGCTTTAAGAGCCATTCAGTTACAATAGTACCTATTCCCTGCATGCTGATTAAGATGAGTGTAGAGTCTGGCTTTTAAAATAGAAGTGAAAACAATCTAAAGAGACTATTCTGGTTTATTGTTAATTAATCTACAGAACACTAGGAATGAGAAAACAACTCAAAAAACAAGTTCCAAGATCAAGCCAAACCGTTTTCTAGTTTGTGCACCATCCAATGCTGCAGTTGATGAACTCATGAAAAAGATCATCGTTGCATTTAAGGAAAAATGCCAAAACAGACAAGAGCCTTTGGGTATGGTTCATTTAAAAAAAATCTCTTTTAGACAGACAAAACCAGAAGGAGAAACTGGAACAATTGATTAGGTATAATACTTCTGTGTTGCTCTAGGCAGCTGTTTTCTCTTGCAGAACATGACTGGCACACATACTGTTGCTGATTTTAATTTGTTTTTCAAATAGTACAATTCATTCATTTTTAAACATATACCTGTGTCTTTATATAGACATTGACCCTTTTCTCTTAGTGTTAATATGAAGTCACCACTTTTTAAGTACCCCTTAAGGATTTGAACACAGTACTACTATTGTATTGAATAAAATTGGACTTCACTGATCACCCTAAACAATCTGAAAATTTTGATGTGCCAGAACCTTTCACTTTTTTCTCCTTCTAGTTTGTGGCTAATACAAAGCAGATAAGTTCTGAGCAAGGCATCTAGTCTGTGATGGTGGTGGTGGGAACTTTCTTTCTAACCAGAAGTTAATTCCATACCAACTGCATTACTAAATAGTACTTTTCTAATATTTTCTAACGTAGGAATTCTGTACATTTTAGATAAAGAAGCCTGAGAATTAAGAGGTAGTTTTGCTGTTTCAAGATAACATTAGTAACTGTTAAGCACAACTAAAGCATTGGCAACATCTCTTTTTCTCAGTATGGAATTACTGAATTTTTCTGTTCCTGCATTTAAATTAGTACAAATTGTTGCAGTCCCCTGAAAAGCAGAAAAGGAAAAGCCTTATGTGGTATCCATGATATGATTACATTTTATTTTTTCTTCTCAAACCAAAGTGAAAAGGTACTTAGAGAAATCTAAGCACTTTTTGACTCTGATTTTGTAAACAGGAAACTGTGGTGATATCAAATTAGTGCGACTGGGTGCCGAAAAATCGATCAACAGTGAAGTCCGGGGTTTTAGCCTGGATAAGCAAGTTGAGCACAGAATGAGTAAGTAACATACAAATCAGACTTTTCTTCAGTTTTCTGGGTAATGTTATGGACCTGGTGTACTTGGGACTATGTGCTCTTTAAGAAGGTAGATCGGGTAAAAGATTTTTTTTTTTCTGCAGCGTGGCACATCATACCACAGTGCTTCATAAGCATTATTTTTCTCAGACTTATTGGAGAAGTGTCAGCTTACATACGGCCTAAAATTTAAGCAAAAGCATAGAAGTTAAGCAATGCTAAGTCTTGTTTTTTTTAAAGTTAAAGCCATCATATTTAAACAATCCAGTTATGCAGCTTTATAGAACTACAGTTGGAATCAAGAAAAGTGTATTGTCTTCGTTTTACTGCCCAAAATAAGGTTATAATAGGGAAACTGCAACAGAAAATGAGTTTGTCCATTCATTCTTAATGACTTAATGCAGTTATTGTAACAGTTGTTCTATTTCCTCGATGTGTTTTCCTTCATCTTTTATAGAACGAAAGCCAGGTGACCGTGACCAGGATATTCAGAAGAAAAAAGCAGCTCTGGATCAAAAGCTGGACGAGCTGTCTCGTCAGCGTGCCATGCACAGATGTGAAAAGAGAGAGGTAATATATAAGATGATGGTATTTTTAATCCTGTTTGTGTTTATGTATTTAAAAATGTATCCAAAGAGTAAAGAACTCTTCCTTTAAGCCATCTCTGAAATGGAATGAGGAACTTATATATCATAAATTTTGTCTGTTTATCCTAGTATTCTCAGCTGCTCGGTCATGGAACCTATGGCTCTAGGGCTGAATAGTCATCTTACGGTTTTATCACCACTTGATTTCAGTGTAACCATATTTATAAGGCTTAATGATTTAAAATCATTGTTTACTTCAAAGCTTTGTTTTTGTTTATGTGGAAGTAAGTAGTAAGGCAACCTAATATCTGAGACTTTGGGATATGTTTTGCACTTGAAATTTTCAATTTAGTTGCTTTAAAAATAGGCATTTGTGTTGAAATTGTAGATTTTTTTTACTGGTAAACCATTTTTCTGTTTGCACAGGAATGTGAGAATGTAGTATTGAGTATGGAAGGAAAAAAGGTATATGGCAAATGTGTGTTAATTATTCTTGATATTTATGTGGTTTCTTTTTTGCCTACACAGAATCAAATGATAGATGATGAAATTGGCAGACTTTCAAAGGAGAGACAGCAGCTTGCTTCTCAACTAAAGGAGGTAGGAATTCATTTTCAGGGCAGCTCTTGATTAAACCTCAGCTAATGTGTTTGTATACTCTGTATCCTTTAATTGTAGTGTGGTGTAGAGTTGGATTTGATGTAGCTGGGAGCATTTTGTAAATCAAGTAGTAAGTAAAGAGATAAAGAAGATAAACTGAGTAAGTTATGTTTAGTCTGGTATGAGGTACAGGTGCGCTCTGGCTCTGTTTTGGGGAGGGGAAAAAATGTGGATATGTTAATTCACTCTTAACAGATGAGGGTAAATTTAAAAGGAAACACAGCATGCTGCACAAAGGAGATGATAAAAATGTACCCACTATCCTCATGTACTAGGATCTATCTTCGTCACTGCTTTCAAGTCCATTATGGTCCTACTGGAGCTGAGATGTTTAAACCTTTCTAAGAAAAGTGGTGGCTTCAAGCTGACTTTTGTGACTTTTGTTTGTAGTCATGGAGATGAGTTCCACTGGGTTGATGTATACAAATGATTTGTTTGGCAGTTAGAATTGTCCAGGCAGTTAGAGATTGCTGTAAGTTGATTCAAAAACACTAAAATAAAAGAGGAGACATGGTGTCCTGTTGCACTTGAAGGTTCGGGGACACTCTCAGAAAGTACAGACAGATATCATCTTGGAGTCCGACATAATCTGCTGCACGCTGAGCACAAGCGGAGGAAATCTCATGGAGCATGCGTTTTGGCGGCAAGGACTTGATCCTTTCAGCTGTGTCATCGTGGATGAGGTCAGTAAAGCTATTTAGACTTGCAGCTTGTTCCACGTTTAAAGTGTGCCTTGTTCTTTGCTTAGGTTACTTGAGACTGGCTGCTGTTATAATATGTTGTGGGTCAACTGCTTCATTCCCACATTTTAACTGGTAACCAGCCTGTCCTGCCATGTAGAGCAAAGAGAAGAAAAAGTAACTACTAATTGCTTCTTTTGCTGATTCTTTGGTGCTTTTATGGCAGACATCTTTTACTTTAAAAATTGTGGCTGAAGTGTGGTTCTTGCTATAGAGATTTCTACGTGGTCGGGTTATATTTTTATGTTTGGAAAGCTCTGCCTGTTTAATAATAAAAGAAAAATCTGTTTGGAGTTTTCATTAGGGAAAAATCCTTCTATTTATTTTTCTCTTTTTTAAGAAAACTTTAAAAAGCATTCCAGAGTTAATTCTGACTGTATTACAGGAAACTTACCATACTTGCCTCCACTCTTTTGGTTACAACTTCTACTTTCTTGTCCTGTTTATGTGTACAAAAGGCAGGGCAGTCCTGTGAGGTTGAAACACTGATTCCACTGATTCATCGCTGTAACAAACTCGTCCTTGTTGGAGATCCCAAACAGCTCCCTCCTACTGTAAAATCAGTAGTAAGTGTTCAGACTATTTTTTCTTACTATCTATTGGGTATAGTACAAGAACAGTATGAAAAATGTGTAAAAGGGTAAAAGACAACTTCAGTGGCACGTCCCACTACGTATCAGATTACAGCATTTTACCCTGCCAAGCAATTCTTGTTTAGTCTGGTATGTGGAGACCGTATCAATGCTGTCTTCAGATGTTTGAGTAAAGCTAATGTATAAGTGTGGGTGCAGCTTCTGTAACTTACCTGGCATAGCTTCAAACTAATTTCATACACCAGTAAGAACAGCTACGACAACACAAACTTCAGTGCAGCTTAGTGCTTTGTGGTGGATTTTGTTGCTGCAGGCTCTGTTATATCATTATGTGAGCTTCAGCCAGCATCACGTTCCTTAAGCAGTGGAGGACGAAGACTACCTGTTTGTGTGGGGACTTCCTCACCCTACAGATGCCTTCTAAGGATGAAAACACAGGAACACTTTCTTGTATCCAACAGTAAGGAGGTGTTTTGAACATCTGGTAAAGAAAAGAGTTAAAGCAGTCTGCCTTTTCTAGAAGCACAAATTTTCTGAATGTTGAGTGCTTGTTTAGAGAGATCCCACCTGGAAGATCTTCCTTTTCATCGTTGTTGTGCTTAAAATTTTAGTATGTTGTGACTCAGAAAGGAAAGTTGTCTTACTGAGGACTACACTGACAAAATTCAGATTTATGCTGGTGCTATCTAGTGAGTAAGTAAGACAAAAAAAAAAAACCTGAAGTGCAAATAGTTGTAATTTAATCAGTGATTTAGAACTTCAAAAGAAAATATTGAATGGTTTCAAGTCCAGAAAGCAAATTCCTATTGTTAATTTGGGACCTAATTCCACGGAAATCACGTATGTTTTCCCTCTGGCAGAAAGCTCAAGATTATGGCTATGATCAGTCCTTGATGGCACGCCTGCACAGACACCTGGAAGAGCAAGTGCAGAAGAATGTTTTACGAAGTCTGCCAGTTGTGCAGCTGACTGTGCAGTACAGGATGCACCCTGACATCTGCCTTTTCCCATCCAATTATGTTTATGGCAAGGCTCTAAAGACTGACAGGTGAGTAGCTCTGTTCTGATTTCTGAGCAAGGGGGACTTCAGAGAAGAGTTTCAAATCGGGATTTTTTTTTTAGTCTAAAAACTCTTGGAGTTGTGGGTGAAGTTGCTTAATGGAAGATGACCTGCATTTTGTCTCAATGATAGATACTTAAGTTAACTAAATCACTTAAAATAGAGCATACTCCTTACTACACAGAGTTCATTTTTAGGTCTCAGTATGTGCAGGTAACAGTGAAAATTAAGGGCACTGAAAGCTGAATGTTGCTGGTAATTTAGAATGCTGATGAGAAATAAATGATGTATCAGTTTTTAGGATTTTTTGTGGTTACTTAGTATTAAGATTGTTGTTTACAGAGCAACAGAAGAGAACAGATGTTCTTCAGACTGGCCGTTCCAGCCCTACCTTGTTTTTGATGTAGGAGATGGTCGCGAGGAGCGAGACAATGAGTAAGTCTTGTAATCCACTCTGCCAAATTTTAGACTTGCTGAGAAACAGTTGCCTGCAGAAGCGTTGTCTTCTTTCCTCTTGTTCCCAATATGCATCAAGTAGTCAGAACTGCATTTTCAACTTAATTTTATTTAATTTATGTGTATATATATTTTATTTTATTTTATTTTATTTTTTTTAATAAAAGTAGGTATTAAGTTTTAATATGAAACTAGTTTTAATCCTGCTTTGACTCTTGGGATTCACTTGCATCTAGTAGACAGTCTCTGCTAACTCTAGTAACAGTTTGACTTTCTGATTATTTTATCAGTCATTTGTTTTTCACAGCTGCGTGCCTTGGTAAGGCCAGAAGATGGCAGGCTCAGTCCTCCCCTTTGTATATTCTGTAAGGCAAGCAAAGCTGTATAATTTTAAGGGAACATGAAATGTAGCCCTTTGCTGCTAGCATTCTCATTGTTAGTCCCTTGTCAGGGCCTGTTGGAAAGGTCTTTTGAGTATGTATATGAAGGGGGGTTCCAAAAGTTCAAAATCATGTTTTTGACTCAAAATTCGCCTTCCAGTTGGGCTGAAGAGTCGGATTCAAAAGCTGTCAAACGTAATTCTTTAATGTTTCCATTCTCTCTTGTCTAGGTCTTTTAGCAATCCCCAGGAAGTGAAGCTGGTGATAGAATTAATTAAAACAATTAAAGAAAAACGGAAGGATCTGGGTCTTCGTCGCATTGGAATAATTACCCCTTACAGCGCACAGAAGAAGAAAATTCAAGAAGAACTGGACAGAGTGTTTAAGAATAACGGGTAAAGAAACCACGAGGTTTCAAATGACTCTTAGCTCTTGCCTGTTAGTCCTTTCCTCACCCTTTAATACCATGGCAAAAACTCTCAAACTTCTCTCTGCCAAAATCGGAACTTGGTTAGGCCTTCAGACGGGGATGTTCCAAGCATTTCCTCTTAAAATTGACGTGGCCTTTTCATACCATTTCTTAGTCATTGGTTGTGTTTGTGCTTTCATTATATCCTTTCATTTATGCTTTTTTGCGTAAAGCAGGCTTGAAAGAAAATATAAAGTTCCAACCTATGTGGAACCAAAGAGCTTTTCAGCAATGATCCTGGCCTCAGAAAAACAAACTTTCTTTTATGTTCATACATGAAATCTTTTTTTAAGTTTAGAATCAGAAACTTTGGTCTGGATAATTTTGACAGTTGATCATTCAGAGTAGTTTATGGCATTTGCGTCAGCGTGTTGCTTAAAAATCCAACTAACAATTTAACTGTTCGATATTTTTTTCTTCAACAGCCCAGGAGAAGTAGATACAGTGGATGCGTTCCAGGGACGAGAGAAAGACTGCATCATAGTGACGTGTGTCCGGGCAAACAGCACTAGAGGATCAATTGGGTATGTCTTTCTTCAGTGCTTTGCAACTCCCATATTTAATGACACTATATTGCCATTGTTTTTAAATATGATTACTAGAAAAGTTATTAGAGAACAAGTCGCTACAGCCAGCAGATTAAAAGCTATTATAATGCGGGAATTGATGTTACTGCGTTGGGATCTCCAAACAAAAGGGACATGGAAAATGCTAAGCATTGTTCTGCATTATGTGCTGATGAATTTGCCTGTCTGTCTTAGCCTGTCACTGTTTTGTTATGGCAGGATTGGTCTTGGAAACTTCTATGTGTAGTACTGCTGCAGGTTTTTTTGTATCTTTTGCTCTATATTGTAACTTTCTTAAATTTTAAGCTCTCTTAAAATTAAATCCTTTTTTTTGTGACTGTCACTTTACTGATAATGTAGCATTCCGTCCGTAAAAGTACTGCTGACTAGTTACATAGGCTGTTAGGAATGTGATCAGAGCAGCTACATCTTTAATTCACAGATTAATGGACTTGAGATTTGTAGAAAGTCTCGATTCAAGCTTGCAGATTTGATCATTTACATAGGATTTTCCAATCTGAAGTAGAAGGATCTAGATACCAAGTAAGCTGTTTATCCCCCCAAATGCTACTGCAGTTATTATTTTGTTTTAATAATAACTTCTGTAACTCACTGATTGTTCTAGTTTAAAAAAGGCAATAGAAATGTACCTCCTTATAGTTCATTAGCTTTTAAATTAATCTATGCAACGGCTGTTCACATAAAGAATTTATTTCCACACCAGGTTTTGCTAAGCCACTTAAGCTTTTCTGGTAGTAATTTCCTAATTGCTAGATAAAGGGCTTGTAATTGTGCTGACCCACACTGCTTTGGGAAGGAAAGGACCCAAACTGTATAGTAAGCAATGATGCTTTTTGGAGAGATGTCTTAATCTAGTTGATTGAGTTTGGAAACTGAAGGCAGCTAAAATCTGCCAATGCTTTTGGCTGGCCTGGGACTTAACCTCTATCTGTTCTTTCAGAAGAAAACTTTACAACTTACTGCCCTGAAGGTTTATGTAATAAATTTTTGGCAATACAATGCCTTAGAAGCTGTATGTGCTGATGACTTGGACAGCTCTGTTACAAGGTCAGGTGTCACTGGAAAGTTTGCATCACCATTACTGATCGTCTCATAGCTGAGCAAAGTATTTTGGTCTCCAAGGTTGCTAGTCCAGCTTTAAATTTACTCTGAAGGTAACTTGCAAGAGAGGGGAAAACTCAAGAAATGACAGTTTTTTCTTTTTTTCTTTCCTGTGACAATCATCTTGTCATCTTTCAGTTTTAAAAGCTTATAAGAATATTAAGTGTTCTTTTAAGACCATTTCTCCACCAGAAGACCTATAGAACTATATCATACGTGCTGCTGGACTCACTCATCTGCTCCTCTTCCTGCCTCTGTCCTTTTTCATGCCCTGGCCAAATCCTCTGGGATGGTTCTGGGACTTTTGCAGTCTTTATTGTAGGGGTTGTGAACTTCCTGAGTGGCAGGTCTCAGTGCCTTGATCACAGTATCAGGTATTGATGTTGTACCTATTTAAATCAAGCTGTACAAAAACTTGAGTTTCAATTGTAAACTTTGTTAGGATAGAATAAGCTGTGTATTTTGAGAGCCTTTTCATTAGAGAAGAAATGTTTGTGAAACTGTTGGTGTTTTTTTTTTCCCTTTGAAGGTTTGTTGGGATTTTAGGTAAATAAGCTATAACGGGAATCAATGTTTAAGAATACATGAAACATTTAGCTGTTTAGGTTTCAGTACCTTGGTTGGTGATCCCACAGAAACAGGCTAGGTACTCTGACACAATATGAAAATTTTCTTCTGCAAGCAATGTACTTTTCAGATCTTGAAGCATGACAAAGCAAGTCTTCCTTCATGTTTTTCCAGTGCAGGTCACCTTTGAAATAAAATATTCAAGTCCAGTGTTCGGTATTTCAGTAAAAAAAATTTGCCATTAATCATGCCAAATATTATTAATCTATTTCAGTTCAAGTTAAAAAGAAACTTTAAATCTTGATAGGTGAAATGAGGTTGATGTCTTTTGTACTTTGAGGAACATTTAAGGAAGCAGCAGTTGGCACTGAGTGGATTTACACTGAGAAAGGAAACATTAATAGGAAGAGTTGGAAAGAACTGGAATTCCCTGCAAGGAATCCGAGTGGTTAAAGAATGAAAATGCAATTCATGCAAAGCCCTTCATGTGAAGCAGGGATGCTGCAATGGGATCTGGAAGTTGGCTATGAACTGTTTTCTCTGTAACTGCTTCTGTTACAGTCATTTCATTTAAGCTGAATATTGTCTCTTTCTTATAACTTACAAATCTCTTTCAAGAATTATTTTAGGAGCTTGATTTTGTTTTGTCTTTTAGGTTTCTGGCAAGTCTTCAGCGTCTGAATGTCACAATTACCCGAGCTAGATTCAGCCTCTTCATCCTTGGAAGACTGAAAACACTCATGGTAGGCACAATGTTAATCAGATAATCTTCTGTGATCTACCCATTTAGGTCAAGTCAGTTTTTGAGGTGTCTTCAGTTGTACTTTTTGAAACAGACGTTTCTGAAAAAGAACTACATATTTGGGGAACTATAAAAGCCAAATGAAACGTGCAAGGAGTGCTCTTGAATAGACTTAATGTCTTACAGTACTTGATTTTTATTCTTTTTCTGAGTCAAGGAGTGTTAGCTACACCACTAGAGGGCATTAAAACCATGTTTCACGCTCTGAGGGAACTCTTGGCCTGCATAAATACAGAAACTGTCACTTAAACATTAGTTCACTGATTGCTGAAAGTACTTTCCTTGTGTTACAGCAGCCAGAGTACCTATTGCTGTTTTGCACAAGAAACTTTAGATCCTTCCATTCCAGAAGGGACAGAAGTGACTTCCATTACATTTGTTGGGTACCTTGATTAAAGGAGTTGTGCATCTTCTGACATCTCTGTCCATATGTGTTGATTTCCTTCTGATAATTATTTTCTTTTGGTGTGGGTGGGGTTGTCTTTTTCTCTCCTTTATTTTAAAGGAAAATAAAGATTGGAATGAGTTGATTCAGGATGCTCAGAGAAGAGGTGCTATTATCAAGACGTCAGACCAAACCTACAAAAAAGATGCTGTTAAGATTCTGAAGCTCAAACCAACAGCACAGAAGAGGGTTGCTGGACAGCCACCCACCAAAGTAGTTGCAAAGGATGCTCCTCCAGCACAGGCTTGTTCTTCCAGCAGCAAGAGGGGTGAGGTTGCAAACCCGAGTGAGGCCAGCAGCCCACGGGAACTCACTGCTGGTCACGGCCATGCAGCGCTGCAGGGAAGCAGAGGGCCTCAACAGCCACAGGGGGCTCAGGCTGCAGACTCCCGGCGAGCCAGCGTCTCCTCACCGATGGGGGCTGCAGCGCTCACTGCCGATCAAGAGAAACCACGGGACCCAAGGCTGGCAAGTCTGGCCAGTAGGACTGAAGCAAAAGGGAAGGAACAGGTCCCAAAAGACAGCAGTCGGTTAGCCCAGAGCCATCCAGGATCAACGTCACAGCAGTGTCTGGATGTGACCTCAGCTTCCAGGGATCGGATTTCCAGAACAGAAACTTCTAAGAAGCCCCAGCAAACAATGGGACAATGTGACACGCCTTCCGGGTTGCCTTATGCAGCTCAGCAAGAGGGTGACAGGAGAGCTCCTTTACCAAAAGACAATTCAAAAGCCATCAATGAAGGAGGTCAATGTAATAGCAGTAAGGGGAACACAGACCCTCGTGCTTTAACGAGGAGAACATCAGAGCTGTCACCAGAGAACACACGCTCGAACATTGCCAAGCGAAGAAAGACCTTTCACTGACTTCTAGTACCTTCAATAATGGCTCATTACTGAAAGTCTATTCCCAAGTTTCTATCTAGCAAAGAACGTATCTTAAAATATTTGGTACAGCTCTGTTACAGTGATACTACTGCTGTCAGTAGATCCATCTTTTTTCACATCCAGTCCCTAATTGTGAAGGGGACTTTGTACCTGTCAGTTGATAGCTTTGAGCTGTTGAAGAGGAAGGTTGGGCAGCTGCATTGCTTGGAATGGCAGTGAATTTTGTCAGCTAGGAAGTTAAGGTTGTAAATGTTTAATGATGTATATTTGTACAGCATACAAAAATATTTTAAGATTTAACTTGGCAAATATATAGCCTCTTGTTTCCTTGTGCAAATGCATATTTCTTAGTGACGTAACTTTTTTTTATGAAGAACCGGAGCAAAGCAAAAAATAAGAAATAAAGATAAAACGAGTGAAAAAAGTCCCCACACAAAAAAAGGAAAACAGCCAGAATTCTTTTTTCCCTTTTGCACTAGTAAGTCTAATTTATTTAATAGTGAAGAGTGAATGTTAAAAATGTGGTAACAATGAGTCTTCCTCATGTTCCACTAGTGCCTCAGGGAAGACTGAAGGCAGATTTACATTGGTTGAATGGAGATAATTCTACTTATTTTGTATATTTTATTGCCTGTTTTTATAGGAACAGAAGAGCTTTCATTTATACAAATGTGCCTTGAGTTTTGCTCTTGCTGCTGCTCTATCAGCTGGAATCCTTTTCTTGTGGCGGCACCACGAACTGCAGATTAAAGCCTACGAGGCTTGTTTGGGCCCAGTGAGTCCTTGTGATGAATAATCAACAGGACTGTGGAATCTTAGTCAAAGATCTAGTTAACACGTATTGATGATGACACTTGAGTTTCTTTGGATAGAGCTCTCGAAGATCTACACAGGTAAAAAAGGCAAGCGGTTTATTCTAGGTATTGCTGTATCCTTTCCACAGTATTGATTTAACAAAAAATAAAACCAGTAAAATGGGGTGTGGGGGGAAAAAAAAACTATTTTTAAGAAAGTCTTCCTCTCATCATTAACATTTCAAATAAAAGTGGAATTATTTCTCCTAAGAATTAAGTGTTTTTTCTTTTCTGGAATACAGCACGTCTGTCCTGAGTGAGCGAACAGCAACGTTTCCTGTGTGCAGAGCTGTGCATGGAGAGGGTCTCGTGTGCTTCTGTCTCAGGATGCGGCACCAGGCTGCGTTAACACAAGTTGGGTGCATTGTATGCAAAGCTAGGCTGCTACGTGGCATTTGTGTCAAAATCCTGCATGTTACGTGCCGGCAGTATCCTGCTGTCCCTTTCTAGCTGTGGCTTGAGAAGGGATGGTTGTACCCTGCCTGACTTTTGTGCTGAGGCCTGATGCTATGAGACCTAGAAAGAAACCATCAATCTTACCTTTGCGCACGAGCTCTGGTAAGTGAATCTTGCGCCTGAAAATAAAGACCTGTCATGTAACGGGAGCAGGTTCAGGTACAGTGAAAAATGTTTAAGCAATATGTGAGGATGGTTTTGGTTCTATAACAGCAGTGGCTTTCCCTAAGGGAATGAGCTGCCAGATTTTTTAGGCCGGAGTTTAAGCATAATCTTATTTATGCTTCTGTCCTGACACATTCATTGCAATGCTGAGTGTTACCTTTGTTCTTTTATTTAACCCCCTCCAAAGCAGTCTGTGTGGTCCAGTTCAGTGATAGGCGGGTGGCTTGCAGAACAAAAAACCACATAGCAGGTGGATGGTGATTGCTGCCAGTGTAACCTGCATGCTTGACGTACCTGAGCTCAGAAGAAATGTGCTTTACCAGCACCAACTGTGCTGTAGGTGTGTTGGGAGGCTTTATTTGCTGTCTGTGTGTGTCCAGCTCATTGTGCTGAGCGTTTAAGATAATAGGGGAGAATTCTGGCCTTTGAGATGCCTGTGAAGTGAAATGGGGATGTGTGTGCAGTGTTCAGCTCGAGTCATTCACCGTGTTGCACTCTTAATTGCTTCAGTGAACCCTGACCTTCTGTCAGCAGCATACGTGCCTCTAAAACTGCCATGACTCTTCCTTGATATTGGGCACCTTGTGTGAGAAGGAAAGCTGCCTGAAGGAATCTGAGTGCCAGGAATTGGACACTTTGTTGCTCCCACTTCACAGGATCCATCCCTAGGTGTTACCTCCCTTTATGTTAATAGGAATACTTTAAAACACTGCTGTCTTTGAAACCTTCTTGTCAGGGATGTGTTGTCCTGCCTGCTGTTTCTTAGCATGTTAAAAGGCTGCTGTTCTGCAAGCTGCTGTAAGATCCCATAGCTGTGGAAGCCATGTGGACAGCCTTTGTGTAAGTAAAGCTGCCAACAGCGTGAATGAGGAGATGCTTTTCTGGCCATTAAACAGAACTTGGTCAAGGGAATTTTCTCTGAGACCTTTCTTCTTGTTTTCTTCCTGCTTAAACGGTGTGTTTCAGAATGTGTTCTTCTGAGAACGATCCTTAGTACATGCTGGAAGGAATTTTATTTTAACATTTCATTTTTCTTGTATTATGTACACAGCATGTAAATCATCTAACTTGATAATTCCTGTCTTTTTCCATAAATCATCTGTGAGGCATGGCCAGGGCCTCAAACTTTTTTTTTTTCATGTAATCCTAGATTTATTTGTCTGATGTAAGTTGTTGATCTTCCAGCAATAGCTTAATCCTACTGTATCAGTCTGTATCATTACGGGTGTATTATGGAATAAAATGTGGGAGTGCTTTGCACTCAGAACACTTTTCCCATATCACTCAGATTAGGTTTGTAGTTGGAATTAACTTTTTTTTAAACCATCTTTAATATCCATAATGTGTTACAAACAGGCAAACTCTATTTGAAAGCACATTTCTTAGGGATACAAATAAAATCTGCACTGGGGGACAAACAGATCAGATACAATTTTGATAACTTCTCTGCTATTTCCATTGTGTGTTTAAAATACTCTAGTATTATGGGCAGTCTGTAAGCTGTGAGTGTAGGTTGCTTTATTCATTAAATGTTATCTCTGAAGTGATGACAGAGGAGGTTGTGCAGTGATTCTCCTTCACTGAGCGCAGAAGTTGGAAAAATCAGTAAAGAATATATTCAACACAAGTTAATGAGAAACAGTTTAATTGGAATTTGTGCCAAAAAAACACTTTGGAATAAGTGTTCAAATTCTTACACAGAGGCTTTCATTCTTCTTCCAAGCTTGGCATCTTAATTCTCAGTGCAAAACCAGTTCCCTGTGTGGTGCTGTTGGTTACTGGTACCATTAGGAAGGGAAAATCTCTTCTAAGGATTAGGCTATTTTGTGATTAGTATTTTTTTTTTAATTCTTTGGTTGTATGTGAAGTAGGCTTACCTGTAAAGGTGTACTGTCATTCTGTCTATTCCTTCCTCTTTTAAACTTTACTCCAATTGTTTTCTGTACCACTACTCCAAACCAGAGCCGTATCTCTAATGAGAACATCCAAACAGGTGCTTTAAGAAGTTCTCCTTACCTGTTTCACTGTACGTGCAGTGTGCTCTGGGTGCTGGCTCGGGGCAGGGTTGCTCTGCCAGTTACACCCACAGAAGTCTGCCAGCCTGCCAGAGGAGCTGAGCGCTTGCAGAGGTGTTAACCTGCTCTGGGGAAAAACAGCTGGGAGGGTTTTGCTTCGCAGTGCGCTGGTGGCAGCAGGACCCACGCCTGAGAAACGCTGGGAGCTGGTGATCGCTCACACTGGGGGTGGGAGTCACGGGAGCTGAGCGATGCTGCTGAGGGGGAGGCCTATGCAGCGCTGAGAACACCAGCAGCTCTTCCCAGTCTCTGGTCTAAATTCACCCTTCCAGTGCTGGTAGCACTGGTGAGGCGATGAGGTGTTACAGCACTGGTTTGCAGATGAGCTGTGTGCAGAAACTAATTGGCAGCTGGGTCCAGGGGGTGAAGGCACAGGGGCTGGGAGACTGAGTTGTGCCCTGCAAGGAGCTCAGTCTGTTCCTGTGTAAGGAAATAACTCCCTGCCGTGGCAGCACCGATCAGTGTGTGCTCCTAGAGCAAGAAGGAATTGCAGTGGCCAAACATACTGATGAGGGCAAACAATATTCTCAGTCCCAGGTGAGACCCAAATATAACATGGAAACCCCAGGATTTCAGTTGACTTTTTTTTTTTTTTTTTTGTAGTTACTGAAGTGTGGTGAGATGTCGTGGTTTACTTTTCCCTATAGACAGGAGAGACTGAAACAGCCAACGACTGGAGATGGGCTCTTTATTCGTGGCCTATGGACTGTGGCAATACCGAGGATAAGCAGAACTGTGGTCCTAGAAATGCGAGATGCTCCCTCTAGTCTACATGAATAAATGATGGATGAAATGGCTGCTGTATTGTAAATGGAATTTATAATGTTAACAATATAATACAGTCTCTTGCCACAACGGGTCCGTTCCCAACTCGTATATTAGGTCTCCTTTCTTGTCTTTAAGATGCTTGGAAAGGAGCCCAATGCGTTATTCTTTAATACAAATAAATGTAAGCTAAGCAGTCTTGTGCATTGAATATTGCTGACACGAGACCTTCCAGCCATACGTACCTGTCTGCTAAGGCCTCGACTAATTTGCCACGAACTCCCAGGCAAACAGTGATAGGAATGAAAACAAAGGTAGCTCGAGTACATTCGATACTGTGAAAAAGTAGAAAAGTTGTTTTATCACCCTGACAGGTTTCACTGATGTAACTGTCCCATTTTGTCTTGCCTGCGCTGTTTTATCAAGCCAGATCTCCTTCCTTTGCTACAAAGGAGGTTTCCCTTCTCTGTAATCCCTGAAATAGCACAGAGCAGGGTGGGGATGGAGCTTTTGGAGCTTTGTAGTGCTGCTGGCTGGGAGAAAACATAGCACTGGGGAAAAAATGGATATTCTTACGCGTCCCTCACACGATTCACCCTGCAGTGATGCTTGTTATGACACCTTGAGAATAAAAATGATAAAAGGAGCCTTTAGGACAGTCTGAAGTTCATTTCTGCATCTCAAATCACTGCAATTTTTAGCCAGTTTCTGCATGACAGTGGCCAAGCACCACATCCCTGCCAGAAGGGTGGCGATGGAAAGCTCTTCAGACTCCAGATCTGCTGTCACTTCTGGCAATAACGCGCTCTATACTTCAACGCCTTTATCCTTGATTTACTTTTGAGGCTCTTCACAGAAGCCAAATACAGAATAAAAGTGGTTGGTGAGACCATCACCACTAACGGCGTGCTGCTTTTGCTACTCTAGCCTGCGCAAGGCGTACAACCCCTCTTCCAGATGAGGCATCTGCTTCCCCATCTTCAGCAAAACAAAACCAACCAACCACCACCATACCCGGTAAGTTCCAGCAGATTCTTTTACGCCCCCCTTCTTCTGTCTGCAGCTCACGGCACCTATAGGCTTCACACTTCATCTGGTGAGTGAGTGAATGTGCGTGAAGCCAGGCTGCTGTTGGCTTCTCTACAGCTGGGGCTGTGGGCCCAGCCTGGCCACTGTGATCCCTCTCACCGGGCAGCTTTGGTTTGGAATACCTGGATTTGTTGGGTACTCTAAATAGTTAAAAAACAGAGAAGAATTTGAGGTAAACAAGAAAAATCATAAGCTCTTCTTATACAGCTTGAAGAGGTCGCCTCTTTGCAGACAGAAGTATAATTTAAAAACTTTTTCAAAGGAATCAAATGCCGGCTGCACGCGGGCGGCAGGATACACACGAAAACCTCTTGAAAGAGCGCAAGTGGCTTTTCTCGGAAAGAGAAGTACCCGTTGGTTAACCTTCCACTGGTGAAGTAGCAAGCTCGTTGGACAGCTTGTCCCATTTAGGACAACTTCCCTCTTAACGCACAAACGTCTCTTAAAGAAGAACTTTAGGCTCTGCGGGTACTTGCTGTGCTGGTTTCTCTCATTCTGATTTCAATAATGCTCCGTTCTCCTTGTGCACACCTCTCTGCTAACTGACGGCTGCAGCTGAGGGGTTTTCAGCGCTGAAGCTTTCTGTAGCTTTATTTTCTTAAATACCAGGCTTAAGTCTGGTGTGAGATTATCTTTTCCTGTCTTGCGGTGATTTCTCTTAGGTGACTGCAAGTTGTTTAGTGCATTTAGGCAGATAACGCAGCGTCCTGATGTGCAGCAAGCAGGGGCAGCCCCGTGCAGCAGCCGCAAGAGGAGATCAGGAGGTTGACTGCCCCAGCTGGAACTTGCTCCTCTGCTCCTGCTCACAGGCTGCATGCCACTTAATTTCCTCTGGGAGATGAAGTCTGGAGCGTTTGTCCTTTGCAATTACTATTTCTGAGGTCTGTGCTTCTGCACCAGTAGCAAGAGCCTAAGGATTGTATGGGTAGGGTGGAGGGTAGGCTTGTGTTTGGTTTCTCTTTTTTCCTGAACAGTATTCGAGTGTCCTCTGGCAGAACTGCAGGAGGATTAGCACCACGTCTGCTTGCAGTTACTGAACTATTCACCAGGCTTTGGTTAAAGAGGTCCAGGACTGAACACTAGTGGTACTTGGGCTTCACAGAAAGGCAGCACCAACTTCGTGACCTGGTTAGGAAACCAGTGACATTTTATCCTAAAAGCAAACAAAGAAAACCCTAAACCCAACCAAACAACACCCGATCAACCAAAGGAAAATCCCCCCAAGGGCTAGTGCAGTGGTATATCGCCTACAGCAATCTCTCTTGGGCTGTTCCAAGCTTTGTTGTGCTCTCCTGTGGTTATTTTCTACAGGAATTCGGTGCTGTTGCTCCTTGACACGTTCCTGCTTGCATCGCAATAAAAGTGTGCAATTGCAGGGAAGCTGCTGGGTGCAGAGCTTGTCTGGGATATAGCTTTATGAAGTAGTAAATTTTCTGTTGCTTAATCTAATTTGCTGGAGAAAAACACTAGTGCAGGGAGAGGAGAATGTGTGCTTCACCTTCCAGAAGTGCCATTAGAGATCTTGATCTTGTTACAGTCTGTTCTGTGTTACTACCTGTACGAACGGTAGCGTATGAGGATTTTAAATATATCTCAGTAAGAAAGTACAAAGAAAGAGCAAGTGTCAATAGCAACAGACAGCAAATGACTGCATTAAAGGGAGGAAATGCTTGTGTCAGCCCCCTCCCTCAGAAATCAAATCTCGGCAGAGTGAGTTTAACCCTCACTTCTTTTGTGGTGGATTAATTAAGTCCTGTGACCCTCCTCTGTGATGTTAAATGCTGAAGTCCTGGCCACTGAAAATAGGCCCCACATTTCTTCATGTTGCTCTTTGATGTGCCACTATCTGTCTTGTGCCTTCGCTCCAGTTTTCTTCTGCTTCCTTTATGAAAAGTTCACTGCATCCTCTCGGTGGAGGTGCACGCTGGTGTGTGCAGCGTTAGGCAGGACGATGCTGCAGCCTCTTGGGCTTGCAAAACTTGGTCCGTTCCCAGCGCCAGCCAAAAGCAGTGATGAGTGTGAGCTGTAGGGACAGGACAACAGAGCACTGACACAGAACAGAAACCTTGAGAGAACTTCTTGGAGCTGCACTCGGGCAAGGATACCAGACCTGGAAATGCCAGGGTGGCTCCAGCCTGGACTGCATGGGGCTCTTGGGCTGGCTCAGAGGGCAGCATCCTGCTGGTGCACTCCTCTGGTCAACCAGCTCCTGGCTTGGTAAGGCTTTGGCTAAGCCAAAATTAAATTTCTTGTGCTGATGATGCTCCTGTTGTTCTGACAGAGTTCCCTTATTTCTTGTCTCAGGTTTCTCCTGCCTTCTTTTATATGCTCGACTGCATACGCTTCCTCCGATAGCAGCACGTTTACGAGCCTTAAATGAGCTGATTCTCTATGAGCTCTATACTGAAGTGGCTGCTTGAAGATATTGAAATAAACAGCTTTTTCTACAGCACGGCACCCGCTCTGTGGGGTGATGCAGCGGGGTTGGACAGCTGAGATCCCCCCCTGGAGAAATATCCCCGGCCTCTCCAGCCTTCTGCTGCAGGCTCATTTGGAAATGGCATTTCAGCACAAGACCGGCGCTTAATATATCATTCAGGCTCTGTTCATTGTCTACAGATAGTAGTGTAACCTAAGTTCAGCAAAGTAATTAGGAGAAATAATTAATGGCTCTCAGTGATGAAGCAACCCCTCCCTCCCGTCTCCCTCACTATGTGGTGCACCTTGGTAGCGACTCAGAAAACACAAGAGGACATTATGAATCCAAAAATAAAAGTCTTTACCTGTAATTAACTGTGCACACAGAAAGGAAAACGGGGTGATCAAGCAGCAGTTGATAGTTGCTTTACTGTAGGAGAGTACACCATCATGGCAAAACGTCCCTTTAAGTTGTGTTTTTTTTTTTATAACATTTAATCCAAAGAAAAATAAGTCTCTACCAAAAAAAAAAAAAGTATTTAAACCGTACACTATACGGAAATGGGTGGATAAGACACTGCATTCCTCACATACCATATGCCTAATGGCCCCCTATGTTCTCCTTAAGTGCAAGAAAACAAAACCCGTCAATGAAATACAAAATCAATGCAGCAACTGGAGCTGTAGGCAACAGCACGTGGATGGCCCGGCCGCCAGTGGGATGTGAGACTATGCAGCAAGGATGGACCAGAGCCCCCTCTGCCCTCCCTCCCTGTAGTGTGGTGGGGCTCTGGAGGTACCATGACAGGTTCTGTCAAAATGGGACACTAAGAGAGGGGTTTAAAAAAAAAAAAAAGGAACAAAAAGAACATCCCAGCCTATACCAAAGTAAATAAATTAATCGTAAAAAAAATATCCCTTGGATCGCGGCACTGTTTCACCAGGGCCCTGGTGGTCCCTGGTTGCCCTGTGCAGAGCAGGGAAGGAGCATCGCTGCGCGGGAGGAAGGATGGGCCACGGGTCCCTGCGGGGCCGCGGCACTGGTGTGCACTGGTGTGCACTGGTGCAGTCCCCTCGCTGCTGCTTGGCAGCCGGCGCGGTGCTGCGGCCACCCCGGCTACAGCAGGGATGGTTTCGCGGGCAGGAGTCGGCCCCTGGTTTTCTGCGTACCTCTCTGCTTGGAAAGTGGACCGAAAGACGTTGTGCAAGTCCTAGCGTGAAGGAAGGCGGAGGAGCCGGTGGGGAGAGCCACCCGTTACCTCGGGCTCCCCGGGTCCCTCGGGTGATGTGCCTCGGCTGGGCTCCTTCCTCCCAGCCCTCAGAGGTCCACGAAGCCGCGCAGCTGGAGGGCGAGCACGCCGAGGAGGACGGTGCCGAGGCCGGCGCGCGTGCTGTGGGCACCGTCGCAGTCCTTTTTGTCGGCCTCGCACCGCGATTGCTGGCACAGGACCCCCTTGAAGCCCACGGGGCAGATGCAGCGCTGGTTCTGGTAGCAGGTGCCGCCGTTCTGGCAGAGCAGGAGCTCCTCGTCGCAGACATTGGCTACGGGATGGGAGGGAGGGAAGGTGAGGGGAGTTTGTCCACGGTGCCTTAAACCCCTCGATTGCAGCAGAAGCTAGAAAGCTTTTTGGCTTTCCTTTATGGCTCCTGGGGCTTAAATTATCCCACCCTCACAGGGCTAGATCAGGCCCAAGGCTGCAGGAACAGAGTGAGGCGCTGCAGACTTTAAAGCTTTTGGGATTTGGGAGGAATGGTCGGAATCTGCTCACCCCACAGCCTGAGCATCACGGGGCAGCCGAGCAGGTGGTGCTGGAGATCCCCCTGTGCCTGGGCCCTCCTCCTGCTGCCCCTGGCTCAGGTTGGATGCCCGCGGTGCTGTCGGGGTACTTACGGAAGCAGCCCTGCCTCCAGTAGTAGTTGGGCAGGCAGTCATCACACTTGGGCCCCGTGGCGCCTTCTTTGCATTCACAGTAGCCGGTCTCGTTGCAGCGGTCGTGCAGGGAGCCGATCTGGTTGCAGTTACATTCTGGCCAAAGACAGCGCCGTCAGGCCTTGTCCTGCCCACGGACTTTGTGCCTGCTGATGTCCCCCTTGGAGATGCTGGGGATTTGGGGAGAGCCCGACTACATGATATGGGAGGGCCCTGGGAGAGCCTGCACAGCCCAGGGGCTGGGAGGGCACAGCTGCATGAGAGGGGTCCAACAGCACAAACACGAGTACAAAGACCACCCCCACCCATGTCTAAGCAACTCCTGCTACAGCAATGCAGCTGAATCTAGTCGGAAAAGACTATTTGGGCTTTGCCATCAGGAAATTGATGGCGTGGCAGGCTGCCCTAACAGCTGCCATCCTCCGGGAGCACCCAGGTGGACGCATCGCCCCCTGAACCGAAGCCCACCCCATGGCACGAGGTGGCTCGAGCGCTCACCTATGCATACATTCTCGTCGTCCAGCTCTGCCGAGCTGTTGCGGTAGAAGCCCAGGCGGCAGTGCTGGCAGTGCTGGCCCCGCGTGTTGTGCTTGCAGCTCACGCAGGTCACCACGTTGAGGAAGTCGATGTAGCTGCAGCGGTTGGAGTGGCCGTAGCACTCGCAGTCTGCGGGGAGGAGGAGAGAGCTGGGCCCAGGGCCTCCCTCCCTCACGGGTGGAGGTGAGGAGCCGCAGGCTTTGGAGGAGCCTTCTGCTCCAGCAAAAGGCAAAGCTCGCTGCCGACACGGGGCTGCTTGGGCTGTGTGTGTGCACTGGGGGCCGTGTTTTGCTGCTGCAGGGGGGGTATCGGGCTGGGGACCCTTGCTCAGAGTGGGGCCGGGGTGGTCTGTCCCTGCAGGGGTAAGGACAGGAGGGAGCTGTTCCCAGGACACTATTTCTTCAAGGAAATGCATAATCACAGCAGCAGAAAGCAGGCTGTGGAGTGGTGTCAGGTGTTAATTAAAGAGATGCCTCGTTAATGAGCAGAGCCCAGCTTGGTGCCTGGAAGGAGAAGGGAGAGGTGAGGGGCTGGGGCTCTGCTGGGGGCTCCAGGAGCTGGAGCACTGTACTGGGACGGCCTGGCCTGGCCCGGCACGGCACAGCCTGGCTGTGGCAAGGAGGAGCTGGGCAGGCAGAGCACTGGGAAGGCCCTGGATGAGGCTGTGCTGGAGCTGAAGCTGCTGCGTGCTCAGGTAAACCCTGGCTGCCTCTCTGGGCTTTTCCTCCTTTCTGTGCTTACCTCCCTGCTCCGTATCTGTTGTGAATTCTGGTGACTCTCAGCTGTGGCTGAGTACATTAGGGTGGTTTAAAATGCGTGTGTGTAAGGAAGAGTGGCTCGTGGGGGGTTCTGCAAAGGGTGGTGGGCCGGTGTACCAGGGGGTGAGCGGGGCTGCCTGGCACAGCAGAGGGGTGCTTTCGGCGAGCAGAGCATTGCTCCTGTCCCCAGCGTGCTGGGCTGACCTCTCAGCTGCAGGTGCTGATTACTGGCTTCTTGTGTTTGCTTTTTATTACTCTGGATCGGGATGACGAGCACCTCGCTGCGCTGGCAGTGTGAGGCTCAGGATGATGGATCTTTCTGGGAGTTTAAAAGGACAAAGCAGGAGGAGAGGAGGGACGCTAGCTGCCCTGTGGCACTGCCATCCTGCTCAGGAGGCGTCCCAGCCAGCTGGCAGGGGACATCGTGAGCAGTTGTCAGCCAGTGTCAGGCAGGTCCGAGCTTCTCCGGCCGTTGGGAGGCAGAGGCAGGCTCAGAGCTGGGGTTTCTGTCCAGGCTCTTGCATTAAACATTCACGGATGGCAGAGGGATGGGAGGGAAGGACGTGGGCTGGCATGCACAGAGGACTGGAGGAGGAGATCTGTGTCAATGAAATGAAGACAGAAAGATGGAGCAGGGCAGAGGTTTCCCCATGGTTCGCAGCTGCCTGAGGAGGAGCTGAGATGGTAGTAATCCTGACCCCCTGTGAAACAGCTTCTGTGTGACAATATCCAACAAATTTCATCTCGAATACTTCTGGCTGCTGCAATTCCCAAGCATCGTTCTGCCCTAGGATGCACTCCTACAGCTATCCCACGACTCGTACTCATCCCATAACTCCTCATTTTCTCTGTGCCTGTTGCTGCTGCACCACATCGCTCTCCCAAGGACTGGGAGCCCCGGAGCACCGCACTCCCTCCCCTTACCTTTATATTTTTCAATAGGAGCCACTGGGCCAGAGTCTGGTTTGAGCCGGATGAGTTTGGAGATGTTTGAGGATGCTTAAGAAAAATCAGAGACAGGCTTTTTCTCACCACTTAGCACCACTTCGCGTCCTACACTACTGCGAGCATCTCTGGTACGAGAACAATGACGAGCCAAGCCAAGAACACCGCTCTGGCAGCGCTGCAAGCTATTTCTGCACCAGACAGCTGGTAGCTGCTAAATTTCTCCTCTTCTTCTCCCCTCCTCGAACTTTGATGCATGAGAAATTCCATGCACAGTGATGTTGCATCACTCAGAGCCGGGTGCCGGGCAGAGGAGCCATCCACACGTCCCCCCCACACAGCTACCAGCTGCGGCCCTGGTTTGATGGGGGCCAGGCCAACTGGCCCCCCAAAAGCTGCTAGGAGCACAGCTATGAGCTCAAACACTACAGAATTAGGCACTGTTTGAGGAGGGGACCCACAGGGCCCACGCAGCTCCAGCCCACTTGCCCACACCAGCACCTACCTGGCTTCTTCTTGTGCTTCTTGCCTGCAGAGTGTGCTGTGCGCCCTGCTTTGCTCTTCGGGGCCACTACATGAGATGACACAACAAATCTGAGTGCTGTGATGGGGGCAGAGCCCCCAGAGCCCACCGAGCTGGGCTTGGTGGTGGCTAATCCACCAGGAGAAGTGGCTGCCCCTGGCCAGGATGGTGCCTGTGGGAGCCCTTTGCTGCGTGGCGTGAGGCAGCAAGGAATTACGGCGGTGTAGGCGTTAAAGGTCGTTGCTTCAGGACAGAAGCTTGGGGTTTTGGTGCTTGGGGAGTTTTTGCTGTTGTCATTGTGAGATTGTTGTGGGGTTGGGGCCTCCTCAGGTCTCTTTGGGTCCCCCCAGCTCCACGGCAGGCTGTCCTGCTCATCCACAACTGCTAGTCCCAAAAATGTCTCCAGTAAAACCTCGGTGGGATGAGGAGAATGGAGCTGGGCCAGACCCTCTGAGGAGGAGAACGGATTGTATGATGCTGGGAGACGCTGAGGATGGGTGTGTTGTCCAGGCCGATGGGCACTGCGGGAGAAACCTGCCATGTTTCATCCTTGGGAAAGGGCCATGGCCTTACCTTGAATGCTCTTGGGAGGCTCTGGTGGCTTCAGCTTGGGTCCAAGGGCTGCTGCATTTGTTGGGCGCTGAACAGCTTAAGGGGGTGTGAGGTAGAAAGAACACCAGATTTAATACAGATCCTGCACTCGCTTGCTTGAAAAGGTGACAAAGGGACCAGAAGTTCTAGGCAGGGATCTAGGGAGGGCTGGGGAGCTGTGTGTGGTTGGAGATGCATTGAGGCAGGGATGAGAGACAAAGTCTCCTGGAAATTAGAGTCTTCTAGTACTAAGAGAGGCAGAGAAACTACTCTTCATAATTTTCTCATAAATCTTCTCTCAAAACATAATTTTGTCTCTCTGTGAGGCTAGAGAGGTCCAAAAGCATAACAGTTCCAAAGAGCCTGAGTTGCAGCACTTTGTGCACACGAGTTGAGAGTTTCCAGACGTCCTGGGCCCAGCTTCAGTTGTTCTGCACTGGAAGAGGTGCTTCTGTCCGCAAGGGAGCTAACTACAGGCACCTCAGCTGGAAAAAGAGGGCTGAGCACCAACAGGCAACTGCCAAAGCATGCCAGTGGGAACCCTGAGGAGGAGAAACTTCAGCCCCAGCAGTCAGCACGAAGCCTCCCAAGGTTTCCACCGGGAGCTTCATAGCTTGCCTTTGGTAGACACACGGGAGAAGTGAAGCAAGGAAATCTGTAAGAAGGCATCTACGCTGTAAAGGACACAAGCCTATCTGTTTACAAAGTTGTTCTGCTCTACAAACAGACTCTGGTCTCGGGAGACAAGAGGATTTCCATGATTCTCTCTGTTCACCCCAGCAGCAAGCTGAGAACAATCTTCTGTACCACTTATCGTCCTCATCTTTCATGTATGCAATAAACCCCGAGGCTCAATCCAGCCTCACCAGATTACCAGCTGCGTGGAGGGCATAGACAAACTCTGAGCTTCTCCTGAGCAGGAGGAGGAGAGAGATGCATGGAAAGCAGAGATGTGGAGCTAGGAACTAAAGCATTTGCTGGGTGTTGGGGCACTTGCCAGCAGGACCCAGCTCAACCACGCGTCTCCTACCTTCTGATGCTGTGCCAGCCTTGGCCGGGGGAAAGCCCAGTTGCAGTGGGGCAGCCGCTGACAAGCTGGTGTAGTCTTGTAGCAATCAAAGAGGAAAACACATTAGGAGGTGTGTTGGAGGAGCTGGAAACCAGCTAGGAGCTTGGCTTCTCTCTGATGCAGAGCCAGAGCTCTGGGGGACAAAACTCAGCCCTGCGGCTGTCCCTACAAGCACGTGCTGTGCAGGTTTTCATGACTTGCCTGCTTGGTGCAAGTGCTACAGCCCCTCTGAAAGCCTGGCTTTTGGTCTGTGTGTTTGCACAAGGGCTTTCGGTGACTGGTTTCCACCCCTCTTTGCTTTGAGGAGCTTTGTTTTAAACACCACACAGACAGATAGCACAGGTATTTTATGATAGAGGCACCAAGTCCCAGTTTCTAATTTAAACTTCTAGGCTCTCCTTCAGGCCCTGCTCTTGCCTTGGAAATGCCACTTAAAGAATTTGCAAGCCACTGCAGAGGAATTAAAACAGCAGAAAATTTATAGATCACTTCTTGTTTGATTTCTCCGCAAACCCTCACCCCCACGGGCTCCATGGCCCTCCTCGTCTCCTCAATATTGGTAACAATCTTCAGGTTTGCTAGAAAACAAACCAAGGAATACAATTTTAAAAGCCATATTATTAATTTCAAGCTCCAGTTGGGTAACATAAGGAGGAGGAGGAAAAAAAAAATTCCTTGATCCTTGCCAAGTTTCAAAGGACAAACCCGAGTAGGAGAGAAATGTGATTTCCCAGCCTCGTCAAGGGGATAATAAACAATGCAGAATAAAAAAGAAAAAAATCTTTTTTTTTTTTTTTTTTAAATGACGAGCTCTAAAAGAAGGTGATAGATGTTGTCCTTTTCAGCTGGAAAGTGGAAACCAATTGATATTACTATGGTGTTAAAGAGAATATGAAGAAAGCCCTGTGCAAATTGGCAAGGGTTTAATTAGAGTCACAATAAAAAACAGCCCTGGAGGCATTTTGCTTTTTAGTCATTCACATACACCTCCACTCGATCGCATTTACAGAGCCAGGAAAATTATTAATGCTCATTATCCTGAGAACCTTTCCCTTATAGCTCTGTGACATTAATGGACAGTTTTACATTTTGGGAGTGGGAGAGGCTTGTTTCAGCCCCAGACCCCTTCCATACGAATGGGAAGCACTGGACGTGTCTTATCTGTGGGGCTTTTATCAGCCCTGGTGAAAACACTAGGTCTTCGTGGGTTTCTGGTTAAGTAGAATCAAGAAGTCAGATTTTATGGGAAAAAAAAAACAAAACAAAACAAAAAACTCTGGGCAAGTAATGTTTGGAAACAGCACAGGAGTAGTGGGGAAGGACCTTGGAAAAGCCCTTTTCCTTAATCACATGCCATGACCCTTCTGGGCTTGGTTTTGGTTTTCCCAGAGGTAAATTGGCACTGCTGGAATTACCAGGTTACAAACTGTTGAGGGTGGATAAATGGAAGCAGGAAAAAAGTTCCTTTTGCTTATACTGAACGTGGGGAAAATTGTAACAAATGGCAAGGCAGAATTTCACAGGCTTCAAGGAAGGTTTAGAAATAACAAATCTGCAGAAGGCAAATGAGAATAGCACTTAATTCATCCTCCTTAGGGTAACTGTGATTTCCCTTCGTGCTACCCATTTTGGCAGCCTTGAGTGCGTTCAGACCACAGACCGTGTCCATAAACTCAATCCTTTCCCCCCTCTCACCGCATGACAGGCAAATGGGCACAGAAGCGTCCTATGAGCATGACCACAGCTCCACCTTGACCACAGAAAACACCACGAGCAGCCAAAGGAAGCAGATGTCTAGCAGATCCATGCAACCCAGAGACAACCCAAATCTAATCTACTCCTCTAAGTCTACGTGCTATGCTGCTCTCTGCCTTGCTGCTACCCACTAGTGTGCGGAGGCATGAGGGAGAAGGGAAAAACACATCAGTCTGGCTTGAAATACCTGTTTTTTTCTGTCTCTCTTTCACGGGCACAGAGGCAGCGAGCTCAGAGGCTGGTCTGATGATGCTTGCTTATGGTGGGAAGCAGAAATTCAGAGGGCAAAAGACAGTGCGTATGTTAGAGGGTGAAACAACACCGTGATGGGGCAGGGCCCTAGCAGGATTTTTTTTAATGCCCATCTGGCTGAGCTGACTCTAAAGAAAGGGAGGGATTTGTTTAATACTTCTGAAATTCAGGAGGGAGGCGATGACAGAGTATCTCATCTGGGGATTCTTACCCGGCTCGGGGTTATTGCGTCTCCTGCAAACGGGCATCTTGCCAGCAGCTAGAAGGGTCACCTTTCTAATGAGGTGTTTTCCCTGAGGTCCCAGTGAGTTTGATTCAGAGCCCCTTTGGGATCTCATGGTATTTAAGGAAGTACTTTACATTTTGCAGGACCAGAGGGGGAGGAATGTCTTGGGACCCAAATGCCAGAGTAGAGGAGGGAGACCAGACTGCCTCTATAACGGGGCAACGGCAGCTGAAAAAACCCAAACCTGCATCTCCTTTTCTGCACAAAAAAAGGAATCGGACAAACTCTGCTCAACTCTTTTAAACTCAAAGCAGAGTAGAACTGGGCTGTACTTTGCTTCCCTATCCATGCTCAAAGGCATGTAACACTGTCTGGCTATTGCCAAGCTGCTGGGGGATTCAGATCATCATCCTATTTGGACAGCCCCCCTAGGGACTGCCCCATCCCAGATGCACCATTCTGGGGTGAGACCTGGCTGTGCAAAAACCTGAGCTGGGGACCCGGGTGGAGGCAAGCAGCTCGGCTCAGCCCTGCCCTTATAAAGCCAGGGATGCCATGGCTGTTCTGTGATTTTATTATTATTATTATTATTTGTCCCTTAACACTAGGTAATAAAAGCATTGGCTCTGGCCAGGAAGCAGGAGAAGGACTAAACCCCGAAGTGCAGGATGTTTTCCAGGTTGCCCAGAGCAGCTGGGCAAACACCCCCTTTGCCCCCAACCCCACACAGGTGCCTCCCTGCCCACCCCAGGTATATGACACAAGCAAGACAGAGCGCTGCAAATCATACATGAGACAGACACTACACACACCACCCACGTATACACAGCACTCACAAAAAAAAAAAAAAACAAAACAACACAAAAAGCAGACCTAAAATGTTGCTATGGGTGAGCATGGATAAAAATCATGACCCCAAGTGCGTGGTGGAGATGTAGCTCCTCGTCACTGCCTGGGGACGTGGTGATGACGGGAGCGCTGAGCAGGGGTGGCAGACAACCTCCTCACACATGTCTATATCGTGTACCTGGGTGAGGAGCACTTTTTAGCAGGCAAGAAGATAGTAATTCTTTTGCCCAGGGTCATTCCAGCTCCGTGGAAGTTGGAGATAGCCCCCCGGCTTCCCAATTAACTACTCAAGCAGGGTACCTCCATGAATATAGCTATATTTGCATAAACATGCAATCAAGTTTCCTCATCCCTTTGACTGGCTTCTGGCAGCTCCCCCAGACAGACTGTTACTAACATACTGTGGGTGTAAAACGTCCTCCCGGGAAATATCAGGCCCAGAAAGCATGGCAATGGGAGGAATGCGTGTCTAATTCCCCCATGAGAAGCTTAAAAAAATGTCCTGCTGTTAAGTTTTATCTGCTCATTTCCAAAAGAAAAGGGAAAACGATGTCTCCTTGTTCACAGGGGAGCGAAGGTGGAACCCTGGGAAAAAGCACAAAGGTTTTCCTCCACGGAGTGATTGCAGAAATTAAGAAAGGGTGTTGGAGGCGTGTGCGAGCTCCAGCCCCCAGCACGCTCCCTTGCTTCTTGTGCAGCTGCCACTTGGGGAGCGTTAGCGTGCGGCTGGTCCCTACAAGCACTGCCCTTGAAAAGGCAGCAGCCTGCGCTCAGTCCTTGAGCCTGGTGCAGGGTTTGGAGAGCCAGCAAGGATGGAGCCAGCTTGTCTCTTGACCTGATGGCCTGTCCCTGGGGTGGTTTAGCAAAGCTTTTGCCCTGCTCTCAGTCTGTGGCTTTCCCCTTGGGAAGTTTTCCTGGCTGAGAGAGTGCAAGGGTGGGCAGAGCCCAACCCAGCCCTCCCCATCGCTCTCTGGGAGCAGCACCCAGCCAGCAAAGATACTGGGGCAGCTGTCCTGCTTGCTGTGGTATCCTGTGCGGAGGTTTGGGGTTGGTGCAGGATGAGGTACAGCTCTGCTTGTCTCTGCAGTGGGACAGTGAAGTCCTCATTGCTTTTCTCCCTTGCCTTGTGATGGGAGCTGTAAGTGAGCATCTCTTGCAGTCGTGCCAGCCCTTTGCAGGTCAATATTGCCAGGTGGCTCTAGAAGGGAGATTCGAAAACCTTTTCTTAAAAAAAAAAAAAAAAGAAAAAATAAGAAAAAAAAAGGGGAGAAGTGTTGCTTCCCCCACATCCAGTCCTGGCTTTACTTCTTGCTGCCCTGATGGTAACAGAGCAACAGCAAATTGAGACTGGTTGGTGAGGAGGGATGTTAACCCGTTGCATGGTTGTCTTGTGGATTGGGGCTTTGAGATGGACCTGAAATGGCTGGATTTGTGGTTATAGGAACCACAATGTGTGCTCCTAGCTCATGATGCAAATGTCAAAGTGCCCTTGGACTGAAAAGGGGATAAAGCAAACTGGGACTGCCCAGAGGCTGAGAGCTGTGAACCTTTTCAGGGTGATTTTTATCCATGTCCCCGCACACAGATAACCAGGCCCACCGACCCAGCAGCCCCACACATTCCCCAGTGCCACTGGAGGAGCTGGGGGGGGGTAAGAAGCCAAAAAGAGGAGCCCAGTGGTGGAGGCGAAGCAGGGAGTGTGGCACCCACCTGGCTGGGTGGTGGTGGTGGCGGGTAGGGGGGTGCTGGTGGTGGTGGTGGTGCTGGTGGTGGTGGTGCTGGTGGTGGTGGTGCTGGTGGGTGTTGAGGTGGTGGTGGTGGTGGTGGGTTTTGCAGTGGTCGTTTTTGCAGTGGTAACCCGCTGCGGTCGCTCAAACGCTAGCAAGCAAAGAGAAGAGGTGGGAGGCACTTACTGACGGGGCGTGGAAGGTTTCTTTGCCAGCCTGTGAGGCTGCTGCTGCTCAGGCTGAACTGGTGACCGATTTCTCAGCGTGGTTACAACTGGGGCACCGGGAGGTTTCTGAGGATTAAGGCGATGGCGGCCTGATGACGCTGGATGCAGCCAGCGCTGCGTGCGTGCGTGCAGGGGCTGGAGGCTGTGGCCGTATCAGCTTACTCTGTTGGTGCAGATATTGGCTTAAATACTTA
This sequence comes from Anas platyrhynchos, assembly GCF_047663525.1. NCBI lineage: Eukaryota > Metazoa > Chordata > Aves > Anseriformes > Anatidae > Anas > Anas platyrhynchos. The sequence continues at coordinate 9,676,330 of NC_092604.1, forward strand.
CAGCTCTATCATAAACTAATTGCCAATTAAGCTCAAAAAGGGGAAAAGAAAGCACGCCTTGGAGAGGAGGGAAGAGCAGGGCTCGCAGGCCGCCCTGCCTGAAGGTGGGCTCGCGCTCGCTGACGTCTCCGTGCCAGATGGCAGAGCCGGGCCTACCCCAGCGTGGCGAGCAGCACAACTCCCTCCTGACCCCCCAAAGGCGCTGAGCCACTCAGCACCGGCGATATCAACCCCTGCTGTCGCCGTTTGTTCATTTCCACTGGCGTCCTTCGTTCCACACGGCAAATTAATTGCTGGCTTAACTTCAGCAAGTCGCCGCGGCGCTGAGCAGGAGCGCTCCGGGGTGCGGTGCCCGTCGCATCGCGCTTGCCGTAACAGCCGTGACTAAAATACCATGTGGAGCACAAATTCCTGCTTAACTTACACCTGCTGCCCCTGTGTCCTTGTTTGTCCCACTGCTTCATGCAGATTATTGTGCTTAATTTCATAATAGCCCTGAGCTAGTTTAAATACTTAATTTAGGTCACTTCTAGTCTCCTATGCAAGCTAAATAATCTCTCCTTAACTGGCCTTGGTTACAAATCCCTCCTGTCTGCTTTCTGCACATTGCTCTAAGCACACCCCCAGCTTCATCCTGGCAGAAAATTTTGATGGGAAACATTTTCCAGTGAAACAAATGCAGAGCTGAGAATGCCAAGCTGTGTAAAAGGGAGAAAGAATTGCCAAAATGTTTTTGACCAGAAAAGCAAAGAATATTTTGGACTGTTGGAGCATTTTTTTTTTAATCCTAAATTCCTTAAGGGAGACTCCTAGTTTTTTATTTGAAGCTTTTAAATGTAATTACTCAAAATCTAAATATGGTTCATTTACCCAGAAAAACCGTCCTCCAGTTTTCAATGAGGTGCATTTTTCTTAATTGCATATGAATTTATCTGAAAGTATTCCTCCTCCAATTCTTTCCACTTGCCTGCAAACTAAGAACCCGGTATTCATTCAGCTCTACGATTTGTTTCTTCTGCAGGCCTAATTCTGAGCCACAAAACTCAAACCCAAGCTTCCTTGCCCCAAACTCAAGGCTCTTTGATAACAAACTACCTCCAGCTTTGTTAAATACGGAGTCCTGTTATTCCATCAGTCTTTCAAGAGAAATCCCTCCTGAGCTCCCCACTCTTTGCTGCAGACACTTCGTAGACATATGTTCATATACATACACGTGTCGTGTACATACAGACACACACACACTGTATATATATTTTTACAGATAGGCCAAGGTGACCCAGCCTGGGTGCTATGCCAAATAATTCAAACCCAGCTCCTTCTCAGAGCAGAAGTCTGCAGTACTGGGGGGAAAAGTTCACAGCAAGCACTGGTGTTTTTGAAGAGTCTTTTTTTATTTCCTTTCCGGCTGCCATTCTAACGAACCTCATGGGGGGAAACCATGCCAGAGGAAGAGGCAAAATGAGGCTACTGAAGTCAAAGAAAGAAAATATAAGACTCTTTGACAGAATGGAAAATAAGGCACAATTAGGGAAGACTTATTGCCTGGAAAATGATAATGGACAGAAAATAACCATTTTTTTTTTCCTAGTAACATCCACAAGGACCATGCACCGAGATGTTAAATGCCAGCATTTCAGTTATGTTTTTACTTACTGCCAAAGGCTGAGCCTGCAGCTGCACCTGGAAAAAAACAAGAAGTGTGGTCACTGGAAGCAGGATGCCATTGTCTCTGATACCAACAGAAGATCAAACAGATAACACAACGTGGGACCAAACAGCAATTAATTAGCAGGGGTCTTGCTCATAGTTACATCAGTTTGCTGCAACGTCTTAAAAAGCTGCTTTTGTCAGACCACAGAGACAACCAGACAGAGCCGTCTGGGCTCTTGGTACCTCAAGCCTTTTGCCTGGGGAAGAAAAAACCAGCTTGGTCCTGGCTGATAGGTTTTTCTGTTAACCATTTCCTCAACCTACTATTGAGGCCCAGCAAAGGACAAAGCACACTGAGGTTCCCTGTGTAAGTACAGACCGTAGGGTCTGAACCAGCTTGTTGCAGCTGGGCAGGTCTCAGTGAGTGAGGAGGTTTGAACGCCCTTCTCGCTGCAGATCTCAATTAGCAGGAGACTGCAAAGCCACTGGTTTCAAGCCTGCCACTCAAGGTGTGGAGGCATGGGAAGCTTCAGCTTGGCAGGAATATATAGCAGAGGGCCAGTGGTGGAAGAGGTAGGACCACCAAGAGGAGAGGACTACGGAGAACGATCTCTCCTGCAGAGGAAGAGGATGTCAACGGGGGAGGAGGAGGTAAGAGTGAGAGTTGGGGGAAAGATAGAAGACTGACAGATGGGAAGAGAGATGAATGGGAGAAAAAAGAGCACAGGAGAAAACGAAATAGGAAGAGACACGAGGAACGGAGGGGAGGGAAAGGGAGAGAACAGCATGTCTGTGCCTGTCAACACCAGAAACTCTCCCAGGCTCCTTTGAAATGATGCAGCCGCTTGGTGGTAGCTGACAAGCTCGTTCCCTTTCAAAGAACCTGCTTGTCTACCATCCCTGGCACACACAAAACATTCCCGTCACGGCCTTCGGAGCCTGAGTTTCAGCTTTGATCATCTTAAAGCACATAAATCTTTCAAAAAATTTGGGGGGAGGGAGGGAAAAGATTCTCTTTGGTAATGCTCAAAGCCGCTGCTTGAAAGGCTGAAGGGGCTACTGTGGCTCCGTGACATTTAAACAAGTCTGCTGATGTGGACCGGACAGAAACCCAGGAGAAACTGGCCCATCTGTGATGTTTCCTGCCCCAATTCCCCTGCTCGAACGATGGTGGGTATATATCCTTTATCTCATCTGCGCGCCTTTGCTTCTGTCACTGCGTTGCTACAGCAGGCAATTGGATGAGACTGGAGCTGCGCAGAGGGACTGCAGCTCTCGGCGCCTGCCTGAAACGCTGATGTACACAGAGGGGGATCCAGAAATCAACCAGGATATCCAGCGTGCTGCTCTCCTGCAGCTGAGCAGCACCATCACTGAGCTCATGGGCTATGTGAAAGCCAATGCTCTACGGCGGCCAAATAATATTTTCTCCAAGGGACAGTAATTCGCATCGCTACAAAGCCACAGACTTACGTTTTGGCCCATACTTGTACAGACACAGACAAAGTCATCACTCATCTGCTGCTAGCTAAGAAACCACCTTTGTATCCACCCGGCTCACCTCTTATTTCTCTGTGCACCAGGACACAGATACTCATTTCCCTTCCCAAACACCCTGCAGAGCTACGCGCTGATTTGAGGAAGAGAAGAAGATGAGAGCTTGCTCCCATCCATGGGTGTTGTGCAACCCAAGGTGGCAGCACAGCCAGGGCTGGCTCCCTGCAGGTTACTTACATGCGTTGGGGGACCCGTTGGGGAGAGGCAGGTAGGATCCTGCTCGCCAAGACCTGGAGCGAAAGTTCTTCTTGCACTTGCCGCAGTCCTGCCCCGTGGTGTTGTGCTCACACTCGCACTGAAGGCTGCCCTCTTTGAAGGTGCACAGGTTAGCGTGGAGGTTGCATTTACACCTGGAAGAAGACGGGAGAGGAAGTGTCAGGTATTGCTGTGCCTTGTCCTTGTCCCAGTGTAGTGCAATCGGTGCGTATGAAAACGTAGAGGTGAAGCTGGGCTGGTTGCCCCTCTCCTGTTCCTTCTACAGGTTTTTTCCACTGAACTCTGCTGTTTTCCCAGGGTATCTGGTGCTGGGGTTACGATGCCCAAGGTGGATCTGCAGCCTCTATTCCAAGACAAGAGATACTTTGCTCCCACCATCCAGCTGTGGTAGCAGAGACCATTTAATGGTAAGTCAGAGTCTCCACCTGAGACCCCAGTAAAGCATTGCATATGTTTCAGTCTGTTACAGAAATCTGGCTGCTCTGCTCTGATGCAGGCTTTTATTGGAGGCAGAGGGGACAGCTTTGGGCTTTCAGATGGAAGAGCACAGATAGCTCTGGTGCAACTCAACCCCCTGACACCTGCACAGTGTGCTAAATTCAAGAGCGTTTTCTCCTGTGGGGTGAAGCTACACAACACAAACCCTTTCTGCTACGTGCAGTGCAACCCCAGCCCGCTATGCCCAAATTAATCCAGAGAAAAAGCTGCCGTCAGAACCTGCCTTTTAGTCACCGCCTCATCGGAGAAGGCAACAACGAAAAACACTGTTCAGCAATTCGCAAGCATTAAGAAACTTTTAATGAGCTGTAGGGCAGTATGCAGGGAATAATTATCTCCATGCACAGTAATTCCTGTTGCTCTAACTCGGGAGGTGACTTGTGCAGAGCACAGAGGCTGAGCCCATAATTCACACGTGGCTCTATCGACTCCTAGGACTTAGTTCAGGCCATCAGGCAGAGACTACGGGGACCAAAACCTCTCATTTCATTCCAGACAGTGGATCCCTAGCACAGCATGATGGTTTTTCACTGCTTTGTCTGTGGTGTAATAATTTACATCCTCACCAGCAGAACCATTAGAAAACAGTAATGCTGTACCTAACGTGAACGGGCAGAGGAGTCTGACCAGGCAGTGTGCTGCTTTGCGGGGCTAATTGCACAAGAGACTCAGAGCTGAGGGAAATGAAACACTTGCAGAGAATATGAAGGAAACGTGGCCTGTTTCTTCTTGTGCTCTATCTGCTCGGGGATAAACAAAGTGGATTAGGCTGGGAGCTGTAAGCAGGGTCCCTTCCCGGCTGCTGGCGCTGCGCATGCGCTTGGTGCCTCTCCCCCTCTGCTTGGAGCCCCCACGGAGGCTCCCAGCCGCCGTCCTGATGTGGTGAGCACGCCTTTGCCGTGCTCCCGTTCACGCATGGCTGGACATGCTGACCTCGCTTAGGATTTTTTCTTTCCTCCCTCCCTGGCCTTAATTCTAGCAAACCGCAGTTGGAGCTAAGCGTAAGCTGGATGAGCAGCCTCTCCCCATCGTACAGCCCTGCCCGTCTCTGACCAAGCACGGAAGGGAGCTTTGCGGTCTCTAAAAAGGACGAGGAAAGCGAATCGGGTCTGTGGAGCAGAGGCTGTGACACGCTCAGCACGCTCCATTGGTGTCTGTGTGCTACCAGAGCTGGAGGTGCCGTGTCACGGCCGAAAGCACTCGCAACACCCCAGCACCCCTGCTCCGTGCACACACTGTGGACCTGAGCAGCCATGCGAAGGAAGCAGCTTTGGCCATCACCCACACCCGAGGGATGCTGTACTTCAGCCGCTTCGTGTCCCCTCTGCCTCCCATGAGGACGGATTTTGGCCGAGCTGTCCCAGCCCTTTGGCAGAGGTGATGCCCAGCCCTCGGCTGCTGCGGAGCCTGGCTCTGAATTATTCAGAGTCCAGCAAACACAGCCTCCTTCTCTTGCTTCAAAATTAGCTAACAGGAGGGGAGGGAGGGGAGCAGGCAAGGGAACAGGTTAAAGCAGGTCAGAGCTTCACCACAACCACATCGGGCTCTGAGTCAGAGCAACAGCTTTGGAGAGCCATAGCTGAGCTCCTCCTGCCCCTGCAAAGGTGCCTGCCTGCTCCTGTGCCAGCAAGCACAGCTTTTACAGGGAGAAGCCTCACTCCCTAATTGGTGTAAACAAGGAAAATGAAATAAAGAGAAAGCAGAGGCAGTCTCTTGTCCTTCTTGCCTGGGTCACCTATTTCTCACTGCTCAGCCTGTTGCCACTGTGCAAAAGTTTTCGTTATCCAAAGGATCAATTTTACCAGGGAATTGCTTTCTGGTTTCAACCTCTGAGGATCATCAATCTGAGCAGAGAACTATAACCCCAGCAAGCTGACCCCACAACACAGCACTTTTCAGACCAATCAATCAGGCTGTATTATTTAATAGCCAACAGCTGGCCCCCATCGCCAATCCCATCTTGCTCAAATGTTTCTGCATCCGGGCCTCCCTGCTGCTTGTGCTCAGCGTTAACCCCCTTCTCCAGGCTTCTCTGCCTCCTCCTCTGGGCCTGCAGCCCAAGGACATGTGCTTGCTGACGGTCTGTGCTCAGCAGCATTCCCCAGCCAAGATCCAGCTGGTGAAGATGGGAGAAAATGATATTAGCCCAGTCCCCTGGGTGGGAGCTGCGCGTCCTGCTTGCCTCTGCTCATCTTCCTCAGGCATCCAGCCATCTCGGGAAAGAGAGGATGAAGGGAAAGGTTAGGAGCTGCTTAGCAATGAGGCTTAAAGAGCAGCAGCGGGGCAGACACCTGCGCTGTGTGCTGCAGAAGGCAGTGATGGCCTTTTCAGTCCCAGGCTGCTCTGGCTCCCCTCTCCCTGCAGCAAGGTGCTGAGCGCAGGGTGCTCAGGCTGAGGCAGGGGGCTCAGAAGAGCTGCTAGTTTTTGTCCTCTCCAGCTCTGGTTCAAGAGTAGCAGTGGTGGCACTGGTTCTTGGAGCCAACGTATGGTTCGGATGTCGTGGGTGACAGCGTGGAGGAGAGCAAATCCAGCAGGAGCCACAGCACCCACAGGCACCCTCGCTGGCCTGGGGACACCCAAGTCCCGCACTGGGCTGTTGGAAGGTGACACACAACTGCCTTTTGCATTAAACACCTGGCTCACCCCGTGCCTCAGCAGAAGTTGCCAGAGCAAAGCTTGGCCCAACACGTTGCACAACGGGGTATTTATGAGTTTATCCTCAGTGCAGGTCGTTCAGCTGCTGCCTTCCCCTCAAAGTGGTGCAGTGTGGTCGGAGGCTGCCAATGCCTCCACCAGGGAACAAGGAGCTTGAAGAGCCAAGGAAAGTTTGCAGGAAAGTATCTTTTTTTTTTTTTTTCTTCTTCTATTTTTTTTTTTAAAACGATCGTAAAGAACAGTTCACCGTCCTGCATTTCTCCAAGTCAGCATCCTGGAGGTCACAGCAGCAAGCGGTTGGAAGCGTTCTGGTGCCAAGCCCGTATGCAAGGGAAGGATGTGGCCCCGTGCAGGCTCAGAGAGGAGGCACAGCCTGCAGGTGAGTGCTGCAAACCTCCAGGAGCCGCACTGGGAGTGGGACAGCAGCCACCACCCTGAGCTTTCACTCACAATGACTTTTGAAATAATTTTTAAACACTTGTGAGCCCTTTGCTTTTCTTCCAAGGGTCCTTATCTGTTTTACAACCTTTTTTTTTTTTTTTTGGTCCATACCTGCGTTTTTCAGAGCAGGAAAGTAGGCAGAGAAAGACAAAGAATATCTCTCTGTTTGTCTTCTTCCCAAACTCCTTGCTAAAGAGACACTTTTTTGGGCAGCTGCTACAGTGGGCCACCACCTCCCTTTCCAAGTCTCCCTCCAGTCCAGCCCATGCCATGATCTCCACCCTGTGCTTGAAGGCAGGATGCTGCTGCAGGGCCAGGTGGCCCGGGGACACTGCAGGGTCCCCTCTTGCTGGCTCCCAGGTCACAGGACTCCTGCTCTCCCCCCCCACCGATGCTCTGGGCTGGCAGCGGTGCCCCCCTGCTCCCTTTCAGCTAACCCCAGCTGGCACTGGGGGGAGGCAGCTCACGGGGAAAGCTGCTAATGACTGCCATCCAAAGGAAGGATTATGATAGCTTTCCCCTGAATTGTTTGCTCTCACTGTAATTGATGAGACTTTAATGAGTCTCATGGGAAGATGTGTTTGAAGGGAGCTCTTTCCCTTCCATCCCTGAGGAAAATGGTGTTTCAACTGATCTCAGCTCTCAGGGAAACATGAATAACTCTTCCCTCCCTCTCTCTATTGTTGTCCCCAGCCATTGCTTGCAGCGTGCTCCAGCAGCTGGCTGGCCACAACTCACCCACTTTTACCTGCTCCTTTGCAACCGTCTTGGCAGCTCAGCAAAAGCATGGAGCCAATCTTTTGGGCAAAACATAACGGGTGCTGAGCTTGGATTGCTTCTGGGCCATCTGTGTGTGCAAAAGTAAGTTAAAATAGCTTCTAAAGGCCAGAACGTGTACAAAGCATCGTCCCTTTGCGGAGGGTGGTCACAGGACTCGCCTTGCTGGGGATCGCTCAGGCAGAGGCTGGGCCAGAGCAGGGCTGAAAGGGCCTTGCCAAGCACAGAACGGGGCAAACACGGCTCATTCATCCTAGGAGTGGAGCTGGGAGAGTAACTGAGCTGTGGTTCAGAGCCTGAATGGGGAGGATGAGCCATCTTAATGCACTGTTTCTTTCAGCGCAAGCCAGCGAGGGAGGCTTCTGGGTTTTGCTGCTTTTTGCAGAGCCAAAAAAATGAGAAAAAAAACCTCCTTGGGTTAGGTCAGAGGGACATGTTGTGAGTGGTTTCTTTTCCTTGTGGGTTTTTGTTTTTGGTTGTGTGGTGGGGACTGATGAGTCCTCCCGGTGGGGAGGAACCCTGCTCGCTGCCCTTTGAAATGATTTGAGGTTTGGGTTACAAAGAGGAGACAATTTAAAAGATGCCAAAGTGGAGAGCATGCTAGCTGGCTGTTCCCATTCGAGAGGCTATTTATTTTAAATAAGTTGACACTCACCAGCTGTCAAGATCCTGCTGACTGGTGGAACATTATTTACATTCAAAGCTGTCTTAAAAAGCAAACACGAACCCAAGCTTCCCCATCAGGGGGTCGGGCAACAGAAGGGAGGAAGGGTGAAGAGGACATCACACGGATACATGAACATAAATATTTGCAGAGTAATGTGTATAAATGCTCTTGGTCTTTCTCCTGGAATGCAATAATGCCTGCAATTGAGTTCATTGGCCAAATTGAATTTGGGCTCCTGTAGAAGTCTCTTCATATTAAGTGCTTTAACATACATCACCTTCTCAGTCTATCGATGAAATTCTATTATCTGCTCAGGGCCGGACGCAACTCGGCAACAAAATCGGGGGGGAAATAAAAATCTTCACAAAACTAAGCCAGGAGCTGGTAATAGGACCTTGGGCATCTGTCTCCGGCTATTGACAAAGTGTCACAAGTATCTCGGGGAGGGGGGAGCTCTCTGGGTTTCTCCCTAACTGCCTCCCTTCCCCTCCACCTTGCTGCAGTGGAAGTAAAACTCTTCACAGAACTCAAGAAAAGCCAAGCAAAGAGTTGCTATGCATTAACTTAATTTAACTATATGACCAAGAGCAAGATTTTGCTTGAACTGAAGCTAATTCCAGCCTGGGTGAGTGCCAGGGAAATTCATCCTTCCAGCTCTCGGGGGCTGCCCAGCGTGGAGGCGAGGACGGGCCGAGGACCGCGTTGCCGTTGGCGCAGACTTGGCCGTCCTTGACACGAGGATGCCATTACCTCCTGGGACCCGATGCCTGGCTGCCAGGAGCTGCGGGGACAGGCGTGGGCTGTCCTTGTCCTGGTTTTCATGGTGTTCCCAAAGCTGCTGAGCATGGACAGCGGCTGGCTGGGAGCTGCAGATGTGCTGGGCCAGTTCTCAGGGGATGTTTGGGTGGGCCCGTGGCTTGTTTTGGGGTCACACTCCTGCAAATGGGGCTGGGCATGATCAGCTCTGGAAAATCCATGCTCTCACAGATCATTGATCTGAGGTCCCTCCGTGGCCCCTTTCTGCAATGCAGCAGCCATGCAGCCACCAGGTCCTATCCCATCCTCACAGAAAGGTGCTCAACATGGGCATCAGTCATTATGCAAAATCTAATTGTCTCTGCAAAAGACTGCTGAACATATTTGTGTCATTTCTTCCTTTTAGAGACGGTCTTGTTGGACAAGTCAAGACTGCAAACCTCTATGGCTAGATGCCCTCCAACAAATTCATCAAGGTTGATGAGAACGAGGAACTTCCAAGCAAGGCAGAGCAGCCTGGGGACAGGCACCCTCAGCTCAAGCTGAGCTGTGACCACAGGGGGAAGCAGGCTGATGGAACTGCACTGGTTTGGAGGACAGAAGCACGAGGCAGCCGCTGGGCTGAGCAGGAGCTGCTCATCTTTAACAGCAAAACAGCACTGAGCATCACTGCATCTCCACAGAGCTGCTGAGAAGGCAGAAAAGGGTACGGTGTGTGGGCACCACTGACAGCTAACCAGCTCGATTTATTGGCGGAGGTGCTTTGGGGGATAGCTGTGATCCTCCAGGGCTGGAGTGCCTGATCCCAGCCGTTGATGCCAAGATAAAGGGCTGGGAGAATTCGTTCTGCTCCACCAGCACAACCTCACTGCTCCCACTCATGCGGAGAGTGAAGCCTCCCGGAGCACATCTGCAAGCACAGCATCGGGACTGCTAGAGGGGAAAGCAGGGGAGACCAGAGGGCCTTTCCCTTCAGTTCATTTGTGAGAGCAAAAAAGATGCCAATGAAACCCTAACAAAAGCAGTTGGTGAAGGGAGTGAAAGAAATGCCATTACAAAACTGGAAACCTCTTCTTGTTGGTGCCTCTTTGACCTGAGCAAATCCCAGAGGCGAGGCACTGCTGTGTGGGTCTGCTTGGTGGTGAGTATCGCTGCCTCCTCCTGCCTTTCTCTGGGGGTGCTCATCACTGGCAGGACAGACAGACAGAGCATGCACTGGAGCAGAGGAGGGCAAAGGAGAAAAATCTTAATAATCAGCCTAAAATTGATTCACTTCTGCTCAATCTGATTTCTCCTAACTGGATCCATGTGTCCTGGCCATGGCACATTAACTTCAATTATGGCTTATTAATGTCTCTGTGATGGAGCGTGCCCCGCTGAGCACTGCGGTGACTGACGTTATGAAGGGGAAAAAATTACTCCAAAGAGACGTGGTGTGTAATGGAAACAGAACCGGTGGCTTTCATCACACCGTCCGCCAGGCTTGGCAGCCAGGAAAAGCTCATTCACCTGCTCTCGAGAAGATGACCGAGCTCGTTGCTGCACCAAGCAGAAAACCGAGCAGGGAACTGAGATATGTGGGGAAAAGTCTCTCTGCTTCCCCTCCCCATCGCGCCTGGCACACGCACAAGCACACAGGCCAAGGGCTTGCTTGTGTCTATTCCTGTCCTGACTTCTCTGTATCTCCAGTTACTCTGCAGATCAATAGGGACAGGATGTAAGGAAAAAAAAAAAATTAGATACCAAGAAGAAGAAAGACAGTAAAAATAAACTCATCCCTGGACAAAGAAAAGGACCTGGCTGAGGTTGCAGGAGATGCGGATGGAGTGGGTAAAGGAAGCCCTGAAGCAGCAGCCCACTGCACCAGCACCCAGCTGTGACCCTCAGGACCCACCAGACCCTCCGGAGATCCTGCCAACCTCGAGCCCCCTCTGATCCAGCCTACAGGAGGGGGGAAGGCAGCAAAGTCCTTCCCCTTCTCCCCATGTCCTTTGCTCCTTCTCTCTCTCCTTTTCTGCCAAGCTGTGGGAGGTTGTGGTGAGGCATTTTCCTTGGTGAAAAGCAGAGGGGCAAAGAAGGGGGGTCCCAGGCTGGCCCAGGGGATCAGAGAAACCCCACAGGACCCTCCAGCTGGGGCTGTAGCATGAGGAACCCCCTGGGCTCGTGGTCTGCTCTGAGAGCAGTGAGTTTTTTTCTTCCCTTGACCATGAACTTCAACTGGAAATGAGCTGCCACAAGTCCCTCATCGCCGTGCAGGCACTGATGGCTGTCTGCCCAAATCCTGCTGCCGTGCAGGGGCTTGAGCAATGCCACACGTTGCTTCTCCAGTGCCATGGGCCACGACCATGCTCTGCTCCTCTGCTGCCCCACACTACAGCCAAGCACCGCTCCTCTGCCAGCCCTGGGCTGCTTGCAGCTCCTGGTCACTGGTTCCTCTGCTCTCCAGCTGGGACTTTCTGGCTGCTTTTTGCCTTTGAGCCTTTATTTCTTCGTAATCATCTTCCCTCTCATTTTCTGTGACCCCTGTGGTGAATCCCTAACAACACACCCCATTTTATCTGCACACTCTCTTCCCACTGCTCATATGCGGTCTGTGCTCGTGGGCTGCAAGAGGCATTGCACGTCCCCAGCCCTCCCCACTCTGCCTCAGCCCTTTCCTGAGTAGCTCACATTGATTTCTCCTCTCTTCCTCTCTCTAACCCACCCCTTGTTGAGCCACACAGAAGATTTAATTTGGTTTTAGTCCCTGCACTGTAACTGGCTTTGCTTACAGCTCGAATTAGATTGCTTTCCTGCAAAAAACCTCTGCTTGCTGGGACTGGAATAATCACAGGAGCAGAGTGAATTCACACAAAGCTTCTCCACCTCACACACCACTTATCCACAGCTCCTCAGTCACTCGCCCCTTAGTGCTGGGGGAGTCAGCCCAGGACAGGCATCGACTCCTTCCCTGTCTGCCTGTCCAGGAGGAGCAATCCCCTCTCTCAGGAGCCTGCAGCAAGCGGGGAGAGCCAGAGCGGGGTCAAGCTGGGCCTTGCTATAGCTCAGCACTTGGAGTTTGGGCCAGAAGCAGGTGATTTTGGAGTTTTCTTTGTCCCCAGCCAAGGAAAGCCCTCTCCTCCCAGAGGCCCTGCTGCATTGGCAGTGGAGGCGAGCAGGAGCCGCTGCTCTGCAGCAGCCGCGGGCAGCTGGCCACGCGGGCGGCGTGCCAGCGCCGGAGGGAGGCCTCCAAAAAGCAGCCAGCAAACCCGAACCCCTCTCGGTCTGGCCCCAACAAAAAATGCAGCATTGCAGCTCCCACCAGACGCTTATGGTCTGAGCATCTTCGCCACTGCTATCCCAGGGCTGCAGGTGGCTGTGGAGGCTCTGATGTCTCGTAGAGGTTGTGCTGCCCCCTCCCCTGCTTTCGTCCCCTGCTGTATTTGCCTCTTTTCACAAAATCTGTGGGGGTTTTCTCTCTCATAGCAATCTCTGCTGCTATTATATGCTATTAAATTTGGCCAGTGAGTTCAGAAGATGGTGGGGTTTGGGGGCAGGGGGGACAGGAAGACAACTGACAGCCAGCAATATGCTGAGTTATGGAGGATCTCACCAGCACAGCCAGGAACTAAAAGTGCTGAAGGGGCACATCCTGCCCAAGGCACGTAGAAAATGTAAAGGACTCTGCAGAGACAGACATCCATGGGTCACCAGCACCAACATCTGCTATACCATATACTTACAGCTCTATTCTACCATGCACCTTAAAGCATCAAGCATCCCAGAGGTTCTGTGGGTATGGTAATGGCCTTCGTTACCTGCACAGCATGCCTGGGTTTTATCCGTGCTCGGAAGCCAAAGGTCATTGCACAAGGGCATCAAATATTTAATCAATTACCACTTTATGAACTGGAAACTCTGCATCCCTGTTACAACCCTGAAGTCTAACCGGTCCTAATGAACTGGCACAGCACCTCCACCCCTCTGACAGCCCCCGTCAGCCAGGCTGTGAGCTGGTTACTGCAGCCTTTCCACTGCTGTCACCAACACCAAGGAGCTGCAGTATTCAGGTGAGAGGGAAGGTGACACGCTGGCCTTTTTCCCCTTCTTTACCTGCTTTTCCTTCCTTTCACTCTCTGCTCTGCTATTTTGCCCCATCCTGAGCTGCTCCAAGGAATGGATAGTTAGCACACGGAGGAATACAGGCCGGGAGAGACGGCTGCTCGTCTCTGCCTGTGACTACTCTGAAAAAGCGGACAAATCCGCTCCCAGCACCCTGCTGCCCTTCCCACCACCCCCTGCCGAAAGAAAGGGCTCTTCCATCCCACTGCTGCCGCTTCCTTTCCCTTGGAGCGCAGTCAAAGCCGGCCTCAGTGGCACCTGCAAAACAGTTTCGCTTGCAAGTCTCAGAAGCAAGCAGTTTGGAAACGATACAAACGGGTCCTCTGTCGCTGTGGTGATCCTTGTTAGCAGGGGTGGGTGATGGGGAGATTTTTCCCCTCTCGCCTCTAAGTCTCACACAAGCTGAATCCACAAGCTGGATGGGAAATCAGCCATCTCGGCATTTTTCCACCTTACTTTGCTTTTTCGGTTGATGTCATAATGTAACATATGGCATTGTACAGAGAAATGAAAAACAAAAACCAGGAGAAACAAACCCCCTCCTGCCTTCCCTGCCCCAGATCTGTCGCTGGGTTTAGCCTCACCCCCAAACCTCTTTCATCTGAGACAGGGCTGCTCTGGGGGTACAGGGCTGAGCCAGGATGACTCATGCTGCTTGTACCACCCGTGGGATGGGGTGGAATGGGGAAAGCCTCGTTCCTCACCCCCAGATCCTCTAAACAACCCCTGAGATTTTTAGGCAGAGGCTGCCCACGTTTGCACAGCAGGGGACAGGGTGAACAGGGGACAGAGGGGAACAGGAATCTGGGAGGAAACTGAGATCTGACTGTCCATCCCTACACCACACTGGGAAGGGCATAGTCCTTTTTGGACACCCCCATGGTATCCTCAGAGGTGCCTGGACCATTCCCTGCAAGGTCCCATCTGTTTTATTACTAGTGCTGCCTGGTTTGGAAGAGAGTGACTTAGAGGAAGAAACACTGATAGTCTCATCGGTTGACATTGACCCTGATGGCTCAGTTTTCTAGCAGTAACCCTCTTCTCATCCCTCCGAGAAGAGCTACCCAAAGAAACACAGCGGCTGTTACCTGCCAGTGACTTCAATGTTGGAGACAGCGTAGAAGTACTTGTACAGGTTCTCCCTCTGCACGTAGGTGCCCCCCAGGGCTGGCCTCAGCAGCCTCATCCTCAGGTCAGTCACGGTGAAGAAGTCCTTGAGCCCTTTGGCGCTCTCCAGCCGGGTGTACAAGTTGTCCATGTTCTTGAGGTCGGGGCCAGCAAAGATGGCAAAGCGGTCCCTCACCTCGAACCGGACAGTCTTCTCCTTTTTGGATCCCACCCAGCGGGAATACTCCTCCGTGCAGAGGACCCTGTTGGCACTGGTGGTGGAGAGGTCCCGGACCCTCCGCGCTGGCATGCTGAAGGCCTCCATGCAGTCATCTGCGTAATACTGGTACGGGTGCCAAGTCCTCCCGTTGTCCAGCGACTTCTCCAGCATCATGATGGTGGGCCGGCCGTACTCGAAGGTTATCACGATGTCGTCCGTCAGCTCGATGCTCTTGTTCCAGGACAGCGTGATGTTGGCCAGCAGTGGCTCCGGGTACCGGCGCCATGTCACACTCTGCCAGTACGTGGCCAGCCCTTCGTCCTCGCTGTCGAACATGAGCTTGGGTGGGTGGGCCAGGTCGGGGTTGGAGGCATCGCACTCGTCGCTGCACAGGTACGGGTTCTCCTGGAACAACAACAATGGTCACGAGAGAAGGCAATGCCTGGGCACCGTGTGGGCCACACAGGGGTGACCGAGCTTGCAGCCAGACCCTGCTTGCCCCCGTTCCTGCTTTTGTCAAAATGTTAACTGCTTGGCTGAGCTGGAGCGTGCTGGGGGCCTGGCTCTGCATGATGCCATTTCTGAGAATGAATTTAAGACAGAAATGTGTAGCTTTGCCTTTGCCATGAGAATAGCCGAGTTGTTTCCTCCGAAAGGCCCTTTGGGAGAGGGCCCTTCAATTTGGCACAGGGGCAATTTTCATAGAAAGCGTTTTCCCTGAGACTGTCTCTGAGAAACTTCACTTTAGCTTGGCCGAGTTACAAGCCCATGGAAAGCCACATGCACGCCTGCTTGCTCACAAGAAGGGAACGGCTCAGTCCCCAGACACAGCCACACCAGGCACGTCCATGCCTCCACCGGCTCCTGACGCTGACTAGGGTGGTCAGACACCATTCCCCAGGCTCTCTGAGTGAGGCCCAGCACTGCTGGAGAGGGGAAGCCCTATTTCCCTGTGCCCTGAGCTGGGATGGGACTGGGCTGTAGGGCAGAGAGCAGAGGTTTGTGCTTGTGGTGTCTCTGCTGAACCCCCCAGGCCACTGCAGGACAATATGCTGGCCTTGAGGACAAGTGTGGCAGGCATGCTGTGGGCTGCGCCCAGTCAGCCCAATATGATAACCATTTCTGGTGACTCTTCAGCTTGATAACAGGGTTTTCTGTGCTGATAGGCACATTGCTCACGTGTGTGCATGTTAAAGTCCTTCATTACAAGCTGGGGTTTCTCCTGCCCTGCAGCCCCTGTCTGCAGGGTGGAGTGAGGCCAGGCCTGCCTCAGGAATGATGCGGGGATGTGTTATCGCAGGTGTACTTTTCAGATTTTGCCCCCTGAAAAGCCCTGCACGGCCCCACACAGCAAATCTTTGTTATATGCAAAGTGTCTCTTTGCCTCATACTGTCTCCCTACCTCCCAGAACCCAAACCCAGAGGATGGGGAAGGAGAGGGCCTGGTATGGCACCAGGCTCAGCTGGGGCCGGGCCTCTCATCACAGAGGGAGAGCCACCTGGCACCAAGGAGGTGATATGAGGAGGTGATAAAGCAGCTGGAGGGGCTTGGGGCTGATGCTTGGAGGTGAGCAGCCTGCAGGAGTGTGAGCCCTGGCCGTCCTGAGCACAGCGGGTCTGCAAGGTAAGACCGAGAGTTATTCTGTGTTCTTGTTTCTGAATGCTTTGTGCGTGGTCTGGAGCGAAGGGTGCTGTATGCAGGAGCTGTGCTGATGATGGTGTCAGAGGTTTAAACCCTGTGAGGTGCAGGGGCTGTGGCAAGCTGGCTGTGTCCTGGGGCTGGGACATTCTTGGCGCTGTGAGCAGGGGGAAGCCTGGGGAGAGGCTGCTCATGTGTCTGTAGCACTGATCCTGTGCCAGGGGCTTGCTATGACCTGCAAAGCTGATGGAAGTGCTTGTGGTCTGTTTTACGGTGCTCTGGGCAAGGCAGAGGAGGGGAGACCTGGCTCCCACAAGTGGGGACTCATGGGTGTAATGTGGGGAGTGGGGCTGTGCCTTGAATGTGGATGCTGATGTATAATGTGAGGTACTTTGGAAAATATGGGGTTTGCCATCTCCAGCTGGGCTACCAAACCCACTAGGAGGTGCCTAGGGCTGTCTCCGCTCTGCGTCTGTAAAATGGGCTTTTTGCCTCCCCATGGCTCAGAGGCGTGCTGGGTACAAGCGAGTGGAGGCCACAGCGCCGAGAAGCCTAGAAAAGCTCCTGAGGGCATAAATAATTCTGTCTTTTGAGCAGCGTTTGGGTAGCGTGCTGCAAGTAAGGCAGCTCCACGAGCAGAAACAGCGAGCAGCTGATCTGTACGTGAGCACCAGGCTGCTCTGTGAGGGATGAAGCGGTGCCTGTGGGGAGGGGGGGGGCTCCTGTAAATAAAGCGTGCCTTGCTGCATGCGTGCGCTAAGCTGCCAGGGAAAGCAGCAGAAACCAGGGGGTGAAAAGCAACAAAACTCGTACTGTTTCCAACATGAGCTCAACCTCCTGACACAGCCCCAATTGCAGTGATGTGTGGCTTTTGCCATCTCCTGTGTGTGCGGGGAGAGGAAGGGGCTGTGGCTGGAGCTGCTGTGCCCCAGTGCGGTGCGTGCACGTCCCCCTGAGCAGAGAGGGCAATGGATGGATGCTTTGCTGGGTGTTTGGTTATTTTTCACTTGCAGCTGTACCAAGTGAGTGAGGAGCATGGATGATGTGCTCAGACCTGCATGGGTGGGTCAAGTTGTGGGGTGAGGGCACCTGTCTGGTGTTCCCTTCCCAAAGGAAGATGTCCTGAGCAAGGGCAGATGCCAGCTGGGGAGCTGGGGGGGCCTCTCCTGCTGCAGCATGCTGCACTGGAGCGGGGATTAAAAAAAAATAAGGTATTGACATATTTAATATGCTCTCCTGACTCGTCACGTTCAGAGGAATTGTTTACCTCTGCTAATGAGACACAGCTTCCTGCTGGGGGATGTAGCTGCCTCTTAGCACAGCTTTACAGTGGCTGCTGATGGAAGAGGATGAAAAATCCCCATCAGCTGAAGCTATGGGGGCTTTGAGTGCATTTTCCTGTGCTGAGGCAACATATTGTGTTGCAGTATGGTTCTGCCGCAAATGCGGTCATACAAATGGCTTAATAGGACAACCCTGAAAAGGCCATCCTGGAGCTGTGTTTTCATGTCTCGTGTCTGAAGAAAGGCACAGCAGTGCGGTGTTGTGGTGTGGGGCTGGTGGGGAACCGCCTGTGGGGCAGAGCAGAAGGCTCCCCAATAAATTTGTGCTGCTGCTCAGGAGGTGAATCTCCACTGAGTATTTGCTGTGTGAGCTGTCCCCAGTGTGGCCGTGCTGACCAGGTTCCTCCTCAGGGCTAGGGATGATGCTCCTATTGCGGCTGGTTCTGGAGGCTTCCTTAATCAGCAGCTGAACTACATGAGGGAAGAGCTTTGCAACCAAGCCATAACAATAAAACGCTTCCCAAAGCAGTGGGGATGTGTGAGAGCAGCACCTGCAGCAGTAAAGGGTGGCCAGAGTGGGAGCTGGGGGAAGTTTCCCAGAAACATTGAAGGGAAGCAGCTGAGTCTGACAAATTCAAGGCCCCTCCTGGTGTCCCGTCTGCAGGGATGGATGGAGCTGGCCCAGCACCACGGCCAGGCGTGCCTCCTGCTGTGGGCTGGCAGGCTGAGAGCAGGAGGAAGCAGGGCCAAAATCCTGCCCATCTCCCATATGCCTGTTCCAGGGATCAGGGAACTGGAGGCTCGTTATCCCTGGTGGCTCCTTTATACCCAAACCTGTAAACGTGCACAGCTCAGCAAGCCCAAGGATGTCTTTAAGCACCCTGATGCTTGGAGTGGCATATGGCTTGAGATCTGCTGAGTTTTAACAGGGCAAACGTGAAAATAACCTCTAAGTGACAGCGCTGAAAGGTGGGCAAGAGCCTCAAAAGCCACCAAGTGAGTCACGTCACTACGGCTTCCTCTGCTAAAATGAAATGTTCCTTTTTGGTTTTGGCCTTATTGAAATGTCCTTCCTCCTCGGGATGCTCAATGCGTTTGCTGCCGGTGGGGTGGTTTGAAGTCAGCCGGGAGGGCAGGGGGGGAGCGGAAACAGATGGCCACTCTTTGGCTGCTCCCTTGGTCCTGGTAAGATCAGTTATAGCACTGTTGAAACAATTCCAGGTATTATTTTAGAACCTGGTTTCCTTATCCAAGCCATGTGTCCTCCAAAGAATCTGTCCAAAGTCTCAAGATATTTACGTCTTCAATCTAAAAGTCAGAATGCATTAGCCGGGGAAACTTGGTCTCAGGGAGCTTAAAATAAAACAGTTCACTTAGTCTCACGCTATTAAATCAGTCGTGAATGTCCTCATGGCAACTAAATGTTGCAGCTCTCCAGCATGCTCTTCTGGTTGCTCTTTTCTTGGGGGCGCACCAAAAAGCGTTGCAGCCTTGCTGAGCCCAAGCTCAGCCCAAATGGGCAAAGCCCTGGGGCAAGTGGTAAAATCCTAGCTGAGGACAAGTTGTCATAATAAATGCCATCACAGCAAGACTGACTGCATGGGGCAAATGTCCCCAGGGGGGTGACGTCCCTGGCAATGTCCCGTGCTGGTGTTTCCAGGTGCACCCTTGGGTTTCACCTCCTCTCGGTGCTCAGCAGAAATGCTGCACAAGGGCACTTCTGAAGGTGACAGTGGGGGTTTGGTCCTAGAAGGAGGATTTCTTGGGCAGCAAGCTCTGTCTGACAAGGCATGATGACAGGAAGCCAGGGTGTGTAGGTAAGCTGCCCCCCGATTTGCTGGGGGGAGAGGAAACAGGGAAAACAGGCGCACTAAAAGCCCAGTTTCACAAAGCCCAGCTGGTTCCTAGGGCTCTTAATGAGCGCACAAAGTTGTTTTGCTTTTTTTCCTGGCAGATAATGCCATTTTTAAGCCTCATAGCATAAAATTATATATTTTTGTAGGTGAAATTACTTGATTAATCATTAAGCTGTTGAATATTTTAAACAAACTAGACATCTGTTGTGAATGGAGAAAGCTGCACAGAAATAAAACTGCAGCCTTCAGTAGGTCCCCATGCCAAAGGAAAAGCTGGAAAGAAATTACAATCGCTAGCTGCACAATGAAGAAAAATAATAAAAATATTAGTAAGGTTCAAGAAAAATAGAAAGGTTTGAGTGATGAAAAATAAGGGGACAGTGTGAAAGTTTGTACTGCTCGGCCAAGGATGTTGACCACTGCTGTCAGAACCCCTGTGAGCTCAGCTGGTGTCTTGGCCTGGGGACCCCGTGGAGCTGTGTTGCTTCCCAAAGTCTCTGCCTGATGAGATCCTATAGCTCAGGTCAAGCTTCTGCTAGAGCCCAGGTCACCCTGGGATCGATCTGGTTTTAATCCCACTCACAAGAGGAAGAGCGGTGTCACGTCAGTTTGGAGTGGTTTCAGAAATTAGAACTTTGTTTTTAGCTGGGGTGAAGAAATGTTGGCTTTTCTGTGGGAAGATTTTTGTCCAAGGGGGAAGAAAATAAATGCATTTCTTGGGCACAAAGACCTATGTTGTTCTGCAGGTTTCTCTTCTGTCCTTCCTTCCGTAGTGTTTTCCCCAAGAACAGGCTCAGACCTTAGATGTTTCCGGGGTGTTCTGCAAGAGCTGGTGATGGTTGGGCAGCTGGGTCACCCCCTCTGCAGCTGCCACTGTTAAAAGCCCTGAGGATCCGGATCCAGCTCCCTGCAGACTTTACAAATGGGACTGCTACTTAGCAAACGGACTCACCCAGCAGCAAGGAGAATGCCTTGACCCTTGTGTGCCATCAGCAACAACCAGCCCTGACATGGCTGGGGTGCAAGCAGGAGGCAAGGGGGCTGCGGTGGGCAGGGCTGGCGTGGTGCTTCCCCTCCTCCTGCAGGCGTTTATCAGGTTTTGTGAGCAGCACGGAGTCATGCAGGGCAAAACAACCCTGCGAGGGATCAGCGTTTTGCTGGCCTTTGAGCTGGGTGATTGCTGGAGGGATTTCAATGAGGAAAGGCAGCACAAAAACCTCCCTCCGGGGAGCACTGAATGTCACCTCCACCCACCAGGTGACAATCCTCTCCCAGTGCTCGCCCTGCTCCAGACGTCTTAAGGAGCTCTCAGGTGCATCCCAAGGTCTTTCCGCTTCCTGCAGTGCACCCGCGACCCTGCCTTGGTTTTCAGCTTAAAGATTAGCTGATTAGGTTCACAAAGTCCCCGCGTTGCCTCACACAGCAACAAAGCGCTCGGGTTCGTCTCAAATTTCCATCAGACCCTGCAAAACAACTGCACTGGCAAAATCCTTGCATGCACCTGATCCCTCCTTTCCCTGCTACTCTCCCTGCAGGTGTCCTGAAGCTCCCTCCCCTGCACAGCCTGTCTGGCATTGGTAGCACTGGTGCCCGCCAGCCCTGGGGGACAGGGTCCCCGACATGCAGTGGCCCTGTGGGGCAGCAGATGGCCGGGAGCGCTGCTGGAGCAGCCCCTGTGCTCACAGCACGGCTCCTGCCAGGGAAGATTTCGGGCAGTGACGGTGACAGCACCTGCTCTGCCCCTGCCTCTCAGCATCCAGACACCCAAAGTTTTATTTTGTGGCTTCTCCCCGTGGAGCGCAGCGTTGGGTTTGTTTGCGCAGAAGGTTTCAGGATAAAACCGGAGGGGTTGTTTCAGTGCATTTGTTTTCCTGTTCTTTACGCTCAGATGAGTTCCCTGGGTTAATCCCAGGATTAGTGGCCCCGCCGCCCTGTGCTGCTCCCTGCAGCTGCCAGCCTGTGCCCAGCAGGCAGGATGCGCTCCCCGTCCCAGCCCAGGTGATGAGCGGCTCCATCCTCTGCTCTGACACAGTGAAACCTGCCTTCTGCGACACGAGTTGTCACCACGCTGTGATATGAGTGGATCAGGAGACTTTTATGGTTTTTCTCTCAATATCTGTTCCAGGAAGCAACTCCGTTTCCTGACCAGAGTCGCGTTTACACGGGAGAACCGGTGGGCTTGTCCTAAAGCCATCGCTGAGCATTTTAGCTCTTGTTGTTCTTGACCCCATGGGTCAACTGCTCTGTCTGGATTTATGAAAAGACAAGGTGATTTTATGATCAAAACTAACATTTGTGGGTAATTAAATCTCATGCTTCAGGGGCATAAACCATAACCTGCCAGTGGCCAGGATGGGACTCCCAGAGAACTGGAAATAGTTGCTGACAATTAATTTTCACTCTCTTCGTGGGGGCTGGGAGGGATCAGAGGGGTGAAACAACCGTAATTAATTTACAGCGATTATTTCCAACAGCTGGCAAGTGGCATAACTCAGCGGCGGAGATGGCTGGGAGCACGGAAATAATTGAGCAGAAATACCTCTGGAGCGAAACGCCAGCCGGGTCTCTGCTTGTGCAGGGCGAAGGTCTGCGCCTCCCTCGGCTGCGGGAGCAGCGGTGGCTGAGCCCAATGCCCCGGGAGCTGGAGGTGGCCCCAGCAGAGATGGGGTTTCTCAGCTCCCTGTAGGCTGCAAAGTGCCCTGCACTGTGTCCTGGTGCTCAGGATCACCGTCCCCAGCTGGGGTGGACATGGCACTGGCTGTGAAATAGAAGGGAGGCTGTGGTTTGGTGTCTGTCCCTGCCATGGGTGGGTTTTTAGGGGTAGGGGGCTATGAGAGGTTTCTCCTGGCCAACTCCTGGTCCAGCTGAGAAGCTGGAGGGTCCCTTGGTCTTGGACGGACCCTGCTCGTGTGTCTGCAACAACGTGGCCAGAAATCAGGCAGATGGATGGAGAGGGAGCTGCAAAGCTGGGGGAGCTGGGAGGGATGCAGGGAGCTGCAGGGTGCGTGATGGAGCCACTTAGAGCTGCCCGAGTTCCTCTTGCACTGGTTACCCCATCCCTGGTGCCTACGTGGGTTTTTGCTGTGATGTGAGGCTGTGAATCAAATCCGGCAAACATTTTAGAAGTATTTGCCTGTGCTGTTTTGGGATTCTTGGTGTGTTGGCAGGGAGGGGTCCCTGGGTGGGGCCACGTTTGCTGCAAAATTGGGCTGTGGGGATGCTGGGGGTGCTCTAGATGTAAAACGCGCCTTTTCAGAATGAAACCCTAATAGCTTTCTTTAAGATGTGTTTTTCTGTTTCTCCTAAATGCCACTTGGTGAAGTTACGTATATATTGGATAATCCAGATGCCTGGGAGCTTGGGAACACTCTCAGCAAAGCCCTCATCCTTGCACCCTGCGGGTGTGCCCCGAGCTGGGCACAGAGCCCTGCGCATCGCTTCCCTCTCCGTGCTGACCCTCTGAAGAGATGCTTTTAAGTGGCCCGTGCGTGTAGGCAGATTCTGGCAAGGCGTCTGTGATTAAGTGGTGGATTATTTAGCAGCTTCACCTCTGCAGGGGAAGGCTGGCTCCGTTTTGGAGGCAGGGAGCTCTAGGGAACGGAGCCTTGCAGGGATGGGGAGCGGTGCGTGGGCTCGCGGGGATGTTTGCTCGCTCCTGTGCCCTTCCCTCGCTGCCTCCCTTCCCCCAGCCATCTGCAAGGGGCTCTTATTAGGGCAGAGAAAGCAAAAGGGGAGAAGAACGTCCTCACTAACAAGCTGTTTCCTGTTTATTAGCAGGTAAAGGCAGAGCTGGGATGAATTATTAATAGGGTGGAAATGGGGTCCCTCCACAGATCTGTTGCTAATTCTGGCTCAGCCGAATGTCACTCTTTCTCCCCCCTCCATCCCGCAGTGGTTTGGGGGATTGATTGCTCTCTCCCTTTCTTTCTATTCCTCCCGGATCGGAGGTTGTCTGAGCGCAAGGTCACCCCTCTTCACGGGGCGTTAGGACACGCTCTGCCTGCCTGCTGGATTCAGGATACCGTGAGTCAGCAGAACACGCACCGCTGGCTTCGCCGCACGGCTCTTAGTAAGCGCATGCCGGTACGCACTCAGCAAGACATTTCGCTTTTCTTTTTGCCTCTTTCCTTTGGCCTGAAGCAGATACTCATTCACTGAACAGCACGCTGCTCGTTCAAGGCTCTCACGCTCCCTTGGGCCCATCTCTCTGCAAGAGAGGAGATGCAACCTGTGCTTTGCTGGCTGCTGTTCCCCTTCCCCCTCTCCAGTCTGTTTCTGAATTCGAGAAGCATCTTGTGAATATTTCACCACATTTCGCTCAGTGCTGTGCCCTTCTCCAGGCGTAGCTGCTCCTGTTGCTCCACCAGCCATGGTGAAATGTCTGAGTGGCTGGGTTGGGGGGTACCAATGCAACATCCCATCTCCTGGTGGGGAAACTGAGGCAGGCAGGGGCTTAAGGAGCAGGTTTTGGCTTTGCCAGGAGCTTTTGAAAGTCCCAGGTCCCTGCAGTTGAGCACCAGAGTAGTGGCTCCTTGACCTGATCTTGATGTAAGGGTCAAGGAAACCTCAGCTCTTGCCCCATCACGCACAAGCACTGATCCCAGTCACCTCCCCATCCTCCCAACACAGCTGGCACGGCTCAGGCACAGACAAAATGGTCCCAAAAGACCTGTGACATGACAAACTTTAAGCACCAGGCTGAAATCAGCCCAGCCTAAGGGTGACCTCCCCCAGCATGGCACTGGCAGGGCTGCCTTCAGAGCAATGCTGACATTTCCAAAGCCCCAGGGTGGCCGGGCAGCACAGGGTGCCTTGGAGCAGCAGCCCAGCCTCTGCTGTGGGATCACCCTCGCCCAAAAATGTGTGTGCTGACCATCTGGGGGCGATGCGAGGGTTAAGCACCACGTGGAAAATTCCACTCCTAAGCAGATAATCTTGTCTGCGCTGGGCACATCCATGCATCGTGCGCAGCCTGGCCTGCCATGTAATAATTTTTGAGCAGCTCCTTCGTTCGGAACTGGTAATTCCCCAATGAGCTGCTGTAACCCCAACCCCTCTCTCTGCTGCCTGGCCTCACCTCCGTGCCCGCCCTGCCATCGGGGTGGGGCTGTGCTATGCCACTGCTCCTTTTGCCAGTTTGCAGATTAAGGGGTGACCTCGAGGCTGGGATCAGCCAGCAGGATCAGGAGCTGATGAAGCAGGCGCCCCTCAGCCAGCAAATATGGGCACACGTTCAGGGACACCGAGGTTTAATCCCACTGACTGCTTTTTAGCTCGCCTCCAAACCTGGATGTTCTGTACCCAAGACTTGCAAGCTTTGCTCTTCCCGGGGCACTTCCCTAAAGCTCGTCCACAAATTAAGCTGCCTGGATCCTGCCCCATCCCTCCTCTGCCAGATTCAGCCCCGTGTCTCGCTACAGAACAGCATCTGCGTGCAGACACAGCCCCTACCAGGAGCAGCGCAGCAGCAGCGACCTGTTTGCTGGACTCGGAGTGCATTATTGATTCAGGACGATGAAAATGCTTAGGAAGTAGGAAAAGTGTCCTGCTCTCTAAAAGCTTGAGCGCCTTGCAAGCTCAATACATGCAGCCTTTGCAGAGAGGCTTGCTATGCTGCTATTAATATTTTATTCTCTAAGAGAGGCCCAGATAGTTTGAATGGGGGAGGGCAGGACTTGGTGCTGTAGGGGGGGAGAAGTGAGTAGAACAGAGGCACTGCTGCAGCCCTCAAATGTGGGTGCAGATCCCCCCAGAGCCTTTATAGGAGGAGGACAGCTTGGTGGTGAACACTCCTGCACCCCCCCCATCTCCTGTTAGGGACCCCTGCATCCTTTACTCTGCTTTTGCTGTTGCATGCGCTTCTGGAAACCAGACCGTGGTAGAAGAGCAGTCCTTCCCACCAAGTGTCAGGGCCTGAAGGAGATCCTATCCATGCTACAGAATACAATACAGACTAAAAATGAATAAAAAGGACTTTCCTGAATCTCTGAGCTTCAAAAGTTGCTCATGGCAAACTGCTGTGCGTGGAGCTGGTGGATGAGTGAGGGCCACAGATGCTGGAGGAGCTGCTCCCCAGCAAGCCTTTGGAGTCACTGCTCTGTTTTTTTCCACCTGGATGCAGTCCCCGCTGAAGAGCAAAGCTTTTCGTAAGAGCAGTTTATTCTTTCTCATCTCTTTCAAGGTGGGGGTAAACTTTCTGTTCACTGTACCAATTAAATCTACTTGACAGCTTGATTTCTGTTGCTGAGCCTTTTCCATCAGCGAGTTGAAGTGATTCTTGTTAGGAGAGCAATATCCCACTTTGCAACAAGATGAATCCCGAACTGGGCATTTAAGGAAATTGCCACGGACTGCGAGTGGAAATCCCGTTTGCTCAGCACTCTCTAATTTAAAACTGAGCTGTATTCTCTCATTTTCTGTAAAGCCTCTGCTTTTATAACGCCGAGATCCTGCTGCACTAGAGTAGCCTCTGTGGTAGGAGAGTGGTGGTGTGCAATTTGCTGAGCAGCTGATAACATGCAAGGGTCTGGCCCCAAGGGCAGGGAGCCACTGGTCTTGACTTCAGACTGTTCTCTGCAGCAGCCCTGGAGCTGAGAAGAGATCAAACTGGGGAACATATCCAAAAGACCCCAGCCCTGTTCCCCCATGCTGGAAAGCAATGCTGCAAGGGATGCAGTCGGTGAATTGGGAAACCTTCATCCTGGTGGAAATGGCATCAAGTTGGCTTTTCCAGGCACTCCTCAAAGGACAGAGGAGGCTTTTCCAGGTGTCATTTCTGTTCTGGAGGGCTGATGGGGAGAGCAGGGCTGTTAGCGCTTCACAGATGTGGAAAGAAAGATGAGGTTTTCTGCCCCTGACTGAGTTCTCAGAGCCATTTTGACAGCTAAGAGTGGGCTTCTTGTGCTGCTGAATGTTGGCACAAGGGTCAAGTAATTGTCCCCAGTGCCATGTAGCTCCTGCCAGGAGGGGCAACGGGGAGCTCTGGCACCCAGCCCCCTGCTATGGCCAAGGCTGGGGTTGCAGTCAACTGTGGGTGCTGCTGATTCGTTCAGGGAGGGAGAACATCCCCTCTTATTGGAAAGGACTTGACTCGTGTACGGGCTCTGCTCAGCCCAAAGGGTGGCCTCGAGTCTCGGGGTGGTTGCAAGGCTGAGGACCACTCACACTTTGCCCCCCAGGCTGGGGAAGGGCCGTGGATCTTGTCACTGCCTGGGGTACCAGCAGGGATGAACCCGTCCTTTAACCACCAGCTCAGGCTGCATCTTTACAAATGCCTTTGGAAGAGCATCTGTGAAGCAATTCCACTTTTCTTCTTTAAGAACTTTGACTTTGTTTTTAATCACCCCCAGACCCACAGTCATCTGTTTGTACCTAAACAAGGGTGTGAGGATGCTGCCAGGTGCTGAGTATGTGACACAGGCTAAGAGCCTAGGGAAAAGGACTTCTGTGCCTAAAAGTTTGTCTGCTTTTTCCTATGCTAGCAGCTGGTCTCAGAAGAGAAATAGCTCTTTAGCACAAGCCTTATAAACCCATGCCATTCAGAAAGTTTAGCTAAGAATTAAACTAAACATCAAATTTGGCTGAATGCGTAATGAATAAATAAAACCTTTTCCTTTCATGTACCCGTGCCAAAATCAACAAGCTCTATTAGCTGATGAAACAATGCTGACGCTAAATAAAAATACCCCTGACCCATCAATATGGGCTAAGAGCTCGGCCCTGCATCAAAGAGCGCTGTCTGAAGAAGAAATACTGTCTCGACACCTCTGGAAAAAAAAGCTCCGATCTCGAGGGTTGTAGGCAGCTCTCGCCAGGGTGTTGAGGAGCAGCAGAACCACCGTGGTGGCAGCCAGCTCCCGACACCTCTGCTCATTCCCCTCACCTTTGCTGTAACGATTTGGAAACCCAGTGAGCCGCCAGCCCCTTTGGAACAGGGAACGGGGCCGTGATGTTTGCTCGCTCCCCGTCACCTGTACATAAACTGCCCACAAAACCTGTGGGTTATTTTTTTATCAGGTGTGCGAAGTGCCAAAGCTTGAAGGTGAAATTCTCCAAGGCTGGTATCAAAGAGGTGTTTCAGCAATGGGGAACAGCTCAGTGCTGGGGCTGGGCCACCTTCCTGCACCCCCTGCGTGCCTGGGGCTCCTGGCTGGGCCCCTCTGGCCAGCACCTCCCATTTGAAATCTGGTTTGAAATTTGTGTTTTGCTGCTTTATGCCCTGATCTGGGTCTTTGAAGTTTTCCCCCTCCCCTCAGCAGCCTTGGTTAAAAGCCCCGTTCCCTATTGTTCCCTGTTAGTCTCCGGTCGCGCCTTCAGATCGTTCAGGCTTTTATTTGCTCATCCATCTGTCTTCCTGCTCCCACCGCTCCCCCCTGCCCTGCCAGAAGGGAAAGCACAATTCATTTTTCAGGTAACCCTGCCAGAAGGGCACTGACATGGATAGGAGACAGCTCAAGAGCTGTGGGGGGAAAAAAAAAGTAAAAACTTGGGACTTTAATAGGCAGCAAAACGCTGCACAGCCAGAACGGAGCAGCCAGATGTGACTAGAAATTGCTGTAAAACTGAGAAAAGCCAATCCTCCCAATAATTCCTGCAATCCCCCAGGCGCCTCCTTCTGCAGAACTCTGAGGGCTGCTGTGAGTTGGTAAAACTGTAGTTTGTGAGTGATCCTTTGGGCTGTGCAAAGCCTCCCGTGCACGGGCACAGCCTGGAAGGTCAGAGCCTCGCAGGAGATGCTCGCAGGGTCCTGGCCCTGCTGCTGGTGCCCGAGCAGGGCTCTGCACCTTCATCCAGGGGTGCTGTGTGCAGGAGCACAGCTCAAATCCAGCACCCAGGGATGTTTGTGTGTCTGTAACTTCGATTTCAGTTGTCTGAGCAGCGCAGGCGTCCCGCCGGGCTGTGCTTAATTCTTAGTAATGTTAGCTTAACTTCATGGGCAGTACCCTGCTGTTTTGAAAGACACCTAAGAAAGCAATATAGCCACCGTAAGAACCTCTCTGTTGGGAAGCTGGGCTCGTTTGAGATGAAAACAATTAAAAACCTGAAGAGAAAGGGTAAGGGGACAGGGAAAGGCATCGGGGCGGGCTGGCAGCGAAGGGCTCGGGTGGGAACCGCTGACCCCACGGGCAGCCCCAGCAGGGCTGTGCAAGCTGCGACCTTCCCCTCGCAGCGAGGACCAGGCTCTGAGGTCGCAATGATCGGCGGGCAGCAGCATTGATTTTTGTCCAGCGCTTCCCCTGCGCAGGGCTAGCACAAGTCCGCTCACATCCGCTGCCTGCCTCTCTGCATGTCAATAGGTGTCAAGTCACCACCCAGGGCCCGTGATGGAGAGGCCGCTTCTTGCTGATTCCGCCTTACACCGACCGTAAGGGGATGCTCAGCACTAAGTGGCCGCGTGCCCTTCTCCGTGACAAGGGCCCTGAGTATGTGCCTTGACGGCCTCCACGCGCACAAGTCCCGAGGCACGGGTTTCACCCCGTCTCCTGCTCTGTGCGCTAAATGCTGGTGGGCTCATCAGTGCTGGAGTTCATCGGCTTCATTTTAGAAACTCTGATCCTCTGGAGAGGGCAGCACTGGTGTGAGATGTGGGAGACGAGGCAATAAATAAGGTGGGATTTCATAAACCTATCCGAAAAAAAATATGAAGAATAACGTGTGGTGTAGTGCTTCTGTTCTGAGCTCGTGTCTCTGCCAGGGACTTTATCAGGGATTTTGCTGGGGATGACTGCTGCTGTGCTGCCAGACAAAGGCTGGGCTGGGCGTGCTCCCGCCGGGGTCAGGCAGGGACAGGAAGGCAAATCCATGTTCTGCATTTGTGCAACGCTCATTCAGGGATGTACGCGGTGTTTGCAAGTGTTACAGCACATGGCAGGCGTACGCTACGGGGAAACGCTGCTGGTGCCCAGAATAGAAAGATTTTAGCTCAGTATTGACTGAAGCAAGAGATGCGGAGAGCTGATTCCTGTTGGTGTCTTTTACTTCCTCAGAGGGCAGTGGAGCCGGAGCCCAGCGCACCGTCAGCCAGGGAGCATTTGCAAATAGCAGCCGTGAATTTAGGAGAATGCAATCTGCTGTTCACCTTCTAATCCTTCTGCAGCCAGCCAGATAAATGGGAATCCAGAGCGCCTTATCAATAGTTAACTCTTTTATTTGCAGCCTTTGGCTCGATCTTTTCTTTCGAATGATCTTTTAAAGGGAAAAGCTGCTGCGTATCTGGAATTAGTGAAAACAACTCTGGCTCTAATGAGCCCTCCCGGTAGGCTGGAGAGAATGGGGTAAATAGTGGTGTCATGTCGTGATGGTCTCAAATGCTTGAAGTCTTTTGATGCATCAAAGGAGTGTTTATTCTCTTGAATTTTCAAGAAAAGCCCCAAGCTGCTTAGGCCCAGGTTGTTTTCCAGGTGGGAAACTGAGGCATGGGGTACCCAAGCCTGGTTAAAGCTGGCAACAGAATTTGGGACTCCTTTCTCTCTTTTGCTGACTTAAATAAGAAAACCTATTCGTGTTGCAGCTAGTAGGGTGGCGTACTTTAGAAGTTGCTCCTTGCTCGGTGCTCTCCCTGCTGGAAGCCCCATCAGCAGGGGCTGCCTTTGTCGCTGTGCCCTGTGCCACTGCCACGGGGCAGAGGATGCTGCAGCCATGCTGGGTTGCTCTCTGCTTTGACCCCTGAACTCTTTTTAACAACATAAAGCCTTGTGAATTATAAATCAAATGCTCCTGCTGAGCTTTGTGGTGCACGGAATGAAATGCAATGATTAATATTTAAGGGAAAATAAGTTAAAGATTTTAACTACAAGGGCAAGTGTCTGTCCACAAGGTCTTCTCACGCTGAGACCAGAAGGAAGGGAGAGC
Source organism: Anas platyrhynchos (assembly GCF_047663525.1). Lineage (NCBI taxonomy): Eukaryota > Metazoa > Chordata > Aves > Anseriformes > Anatidae > Anas > Anas platyrhynchos. Next base: position 9,706,604 of record NC_092604.1, read on the forward strand.
TGCGTTTTCAGGGACTTTGGGGAAAGTTGTAGTGTTTGACCAGCCGACCCTGAGCTCTCCCTGGCCTCTGCTGTCCTGACCCCCGCTCATACACCGAGACAAGGTGCCCGCCTCTGGCACAGCCCTGGTGTGGGCAATACCAGCAGGGAAGTCCCTGGCCTCCGCAGCCTTTTGGTGTGGGACTGGTGAGCCCACCACGCATTTCAGCAGGCGGGTGTGTGTGCTCAGAGCAGCTCGGGCTGCTGCTGCTGGCAGCTGAGCTTCTGAAACTCAGACCAGGAACAGTTCTTGTCTTTCTGCTCCTCGCCCACCCCTCGGTGCACTACCCCATCCCTGCTCACGGGCCCCCACCCCTCGCGCAGCACCAAGATGAGCAGAGAACTTTTCCCATCTCCCAGATTTGGAGACTGGGGGCTCAAGGTGGCAGCCAGCATTGCCACCCTGAGTGGAAATATTCCTCCAGCAGCACCTCAGCAGGACGCTGTGCCTGGCCACCTACAAGCAGAGCCTCTTAGAGCGCATCGAACAAGGAAGGAAATACTTACATGGGTGCAGAACCGCTCTGGAGGGTCCCCGCAGGTGATTCCTGCCGGATCCACTCTCACTGTCACATAATCCTTCATCCGCATGGCCTTGGGCTGACAAGCGTAAAACTCCCATGACGGGCCATCGTCTGTGGTCACCCAGGACTTGCAAATGTCATACTGTCCCATGGCCAAGGGGAGACGGTGCAGAAGGAGGGCGAGCAGGTACAGCATGGCAGCTGCGGCCGAGTGCGGGATCCCGGGGCAGGGGCAGTGCCAAGAGTCCTGAGGAAGGCAGCTACTGGGCTAGGGGGTGCTCTCAGGATCAGCATGGAAACTCCTCATCTAAAGATGATCCAGTCCAAGGAGATCAAGGCGAGGACAGGAACGATCCCACTTTGTATGCCGTGCTCAGGCACAGAATGTTTCTCTCGGCGCAGAAGCCAACTTTGCAAATTACTTGATTCGGAAAGTTTTGGCTGGAATTGCTGTTCAGTGGTCAAAAGTCTTCCTTAACCTCATTTTTTCTGCTTTTATTGTACGAAAGGGCTTCCAAATCAGCATGAAAATATCTAGAGGTGACTCCAGTCAATCAATAGAAAGATCAAGTTCTGAGTTGCTGATGAAATTTGATAGCAGTAAATTGGAGAGGCTGGGAGATGGTGCTGGATCAGGTTTTCCTCAACCTTCTTGTCTGCTGCAGATGCGCCACTGGGTAAAGTGCCTTAACCTGGGGTCTGCTTGAAATAATTATTGGGGCTTTTGAACATTAGTGAGATAGCTACAGCATCTGGTCGTCAGCACGGCGCTGACAGGAGAGGCTCTGTGGGGCTAACCTCCCCTTCTCCCAGACGGTGATGGCATCGGTGTTCCTGTGTCGGGGGGCGGCATCTGCAGGGGTCTGAGCAAGCTGCTGGGCGCTCAGCGCAGCGGTGGGAGCAGTGCTGGCCTCGCTGCTTCTCCCTCTGCTCCTTGCAGCTGTGGTGGGGAGCTGGTGTACGCGTACGGAGGTTTGTCTGACTGTGCCTTTTGGCAACGGAGCATCGAGTTCCCAAGCCTTCAGCTCCAAGTCATGCTGCTACCTGAGGTCTCGTTTCTCTTGCATGATCAGGGCAAAGGGAGAGTTCATTAGCAGGCTGCACCTGCAACAAATTGAAAGACAAATTAGCTGGGGGAAAAGGAGGTGCAGTTGGAGCAACAAGACCTGTAAGAACATGGGTCCCCTGGGAAATACAGCCCTCGGCCGGGCTTCCCAAGACACAAGCCAGTTTTTTGTAAAAGGGAGATATACAACTTTAATAAAAAGAAATCCATAGTAAGATGCTTATGGCTCTTCTGCTGTTTGGGAGATTGGAAGGAGCGCTGCCCCATTTAAGGTATCTGATTTTAACAGCAGCTGGACAACAATAGCTCTAATGGGTCTTCAAATAATATCAAGGAGTAGCTGTAGGTCATTAGAAGATGGAGAATATGCAGACAGACCAGGGACAGACAGATAAATTGAATGTCTTAAAAAGATAAGCGAATAAATAAGACAGCTGGGGAGACAGATACATTGTCCAGCATCTCCACATATGATTTATCTGAACAATAACATTTAATAAAAAACAATTTAAAGTTCTAATAACGTTTAAGGTTCACCTAATACAAAGAGCAATGACCTTCCCAGTATTCATTTCAGGTTAAAACAACAATTCTGCAATTTTGTTGTCTTTCCAATAGAGCTATAAAAATCTTAAGTAATTACAAAACAAAATGACAAAGAACTGAAAAGAGAGAGTCAAACCCTCTCTCAGCATTAGATCCCGGGGAGAAATCTCATAAGAGGAGGTGGGAGGCATGCATCCAGAACAGAAATTCAGCTCTGGCTAATTCTCTTTCTATTGGATTCCCCAACTTTTCTCCCAGAATTTGGAGATGCCTGCCTCAACAGCATGCTCAGTATTTGCTTTCTCATAAAGCTCAGTTACTAAAGCTCAGAAACACCAGGTTAACAGACGCATTGATCCATGTTTGGGGGATTCATATTGCTGTGCTGCCATCTCCCTTCCTCCCCCCCACCCTTTTTTAGTTGAAAGATTTCTGATTGAGATGAATGAGTTCAGAAAAGAGAAGCTATCTCTCATGCTTCATCGCTAGCTCTCAAAGAAGAGCCTATTATAGCTGCGTTGGACCCGAATAAACTCCCAAAGAATAGGCTGGCTGCTATTTTTACATTATGAGTAAATGTAGTAAAAATAATAAAACGGTGTGACACAGTGTTTATAAGTCCCGCTGACATCAGAGCTGTCTTTTCAGTTATAATAAGTCAGTTCCTAATTATTACACCAAACTGGTCACAGCCAAGTGCCTAATAACATCAGAGCGCGTGAGACTTCAGCGTTGTGTATAAAACAAGCAGGAGTTTTAATGAGGACTCCAGTGCTGTTAAGTTTATGGATCTATTTTCATAGCTGTAAAACCATATCTTGCGCTTGAGTGGCTGTCAGGGAAGAACCCGGGAAGAAAGGATCTATAATATCTATTAGTTTCTTGTTATGCTTGCTAAATGTTGCGGATTCCCAGGGAAATAATTTGCCTGGGAATTTACAGTCAGTCAATCAAACAGGCGTGCTGGCTCCCTGGGAAGTCTGCGGTGCAACACTTGAACGTTACAGTCCCTTTGCAGAAATAGTAGCACGACGTGGCTCTGAAATAAGTCAGCACACCACCAACGGGGGAGAGACTTCCTGAGCTGAAGGTTTTGCCCTGCTCGGTTTGGTCTGATCCTCGCAAAATAAATCTTCACCTGATATTATTAAGGAACTGCAGTTCATGGGAACAAATAGAATTAATGCTCTTTGTTGTCTTTGAAGAGTACACAGCAATCGCAAGGGACTGATAGCCAGGGTATTAAAACCACAAAATTAGATTGTATCTTCACTTAGCTGGTTCTTTTTTTTTTTTAATTATTATTGGATTAACACCCAATTGAACACAAGAGACAACACAGCAACAACTGAGCTGCCCTGCAATTAAGGACAAAGTAAACTCAGTGAAGGAGTTTTTGATCTCAGAAGTTGCCTTAGAAATCAACCCGAGCCACTCTTCTCCCCGTGGGGACGGAGCGTGAGAGTTTTTGTCCCTTCTTTTCCTCGCTCGTCAGCCCCTTCCCCAAACAGCGGAGTTGGGGAATGCCCGCTCTGCAAGCGCTGCGAGGGGAGGTTGGACTGCACGAACGGCGTCGCAAAGCTCCGAGGAGCAGCCCCGTGCTCCCAGCAGAAAGACCTGTAAGTCTCCGAGCTCGGAGTCTCAGCCCCGTAAGTCTCCGACCCGTAAATCTCAGCCCCGTCAATCCGCTCCCACCGCCCCGCTCTCCGGAACGCCTTCGTGCCTCGGCTCAAACCCTTTCCCCACCTCGCCCGGGGTTTCTTTTTCACCCTAAAGCACTCCGAGAGCATTCAAGGACTAGGTTAAAAGTAAAAAGAGGGGGGGAAAGAACCCCAAAAGGCGAGCCTCCCCGGCTCCGCATCACTTATTGGCAAAGTCCGAAGGGGAGCGATGCCTCCCCGCAGCTGGAGGGTCGCGCTGCCACCGCCCCGCCAGGGGGGCAGCGGCTCGGGGGGGACGTTTTGGGGTCAGCAGCGGCTCGGGGAGGGAGGGAGGACACGGCTTTGGGGTCGGCAGCACCCCCATCTCCCGGCGGCAGGTTGGGGAGCCCCCGGGTCCCCGCACCCCAACTTCCCCGGGGCTCGGCGCTGCGCATCCTTACCGGGGGGGAGCTCTGCGGTGGGGGGGGGGCTCCCGGCGGAGCCGCCAACTTCGGGGCCGGGGGGGCCCCCCCGGAGGGCAGCCGGAGCCCTGCTCGATGCCCGGCTCCCTTCTCAAGTTAGCGCCGAGGCTGCGGTCCCGTTTGAATCCCCAGCGGAGCTTTTATCCCCGTGCCTGATCCGGGCTGCGTAACTTCCTCTGTGCAGCTTTAGCACACCCCATCCCAGCGGCGGGCAATGTGCTTCTTAAAGGTGCAGGGAGGAAATGCGAGCGGCGGGGGAGGGAGGGAGGGAGGCGAGGAAAGCGCCCGAGGAAGAGGAGGCTGCGGGCGGGGAGGCTCCGGCCCCAGCCCCGGCCCCGGCGAGGCTGCGGGGTCCGCCCCGTCCGAGCCGCGGCCAGGCTCGGCCACCCCCCTTCGGTTGTTTTATTTCCCCCGAGTGTTTTCGCGTGTTTATTGAATTCTTTACCAATCGTGCCGTTTATATTTTATTTTATTTTTCATGAAATGATGATGGGATCGCGTTCGCTCGAGGAAAAAAACCCCGGTCACGAGGGTTTTCCCCGCACGTGTGAGTTAGCGGTGCTGCGCCCTGCGTGTTTTGGGGAGGCTGCTGCTGGCGAAGATGCCGAGAAGGAGGCTGCGTGTGTGTGTGCGCGCTGGGGGAAGAGGGGGTGGCTGGAATTAATAGGATAAACAGAGCGGGAACGCGGAGAGGGGGAAATCAGATGGCTGGGAAGTGCTTTGAGAACGGGGAGGATGTGCTCTGGGATTTAACCGATCCCTGATTGCTGATGTAAGGCAGGGGGCTAAGCACGGGGCCGTAGGGTGCAGTAAGTGCCCTCCTGCCCAGGGCACCCAAGTGGTGGGTGCTGCTCTCAGGGTGAGCAGCTACAGGTAGGGTGGATGAAGCGGTGGCAGGTAAAGGTCCCTGGTGCCCTGCACCAGGCTCTGCTGTGCTGACCCCGGGCTTCTGCCCTGGCAGATGCTGGAGCCGGGCTCGTTCCGAGGCAGCGACAGGTTTTTGACGTGCAGAGGGATAAATGGCAGTTTATTTGCAGGGAGGAGAAACAAAGAAACCCACTGTCCCCCCTACGTACACAACCATCAAAAAATGACTGCTTGTCCTAACCAGTAATTCAATAATTTCTAAGCCAGAAAGTGTACTGTCCAATTTGTGTGTGATTTGCAATCTCATAGGCTCGGTATTTCCTTACGTGATTTACTTCTGCCGATTGCTCTGGGGTCTTTCTGTGGCTTCTCCCATCCAAGAGTCCCTGGAAAACCTGCAGACCACCCTGTGACCAGGTAGAGGAGATTTAGAGCTCTCCTGGGAAATGTTTCCCATGTAGTGGAGCAAAAGTGAGACTTAGGAAATGATGGAAAGTATCTTGACTATGGCCCCACCTAGCTGCTACACCTAGGGAGGGGTTAGTTTTTACCATTTTTTTACTTGCCATTTTTTTACTATATTCGGTTCTGGGTCAATCTCCACTCCCCTGCTCTGGTCAAGACCCAGACATACTTTCCAAGTATTATTTTTTTCTGTAAACACCTACTTTACGGCAGCAGTATTACTTAAATGAGAAGCGCTGGCTGGGATTTCAGGGCTGGCTAATATTCCTGGATTTCACTTTGTGCCTTTAGGTCTTCTCTGTCGTAATGAATCCCCTGGAAATTCCCCATGTCTCACTTATTACTCCTTTATTAGTTATTATGGTACAGTAACAGGATAAAAAGGAGTTGGTATTTCATTTTCATTCCCTCTAATAGCCACAGCGAAGACCAAGTGGTGTGCTGATTATTGACATCAGAGTTAAGTGATATGCACGCATCATTAGGTTTCAATTGGAAAGAATAACAGCACAGTATGAGGCGTCACACTTCTGGGCTACTTGGCATTTAAAGAAAAACCAAAGTCGTTTTTTTCTCAGCCCTGCGAACTCAAAAGATCACAAGCTGGCAGTAATACCTACACAGGTAAAAGGCTGCAGGTGGATCACCAGGAGCAGCTGTGGGGTTTGCCTAAGGAATGGGCAGAGCTGGAGATGGGAACTGCTCTGCTCCAGGAGCAAAAAGGAAGGTCTGGCTCCAAGGGTTCCTTACACCAGAGAGGGGAGAGATCGGTCGTGGCACAGATGGACACGGGAGCCCAAAAGATGCATCGCAAACCATGCGGCCGTGCTGGTTTCACAGGCAGGAAGGAATAGGGAATAGTTGCAGCGAATGTTTAATTTTAGACCATTTGCCTTCTTTTGCCCAAGCACATTCTGCAAATGCTTACTGCTCAGAACCGTCTCCTTCTTGGTGAGATTTCCGCGAGCAGCAAAATGGATGTGCTTTTCCTTGAGGGGACAGCGCTGCCCCCTCCCTCGTGCTGAGCGCTACCTTCTTGCGAGGTTGAAAATCAATGGGGCTGCACTGAGATTTAATTACCACGGCGTAGGCAAGGGTGGAGAATAAGGCCCTTAATATTTAATACAGCTTCTGCTCCCACAGGGATCCCCAGGGCTCAAGGGCCAAATGTAAACCCATTATAAGCAGGTGTAATTCTATTGACATATGCAGACTCGCACCTGTTTATACTAGGGCTATATTTGGCTCCCGAAATCTAAATGGCAAGCGATGATTTTGACATGCGCGGGAGAGGAGGGAAGTGTTTTCCCAACTTGGGATGACAGAGGATAAACTGAAACACCAGAAGGTAAGCGTGACACCTCGCAGTCCTCTTTCTCAGTGGAGATGCGCCTGCTAACACTTGAGCTGAGTTGAGTCCGTAGAGAGAGCTCCGAGATTAGTGCCAGAATAATAACCAGGCTTACAAAGGATCTTTCATTTGAGGATACATATTGCTGTATCACCTATAATAGCAATACGGTCTTTTTATAGTCCTTATCTCGCTCTGTGCGGCCAAGGATGTCAAAGTGCCTCCTGGAAGTGAGTAAGCATTTTATTAGGTGGGAGCACGAGGCTCGTAGCTGTGCTCCAGCCCAGCAGCAGGCGAGAGACCCCTCTGCGAGGCAGGGTCTCAGGCAATATCACAGAAGCAGAGCTCAGCCTGACCCCAGTATCCCAGTATTTTGGGGCAGCTTTCTCCCTGCGGGCAGGCTGCGCAGCCTGCAAGCAGCTCTGGAGAGGGGCTTGTAGGGAAAAGGGAGGCAAGGACCAGAGCTGCTTTTTGGGGGGACATTAGGGATGATGGAGGGAAGGCTGTCACATGGCTGGGTTGGACCTTGTGCAGATTTGGGGCAGATTTGGCGCAGATTTGGCTCATCTCGCCACCTGGTGCTGTCCTTTTGTTCTCAGTAAGGTGGGTGTGCAGAAAGCCCCCGGCTTGGCCAGCACGGGAAGGTTTGTGCTTTCCCTCGCCTCGTGCTTGGTGCAAAGAGAAAATCGCCATGTTTTCGAGGGAAGAGGCATAATATTTCATAGACATGAGAGATGCTGGAAAACCCACACAAAGCCTGAGAAACTGAGCAACAGACAGCTTTGGTACATGCAGTCCAGGAGGGTGGGTGGGGGATATTTATTTTCTTGCCCTTCCTGCGCACCTCCGCTCTAGCCACCGGGCTGGAGCAGCAGGCACCACCAGCCCCCTGCTCTTTGGCACGCACAAACCCAGTGATCAGGAGAGGGAAGAGCCTAATGCCTCGGTCCCTGGAGCACTCTAAATTTTTCTTCCTTTGTGCAAGCTACTGGGGAGATGGCAGAGAGCATCTGCTCTGGGAGGGGAGGCTTCCCTCTGCCTCTCCTGGCTCGCACCCTCACGCACAAGACCTCAGATGCAATTTCTGCAGCTCGGAAGGTTTTACAGGGCCCTCGGTGAATTTTGCCCTCCCTGATTAGATAACCAAAGGAGCAGTGACTGTACTCTCTAGAGAGAAGATGCTGTCTCGTTCCTGCCAGAAGGACAGCTGGAGGGAGGGTGGGATTTTCAGCATGCAAGCACTTAGCCAGATCAAGGAAATGGGATGCAAAGCATTTTAGGCTAAGAAAGGTTGTTGTGCAGGGAAACATGAGGCTGCTGTTCTGCTAGGGAGATAACGCTTCTCAAAATGCTCCTGCGTGCCAAACTGCAAGCCTTAACCACGGCAGGTCAGTGCCTCTTTAAGGAAAACAAGCATGACAAGTCAGAAAAAAAAAAAAACCATCACTGTCTTTGCTGAAAAACTTTGATCATTTAAATGTTATTGATGCACATTAACTCCAGGAGAGATTGGCTGGGTGATGGGAAGCACTTCACCTTGACACGGGGAAAATATGTTGTTTTCTGTGCCTTGTCTTTTGCCTTGTCTTTTGTTTCATATATCAAATCAGAGCTTAGCCAAGTGAATCAGCTCAGGAAGCATTTAAGATTTATTTGATTTTGGGGAAGGTACAGCTTTCCTCATCTTCACCAGCTGTGGGGGAGTAAGTATGGATAAAAACAGGAGGAGCTTTTGAAGGAGGGATCTATAATTAACAACCCCTCAGAAGGGAAACTTTCCTTTTAACTTACTATTAAAATGGAAGTGGTTGAGACTATACATTTTTGGCTCTGGGGATCTCGTACGTATCCTTGACAGAGCCCTGCGAATTCCTCTAATCCCTGCCTCAGAGCGTGTGTGTGCTTTAAAAACAACCCCACGGAGGGCTCACCTCGACCCTCCATTTGGCTAAAAAATGGGGAGGATTCCCACAAAAAGCCCCAGAGCTTCCCCCCAGCCTCCCACAGAGCCCCGGGTGATGGGGAAAGGAGCTTCCCACCCCTTCCCACCCAGCTCTGCTTCCTCGCAGCCCTGAGCCCTACGTGGGGAGGAGGAGATGCTTTCCACCAGTTCTTTTTAACCCGAGGAAGGAACGTGTCACTTCTAATGGAGCTGACAGCAGCAGGGAGGGTTTTTAGGTTAGTGGTTGAAGAACACACTTGTAATGAGTGAAGTAATTGAATAAATGCTGACAATTTGATGTGGAAAATGCATAATCAGCTAGCTCTGGAAGGTTGACTTGTTCTTTTTTCTCTTTCTTTAGCACTGGGATAAACACATTTATTCTCTTCCAAGCAGGTGATGTGTTCAGCAGCACAAAAACAGCAGATATATGCACATGCTTTCCTCCCAGGCACACATGTGCTGATTGCCAAATAATTGACCCAGTTATGCTAATATCCTGTTTGCATCACTGGAACTTAATAAATACACATATAATCAATCTCAGCCCTTTTTCTGGAGCCGTATGCTGGCTGAATGAGCTAGTACTCCAGTAGTTTCACTGGCTCTAGCCTAAATTACAGTAGCTGTACCTGTCCTAGGGAGAAAAGTTGGCAGTCCCTTGGGTAGATACAAATGAGGTCACACCAGGTAGCACAAAGAGCTGATTGTGCAGGAATAACTGGGAGCACAACTGGCTTTTCAGATCCCAAACACAGCCAATAAATTGTGGACGCCGTCAGCGGAGCTGATGCATTCAAGTGCAGTGACTTTCCCTCCCCAGCCATCATCCCAGCTTTATGCAGATGGAAACTCGGTGAGCTTCTTGTCATCTAGCCCCCGGTTTCAGCCTGACAATGGGAACAGCATCATCTGTGTCATGTATGTTGGAAGCAGTGAATAGAGAGCTGAGCTCACTAATCTATTTGCATATTGAAGATATGGAAAAAAACAGCCTTCTTGCTTACTTTCCTGCCTACTCAAATATCTGTGACACAAGGAGGAGAATATGGGGCTGCTTCATACTTCAGATCTCAGTGCCCTTGAATAAAGGCTGCTCTGTGCAGCCTTTTGGGATCAGTGTGAGAGTTAGCGACAGTAAAAAAAAACACCTCTCAGTATCTGCAGGCTGGTGGACAAAAGGCAGTTCCTGCTCATCATCATGGATACCTTGACTTTATGTCATCAGGACACCTTCTCCACTCCACATCCGAATCAGCACTTGCATATCTGGGGCACGTAGGTTTGACCTGCCAACTGTTAAATAAATTACAGCATGCTCCACCCAAACTATTAGCATGGAGCAGCACACAGCCCCAGGAGAGACAAGCTAAGGACACAGCAGTTCACAAGAACAATGAGCCGTAGGAGACTTTCCTTTTGGATAGAGTTGAAAGAATTGTTTATTACAGAAAAAGCGAACTAGCAGCACACGGCAGTTCATCCATATCCTATGGAGGCACTGGGCTATGACTCCATATTCAAGGCTGGGCTCAAGTTCTGGCTTGGCTCGCCTTTCAGCAGTTCTGGATTATCTTCTTTTTAATTTGAACAGCTACTTTTCCTCTAGGTTATCGCTGTCTTAAGCAGTAGAAGTGAGATCCAGATCAGGCTTTAAGGTTTGGAATTTACTTGCTTTTTCGTATGCTTTCTGGTATTAATTTCATATGCAGTGGAAAAGTAATATCCTGTCTGTCACCAGGGAGGAAGGGATGTGCGTGCATATATACGCACAGACATTGCTAACTGTTGAGCTTTTTCACTCAAATTTCGCATTTGTGAAAATTTCTAAATTAAAGCTAAAATCAGCTGCAGAAATGATGAATGTGAAATACCAATAAGGCAAGAGCATGAGATGTTTTCTCTTGTTTTCGTAACTCATGGTCTTTGTGTGTAAGAGTGTATTGCATGGCAACTGCATTCACACTTCTCTTTAATAAAAGATTCTAGCAGATGGACCCACTATTAACGTGTATCCCCCAGATTTGCATATTTCATATTCATGCCAAGATGGCACTAAGCACACACGGGATGAACGAGACTGATATAAACACAATTGCGCCAGATTAATGCAGTGATCAAAGGGTATTGTCCTAGCATCCCCGTTAGGAATCTAGATTAATATTGGTTATTAATATTGTTAAACTTCTACTGGAGTCAAATTAAGGTCTTCCAAATACAATTGGACAGGGCTCTTAGGTACTACAAGTTGATGAATATGTTATAAATTCCCGAGGGAGAGAGCTAAGAAACAGCATTTGCATCTGATCTGTGAAGAATCCAGCGCTGGAAATGTGCAGACCTCAAGGTTTGGTCCAGCATGCCGTGTAATTAGGACTCACTTGAAATTCAGATCTTATCCAAGATCAGTATCTGAGTTTCTCAAAATTCAACTGCAATCAAATCTAGTCAGAAGACAAGACTGTGTGTAATATCTTATCAAATATTAGGCATTACAAAGTGGTATTCTGGAGCCCAAAATATATTTGATCCTATTGTTCCAGACCATTAATCAAACACAATGCTGCACATACTAATAGGATCAAATATTTATGAATGAGCATTGTTGTGACTGCAAAAATTAAACACAGCAGGTTTTAAATACACGAGATCTTGAAAAGGAAAACTTTATTATCTCCCATATATCTGGTGCCAAATTCAGAGTGAATTTTAAGCGCATCTTAGGTAGTCTGTGCTTGAGTAATTTACACTTTCCTCCAGCTCCCTTCAGCGTGTAAATTATACCTGCTTCCACCTATATTGAATCCAACCCATTGCACCAAGGATACTAATGAAATCATGTAGCACCAGATAATGCAGTTTTTTTTCATTGTGGGGGGGAGGCAGGGGGACTGTATGTAAGCATTTCCACTGCTTCTGCATGCTGGGTCGATTCTGGACGTGGTGAAGTCATTCCTGGATGCTGGGAGTTCTGTCCCGTACTTCAACGGGGGCAGGATTTTGCTTGCTAGATCCAAAGGCAAGGCTTTGGCTTTAAGGTATACAGTAGCTCCACAAGCCTTGGTTTTGTCGAGAATAAATCATGTCAAGCCAATCTCATTTTCCTGCAACAGGGCAGCAAATCTCAGAGAGGGGAGAAGCTGGAGATGTGATGCATCTTGACTGCAGTAAGGCTTTTGGCACTGTTTTGCGTGGCATTTCGTGAGCAAGGTAGGGAAATATGATCTAGAGAGAAATGCTGTAAGGTATATGAAACCACAGAGAAAAGCTATCAGCTGGTTATTGTCGAGGTGGAAAGATGGCTCGAGTGGGGTGCTGCAGTGGTCTGTGCAGGCTCTGGTATCACTCAATAGTTTCGTTAGTGACTCGGGAAATGGAAAATGGAGACGACTCATTGGATCTGCTGACAATGCCAAGCTGAGAGGGGCGGCAAGTGCTCTCAGAGAACAGGAGAAAGATTCAAAATCTTGACAAACTGAAGAAACAGTCTGGAAAGAATAGATTGACATTCGAAAAGGACAAGAGCAAAACAGAATGTACTGGAACTACCGTAACGTATGTCGGGAAAGGGCTGCGTGGGCAGCGTCTCTACAGAGTTGGGGTAATATTGTGGGCAACAAACGAGCCCTGAGCCAACTGTGGTACCCCAGAGTGAGAAAAGCAATGCTGACACCAGGGTGTGTAAACAGTGTGTGGTGTACACTGCTCCACGCTGCTCCTGTCTGTACCGAGTGTTTGGGAGGAGCAGTTTTGGTTATCGGACTTCTAGGAAAATCTGGAAAAGGAGAAGAATGGTCAGAGTTCAGGAGAATGAAACTACTGAGACAGAAAGAGCTGCAGTCAATTACTCAGGGCTGAGTGGAGATACAGTAATGATCTTTCAAGGTGTAAAAGATGCTGTGAAAGTAATAAAGTGTTGTCCACATCCACCAGGGTAGGACAGAAGCAGTGGGCTTAGCAGCAAATGGAAGTTGGCTTAGAGGTTGGGGAAAACCTTCCGTCTATAAGAATAGCTGACAGCCAGGACGGATCGTCTGGGGAGCCTGTGGAAAGTCCTTAAAAACCTCCAGTGATGAGCAGGTTAGACACACACCTGTCAAGAACGATTTGGGCAGGGTTGATCCTACCCTGGGGGAAGGAGATGGACTAGGTGACTTCTCCAGATCCCTTTCGCTCTTATTCTCTGCGGTCCTGGGCGTGCTTTGTATGGCAGTGATGGTGTGGGAGCGGAGAGCTTGATTCTGCCGATCAGGTAAACGTTTTACATTGAAATGGGGAAGTTTTGTTTACTTGTCAGTCTGGTGTTTTTTCCAACTTAAATCTCACTAATTTCAGTGGAATACAACAGCATAAATTACAGTGGGCGTATGAGGAATATCTGAGGAGATAGATACTGAAATCCATTAATCTATTGATCGGATTGATTGGTGCGTTTCATTTAGAGTAGCATATAGCTATTTTTAAATATGTTTGAAAAGACTCTTCAAACACCTTTTTATTTCTTGCAGTGCAGGAGTTTTCCTGCTCTCTGCTTGGCGTGTATCCTTAAGCAGGCACACGGAAAAACCTGATGTTGGCACATGCAAAAGGCCCAGGCTGGAATCGTGCGCTGCCATAGTAAAAAGGAAACCACTGGTTTTCTAAATGAAGTCAGGCAGTGGTCTGGCTGCCAATTAATGAACACATTACTGTTAAGTGATAGCTTTGAAAAAAAAGTTCCTGAGTTCCCCTAATGGTTCTCGCTCCCCTTCCCTCCCTCCGTGCATTATATCGGCGGCTCGCTGACGGGAAGCAGAGCCCCTCCAGCAGCTCGATGCCCTCGTGCAGGGCCTGGCAGCGGGTAAGGATCCTGCACTGGTAAGTGCAAGGGGGGAATCTACGACAGCAGAATGCAATTCCACAAATTAATTTGTTCAAGACCCAGGGGTTAGCACTAATTTTGCACTAAGTACCAGGAGAGCTTTAATGACCGCAAATAGCAAACACTTGCATTTTTGCTTCATCCCACTCAGAAGCCAAAACTGCCAGGTTTACAGTGCCCTCTAGTATCGCGCTGGAGCATTAGCTTTCCCGTGCCACCTCCTGAACTGCCACTTCTCTGCATCGTTGCTCACTACAGCATATTTTCCATCCGTGCTTTTGCAGCGTAACCGCACCTGGCCGTGAGCACCGGAGAGGTGCCAGGAGCACTGCTGTCTCTCCAGGCAGGCAGAAAGGATTCCTTGGCTTTTGTCCTGACGCACTGATCCCACTGTTTTATGATAAAAGTGCATGTGAAGCTCTGCTTAGGGGGTTGTTGCAGTGACCTGGGTGCTTGGAAGAATCATATTCATTAGTTTGTGGCAATTTGTCAAAGAGATATTAATAATAACTTGTCTTAAAATGGACTTGGTCCCCTACAGCTGTTGCTGCATAACCACTAACCAGCAAAATACATGCTGGAGAAGGAGAAGGAAGGACAAAGTAGAAAAACCTGAGTCATACGAAACCCATTAGACATTACCAGGGACCACATCCTAGCCAGCTGAGGTCACTTAATGCAAGGACTTCTCAGAGCTGTGACCTTCAGCCTTGCTTGGATTTCTCAGTGGAGCAGATGCAGGAAAAATCCTTGTGGGAATAGGACATGGCACCTGCTGCAAGAGCAGGCTTATTTATAAAGCACCTCTAAAGATTTCCAGCTGCTGAAATAGCCTTTGGAGGCTGCCCGTCTGAGACAGAGACAAGGTTGTGCCGTGCCATTGCTGCTCTAAACAGCTCTGCAGGAAAAGCACTGATCTCATGGAGGCATAAGGAAATCTTAAACTCCTGTTTGCCTCCCAAGCAGAGCTGTGCTGTACCAGGGTGTTCTTTACCAGACAACCCTTTGTACAGGAGTTGGAACTAACGGTCACAATGGTTTGTAAGAAAGCAGCCCAGATTGTTGTTATTCTCAGAATTGTTGCTGGTTTTTGGCAGTGAAATAGTCAATTCAGGTGATGTCCATGTTGCCCACAAAGAGTTTTCTTTTGGGAGAACTGGTGAACTGTAGCAGGCACAATCAGGCTGTGAATACGTGGAAGTTAAGTTACATTAACTAAGCAGATTTAAAAAATGCATTGCTTAGCATCCATTTTCAGATTTTTCCTATCATTTTATACAGCTGCCAGTGAGAAATTGTTATGAAAAACAAAACAAACAAAAAAAAAACAGGCAAAAAGATGGAGCTTTTCTAGTATGCACCATGACTGACATTCACTTCACATGTCAATGGTGTTTTTTCCTTTGAAATATGTAATCTCAGGAGAAAGCTTCCTGCCAGCTTCGGCACCTACTTCTAGTTACTCCAGTTCCTGGGCTGTAAGCGATAGAAGATGCTTAAGCTACTCTTTCTTGATGGCACAGCAGAGAGCAAAACCAGGCTAAGAGCAACTCTTGTTAGTTTCTGAGAAGATAATTCTTCCTGCTTTTAAACCAGGTGTGAGGGAATGACACACTTTAAAAATAAACTATTACATGGAATAGGAAGCAGTGTCACAAGGACAGGGGCAGGTTAGAAAAACTGTTAGTAAAACAAAAGACTATTAGAAGTATAAAGTGTAGCAGGTAAAAAGGAATCTTAAGATGAGGCCACTGGTATGTATCTGAGGGCTGAATTGAATCTTATTATTCTTACTGGCTTTCAGAAACCTGCCATCTGAGACAGCTTTTTGTCTGTCTGTTGTATTGTGGGGCTGCATGGTACATACAAAGGTATTTATTTTCCAAAGTGTCATTGCGGAGCAGCAGGGCAAAGAGCAAAGGATTTAGGAGAATAACCTGCATCCCAGAAAAGTACCATCCCCTCAGTCCTCCCACCTTCCCCTGCAACTCTTAGCAGGATAACAACTTCTGGAGCTCAGGATGGAAACATCATTGTATCCAGCCAGCTGCTTCTTCATCAGAATATTTTCTTGCCCTCATGTACTATGCATTCAATGTAAATACTGAACTTTCATTATTGCCGATGTGATTTCTGCACATGGAGCCACGAGAGTCTGAAATAAGAGGTCTAGAGCCCTTCTACTTTAAATGCTAACTCCTGCAACTAGTGTGCTGGAAATGAAGAGCTATCTCATTGTATATGCAATATGTAAGTAGTTTGACAAGGATGTCTCTTTACAGCTTAAGTGTCAGCTCTGAATAGATGGATTGGGGGTCCTGAAAGACACGCTACACATCTCTGCATCATCGTTTGTAAAAACTTTAGTAAGTGTCTTAAATTCCTTGCACAGCAATACAAGCAACTGCCTCAGCTTCTCAAGGGCACTATACCTTTGATAATGAATGTATTTAAACAAAAGGGGGAAAAAAACCCTTTGCTGAATGTAATAGAATGCAGCTTTCTACTTTCATATTTCATGGGACATGAAGGTTCATCATTTATTGAAAATAAGATGTGGACCATCAGTAACATCCTGTCTAGATTTCATTTTCAGAGTGAAATGCCTTTGCAGTAAAATTACAAGAAACTGCTTTTCTCAGACAAAACCCTTGTGTTCAGGCTGTGTTGCAGCATTTTCTTGACTATTTTCTCCCTTTTGCTGTGGTCTGCTATAGCTTATTTTGCCAGCTGAGAAAATTCTTTTGCAAATCTGATTTCTCCTTTATATTTAAAAATTATATACTGCATGGGGGCAAGTTTCCATAAGCCTTCAGGACTTCAGATTTACTGCTACTCCTCGCTGGCCAACAGGCAAATTAATTTGATTAGAGCGCAACCTCCAAGAGAGAAGTCCAATCAAGAAGTATTTGGGGTCAGCTCATGAGTGAGCTCCCCCCAGTACATTACACTCCCTATTTCATGAGCTGAACTCAGTGTACACAAGCAGCATCTCCAGCTATTGCCTCACCTGTCACAAGACATCTTCATTGCAATAGGAGGACCAAAGCCTGTGCTGCCGGAGAGCTCACATCCTGCAATAATAGGCACTGCTAAACAAACCCCGCAGGGGGTATCAGTGAGCTGATGTGAATGAGGCAACTGAATGTCAAACCCCAGGCACGAGCACCCAACAAAGAGGGCTAAAAGTGACAGCTGATCCCTATTCCGTGGCAACCAACGGATGCCAAACAATGCTAGGGGTGGGGGACTTTGAATGAGGCATAGAAATAGCGAGCAGCATTTCATAGGGACAGAAAAAACAGGAAAATTACCATCAGTTTCTGAGACAGTTCTCTTGCCTACAGTAGTTCTCTGACATCCAAGCTAAATTGTGCAATGGATGCATTCCCAGAGGATGAGGATGAGACTATCAAATCAATGGACTGCACTCCCATCACCTTGCAATGTGATATTTGCTGCTCTCACAAACTAACAGGGCTGCTGGGTCAGTGTCTTGAGGACAGATCTCAATGGAAACCTTCTGTGCTGCAAAATGTTGTTTGGGTGGCTCAGAAGCTCTGTTTCCTTAGAATCAATATGGGATTAATGCAGCAGTGCTATATTGGAGGCACCAAGCTCTGGGAGATGCTAGCTGTAAGATGAGATATGGAACTGAAGTGTACTTGTAATGCCTACTTGTAATATTTTAACAATTCAGCCGCAGCTTTGTACGGCAGGTTATTAGCTGGGCTGCATAAAGCAATTCTAGCCAGAGCAACTGAGTTCTCTCACTCTGAACCTTGCCCCCATATTTTTATTTCCGTATAATATTCCTGACTTGAGTTCTTGCATGGCATTGCTATGCATTATTAAACTCCCACTATTTTCTACTCCAGAAGTGGCTGCATTTAGGTTCAGGTGAACTTGCTGTGGAGAGGTTAATCTACAAAAATACTGTATAAGTGCAAACTATTAATTACTGCTTTTGTATTTTTAAGTTGGGAAGCCATGGCTGCAGGGAAAAAGTTGGTACATTGGCTAACTTATTAAATTCTCTTACTCTCCCTGTCAAAGAACAATTTGGTCTCCTTCTTTACTCTTTTTCTTTCCTTTTTATTTCTACTTTTTTATTTTTGCAGAAAAACACAACAATCAGATTGTTTATCTGTTTTTCTCACAGTGAATGGTTTCCTTTGGGTTTTGTTCAGAAGATTAGGATCTCTTCTCAGAGCTGGTCCCCAACTGTATTCACATTTATGAACCCATACAAAGAACCATGAAGGGTAATATATAGCCTGATGATGCAACAGGCCGGGAGACAAAAAATAGCCCATTAATGGGACAAAGCTAATCAATACTAATAGCAAAGACAAAGATTTTAAAAGCATCTCAATGAAGTCAGGCACAATATTACCAGTCAGTCAATGAAAACTGAAGTGTGCCTGGGGGGAGGTTGGGGGCAAGATGGGGAAGAGAGACCAGGGCCCTTTTTGTGAGACCAGGATGGATCAGTGCCCCGGGGCGTTACAGCATGTCCGGGCTGCAGCTGGGCGAGGTGGAAGGAACAGCAGTGCTTCAAGGGGTAAAATGCTGACAGCACACGGCAGAGATCAGTTTGGTCTCCTCACTCGTTCTTCCTGCCTCTCTCTCCTCTTCCTGAACTTTTCCAAGTGCAGTTAGGATGTGAGCAGGAGGATTACTGAGCCCACATCAAGGTGTCTGTGCTCAGCCTTCCTCTTCTGCTGCTAAATTTGCTCACTTTTCAGGACAGAAGGTATTGTGGTTTCATTCCCTCCCTGGCAATAACTAATTCACCCAGGAAGCTGGCAGATTAAAGTGGTTCCTTCTCATTGCTCATCTCCACAAGTAAGATTTTAGATTTGGCACCAAGGTAGCAGTTTTGCATGTGATGCATGGGCATCCAAACACGGCAGCCAGTTCAACTGCATTCAGAAGAGGGCATCTAAGCAAGTCCTTAATTCTCAGAAACTCTAGGAGGACTGAGCAGCTCTTTGCCCTGCATTTGTGTAGTGCATGGCTGAGCAGAGCCCAGCTACAAAGGCTTGAGCGCTGTGGAATTAGGATCAATAAGGTAAAATAGCAAACAAAGTTTCCCACCCTGTACATCAGAAGTGTTGCATGGCTTTGAGCTGACAGCAAAGAGGAAGGTTGCTCAGCTGCTGTAGTTCTGCCAGTCCTTGGCCTCTGCTGAAATTGCTACAAAGGCAGAAAATCACTTCAGCTCACACTAAAGGAAGCAGCAATACTAGGGAGCTGCACTGGGATCATTAGGGTGGTTAATATTCAGCAGGCATATTGCTAAAAAGACACTGCGTGCTAAGGAAAAAAAAAAAAGCAACAAAACCCAACAGAGTGCATAGGTCTTTCTGGCAGAGATATTAACAGAGACTGTTTATTTTTTGTAAAACAGACTGTTAGTATCCATTAAGACCGGAACCACTGCCATGCCACATCTCACTAAGGTCGTTGTGGAGTGGTTGTGAAAGCAGACCTGGGTAATATGGGCCATATTTAAGCCCATGAATTAGAGATTAAATGCTTTTGATTGCTTTACTGGTCTTCCAAAGATGACTTCTCTACTCTGGCACAAAATGCTCCTGTCAAGCTGGCGTTGTGGCTTTGGTCAGGGGTCCAAAATAAAGAGGGCTAAACACTACCCATGCCTGCACATACATACAGAGATAGATCTTCTGCAAGAAATCTCATTTACTTAATTAAAAAATAAATAAGATTAAAGCTCCAGGAATTATTTGGATGGACCCTCTGCAGGAAGTACAGGCTATCTGTCATCATAAATGCACTGTAGCTGTAAAAGGAGTTTTCAATGTATATAGAGACTCTGTAGTCCAAAATGTGTTATCAAGCAGAAAAAGCAAATCCCTGTAAAGGGCCACCTCTTGCTATAATGCAGGTCTTTTCTATAATAGAGTCAGCTCTGATATAGGACTATTGCTGCACTGCAAGCTGTAATAAATATTAATGTGTCAAACTGCACGCCACCTCTATTTCAGGATGGAGGCAAAAGACAGCCTTACAGAAGATGAGTCGCAGTCCTGCTAGGGATCTAATGCATTCCTAGTGCTTTTGTTAAGAAATCTCTCTTTGCAGTGATCCCACCCTGAATTTCTCTAAAGAATCGCCAAAAATTCCACTTTAGTCTATAAGAAAGGCAGGAAATCTGCCTGCGCTTGGGGCAACACCATGGGGGGAGTGATATTTGCACTCCATGCTGTGTTCCTTGCAAAGCTGCCCCAACGCCAGTCCAGCATTTTGTAATGCAACCCCCAAGGTCATTCCTTACAAACTGAAAAGTCATATGTTAAAAGCCCAACATACACCTTCTTGCAAAGAGATGCTGATATTTCTATTGTATTTATTTCTCATGGTGCAAGTACTCTACAAAGAAAACTGAATTTGTATATATCTGCACGTGTCTTATATTTTATAAGCTAATCTTTTCTTTTTCTTGCCTGCATCATGACACTGTATTAAATATCTTACCTAAGCATGTCTGTAAGTATTATTGCTAGACCAAACATTCGAATGTATACTTATCTTTAGACACAATATTACTCTAAACATAGGATATAAATGTAAATAAATATTACACTAAATATTTATGTTTACCATCCCATGTAACAATAGTTTATCAAATATTTACTACACTACTTACCTGTACTCTTGTGGGCATAACTGCATAGCTACTTATGCTACAGAGTGTTTTTGTGGTTGATTAAAACGCATTTGTGTGTATATCTGCAATGTTTGGTAGGCCTGGTTAAACAGCCACTTAAATAAGCAAGCAGGGAATCTTTCTTTTTTCAAAAAAAAAACCAAAGCTTGTTATAGATTCTGCAATATTCTCTATACAGAGCTCTTATTAACATTGTGCTAGATTAGGTATCAGTGAGCAGCAGGGTATTTTTAAAGTGTTGGGATATCACGCACGGTGTTACTCTGAAAAAAAAAAACAACACTGATTTGTAATGAGCCTCGATTGTGAGTTTCAGCTCACAATACATCGATGAAAGAGAACTACACAGAAATGTTTCTGTCCAGGCATAATCCTGTTAGGTTAAGAGGCAGGAGAATATCAGAAAACTATCCGGATGTTTTCTTCAGCAGAGCTTTAGGTGAGGTTGAGACCTGGATGAAAATCCCACTGTCTCAAATCCCAGACTGAAGAGGCAAGGGGATTACATACTCGTACTGCAGGAGGAATCAGGTGGGTTTTAGTGCTTATTCCATCCTCGTTAAACTCATTGCTCTACAGGAAAACACTGTTGCTGCTGTTCACTCCATATAGATTCCAGCAGAAACAATTTTCCTGCAATTAGTCAGCGGTGAAACTTGGTACTTAGGCAACCTTAGGTGGTAGCAATCACAATTCTTAGTCCCTCTGGTCTGTCTCTAAGCAAAGTTTCATATCCTTGTGATGCAAGAGGACTGCATTTTCCAAGAGCAGACAACCAGCTGTGCTTTTTGAAAAGTCATACAAGACTCCCAACAGAAATGATTACTTTGATTCATATTTAATAGCAAAAATGCACCTAAAAACCTTGTTCATTATGCTCATTAGCTAATTTATTAACAGAAATGCAACAGGAATGAGGAAGAAACAGGAGCCCTTACTTTTTATGGTAGATTTTAAGCAAATAACCTATTAAGGCAAATAACCAACGGGTTGATGTGGTTGCAATTTCATTAATTTCAAATAAATTGGCTTTTGTTGGTCAAATTATAACCCAATAGGAGGTTGTTACACTGAAGAAAATCTGGCCTAACACTTCAGAACGACATAGTATCAGCCAGCAGGGCTGGAGGAGGTGAATTTTGTAAGAAAAAAAAAGACTGCAATGAACATGAAAAAAAAAAAAAGACCACAAAAGCAAGCCATTAAGTGCTTTTTCATCCTAACTAAGTTCATTGTGAAGGGTGGTTGGGAAAAGGGGTAATATGAGACTTTCTTATTGAAAAAAATATCGATTGTTAGGAATCAATAGCATTAAAAAGCTGTGTCTTAAGCACCAAGCTTTGAAGGACTCCACAAGCTTTTCCGTTCCCTGTCTATTCTCCTGCCAGAACTTTGATAGCTTTAGCCTGCAAACCAGCAAGTGCAGGGATTTGATGGTGGCCAATATATATTAAAAAAATTAAGGTGTCAAGCATGAATTTTATTACATCTGCAATCAGATGTACTTCCTTCAGTCGGCTCATTTGCAATTAAGTCCAGCTGTTCTCAGTAGAAAGGCCTCTTCCACGGAAATTGCTGTAAAATTTAATGGGAGGATTTTCCTTGGTGCTTTGTTGTAAATATTGTTTTCCTAATAGGCTTGTAAAGGGCTTTGCTTTCTTATTCAATGGCCAAGAGAATATCTGTAATTTTTCAGGCATTGGAGAATGAATAGGTCAGTGATAAGAGCTCATAAAACTTATAAAAATATTCTCATTATATAGCAATAGCAAGAGCTTTAAATTTGAAGTAGAGGAAGTTTTTGAACTTTTTTTTTTGTCTGCATAGGTTTGTGTTTACATATGAAGGACTATTTTTTAAGTGACATATCAGACAGTACTGGATCAATATGCTTTATTGGGTTTCTTCTGTCTAGAATCAGGTATGACAACCAGGGAGGCGCACCAGGTTGTAGACATCAGAGAATGATCCTTCATTTCAATATTACACTGTAACATCCCACAAGGGCCAAAATACTACACCATTAACTTACAAAACTTAGTGTTTAGACTACTACAAGAGAATCCAGTTTGGATTTTAAGCAAATGATAAAAATAAGAAACTTTTGTATGTTACAAAATGTTACTGTGTCCACACAGCATCATTTTCCTTTTTGTCACTTAGGCAAAGCTTAGATTGTGTTTTTCATTTCTTTTTTTTTTTTTTTCTTTTTTCCTTTTCTTTTTTTTTTTTTTTAATTTAATCCTCTAGCAGTGCTTTCAGCAACATTTTCAATCTGTGTGCTTCTGTCACTCCTGGAGAACAGTGCCTAAAATAAAACAGTGAGGTTTGTAATTATTGACATTATTTTAAGATGGAATGCTGAAACATTAAATGTAACAAAATGAAACATTATTTTGAGGGGAAATGTTGAGACATGAATGATAGCAAATACTATTATTGTGGATTTATTTTCACCCAAGCAAAAATCAGACTCCTTCTCTAATGGTGAAATATGACCTGGCTCTTGCAGAGGGAGTAATTTGCTAATTTGTTTAATGTTGTTATCTGTGCAGGAGAGCCCTGCAAGAAAAAGAATTGGGAATGGATCAAAAGTGCAGGTTATTTTTGGAGACAGAATTAAGCTACTTTTTATTCTTGAAGACAGTGATCATATTCCTGCTTTGGCAGCTGTGAATACTGAGGAGAAAACAACTCCTCCTGGTTGAAAGTTGCGTTATCATTGCTGTATTGGTTTGTGATGCCAGGGGTAAAACTAATGTCCTATCAACAAAACCTTTCTGCTGAGGCAGTGGAAGTCCTTCTGCTAGTAAAGTTTATTTGAACCAGAATAAGTTACAGTAGAAGAAATATCCTTTTGCTACTATACTCATATAGCTACCTTGGCAATTCTTCACAGTTTAAAATCCCATCTCCCATATCTGCAAATAGCAAGAGTTAGCTGGCACAGTTTGAAACAGTTCTCCAAAATAGTGTAACAGATAAAGTTATAGAGGAAATCTCTGTTGAATGTGTATGTTCCCTTGTACAGGCTTGAGAACAGATTGATAAACCTGGTAAGAGATGATTAATCAAAAGGCTTTGGATCAGGAAATGACAAGGAAGTCAGAGCTTGCTGCAGAGGAATGTGAAAAGATAAAGCCTCTGTAAGAGAAGAAAGTCATAGAGTGATTAGAAAAGGAACCTCAGTAGCACACGATTACCGGGGAAGGAGAGAAAGGTGAGAACAAGTGAAGTTCATGCTTGGGGTGGACATCTGCATATGTGTTTTAGCTGTTTAGCTTGCTTGGTTTTGGTTGAGTCACTGCCTCTAGAATAAAGTATGGGAGTTTTCATCTTGAGGTAGTTCCTGCAGACAAGTTAAAGTGTTTGCTGTTGGATTAATTAATCTGCCAGGTCTGCCCAGCAGGAGTGGAAGGAATAAGCAGGAGGCACAAGGAATAAAATAGGTTTTCTTGTCCAGGAAATGGCTAGTACTTGCCTTTTCCTGTCCTAATCCTTAGGCTTTATAGGCAATACTCAAAAAGGGAATCAAAAAGGAAAGCCACAGTGGGGAGTGTGGATAAATGACAGTGACAGGAGGGTCTACTGCAGTTCTGGAATGAGCAGCTTTGAGCTGAATGACAACGTGTGCTGTCGCTCTGATTGGTTGTGCTTCCTTTATCGGATATGCAGTTGTTAACACCTTGCCATGAAGGTGCAGTCTCTGATGAAACTCTAGGAAGGTCCTTTGGTCTTGCAATCTGCTTAAGCCCTTCCTTGCTTCAGCTTTTGCTATGTGTAACATGGTGTAGTTAGTTAACAAAGGGCTCAAGAAGAAACATCATATGAGGAGGGAATCAAAGAAACAGCATTTCTGTGGTTTTGTTACCAGCTAGCAGTATTCCAACAAAGCACTAGATCATTGGCATAATTTGGCTGAGAAAGCTGTAAATAACCCTGAGGTGCCATGGTCTGTTCATTCACTGAAGTTCTTTGCATACTTCTTTCCCAGCCTTTATATTTAAAACTTACACATGATATATAGAAGCTTTAAAGGTGTCTGGGTCACATTTCAGCTTGTTTCTGGTAAGAGGAACAAGCACAAATGCACATTTTAACTCCATAACAGAACAAGTGCTATAGGAAGCTGGAGACCCAGTCCTGACTGCTCCCCACATTAAGCACATTTATGGTTTGTGAGCTGTGATCCATCAGGGAGGTGCATGACAGCTTCTAGAGAAAGCTTTCTTGGTCTCTTAAGGATTCCCGCAAGCATTATTCAGCCATCAGATTCACAGCCTCTGTATCAGCACTTACCGATGTATTTGGCTTAAGTGAAGACGAGCATATATAGAAGTCTGGCTCTGTTTAAAATAGTAGATGTGTTTGAGACAAGAGTCTGGGATCCAATATTGTGCTGTTTGAGAACAAGCAGGTTCTACCTCGCATCCAAATGTTTTGTTTGTTTGTATTTCAATCTTCAGCTTCGCTCTAACCTCAGAAGGTGACTGGAATTAATTCTTCTTATGTATAAAAATTGTACATGGAGTTTTGGAACTGGAGAGTTCCAGACCCTTGGGATAATACTTTCCATTCTTCTCCACTCCAAAAACTGAAGGGAATCTTTCCATGATGTGATGAGAATCTTCATGAGTATACAAGAGAGCATCTTCACCACAGAAGTTTATAGGAGGCTTGGGACCAGAGTGGCACTTTTCATGAAAGATCTGTTCCTTCGACACCTGAAGTTTTCCTTTACATCTGGTGTCTTGAACCCAGTTCCCATAACACTTCGTAGGCTGAGCACAAAGAAATTGCTTTTGTATGCTGTTCCCTTCTTCTGGCAGGAAATGCCTGGTGTCCATAAGCAAATTATCTTCTAGCAGTTTATCTCACCACTTAAAAGGAAATAATTAAACAGCTTTAGAATGAAAACAGGTTTGCTTGACACTGCTCTTGTCCACTCGTTTTGCATTTCTCGATGCAGTTCAGAATAGATACAGCAAGGTACCTGCAAAGAGCTTAGCCCCACACGCGATCGATATCAGAAAAGATAAATCAGCTGCAATTGACTACAGGCTGTACTGTCACTAAGTGACGATGAAAAATGATCACTACTTGAATACACTGCATTTTTATCTTTAAATCTTTCAATAGAAGCAGTGTCAATAACAGAGCACTAAATAATCTCTAGATAGAAGGAAAATCTTTTTTCTTTTTTTTTTTTTCTTTGTTTCTTTATTTTTATTTATTTATTTATTTATTAAGATGGAAGATGGATGTGACTTTTCTGGAGATCTTAAATACTAAAGTATGGAATTAGACCTGCAAATCTGCAAATTCCAGAAGTGATTGTCTGTTTAGACAATGTCTGTCTCATTTTAGGAAGGACTGGCTTTATTCTGCTTGAAAACAGCTCAATTCCACATAATGAATGCACCAAGGTAGCTGTAAGTGGAATATGCAGGAATAAAGTACATAAGGATTTTACTTCTCATGTTCCTTTGGGGATAATATATCTCTCTGAATTGGATACAGCTGCCAGAGATGGCCTTTCTTCACTTTAAAATGCCTCTGACCTTTTCCTGAGCTAACTGGACAGTTTACCATATTGGCCCAAGTATAAAGCAAAGTCTTTTTCAGATAACAGCCTTGGGAAAAAATCCAGCTTGCTCTGTGTCTGGTGACGGTGCCACACACGGCTCTGGTCCTTCACATGCCTGTGGATGATGTTAGCTGCCGTGTTGGTGCGGCGGCAGGCCAGCACCTACAGTGCACACCCCTTCAGGTTGCTTTTGGGTCTGCTGCTCTTAATGGAGCAACAAAGTGAGTGTGTTTGTGTTGCCATCCTGAGAAAACAAAGGTAGTGTTTTATTTGAAGCCTATTTATTTCCACATCATATGGTGCCTCCTCTGTTACCAAGTTTTTACCAAGTTTTGGTGTTTCTTTTATCCCACGTTCTGAGATGGCAAGAAACACTCCAGAACGCCTTGAACACCACCAATTTTTTTTTTCTCCTAAAGGACGTTTTCCATAGCAATGTCGGTGGGAGGTAGCAGCTGCTGGATAAACCCAGTCCAGTGGCGATTTGAGCAATGCCAATTGTGTCCTGCTAACACAGGGAGTGCAGCAGTGACTTTTGGATGCTCTACACAGTTTTCAGAGCTGTGCTTCCCACATGGAGCCCACTGCAGAGGAAAGGGCCTTTTGGCTACAGACTCTGTAAATGGATTTCAATTTAGCTGCCCTACAGATTCCAGAAGCAGAATCTTCAGGCATGCAGCAGGGCTGTAGAAAGGCTTATTGATTTAAAAGTCCCGTTGTATCTACTTAAAGTTTGGCTCTGATACTTTGTTTAATAAAGGTCAAGATGAAGCACTGAATTCCTGAAATACTGAAGTTCTGAATATCCCACAGCTTTGATTTATTCTGCCTGTTTTGTCTGGATTTCTGTTAAAAAAAAAAAAAAAAAAAAGCATGGTTGTCTGGTTGTCTGTCCTTCATAATGGGTTGATGAACAATACAGCGTGGAACAACTTGAAAGCAAATCTGATCTATGAAGTAGCTAGAACTGCTTGACTTGTCTGGAAACTGCATGTTTCCATGCTCTCATTCAGCCTTGAGCATATCTGACTACAGTTATCTTTGTTGTTGGTCTCTCTGTTATAACTGGAAAATGGTTTTCTGGTTTCATACCAGAAAAGCTAAAGAGTAAAGAATAAGACCTTGCTGCTGCAGGATGGCTGATGCTTTAAAGGGAGATCAGCCCAGTTTCATCTGTTAACAATCCTGCTGAGATTGATTGGTTTATGGAGAGGTGATTATAAAAGCCATCAAGTAGTTTAATTAGGGTGAAGAGTCAGGAGAAGTAGCTTGGCTTTTGTGAGAAGTACTGGAGCAAATGGCTCTTGGCAAGTGGCTGGTGGAATGGAGAAAGCTAAGCTCTGGAGTTAGGCAGCATGGTTCCTTGGCACACTCTGATCATATTTAGGAGGAACAAAGCTGAAGATTGCAAAAATTGTGCCTGAGTCTGGTTCATATCAAGTCTTATTGTCCTTGTAGGCTTTTCTCAAGTAATATTTACTAATCAGAACCTTTAGAACACTTTGAACTTCTCTCAGTGGTTGTTACCACGTCAGGTTTTTTAAAGAGACGGGGGAAAACCAACCTCTACTTTCTTAAGCTGCATGTTTGCCCCTGCCAAGAAGCACCACCATATATTGTACAATGATTTCCATTATATTTACTGTCACAAAAGTAGATACACAGCCATTTAAAACTTTCATGTGCCTGTTCAATAAAGAGCAATAGCTCGTGGATGTGCCCAATCATGCACTGAATAAACATCATGTTTCAAGCTTCTCCTTGCCTGTTGCAAAACCCTAACTCTGCAAGAAACTGGTAAGGAGTAGAATTGAAGCATCCAAATCTGCTGACTGCTGCTAGGCAGTGACGCTGGAATGATTGTGCCAAATCCTGGCCCTTCGTGACAAGGGAAGTGGAATTTTCCCCAGAGCAAACCAGTGTCAGAGAGAAAACCCAAGGCACAAGACAGAGCATTCAAAAATACAGCGCAGGAATAAAAAAAAATGGCAAATGGGTTTTAACTAGTTAATTTATGCAATAAAGGACCATCCCAGAATGATGTGAAAGCCTGATCTTGCAGTCCTTGAATAGGGGAAACATGTTTAACTGATTCTAATACTGCAGAATCATCAATACAAACAAGAAGCAGTAACTGGGTCATTCTGTCTCAGCCACTTGCATATTGCAGAACTACTTGTCTGTTCCTGCTACTATTTCGTTCCCTGCTAATGTCTTATTTAACCTGCTCAGGATAGTTGTCAGTTTGAAAATGTGCAAAATACATTAAATTTTAACTACATAACTTATAAATACATGTACTTGTGCAGATTTTTTGAAGTGACTAGGATCTGAATGTATAGGGCAACAGAACATGACTCAAAGCCCGATTTAAAGAAAGAAGTATGTTTTGAGCAAGCATCAACAGTTAGACTGAAAAGCAAGGCAAAAGCATAGGGTTTTTTTTAGATGTTGAGTGGACTAAATGCAATGTGAATTTATCTGCAAACCATCTGTGATTTCTGGTATTTTTGATGCCTTCACAGCTCTAATTTTAAGCAGTTATGTAGCCTTTAAATAATGATGGTTTCTTCCCATTCGGCTTTACATCAGACTCCATACTTGATCACTGAATGTCTAAAGAAAAGAAGTGGCTGAGTATAATTCTCTGCAGATTGCACACATACAGAATAAAACAGCAGCCTTTTATTTTTGCAAGTAAAATTTGACATATTTTGGGACAGAATTTCCACACGCATAAAATGCACCATGAGTTTTGCTGGGTATGGTTTACTTTTTGTATTTTGCATTACACTTCTCATGCAAATTCAGTGCTGGGATAAGGTGTTAGGTTGACTTCCCCAGAGACTGCAACTCCAGAAGCAGCACAGCATAACAGCAAATCTCTTTGAATTATCTTAAAACTGATATCAAGGGTGCCAGTTTCATCAGACACAAGGGAATCTGAGAGTCATAATCCATCCAGTCCTCAGTGGCTCTGCAGACAAATCTGTTCCATGCTGAATTTTTTTTGTGTGTGATGTGGACACCTTATAGCCACAAACTGAAACAAAACACTGGATAAGAAACTGAATAGCCCTCCAAAAATTGTAGTTCTTACAATTATAGTGACCCTTAAGGGGACTGGAAGGCCTCCAGGTCTGTTTTCCACATACCATGTTGTGAGGAAAGATCATTTCTAATAGGAGCCAAGTCTCCTGAGAGCCTGAAACAATACTAAGCTAATTCCATTCATCCTACAGGAAATCTGATGATAACTACATCATTGTCAGCTCAGTTCATTATTTCACTGTTTCTTCTGGCAGAAATGTTCAGATAAGGTTTTCACTCACTATTGTTGGATATAGTGGGAGATTCTGATTCAGGGAACAATAGGAAAGAAATAGTACTGAAGATCAAGGCTCCCCCACATCTGAAAATGCCTTGCCATTTCAACACTGTCTAAAAGGAGGCAGGATGCATTCCCCTCTCTTGGCAGAAGCCTCACACATGAATTGATAACCCCACAGCTTCTTCTCTGTTCCAGTGATGCATTGTGTAGTAAACTCTGTGGCAAACTGAAGACTGAATACCTGAAAGAAATTAATGTAAAAATAACAAGAATATTTTACTAATTGTATTGTTGAGCCTCACCGTTATTTGAACAAAAAACCCACATCAGTTTATTAGATTTATCTGAACTCTTGTCAAGATCGTAGCAATGAAGCATGAAGAAATGAAGAGGCCCTGCTGATGATTATCAGTCCAGCTTGCCTCAGAATAAATATCAGCATTGATCTACTTCAGAGGAAGATGAAGATTGTTTCTTATGATGTCATTTATTGCAAATGCTGAGTCCTATCCAAGCATTTCATGAGAGATTATCTGCACTTGCTAGGAAACCCAATAGTCACCATTAGTTTTGTCTCCTGACAACAAAATTAATTTCTTTTAAATGAGAATGCATTCCTAATTGGGTACTTTCTTCCCTAACAAATTGTTTACAGTATCTCTGCAAGGATTCTGAAAGCATCCCTTTTCTTTGGTGTTACTGATTAATTACTGCCCGCTTGGTTCTTAGTAGCTGCAACTGGAGTACCATAACGTACTTTGCTGTGAAGGGTTCATCTTAATTACATGCTCCCCAGTCAAGTTTCTGCTTTGGGAGAGAACTGTACTTTTGTCAAACTGCATGTGATGCCACTTTGGATTGTTACTTCTTCCCTCCCGCCTCCTCACCCTTTCACTCCAAATGAGTTCAGAGCTTATGAATGTTATGAGACTGACAGCACCCAAAATGAAATTCTGTCTTTAGCCATAAAACAGAGCCAGAATTGGCAGTTCAGTGCAGTCTTCTCTATTCCATCTCTTACTCTATCTACATGGCACAATGCAGCAGTGTGTGCAGATAACTGGGCTAGCTGAAGTGTAACCGTGTTAGCATAGTGGTCTGCCAAAGCTAATTAGCAATGCTGAGAGGCAGGGTGAATTAGTCTGGTCAGAACGCTGAACTAACAGAGCAGACTGCTTCCAGGACTGCAGCTGCTGTTTGCATCTCTACATGACACTGCGTTGTGCAATGTGGATATAACCCATATGCTTTAAATGGGATTTTTTTTTTTTTTTTTGGAGGGAGATCACTGGGTTCTTGAGCTTCTGGCAGAGACGTTCAAAAGATGTCAGTTCTGATGTTTTCTCATATGTGGATATATGTCCATGTTGGGCCACCCAAATCATTTTGCAAAGCCCACTCAACAGCTGTCAGATAGTAAAGAATATTGCATGTTTTGAACATAAGTTGGATTTTTTATTATTATTATTTTTTTACGTTTTACCAGTGATTATAAGGCTAAAAGTTTTATTTATTTATTTTTATCAGGAGTTTTTTTTTTTTTTTTACCTTGGAGATACCGTGGTTTCCTGTACCTTATATCCATAATGACAACTTAGGATATACCTGTAGTGAAGACAAAACTAGCATACTGCCATGGTTTGGACAAGATGATACTTAAGGAATATTTCTCACAAGAAAGAAGTGAGCAACTTCGGCAGGGCAATCCCTACAAATGAGCACATGAAACTATGCAGTCTTTTCCTTCTATACGTAGCAAGCAGGGGGAGGAGTAATAAGAGGAACTGCTCTTAACTTTAGCCATTACCTTTTGGTGTGGAAGTGGAGTCTTCCTTAACTCCTTGCAGAGCCAAGGGAGTTCAGGAGAACTTGGCTCCTCATTACTGCTCTGGCTGAGATAGTCCTGTCCTTTCTGCCTCTGGCTTCTGTTCCTTGATGCAGTACTTTTTTGCATAAAGAACAAACTATTCCTATCTTGTTTGCATTTGCCTTTCTAAGTGTGTTCAGTCCACTGCTGATTCTCTGCAGTACAACACTTTACATTTCACCGTTTATGTAGGCTGAACTATATTGCTTCAGACCATATTGCTTCCAGCGCTGCTTTACCTCTGTGCCTAGATAGAAGAACATTATCAAGATCCGAGTAGTAGAAATGCAGCCTTTTCATTTTCCCAATCTTTATGCTAAGTAATAGGGTTTCAGTAATCAATACCTTGTATGTTGTCTGAGAACATTTATTTGATAAGATGCAATTTTCAGAATCTGCTGCATGATAGACAGAAAAGTGTCACTGAGTGGAGAGCAAAGCCTCGCTTCACTTGGCCAGTGACACATCTGCCGTTCCTTGTCATACTCATTTCCATTTTACATATTAAAAAAAAAGCATCCCCAAGTAAAGGATGTGTGTGAATTGTGCTTACTGAATTTAATTAATACCTGTATGAAAGAGGTTGTTATTTATTTTAGAAACTGAAAACAAACAAACAAACAAAAAAAACATCCCGGTGCTGAGTGGAATGACTACTGGCCTGTGCAGCGCTTCACTTATTTTAGCTTTATTTATTTTAGCTGCACTTGAAGGGTGAAGAAGAGCTGGTGGTAGGATCAGAAACATAATCAGCTCCTACAAAATCAAACCAGTAACACTTGGCATTATGACAGCACTTTCAAACTCCACAGGGCTTGGCAAACATTTGATAATTGAGGCTGGGTCTCACCCTATTACCGTAACTCAGGCCCTAGCCTTAAAAACTTCATTGTGCCCATGAGCGTGAGGCTTACAGAAACATTCTTGCGAGCCTAAAACTAAGCACAGTTGTTGCAGAAGGACGGGGGGGCTTCCTTTCTATTTTAAATGATTTTATTTCTGTCGGAACGCCTGCTAAAATCCATACGGTGCATCAAAAGGAGGGGAATACACCCCAGCTCCTGAGGTAGCTAGGATACTACTAGCAGCGAATGATGCAAAGCATGGGAAAATAGAAGGAGAAAGGACACCTGGCTGGAAAAAAAAAAATAACATTTTGAGGAAGGAGACAGGTATGTTGGAGCTACACACACCAGCGCTCAGTTTTTTTGCCCCAGGGCCGGGCAGACATTTCCTCAGTTTCTTCTTTCACACAGGGCGGGCGCGGTTTGCGAGAAGCAAACCCGCCCCTTCCAGAAGAAACCCCTGACGTTACGAAAAGACGAAAATAAATAAATTAAATAAATAAAAAATGCTGAGGGAGGCGCCTGAGGGCAGCACAGCCCTCGGACTACATTTCCCAGGCTGCTCCGTGCCAACGCGGCCTCGGCACGCTCCGGAGAGCGGAGGGAGGCCGGGCCCGGGCTAAGATGGCGGACGGGGTGCTGAGCCCCGGGGTGAACCTGGAGGCTTTCTCCCAGGCGATCGCCGCCATCCAGGCGCTGCGCTCCAGCGTGACGAGAGTCTTCGACTGCCTGAAGGATGGCATGCGGAACAAGGAGACGCTGGAAGGCCGCGAGAAGGGCTTCGTGGCCGCCTTCCAGGAGAGCCTGCACTCCGTCAGCCGCGACCTGGGGTGAGCAGCCGGCCCTCCGCTCCCAGCACCCGGGCGGGGAGAGGGGTCCCCGGGTCTCCTCGGCTCCTGGAGGAGGTTTGGGGCGGCTAAAGGCGAAAGTGCCCCGCTCCGTGCCTCCCTGGGTGCTGCCTCCCTGTGACATGCCCTCCTGGAGGCTCCAGAGGGATGAGCCTCGCTCAGATGTTTGGCTTGTGGATAGGTGGCTGAGGCACTGTTGTGGCTGGCTGGGTGGTTTTGGTGGCAGGGGGATTGTTCTCTGTTTTTCTGAATTTTTTTTTTGTTCGAAAATAATAATAATAATCGCTTTTTAGACTCTGAATCATCATCAGCATCCA
The DNA here is from genome assembly GCF_047663525.1 of Anas platyrhynchos. NCBI lineage: Eukaryota > Metazoa > Chordata > Aves > Anseriformes > Anatidae > Anas > Anas platyrhynchos. The sequence goes on from NC_092604.1 coordinate 9,739,878, forward strand.
AGTGGTTGAAGGGTGTTACCAAAACTTGACAGGCTGGAAAGTTGGTTGGTGTAAATGTAATTATTTAGTAGGGGCTGGTGCGCTTCACAGAGGTGAAAACAACTCTTGAGGCTGCTGCTGACTGCGGCCCTGCTCGGTCCTCTCGGGTGTGCTGGGGCCGGTGCATCCCAGTGGAGCCAGTGGTGCTGTCAGGGACATGTCCCAGCACAGGGTGACCCCTTCCAGGGTATCCTCAGGCCTCCAGAGGTGTCCAGTCCAGGGTCTTCAGGAGGAGAAGCCCTGTGTTTTTTGGCTAATAGGCTTTGCTGATTTGTAGTTTGTAACAATTGATGATGTATATAATCTCTTACCTGTTTGTTTGCTTTCTATTAGGACAGAAGGTAAATAATCACTTCTGGAAATGATGCTGTACGCAGCTTTATAGACCTCTGTTGTGTCCCGTTGGTTTTTATGGTTTCCAAGCCGATGAGGCTTTGTTGTTCCCAATGTGGCAGCTGTGCCATCCCTTTGGTCATCCTTCTTGTTTTCTCAATGGCTTTTTTAAGGACTCTGTAGTGTAGAATAACCCAAAAGTCTCGTTTCCAAATGATAACAGATAGCAACAGCCTCTGACCTCTTTTCTCATGTGCGCTATGATACGTTTCTTTAGGTTGCAGTTCATCATCCGTTGTTTTGGTGCTGTCAAGTTCTTCAGCAACTCTTTGCAGTTAGTCTTGTCCCTAGCACCCTACATGAGAATAGCTTCATCATAAAGCTTTACCACTTCCTTTTTCACCCTGTTTTCCAGAACATTAATGGATATGTTGGTCAGTACTTGATGCCATTTCTTTCTTGATACCTCTAGATCATGTTTTTGATATTTTGATGTAAATTTAGTTTGTCTTTCTGAAAACGTAACTGCTCAAAAATAATATAATTTATATAACATCTTAATATTAGATAATTCTGTTTTGGTTTTGGGAAGCATTGGTTTTGAGTAGTAAGTGAACACTCCAATGTGTATTGAAGTTAATGCTACCCGTGGACTTTGGCGTGAGTCATGAAAGTATTGACTGGAATCCTTGTTCAGCAAATTCTTAATTATCTTGTCTATTCACTTTTATTGTATAGTTCTCTCAATAAATGCTAAGCATGCTCATGAGTGGTCAAAGCACAAGAAACTTAGTGTAGGCCATGGAAGCTTGAGGGAATAATGATTAATAGAAAAGAGTTTTGTGGTAGGAAAGCATAGAAGTTTCTTAGTGGTTAGTTCCTTGGTCATTAATGTTTATTTTCATAACTTTCATTAAATGCAAACAGATATTTGGGATTTTTCTTCACAGAGATTTCCATAAGTTACGCTTTAAAGGGGCTGAATCCTGCTCTTAATTTAGTGCAAGGTTTGAAGTTCAATCAGAGAAGGATTTTATGTTCACGAGTCATGAGGAGAGGCACCTGATTAGTCATGTCATTTGGGAAACTGCATTTTATATCTGTGCAAAGTAGCCGGTCTTTCTTCTCCAGCTGATTAATGCGAGTTTTTAACATTGCCTAACTCTTGTTATTATTAAATGTAGCGTTTGACAAATGAGATATGAAGTAATAATAGATCATTTTCACACTGATCGTTTCTTCATGGAAAAATGGTGCTTATTAAGTTTTAGTTGGGTATTTTGTACACGTCTACAGATGTACAGGTTGCTCATGGAAAACAGAAGATGCTTCCTTGCCCTGACAACTTGGAATGCATTAGAACAGTCACAATCTTCGGAGGACCACCTCCAGGATTAGGACTAATGCCAGTTCATATGTATATTTACATGAGGACAGTGTTAATTTCTAGTGCATTATGGAAATTACAAGACATCTGCCTGCTTGATAATTCTCCTGTTGTCCATAGTATCCCAGCCAATGCTTCAAGTCTGAATTTTGTGGCTTCTGAGGATGTGCTTTGCTCAGAAGATGACTTGGGTTCTGGAAATGTTTGTAAACAGGACACACCATAATTTGATTCTTTCTTTTCTGTCTTACAAAGGCTCTTGACTTGTACTTTCTCTACTTAGAAGCAATGAGCTTAATGACTAACAGGCCACTTAAAACTTTTTGGATAATGGCAGTGATTAAGCTGTTTGTTTTTTAATCAAATTGGGCAGATATGTTGAGCATACAGATACTAAAATAGAGTGTAAACATGCTCTGTAGGAGGACTGCACATCTTAGGTACACGTATCTTCAGATCTGACTTCAGAAAATGCTGTTGTATTTTCTTTCAGTGAGCTGGAGCGTCTGAGCAATCTGGTTGGTAAACCCTCTGAGAACCATCCCTTGCACAACAGCGGACTGCTGAGCCTAGATCCTGTTCAGGACAAAACACCTCTTTACAGCCAACTTCTGCAAGCCTACAAATGGTCAAATAAGGTAACAGAATACATTGATGCAATACAGTTGTATGTTCCTCCAGAAGGACCGATTTGTGGTACAGCAAACCTCTGAATATTTAAGGCTGTCAAAATTGCTGATTTTTTTTATGAAGTGGGGAGCATAATACATACCTGGAATTACTTTCAAGTGAGATGAAAAATGGTATTTCAATTGAAAGGAGATTTTTCTGCAATTTGTGTGTGTCCATGTTTTTCTAAGGGAGTGTTGACTCCAAGACGGAATAATTCTCTTTGTAATAGCTCTTTAGCATCTTGTCTTATGTAGATATTAAATAAAAGTATGTTCTGTCCTCACACCTATCAGTAATCATTGTAGCAGAAATCGGTGGGATATTAGAGCAAAGAATCATGAGCTTATGTTATGTTGCCTCTAAAACTATATGTAGAACAACTCAGAGGGAAGTCATCATCATCAGGAATGCTGATGGCTTTCTGTATCATTTGCTCCTGTTAAAGCCATTTCTGCCTGATTTCAGAGCTAACTCTATTGAACGTCTTTGACATAGCTAATGTTTTTTGCATTGTATATGTTACGGAATTTTAAGTAATGCAAAAAGAAAATGCAGATAATACTATTGCTTTTTTTTTGTATTTTTAAGAATGAATTGTTTTTGTTGTAAGAAACTTCTGATGAAAATCAATTCAATAATCTTGTGTGCTGAATATGTTTAGGGACGGAAGTTGGGTAGGTATCTTTGTTCTGGACATAGTCTACTTATGGTGGGTACATCAAAAATACCCTTTTCTTCCCATCCGATTTTATTTAATAAGTAAACATTGCATTATTGCAATTAATATTAATCTCTGTGTGAGCACCATTATGCTTCGGTTTGCCTGTTCCCATCCAGAATTTTTAGAACATGTACGTTACTTTTTATAGAAATACTGAAATGAATCAGTATTTAAAAGTTTTCTTAAGATTATTTTTGAAGTGTTTAGTGAGCTGTTGCAAGATGTAGAGGATGGATTCATTTCTGTTTTGGTAACTGCTGTTAGTGAGAGATTCTGGAGTTGTGGCTCTTAACAACTGTGTACAAGACAGCAGGAGTAAGCAAGAATAATAAATCTGAAAATAGCTGGGGCATTGCAAGACAATTCCGCTCTAAATTATTTATTGCAGTACATGAGCAAGGAAGACTTTCTGGCTACACGAGTACTTGGTAGGCAAATTCTTGTTATAAAGTGAGCCAACTGATTTAATATTAGTTGGAATTAAAATGGACTACTACAATGATTTTTGTATGAATAGCACCATAATATTTATACAGCCACTTTTCAGAATGCAAATGTGTGTTATGTCTTCTAAAATCCGTAGAATTCAGCATTAGTAGAAATTTTGGTATGGTTGGAAAATGGGGGACAGGAGAGATGCTAAAGTAGAAGTTTGACAGCTGAGAAAATTTTTCTTGTTTGCTTGTGTTTCTTGCCATTATTCAAAGTGATTATTGTCACTGAAGAGGAAATAATTTGCTACTTTCAGACAAAGTCACTTACCATTTATACTTAACTGCATGAGAAGTTTAGAAGTTTAAGTCTTCAGCGATTTAATTATTTCTTTAGGATATTATCAAAGTAAACTCTGATGATAATAGTTCTGGAAGAGTTATTATAATGAAGCTTTTTATTAACTTAGAGTCTAATGGAGGTTTGAAAAACAGTTTTTTTAATACTAGCTTCTGATTTCAGAAAGCAGAAAGGTTTAGCATCCTGTGCACTCACATATACATTTCAATTTTCCTAGAGAGAGAGAGAGGAAAAAAAAGAGTTTTTTTTTTTTCTTCTAGCTTTGTTATCATTTATTTTAGCTGTAAAACAAAAGTCAAACATACCATTTCATCTGTATTTCAAAAATTGCTTTCTACCTAGTGGTTCTTCAGAATTTTACTACAGTCTTTTCTAGGGTTTGTAATGACCAGCAGGCATGAATAGGTTGCCCCTCTTTCTAATAACAGAAGTTACCTGTGCTGAGCATAGATACTACTATTAGCACCAAAGACCCTGGTGGTGCCTGTGTAGGTTGCTGCTTAATTCTTCATTGCTAAATACATTTCTGGGATAAGTATTATTTCATTACATCTTTTGGCCACCTTTTGTTTTTGTTATGTGTGCCTGGTGTTTGCTGTTGCTTGGAAGGGAGGATTTGGATGTGGTGATTTGTCAATACGCTTTATGCCTGTTCACATTTAATTTTTAATTTGTGACCCCTTTGTGGCTTGCTTGCTTGTATTTTTGATGAGCTGAGATAAGGGCATTTTCCTCTCTCTGATTGTTCATGCATTACTGATGGCCTGAATAGCCACGCTGCTGCCAGGGGAGGATAGATGGAGTAGAGTTTCAGAGCTTATGGTGCAATTCCGAAAGGACATTCATGAAATACAGGGGAAATGAATGCACGCACAATTTCAGTTGCATGTTTCAAGGCATGCTGTTTATTTCTAAAACATGGGGAGCATGATAATAAAGTAGCTTGTAAGGCAGTTATAAGTCAGGTCGGTAATAATAGCTGGGCTATTTCATGAGAAGCAAATTGGTTTTTGGTATATCCAAGTGCTGTATGTTTTTTAAAAATGTCTTTGATACATTTTTAAATTATTATTTATTTTTATCTAAAGCTGAAAGAACAATTAAAGGCCTGAAATGGTATGCTTTTAAAAAAGAAATCAGAATTTCAAAAATCGTCCTATATAATAGTCCGGTTAAAAG